>NC_091821.1:152181070-152781070 GCF_038994185.2 Dermacentor albipictus
GTAACAGAGCGAACGAGCCCAGAGAAAGATGAAAGAGCGAACGCAGAGCGCTGTGGCGGATGAAGAACGCGAGGAGGAAAGCGGAGGAGGAAGGTAAAGCGGAACCATGAGGCGCAGAGGAGGAGGTATGGCGAAAGGGTGCGAAGAAAAGCGTAGTGCAGCGACGATGGCTGCGAAATGGCTTCCAGAGTATAGACCGTTTCATCGGGCGAGGAGGATAGGGCTCGCGGAGAGCCTTTCCTCCTCTCTGGCTTGGGCGATCCGGCGCGGCGCTGCTTGAAAGTATTGCTCTCGCGTGCTGCGGAACGGTTTCGAGATGTTTTAGATCTTACTTTGTGAAATTTACGCCATGTTCGTTCATATAAGGTCGTCAGGGAAGCCTTTCGGTGCATCTGTAACTACTGCAGGCAGAAATATGTCTTGGAGGCGCAAAAATGTGACTCGCATAATCAGCCGCGGTGTACGCGCATTATCAGTCGCCTTGCGTCTATGTGTTGTTTACTATTTTGCTTATATCGATTTTAATTCAACAAAGAAAACCGGCGTCTCTGTATTACCAGCATTGAATAGTAAATCAGCTCACGGTCTGATCGATTGGCGCAGGGAGTAAAACATAAAACATAAGAGCGCACGCTCGTGCACGGCCAACCTAAGGCCACCACGAAACATCTTAGTGGCAGGCGCTATCAAATATTTGTGATACACTAACGTTGTTCTCACGCATTTCAAGTCTAGTATGCTTGAAATTATCATATGTCTACGCTAGCCTAGCTGCATGGGGCCTATGGCGCTGCTCAACACAGCGATCACTGCGGTTGGTGAGCCAGCACGATGCCTATATAAGCTGTGTGCTTCGGCATTGCCTTTTTAGCCTGTATACAACCATAATATATGAGAGGGTTCGCATAAAAAGAATGCGATGGCTATTTTTGAGTGCCAAATTTCCGTAATACGTGTGAGTGCGTCGTAGAGAACTGAACGAACACAACCGAAAAGAAAATTCGGTTATCATCCTCTTTCTCTAAAAAGCAAGTGAAAACTGGCTAACGCCACACAACGTTTATAAATATATGACCGCTGATGCCGTATGCTTGGACCATGCGCTATATAGAGCAAAGATATCTGTAATCCAGCACCTACTACTGCTTAGGACGCTCGCGCAGTTCATAAACTGTCGCTTTGCTGGACAAGCTTAATTCAGACTGTAAGGTATGCTGCTATTACTAGCCAAAACTATTTTATTCATGGGTGGAAACTTCATCCATCCAACCAAGTAGTCACGCAATGTAACCTGCAGCGGACAGTTTGAACGCTTGTAAAAGTATAACGGCACAGCTCCTATCGTAGCAGAACGGTACCCACGCTGTTACGATCGTCGCGTATGTTTCATGGCTCCTAAACCGCAGCTGAGAAATAGAGGATAATATTGCAATAGGTCGCATTAATGATTGGAACATTCGGAAATACACAATTGATCTGCGAGACTGATTGTAGGCTCAAATATGCTCGCACACATCACGCTGCGTGTTCCGTCCACCTCAACGCCAGCGAAAATTCCGGCCATGACGCCTTAAACCACTTCAGCACGTCTCACAGAACCGTTTACCACGTAGAAGACGCAGGTCGTACTAAACAGACCGCACGACCGCGAAAACAAACGCCATAACCTACCGCCGAGCGTATACCTGCCATGCCAAAGACCGCTTTCACCCAAGCCAGTATGGCGCTGCTCATAGGCGGCGCCACTGCGTTCACAATATGTCGGCGCCTACGAAAAAACGGTCTATACGCGCGTGTCGTCTGGTAGGTCTGTCGGCGGCGGCTGCTGCGAATCGCGCCCACGTGTCACCCACGCGCTGGCTCTCGCGTTCTCCAGATTAGCGAGGCAGTCGCGCGAGACTTCGCTACCTTTGTAACGTGCAGCACGAGACAGATTGTCCACGCCGGCCAATATCATGGGTTCGATGAAAACGCGTACGGAGCTGCGCTCAACTTTCACCTTGAAGGGGTGTACGGTAGCGCGATGAAATGACGGGACAAAAGAAGACACACATGGACACACACAGCGCTGTTTGTCTTCTTTTGTCCTACCATTGCACACCGTTGCCCATGAGTCAGAAAACCCAGTGCCGCTCAATGAATGGTAGAAACACTGGAAAAGGGGTTTGTGTTTGAGTTTCCGCGTAACAGATCTATGTTTTCTGGTATATTCAAATGAATCTTCGACGCTGTCATGTCTGTAGGTTGTGTTTAGGTCGTACTTGACCCCTTTTCTGACGCATTTTACTTCGAGGATTTCAATTCCTTCAGAAACGCCTCGGCGCCATGAGGAAGGCCCGCATGGTTGTGGTTCGGAATGATGTTTCGCGAAATGACGTTCGATGCCGACAACGGATTTTTTGCGACACGCGGCCCTTAACACAATCGCATTAATTACAGCTCAATGCTATATGGTATGATCTGGGGCGGTACAACCGATTCGATGGAGAAACAAACATCTATAAGCAAATAGAATGGACTTCTCCTCGTGGCCGTTGTAAAAAATTTCGGTTAAAGCTCTACATGTCCTTTATAATAACCAAACTGGAATATCGGCTTCGTCGTACTTACGCCCACCTCATTAAATAAGTGCCTGTAGAGACCTAACTCTTAAAATTCAAGAATACCTCCTCAGGACCAGATCACTTTAACTTTTCTTTCTTTATAAGGGCTATTATGGAACAGAATTTCTTGTCGGCTGAAATGGAGAGCAGAAGCTAAAAATCTTTATTCTGCTTTATGCTCCCAGCAATATTACCTGCTGCTGCTGCGGAATTTGATTGAAGAAAGCAGAAGATTAATACCACCACCTGCCGGGACACACTTAATATACTATTCTATGTATTCTATATTATTCTATATTATTCTTTTCTAATTCATTATTATAAAGGTCTTATCTAAAGGTTTTCGAGCTACATTGTCAACATTGATAGTGACACATCACTGAGGCTGGACACTATTTAAAGTGGATTACGTGCTTTCAATAAATCAGTTGTTAGTCTGCATTGAACTGTCTCACTTCTTTCTTTGTGTCCTGTCCTACCGCGCAGTTTGTTAAAAAATATGAACATTTAATCCACAGCTTAATTGCGCATGATTTCAATAACTTGTGGGCAAGTTGTGGAAATCCCTCAAGAATCAGCGTGTGCATACGTGGGTCAGAGCAGGCTTCGCATGCCTCTTGCGGGTCAATATAAATCTAATTTTTTTTAGTTGCGGTTTTTGTACGTCCATGTGCCCAGCTTAAGAGCACGGCTGCCAGTAGGAAGGTTCCTTGGCCGAGTCTCCTTCTATTCTGTTCGTGTGGGCTTCTAAATTTTTATATTCCACCCACGATACCACTGGTAGATCTTCCCGAGATTGAGAGTAATTCTTAGCTGCGTATGTGTAAACTCTTCGGGATTTCTTAAGATTGGGCGATCATGCGCTTTCGTCTGTCGATGTCTTCACTCTTTGTTTTCTATTCCAGCATTTCACGGTGTGACTTTGCCGTTAGTGGTAAGTATTCCTCTTATCCAACTAGAAGCGCTCGCAGTTTGAAGTGTAGCCACCAGCTTTCGCCCGATGGCAAAGCTTGGCGTACACGTCTGATCGTGGTGGAGTAGTCCGCATGCAATGAATATGTGCTTGCTTGACTTTATCGTCGAGTTCTCTCAGTGTGTTTGAGTTGCTGTGCGTGGACAGGTCTTCCAGATTCATTGCATGGATATACCTGTAATGAGCCTCATTCCTTCGCGATTTATTTTTCCATATATTTTGTTTCCCTCGATAGCAATGTTTTTGTAGTTGTACTTTCTTCTCCTTTTCTAACTGTAAGCGAAAATCTTCCAAATTTCCTCAGCTGTTCCTTCGCGCTCCGTTTAAGACTAAGGCACATTAGGTCGTTTCAGCAAGTGCTTCGATGCTCACATCCTGAAGAAAGCCGGTGATGGCATCGAGTCCCAGGAAAGTTTCATCATTGGCTTGGGTTCTGTCGCCTGCCATTCGCTATTCCGATCACCGTTATTTATTTATTTATTTATCTATTTATTTATTTACTGATGCCACAAATTTGGTTTCATAACACGGGCGATATTACATGATAACGACATGATCGCGGTGGTGATGGCCAGCAGTGGACGGCGCTTAGGCAAGAGAACTCTTGGGATGCTGGCCCTGCTAAGCAGGTAATAAGGAGAAAATTTTAGTCAGGCTGAAATGAATAGTTACTCCTTCGTAAATCTTTCAGCATTTGCATTGCAGAAAAATAAGATTTCTTCTAAATGGGGAAAGTCGCACTTCAGTCCCAAGCTGGAACTTCTGTGCGGAAATCGCTCGATCTGCGAAGCCGTGTTCGAGGCTGGGGGACTCTGCGAAATAAATCAAGAGCTCTACTAAAACCCGGAAAAGCGGATCATACGCTTTTCATGACGAAAAAAAAATAACATTGATTGGGTTATGTCAGATAGTTACGTAACGCGACAGTATTTACGCGTATGCACAGTCTTAATCGAATGACACACGAGCGGGAAATTTCTGTTCAGAGCTACAAAATGAGTTACTGACGCAAGTCCCATGACCATTGTCACTGATTTGCGCTTCATCACGCTCTTCGCAGAGGAAAACAATGAGACTAATAAACGGAAATTTTCAATAAATGGCGAAGGACTGTGAGGTACCGGTGGTTTTGCTCGTCAAACCTACTTGGACACCGACTTCAATGTTGTAATCAACTCTGCTGATAACTTCGCTTTCGTGACTAACAACAACCTGCATGACGTCGGCCCGCCATTGCACAGGTTTCCATGACGAGTACTTTGTCAAGCTAGAGCTTCTATGCTTACATAAACTAAGCTTTGATATATGTTAGCGGTAACGTCAAACTAACCCGTCTGCCGAATGCGCGTTAATTTACCCTGCGCATGAGGTCAAAATTACTCTTCAGCCCTTCAATAATACACCTGGATGCAAGAGGATTCGTGTTCCTAGGATTGCGCGCATGTTAATGCCGCGTTCTCGCGGGATTAAAACCTAATGGCAATAATTTGTGTCGCATCTAAACACAGAAAGCAAGACTCTATCCGGGTTCTATGTAGGGTACATAAATGGAATGAAATTAATTTATATCGTTATCGCCAACGATATGATGAAAGTTATTCATCGTACTACGTTAGGTTCTCTCATCAAAGTAATAAATTAAGCGAGTGGCCGTCGTTCCCGCTGCATTTGATCGCTGAGAAGATGTAGTTGGCTTTTTCCAGTCTACGTGAAATTTTGATTCTTTCCTTCTAAAAAGGGAACCTTCTTGTATACCTACTCTACCACGGGTTCACATCCTTTGTGGAGGGGAGTATATTCTTCTACTTTTTCTTTTTTCACTTTATTTGTTACGCTTACTCCTGGAACTGTTACTCTTCCAAAAAGATACCAGACTATGAAATCGGAACTTTGAAATATACGCTTGTAGCATCCCAAGAAAAGTTACTCTCGTTTCCCCTCGTGGCGTGCTATATACAGGTACGAAACGTAGCGGCAGCTTATGCGTCGAATTACACCCCCTTGGTCACTTTTTAAAGCAGAACTATCAAGCCCTCCGCGCTCGGAAAAGTAGTGAAGCCGGCGAGCTGCGCGGGCAAGCGCGACCTGCGTGAAAATTATTTCCGTAACAGGAGTCCGCTCAGTCGTTCTCTCAGTCATTCTGCTCAGTCATTCAACCGCACTATAATTACCACGGCAATAGGCGAACAGTGGCTACACAAAACAAAAAGATGATTTAGCAGCTTCCATAGCCGAAACTATCTGAACGCATTTTTTTTTCAGCGGTGTTCGAACGTAATTTATAGAGTATGCTTCCATGTAGCGGCATTTCTGAGCCTGATTCACATGTCGAAAAAAATTTTATTGGGAAATGTAAAGTGGTACATGGAGCCAAGCTTGACGGCTTTCTAATGGCATGCGGTATTCAATTAGTTTCGCTTTCTTAGTCACTTATCTCCAGAACGCATCGGCGATGGCATAGCCAACGTTCCACCATGCCCAATTTCCTCGCGCGTTAAATATGAACGTGGTACTTTTCTCACCCCATTCCTGTTTTGTCCCCGTAAGTTGCGTTGAAGAAAGGGTTAGTGAAGCAGTTTTGATGAGGAAGCCGTCTTTCTCATCGGACCGTGCAAATGTAACTTTTCTTTTTTAAAAATTATGAATCCAATTCGCTCCCGTCAGTGTGGCACTTGTCCACGCTTCTTTAGCTTGTTTTAAGTTTTCTTTTAAGGCTATAGAAATGTATGACATAAAAGCACCTGCAAAATAAATTCGTTATTTCTATAACTTGGTTTTCATTATATTCAAACGCTTCACGAATACCCAGCATTCAATTGGTGCAATTGGCGGCCATGAATGAGAGCTTGGAGTTTCTATGACCTTATCTCCTCCTTCGGGGCGTGAAAGGAGCTGTCGATGATCGTGGTGACGGCCTTTGGAAGTGTCACAATAATGCACAATCATTTTTTTGCACAATAATGCACAAGCGATAGTGCTGGTATTACAGCAGTAAGCTGCGGTAAATAAGTCGCTTGACAGCACGACCTTTGCTGGCAGCCGAACCTTCTACTTTTGGTGGGACCAAAATTCAATGCCACCAAGATGTATGGTACCACCATTGATGGCCAATTAAGGCAACCTTAATTAAGATACTGTTAATTAGGATAAAGTTAATTAAGTCGCATGAACGCACGACCTTTGCTGGCAGTCGAACCCTCCACTTTTCGTGGGACCAAAATTCAATGCCACCAAGATGTATGGTACCACCATTGATGGCCAATTAAGGCAACCTTAATTAAGATACCGTTAATTATGATATAGTTAATTCAGTAGCTTGAACGCATGACCTTTGCTGGCATTCGAACCCTCCACTTTTCGTGGGACCAAAATTCAATGCCAAGAAGATGTATGGTACCACCATTGAGGCCAATTAAGGCGACCTAATTAAGATACCGTTAATTAGGATATAGTTACTTAAGTCGCTTGAACGCACGACCTTTGCTGGCAGTCGAACCCTCCACTTTTCGTGGGACCAAAATTCAATGCCACCAAGATGTATGGTACCACCATTGATGGCCAATTAAGGCAACCTTAATTAAGATACCGTTAATTATGATATAGTTAATTCAGTAGCTTGAACGCATGACCTTTGCTGGCATTCGAACCCTCCACTTTTCGTGGGACCAAAATTCAATGCCACCAAGATGTATGGTACCACCATTGAGGCCAATTAAGGCGACCTAATTAAGATACCGTTAATTAGGATATAGTTACTTAAGTCGCTTGAACGCACGACCTTGAACGCACGACCAAGGAGCTGTCGATGATCGTGGTGACGGCCTTTGGAAGTGTCACAATAATGCACAATCATTTTTTTTTTCGAGTGAAGCGAGGAATGCATAGTAGAGTTTGAAACAAACTTATTTTCACAGGAATGAAGCATTCACCACACGAACTGCGTGCGGTCATTTTTAATAAATACCAATTCCACTTCACGTGAGCACATCAAGCGCGAGCAAGGCAATGTCGCTGAAGATAGTATAGATATGATTGAGGCAGTATAGGCAAGCAAACACCGACACGGCCCGGCAGAGTAGCCCTTGATGCTTGGCCACATCATAATAAATTAGCAGTCGAGTGAAAAATATGACAGTGCGAAGAAGTTGCTCTATGACAAGCGATAGTGCTGGTATTACAGCAGTAAGCTGCGGTTGCGGTCGCACATGCGCAAGCTACATAATATCTATCTTCAATGCGTCTTATCGAGAGCGCTCATTCTGAAAGCCATCGACACGCCACAGAGGAACTACATTACGGAGATCGCAATTATTTGTTAAAACGGCTTCGTTCGAGACATAGAGTTTCTCACTACATTACCTAGAGGGAAATCTGGCGCTGCTGCGCTGTGGTATGCATGGGAATGCCGGTATATTGTGGATTGGGATTGGCATCGTTCTCGTAGAGACAGGACACCTTGAAGACGAGCTTGGCAAGTACCGTTCCGTCTGTCACAATGATTCATTTTCTGCTAGAACAGCATGTGAAAAGCTGTTTTAGCTTTATTATTACACGATAACATGTTTTGTTTAACTATGAGAACTTGTTATTGTGTGTACGACTACATGTTACATAAAAAGGATCAGCGGGTCGCTAAAGTTGGAGGACAGACGACAAGGTTCGCGCTCGCTGTTGCAACAGTTGGTCGTCTGTTCTTGCTTTTCTTCGCTTGGTCATGCATCGTGGGTGAGTAAAGATGTAATATGCGTGAATGGAAACATTTTATGAAGAATTTACTTTGAGAACGCGTTATTTGCGTAGCCATATCCACGTTTAGACGAAGCATTTAGACGTTTTCAACGATGTGCATTCCAAGCAAGGTAGCCACCGAAGACTTCGAGCACTGGTTGGATTTCCAACTCTTCTATAGTTTTCAGAAGCGTAAAATCAATGTCAACCACCCTTAACCCCGCTCCGTATGTCCTAATGTAGTTTGTTATCATCAGTGCGTGTGTTTTGTTATTAAGGCGAAAGCCTTGAGTGGCTCATGGATGGACAAATCCGTTGTCCAGCCTTATAAAAAAATTGACCGTCTGGTGTTATGGCACCAAAATTCAGTGGCACCAAAATTGATGGTGCCACCCACGACCATTGCTGGCACTCCAACCCACGCTCTTCGGTGGGAGTCGAACCCATGACCAATGGTGGGCGTCGAACGCTCGACTTTTGGTGGGACCAAAATCCAATGCCACCAAAATTGATGGTACCACCATTGATGGCCAAACCCACGACATTTAGTGATAATTAAAGCAAGCTTAATTGAGGAACCGTTAATTAAGACAGAGTTAAGTCACTTGAACGCATGACCTTTGCTAACAGTCGAACCCCCGACCTTAGGTGGGACCAAAATTCAATGGCACAAGATTGATGGTACCACCACTGATGACCGAGCCCACGACATTTAGTGTTAATTAAAGCAACATTAATTAAGATACCGGTAATTAGGATATACTTAATTAAGTCGCTTGAGCGCACGACCTTTGCTGGCAGTCGAACCCTCCACTTTTCGTTGGACCAAAATTCAATGCCACCAAGATGTATGGTACCACCATTGATGGCCAATTAAGGCAAACTTAATTAAGATACCTGTAATTAGGGTAGAGTTAATTAAGTCGCTTGAACGCACGACCTTTGCTGGCAGTCGAACCCTCCACTTTTCGTGGGACCAAAATTCAATGCCACCAAGATGTATGGTACCACCATTGATGGCCAATTAAGGCAACCTTAATTAAGGTACCGTTAATTAGGATAGAGTTAGTTAAGTCGCTTGAACGCACGACCTTTGCTGGCAGTCGAACCCTCCACTTTTCGTGGGACCAAAATTCAATGCCATCAAGATGTATGGTACCACCATTGATGGCCAATTAAGGCAACCTTAATTAAGATACCGTTAATTATGATAGAGTTAATTAAGTAGCTTGAACGCACGACCTTTGCTGGCAGTCAAACCCTCCACTTTTCGTGGGACCAAAATTCAATGCCACCAAGATGTATGGTACCACCATTGATGGCCAATTAAGGCAGCCTTAATTAGGATACCGTTAATTAGGATTGAGTTAATTAAGTCGCTTGAACGCACGACCTTTGCTGGCAGTCGAACCCTCCACTTTTCGTGGGACCAAAATTCAATGCCACCAAGATGTTTGGTACCACCATTGACGGCCAATTAAGGCAGCCCTAATTAAGATACCGTTAATTATGATAGAGGTAATTAAGTAGCTTGAACGCACGACCTTTGCTGGCAGTCGAACCCTCCACTTTTCGTGGGACCAAAATTCAATGCCACCAAGATGTATGGTACCACCAAGGATGGCCAATTAAGGCAACCTTAATTAAGATACCGTTAATTATGATAGAGTTAATTAAGTAGCTTGAACGCACGACCTTTGCTGGCAGTCGAACCCTCCACTTCTCGTGGGACCAAAATTCAATGCCACCAAATGTATGGTACCACCATTGATGGCCAATTAAGGCAACCTTAATTAAGATACCGTTAATTAGGATATAGTTAGTTAAGTCGCTTGAACGCACGACCTTTGCTGGCAGTCGAACCCCTGACATTAGATGGGACCAAAATTCAATGGCACAAGATTGACGGTACCACCATTGATGGCCAAGCCTACGACATATAGTGTTAATTGAGGCAAGCTTAATTAAGGTATCGTTAATTAAGATAGAGGTAATTAAGTCGCTTGAAAGCACGACCTTTGCTGGCAGCCGAATCTTCGACTTTTGGTGGGACCAAAATTCAATGCCACCAAGATGTATGGTACCACCATTGATGGGCAATTAAGGAAACCTTAATTAAGATACTGTTAATTAGGATAGAGTTAGTTAAGTCGCTTGAACGCACGACCTTTGCTGGCAGTCGAACCCTCCACTTCTCGTGGGACCAAAATTCAATGCCACCAAGATGTATGGTACCACAATTGATGGCCAATTAAGACAACCTTAATTAAGATACCGTTAATTAGGATAGAGTTAATTAAGTCGCTTGAACGCACGAACTTTGCTGGCAGTCGAACCCTCCACTTTTCGTGGGACCAAAATTCAATGCCACCAAGATGTATGGTACCACCATTGATGGCCAATTAAGGCAACCTTAATTAAGATACCGTTAATTAGGATAGAGTTAATTAGGTCGCTTGAACGCACGACCTTTGCTGGCAGTCGAACTCTCCACTTTTCGTGGGACCAAAATTCAATGCCACCAAGATGTATGGTACCCCCATTGATGGCCAATTAAGGCTACCTTAATTAAGATACCGTTAATTATGATATAGTTAATTAGGTAGCTTGAACGCACGACCTTTGCTGGCAGTCAAACCCTCCACTTTTCGTGTGACCAAAATTCAATGCCACCAAGATATATGGTACCACCATTGATGGCCAATTAAGGCAGCCTTAATTAGGATACCGTTAATTAGGATAGAGGTAAATAAGTCGCTTGACAGCACGACCTTTGCTGGCAGCCGAACCTTCTACTTTTGGTGGGACCAAAATTCAATGCCACCAAGATGTATGGTACCACCATTGATGGCCAATTAAGGCAACCTTAATTAAGATACTGTTAATTAGGATAGAGGTAATTAAGTCGCATGAACGCACGACCTTTGCTGGCAGTCGAACCCTCCACTTTTCGTGGGACCAAAATTCAATGCCACCAAGATGTATGGTACCACCATTGATGGCCAATTAAGGCAACCTTAATTAAGATACCGTTAATTATGATATAGTTAATTCAGTAGCTTGAACGCATGACCTTTGCTGGCATTCGAACCCTCCACTTTTCGTGGGAGCAAAATTCAATGCCAAGAAGACGTATGGTACCACCATTGATGGCCAAATAAGATACCGTTAATTAGGATAGAGTTAATTAAGTCGCTTGAACGCACGACCTTTGCTGGCAGTCGAACCCTCCACTTTTCGTGGGACCAAAATTCAATGCCACCAAGATGTATGGCACCACCATTGATGGCCAATTAAGGCAACCTTAATTAAGATACCGTTAATTATGATATAGTTATTACGTAGCTTGAACGCACGACTTTTGCTGGCATTCGAACCCTCCACTTTTCGTGGGACCAAAATTCAATGCCACCAAGATGTATGGTACCACCATTGAGGCCAATTAAGGCGACCTAATTAAGATACCGTTAATTAGGATATAGTTACTTAAGTCGCTTGAACGCACGACCTTTGCTGGCAGTCAAACCCTCCACTTTTCATGGGACCAAAATTCAATGCCACCAAGATGTATGGTACCACCATTGATGGCCAATTAAGGCAACCTTAATTAAGATACCGTTAATTAGGATAGAGCTAATTAAGTCGCTTGAACGCACGACCTTTGCTGGCAGTCGAACCCCTGACATTAGATGGGACCAAAATTCAATGGCACAAGACTGATGGTACCACCATTGATGACCAAGCCTACGACACATAGTGTTCATTAAGGCAAGCTTAATTAAGGTGTCATTAATTAAGAGGAAGTTCATTAAGTCGCTTGATAGCACGACCTCTGCTGGCAGCCGAACCTTCGACATTTGGTGGGACGAAAATTCAATGCCACCAAGATGTATGGTACCACCATTGATGGCCAGTTAAGGCAACCTTAATTAAGATTCCGGTAATTAGGATGGAGTTAATTAAGTCGCTTGAACGCACGACCTTTGCTGGCAGTCGAACCCTCCACTTTTCGTGGGACCAAAATTCAATGCCACCAAGATGTATGGTACCACCATTGATGGCCAATTAAGGCAACCCTAATTAAGATACCGTTAATTAGAATAGAGTTAATTAAGTCGCTTGAACGCACGGCCTTTGCTGGCAGTCGAACCCCTGACATTAGATACGACCAAAATTCAATGGCACAAGATGTATGGTACCACCATTGATGGCCAGTTAAGGCAACCTTAATTAAGATTCCGGTAATTAGGATGGAGTTAATTAAGTCGCTTGAACGCACGACCTTTGCTGGCAGCCGAGCCTTCGACTTTTGGTGGGACCAAAATTCCATGCCACCAAGGTGTATGGTGCCACCATTGATGGCCAATTAAGGCAACCTTAATTAAGATACCGTTAATTAGGATATAGTTAATTAAGTCGCTTGAACGCATGACCTTTGCTGGCAGGCGAACCTTCGACTTTTGGTGGGACCAAAATTCAATGCCACCAAGATGTATGGTACCACCATTGATGGCCAATTAAGGCAACCTTAATTAAGATACCGTTAATTAGGATAGAGTTAATTAAGTCGCTTGAACACACGACCTTTGCTGGCAGTCGAACCCCTGACATTAGATGGGACCAAAATTCGATGGCACAAGATTGATGGTACCACCATTGATGGCCAAGCCTACGACATATAGTGTTAATTAAGGCAAGCTTAATTAGGGTATCGTTAATTAAGATAGAGCTAGTTAAGTCGCTTGAAAGCACGACCTTTGCTGGCAGCCGAACCTTCGACTTTTGGTGGGACCAAAATTCAATGCACAAGATTGCTCGTCAACCATTCATGGTCGAACCCACGACCATTGGCGGGCGTCGAATCCGCGACATTTGGTGTTAATTAAGGCAAAGTTAATTAGTGTTCCGGTAATTAAGACATAGTTATTAAGACATTCGAAATCACAACCATTGGTTGTAATTAAGACACTCGAACCCACGACTCTTGGTGGGAGTTACGAAGGGTTTTATGACGCAAAAGCAACTGAGGTTAAGATACGCCAACCGCAGTTGGTGGGAGTTGATCCTTTGACCTTTGGAAAGACGAGAATCAAATGGCACCAAATTAATGGTGCCACTATTGATGCTCAAACCCACGAAATTTGTCTTAATTAATTCGAAGTTAATTAGGTCACAGCTAACTAGGATATAGTCAATTAAAGCCCTCGGACCCTTTTGGTGGGAGAAAACAAGTAATAGGAAGTGAGAACGCATTTCATTGAGAATGTCAAATAATTTAATTAATGTCTTGCGAGCGCACAAGCTTTCGCCTTTATCCTCTTTAACTGTGCGAAAGTGACCGTCAACTTTTATCATATATGCTGCAGAAATAGTTACCCTAATGACATGAAGGCAGAGAGGTGCCTTGAACACAAAGATAGGAAGACCAACCATACAAGTATCCCGATGGCTGAAAGGGGATGAAACGAAAAAAAGGAAATCTACGAATTTGAGAAATTGTTGATATATACATGTTGTGTCTTCTGTACTGAACGCGTGATAAGTGAGTCGAGTTATTACTGCGGGGGCGCCATAAGTCTTGTCGGTTACAAGTGAACCAACTAACCGACCAACGGCATTCAATGGTGTTTTATATACACAGCATCACTGATAACTGAAGCTAATGTTTTAAAAGATATACCCAGGCGCTATAGGAACACGTGGCTGAAAGCACGTTGCTGACACCCGACAATAGAAAAAGTGGTATTGTTTTTGTAATCTGTCTCATCGTGCTGTTAGTCAAGATTACTTAAGCAACTTAAATTTAGGGCTTAACTTCCAATCAGAAAGATGTTAGGCGTTCTAGGGAACGCCCGATTCCGAATATTTTCCTTTTATGACGCAATATTTTCCCCTTTTTAAAGAAAGCCCGCGAGATATTCAGAAGGCCTAAGTGATTGCCCACTGGTGCACCTCGAACGCAGCGTTCAAACGTGCTGTGTGCATGCGAACGAACAGCACTCTTCACCCAGGGCGCTTCCGCTAAGAGTGTGATAAGGTGGAGGCGATTTCTGGTCATTAATGCTGAATTTCAATGGAAGATCTGGAACGCGCCACTATCAAAAGTTTCTTCTCTTTTTGCAGCAAGTCTGTTCCAATGGCAGATCGAGAGCTGATATGGATCCGAGGTCCCCCCGCGGAACAGGCTATAGACCACTACGCCGAAATCAGTGGATTCGACCGGAAGTTTGCGTGACCTAGTTCCTCCAGAAGTCGTTTACTGGACCGTCTGAGTAGCATACGACGTAAAGAAGACAGCGCAGACGATACTAGAGAGCACGCGAGCGATTTCTTGTTTTTCCGTAGCAACGGATCGAAAGACAATTAAGCTGCTCGGGAAAAAGCAAGCCTTCCCACGGTGCTATTGACATAATTTTCCATCCTGACAAAATTGCGGCTCGCAAAGCAGCTTCCCAGTGAACGCGTTAGACGACCTGCTCCGTTCGCGAAACCAAGTCTAGCCTACAGTGAACCTCACACGGAGACCGCCGCTTAGGTGAAAAGGTAAGAGAGACAGCGAAAACGTTCTCAGAGTTCGCATTTGAGTTTTTATGCACCGAAATAAGTTCCGCACGCCAACATGCCGCGAGAGTGCAGCAGACTTTTTTGTCGTTCGCAAAAACCGAAAAGTGTCACTAATTTAGCATGGCCCCTGTTTACTCTGGTTGGAACGCTATACGTAGTGTTCCAAAAGGCGACACAGTGCTCTCCGCGGGAGGACGGTGCTCTCTGGCAGAGCTTGTGGGCCACTCCGCATCTGCCATTCGAAGTCGGCTTCAGTCTCGACATCATTATCATGAAGAGCCTTGCCTGTTGTTTCAGCAGCGCAAGCGAGACCAGCACTGTACACAACAGCGCCGATTGGCATATCTCGAAATGCATTTGGTGCGTCCAACTAATGCCCCGGCTAACACGCGAAGCGCGTGTCAGGGAAGTGTGTCAGCTTGTCATCTGCAGCTGGGAAAGGTGCTATGTGCTCACTGCTGCACTGAAAGATCGCAGAATTGTCGGGGTTGCGAGCGAGCACTTCGCTGTCGTTGCTAGCGGAATATTCAATTTCAGCGCATCCTACGTGTGAACATTAACATATTAGATAATTAGCTAACGTAAGTAACAAGAAAATACATAGCTGCCAAATAATTTTCACTTTTTTTCATTCCAAGATTATCGTATGTGTTTTTATTAAATATAGAAGACGACTGTATTCGAGAAAAGAAGGTTAAGCCCAGGATGCGAAGCATACTAGCCTTTATTTTAGTTGTTGAACAACTGTTTAGCCTGGTGAACTGCTGTTGCTTGGCTATATTTGGTTCGGCTAGACGAAGAAACAACTCATGCGTTAGCGGGAGGAACGGGAGTTAGGCAACAGCACCGGCTGTGCGACCGCAGGCGAGCGCAAGAGTTGAGCCCGGCTTGCAGCTGCTATGTCGTCAGTGCCCTAGCGGGAGGAGCGGGAGTTAGGCCGCAGTACCATCTGTGCGACCGCTGGCGAGCGCACGAGCTGAGAGCCGGCTATGCAGCTACGCGGCCGCAAGCGAGCGCACGAGTTGAGCCTCCGCTTTTGCAGCTGTTATGACGTCATATGGTAGCTACGCGGCCGCGCGCGGCGCAGCAAGCAAGAGCGTGGTTGTGCGGTTAGTATGCTTCGCATAAAAATTTTTTGCTTGAATCGAAGGCCCTTCTGTTTGAAATTATTCATAATCGAATTGGACCCTGAGTACGCTAGCATTAAAATCAGAAGTAGAATATCTCGTCACACGCCTTGTATATTCTATTCAATTATATTGTTAAGCAGCCGTTAATGATCTGGGACTGACTTGCAATTGCGCTTCAACCAGCTGTTATTCTTATGTAGACTTCTATCTCATGACATGGTGCACGAGTGACTACTTCGCTTCTAGTTAAATTCGGTTGCATTCAGGCTTTGCGTTGAATAGTTATTTGTATTATTATTGTCCATGTGATTTCTGAATGGTAATACTTTGTATTGCTAACAACTGCATGTATATGGCCAGTACCTTCGTTACCACGTCGTTCGCTGCCATCATTACCGTAGCTCCGTCCAACCAAAGTTTCTCTTTCCTTTTTTTTTTCTTTGTAGGAACGCTTTCCATAATAAGACCTAGGGCCCGAGGGTGTTTGTAAAATATGGAGTAAACGCTAAGGAACCGCGCTGAAGACATACAAGCAGAACGTACGGGAAGTTGCGATCCATACAGAAACAAGAGCGAGTGACGCTCATCGCTAAAAAGTGCGCGTGGAGTTGGAAGAACAAACACTAAAAATGAGCACGCTCAGAAAAGAAATGAAATAAAAACACAGAAAGACAAAACAGTACGAAATAAAGCAGCAACGAAACGACGACGTGTATGTAAGCTATCGCGATTCACGTCCTCCCGGTTTCGAAGAAACGCCTTCTTGTTCTCGTTTTGCTTTCGATTTAGCCTCAGCGCTTTCCTCTCGACTCCTGTGGTGGGGTCATGCGCCACTCGACAGTGCAGCCTGCTAGTATCGACGCCACATAAATTCGCAAAAGTTGGCGCTTGCTCTGCCTGAACTGCGTAAATGCAAAGCACCAGCAAATCCCTTTTCTGTTAAATGATTCGATTTTCTTAAAGGGAAGCTGAAGACTCTGTCGAATTCAATAAGACGCTCATATACGGATGCGGGAACCTTATAAACCATGTAGACAATATTTGGGTTTTTTTTTTCAATTAGGAGCGACGTAATCGTCGGTTGAAATTGCGCTGTAGCTCCGCCCCCCCCCCCCTTCCCCGTTGAGTGAGCGAGTGGAGCGGAGACCGGAAACCGCGGTGTTGTGACGTCAACTCTAGTGTTTCGTTCCTTCGCAGCCTCCGCGACCGTGCCTGACCGCGCATGTTTCTGCGTGCGTGCCATCGTAATCTGCTTCGATTGACCCTGCATTCCTTTGTTGGTGCGTCTGCGTGTATGTAGAGTGGTAGTCAACGTGCGTGGTAGTCAACGTGAGTGGTAATCAACGTGAGTGGTAGTCAACGTGAGTGGCAGTCAACAGATGAAGGTCACTACACGTACTGCATAAACCGGGAAGCTTTTCACGCGTTTAAACCGTCTTTGTAGATTGCCGACAGCTTTGGACAGCGCACAAATGCCGACGATCGCATCCCCGCTTACGTTCCACGAGGAGGCATGCAGGAACACAACACTACAGTTATTTGACCGGAAACCAGCTCACTAGATCGGCGAAAGATCGGCGAGATCACTAGAACGCTTTGCAAAAAACATACTCACCAAAGAGCATTTCCAACACGAGGAGATCCCAAGACTTTGCTTTTGTTCGCGTCGAAAGCACTGCTCGCACCAGCATCGTTTGCTTCTTCGAGAGGCCGGCTCTTCGCAATCGGCTCGTACATGTAGGGAGTAACGCCAAACTCCTCTGAAAAACGCAGTCTCTCTAAATTTTCCATTACCGTCTCAGAAAAACAGCACCAAACTACCTGGCACCGCGCTTCATGTGTAGCGGCAGCGGTCGGTTACTAGAGTTGACGTCACGAGGGGCACCACCCATTCACAGGCGGAAACAAGACGCGCGAGCTGGGCGTGTCCGCTGCTGCACTTTTCGTCGAAATAAAATATATTTGCGCTTTCTTTCGCTCAATTTCGATACGATATTCGAATTCGGAGGCTTGAAAACCATTATGTACAGATGTTCACTCATTCTTTCTGGAAAACCTTTCAGCTTCCCTTTAACAAACATCTCTTTTATGCGCAAAATCTCGGAAGTAACTGAACGCTCATGTTTGTTGTCTCACACAATGGGACATGATATCTCAAAACTGGTGTCCCGGAAACTTGTTTCCAATCGATTCGTCTTGCAATGCCGCCGGCTACAATTCGCAAATTGCAGTATGTGTGGTAAAGTAAAAATAAGAAAATAATTTGCGATTTCTTTCTTATTAATCTAAAAATGTGTTTCGATTTCGTGTACTAGTTTTGTCCTCCTCTTCGAGAAATCCAACGCAAGAAGAAAAATTGTGCTACTTGCCACAGGTGATTTTTAAAAATTCCATGAAACTAGATATAGGTGGACATATACGCTACCTACGGTAAACACTGAATTGTAGCTGTTGCCATGCTATACACACATACACGCAAAACCGCTCGATTTCGAAGTTTTTATTGCGCTTTTCGTCTTGCGCATGCACAGCAGATTTGTCTTCATGCAAACCAACGCCAGAATTGAGAACGCAAACGCACGCACATAAAAAGGCAACGCTGCCACCCAAGCGCCATTTGCAGAGTGCAGGAGAGAGTTTTGGCAAGCAAGCGCAGCTTACGCCGCGAGGCATCATTTGCTTCTGGCGATCGCGACATTCAAAATAGTTTCACGTGGGTCATGAAGAAAGCGGTCCAGAACCAACTGTAAGCGACATCCACAAGCAGGGTGGTCGGCGCCTTGATTAAAGCATGACCAAGGCGAGAACAAACGCTGTCAATAAAAAGACATTCTTTATTTGAAAGAATGCAATGTTGATTTCACGCAAACAAAATGTGTTTCGTAATCAGTTCTCTTAGGTCAGGTGCTCAATTTATCACTTATAAAATGTTCCTATTCTTAAGTGCGTCCTAAAACGGGTTTGCGTTGCATGAGTAGCAATGCTGTGCACTCTTGTGGTGTTCGCAAAGGCACGCTCGCAAACTTCGTCTACTACAATATGCCACCTCCCATGTTTTCGTGCTCTGGTCATCCATGTGTTCTGTGAATTCTCTTTGTGCCAGTTTACCGATTGATAAGTGCAATATTTGAGGTGGTGTTTGCGAGGTTGCCTTTATTGCTCTTCATGTGTTGTGTTAAGGCTAATGATGTGTGAAGGCTGAACAAGGGTGCGCTTTCGCTTCCTTCGTGCGGCAGCGGTAATAGACGGACTGAGCGGCCCTTGCGGCGATGCGGCCAAACCCAAGCACCGAATGCTTTCGTCGATTTTCGTCGATATGGAAAGAAGTGGTGCTTTGTAGAATGACGCGATAGGATGCGACACCCGTAATATCGGTGTTTCGATGCATCGATTTTTCTGTTCACCAGGTGATCTCCACTCAACCATTCATCACAATGAGTATGCAGTTACCATGCACTGCCTAGTGGAAAGCCAAATCACGTCGAGTTCCAAGAAATATTAGTTATACTGCCTTAATCGCAGGCCTATATCGCGCTGTTGACAACAAAAAGTGACGTCACATTTTCCTACCTTTTTTTTTGCGTTGCTCTCGACGCCCAGTGCCCCATTGTTAACGCGCAATAATTCAGCGAACACACACCCTTTCTTGTAACTTCGCATTTGTGGGCTCTGACGCTTGACGAGCATAAGATTTCTTATTGGATCCCAAGTACTCTCATTTGTACTGACTGCGTGTCGTGCAATGTAAAATACCCATTTGATGTCGCGCGGAACGATGCGAAGTATTATATGTACGGCACATCGACACACGAGAATAATAAAACTACGAAGGCTAATGCGCACAAGGAATAGAAGTTAGTAGAAGGCGGAACAATATATTTATTATTCTAATTATCAAAAAAGTAGAAATTTTAAGATTTCTTTATATTTAACGATCTAATAAACCAAAAAATACACACAAAACCCATAATCTGGCAGTACGCGAAGCGTAGCGACCCACATCTCGCTGTGTCGGGCCCACGTGTCTGCATTCAAGCTCTGCTCATGTGGCCTTCCTCGCCACACCTGAGGCCTCCGCGTCGTCCTCCACAGTGAGCAGTTGGGCAGTCTCGGCTCATGTGGCCTTCTTGGTTGCACTGGTCTGTTCGGCCGGTGGTGCTTCTCGCTGATTTGCCACGCTCCCTATGGCCGACGTCCCCGTAGATGGTAGGGAGCTCCTCCTTCTGTGGCTTTGCCTCACGCAAGCAGACCGCTCCAGCTTCCAAGGCGCCTCCGTTGGGAAGCTCCTGGCGCCAGGCAAATCCCATGGCGCCCCAACCTGCGCCTTTATAATCGCCATTGTCAGAGGAGCCATCCGCACAGAAGCCCAGCAAGAGACACCGGAAATTGTGACGGTGATAGAGGCCCATCTGTTGCCTGACTACTTACCAGAAGGCGGCCGTGCGGTTGCTGCTTCCATTCCAATGTTGGCTCCACGCCCAGAGCTTAGCCCCGAGAAACCGGCCGTGAAATTGATCCGAATGTCAGCCATGACCAAGTTGTTGTTGTTGTTGTTGTTGTCCTTAGTGGCCGTGGCACATACCCACAGTGGGGGATTGGCCAAGAATCGGGCGGTTTAATTAGGTGCCTAAAAATAATAATGGAAACAAGGGAGTTAACAATTTGGGCGTGTGAGTTTAAAAGTAAACGTTTTGTGTTTGGAGAAAAAAGGAAATAATCAGATGAAAACCGGGTATGTGTTCTTCACGTCGGAGCCCTCTTCTTCTTCTTTCTCTACTTGCGAGCACCACGTGCTTCTATAACTGTTCTAGTTTCTCCTGCAGGTATTACGAAATTAACGCCTAGAGTTGTGGAATTTTGTGAGCTTTAGTGGCCATTTTCCGTGTTGGAAGTTTCTGAAGCTGATGCTGAACGCTATTCTGTTCGTATGTGGTCTCTATAACAAATATATTTACTTATATTTTTGGCACTTAGCTTGCCAGCTTGCTTTCAGAATGCAACAAAGGTAGTGATTTACTGCTGAAGGCTGAAGGTTCTTGTTACCGCGTATAATATACGAGATAATTCTTGAATAACCAACCCTTCCTTAGGCGAAAGTTACATTGCGCATCAAATTATTGACTTCCCTCGGCAACGACGACGAAAAAGAACCTTGAGACGAGAGTGAGCTGCAAATGTGTTGAAAATGGAAAGAAAAAGCTGCGCGTGCAGGAGAGAAGCAAAGCGCATTACGCAAATATCCCAGCACGAGGCAGGTGCTGCCCTCACGCGCTTGGCGAACGCCAACCAAAGGCGGTGCACTTGCTCAAATTAGACGAAAACATTAATGCACGCGGTGGAATCTGCGTGGCATACCGCGCACTTAATTTGATTAGCAAACAAAGTTGCCTGTGATCAATACCGCTGTGATGCTGTTATAAAACCATGATGGCGAATGCGCGACTTCTCGTAACGAAATTGCCAGGCTTCAGTGAATCCTTCATTTACTTCAATGAATTACTGCGAGTAACAGTTTAAGCCCCGACTTCCGTATGGGTCCGTCGAATATGATGCGCTATCTACAAAGAGAGGAAGCCTCGATTATTGTAAAAAGCGTTCAGGGAACTCCAACTCTACATGAATTCCGAGAAACCACTTCAGAATGCTAATAGGCACTGTCACTGGTTAGAAGGCGCATTTTGCAGAAACGCGACGCCACATGAAGAAATATACAGGGTAATCATTTTCATATTTTACGGAATTTTCGAAAAAATTACCTCTTGCAGAAAACAACGTGATTTAAATGTAATTCAAGCATAAATGTAGTCGTTCATCTGGATTATTCTGAGGCGGACATTGCTTGCAAGAGAAATCAAAGCACATATACAACTAATTAACAAAATTTCATCAATCAACTACCTAATTAATTCCTTTATTGGACATGGTGCAGTCTACGTATTGCAGCCGGTCAGACTGCAAGGCGCTTCAACTTTACATGATATTCCAGAGTGACACCAGTGTGGAGATAGGTGCCCTAAAGTTCGCCTTAAAAGTGCATGGTTGGTCCACTTCTGTTTAACAAACTGCTCTCTTATGCGCAAAATCTCGGAAGTAACTGAGCGCCCATGTATGTTGTTTCACACTTTGGGACATGACATTCTTACGGGGATGTTGCGAGTATACAAAATCTATATTTGCTACCCAGGCACGTACCAAGGATTTTTCTTTTTCTTGGGGGGGGGGGGGGAGGGGGCGGGGCAACCCAAGGTAACTTCTCTGCAATTGAGGGGGCGGTACCTTTACTAGTACAAATGTGAATAACGTCCATCATTCGCCATGAAAACGGGTAAACCCACAAAAGAGAAATGAAATAAGGTGCATTTTACAGGTACGCATGTGCGATACATCTCTCCTTTACTTGGAAAACAAGGAACTACGCCAAATGGACTTGCGCAGGAAGAACACGAAGGACACTCCAAGAACAAGTAAAGCAGCCAATGTGTAAAATATAGAATACTTTAGTTGAATACAACTTAAAGAGAACAGCAGTTGGCAACCGAGGCACACAAAGTGCGCGGAATGGTGTTACTTCCCCAGCCAATCACAGAAGCAAACAAAATCTTCGTCATTCGGCCTTTTCAATATGGCTTCGTACTTGATACCTCCGGAGCGTCTGGTGTTCTTGAAGAGTCATTTCATCGGCGGAAACAATGAGGTGTTCAACAGACATGGACAAAGTGTATGGAGTCTGAGCATTTCACTCTTCAAAAGTCTGCGGTGCCGTTCATTTCACTGCTGAACCCGTTTTACTCATGAAACTTCAGTGCGAACTGAAGTGAAACTTGGCAATAAATAGTTGCAGCAAAGCAAGCATGTTATTTCAGTTCAATAAAGAATTAGGCTTTGGCCATTCCACAATAGTAGGCGAGGGAAAAGGTATAAAATAACGCGCTAATAAGTGTTTTTTTTTGTGATTGGTTTCCGCCTCGTTTAGGTAACAGGAAAAATTTGAAGCACCAATTACTTGCAGCCTCGCGGAGGAACAGTGGCTGGCGGTTATGAGTGCGTGGGTGAGGCTTCACTGCAGACTTAATTTGTATCCGACTATAGCAGCGTTTATTGAATTCGCTCTGGAAGAATTATACAGAAAGATATATTTGCGGAATATCACAGTTCTTTTGGATCCCTCGTTTATGCTCTACCAAGTGCCACAACCTACTCGTATTGCTATTTGGGAAGTTATATAACGATGCGTGGCTTCCAGTACCGTACAACCACGTAGGGCGTAGGACGCTGTGATTCTAGACCTACTACGCCCACCGCGGAAGGTTAAAAAAACACGTACATAAGCACAGCGTAGAAACGGTTACGTTAGACGGCTCGCGGCAAGCCGGTAATTCGAGGAAATAATGAAGCAAAAGGAAACGTTTAACGCAATTGGCGTTTCCTTTGGCCGCAACTCGTTCCACACGGATACAGACCAGCTGTCAAGGAACCGAGTCACTTTCCTGGTCCCTGGGTCAATCTAAACAAACCAGGTTGAACTAACAAACCAACGGCGGTGCGCGTCGAAAAGACGGTGACTACTGAATGCATCTCGAGTTAATCGCGCGGGCACTGAATCGATGAGAAAACTGGCCTTCACACCCCAGGAGATGCCGATATAACTACCGCCATCTAAAAGGAGTGAAAAAAGGCAGCAAAATGTTGACCGCCGAATGGCTGTCAAGTTTCAACATCGATTTGGCCATGCTTTATGAATGTGTGTGAGAAGCGGTGGCCTAGGCGGGGAGGGAGGGGCGAGGCATGCGTCTTAATTTCGAGGGGGAGCCCGGACCCCCGTTGGGTGCCTGTTACAACATATATACAGGATGAGTCAGAATAGCTAAGATGGCTGACCATCAACAACACGCAACAGCGAGCGTCGCCAATCTTCTTCCTCTCTCTTCTCTCATCCTTGCTTAACAGGACCCCCGAGTGGCGAAGCACCGTGTCGGCGCATGACAGGCGAAGAATTGCCAGCGAAGTATGGCTTCAGCCGCGAAACGTACATGACGTCCACAGGCGTCTGACTTGAGGATGGTTCAAAGCGTAGTGGCGAAATCTCGTCATTGACGTCGTTAATTTGGCGTAGGACTTCATAAGGCCCTGTGTAGCGAGAGAGAAGCTTCTGGGAGAGGCCAACCCTACGATATGGTGACCAGAGGAGCACCCAAGCACCTGGTGCGAACTTAACATCGCGTGGCAGCGGTCGTAATGCTCTTTCTGTAAATTCTGTGGGGCGAACAAATGAGATTGGGCGACTTGACGCGCCATGCGAGCACGATCGATGATTTCACGAGTGTACTCAGTTGCAACACATGGCACAGAAGGGAGGATGGTGTCAAACGGCAGTGTGGGGTCGCGACCACACAAGAGATAAAAGAGTGAACATCCTGGGGAGTCATGTCGGGACGAGTTATACGCGAACGTCACGAAAGCCAGCGTGGCGTCCCGGTCGCGGTGCTCGTTGGAGACGTACATCTACAGCATCTCTGTGATTGTTTGGTTGAAACGGTTCCTTTGTGGGTGGTAGGCGGTGGACAGCTTGTGCTCAGCGGAACAAGAGTGGAGGAGGTCGTCCACAACTCGAGACAAGCACGAGCGGCCGCGGTCTGTAAGTAACTGTCGAGGTGCACCGTGTTGGAGGATGAAGTCGTGAAGGAGAAAATGGGCGACGTCAGTTGCGCAACTACTCGGCAACGCCTTTGTTATCGCGTAGCGTGTCGCGTAATCAGTAGCGACGGCGATCCACTTGTTCCCTCTAGTCGTTGTCGGAAAAGGGCCTAGCAAGTCAAGGCCTACGCGAAAGAACGGTTCAGAGGGAGCTTCAATGGGATGGAGACGTCCGACAGGTGCCAGGGGAGGTTTCTTCCAGCGCTGACACATTTCGCAAGTTGCGACATGACGCAAAGAGTGGTAGAGACCCGGCCAGAAGAACTGGCGTCGTACGCGGTGGTATGTACGCAAAACTCCAAGGTGTGCCGCCGTCGGTGCATCGTGAACTTGTTCGAGAACGTCAGGTCGCAGATGAAGAGGGAGGACAAGCAGCAACTCAGGGCCGTCAGGGTTGATATTGCGGCAGTAGAGGATGCCGTCATGCAGCACGAACATGCGGCACGTCCCGTCGGTGCGGCCAGATTTCACTGCGGCGATGATGGACTGTAAGGATGCGCCGCGTTGTTGTTCAGCGCGCATGTCGGTCACGTCAGTCAACGCCATCACGCATGTCACTGGATCATGCGCGACAGGATCGGGAGGATCCACGGGGTGATGCGAGAGGCAGTCAGCGTGCTTGTGGAGGCGTCCAGTCTTGTAATGGACACTAAATGAAAATTCCTGGAGGCGCAAAGTCCAGCGACCAAACCGTCCAGTCGGTTCCCGGAGGGAAGACAGCCAGCAGATTGCGTGGTGGTCTGGGACAACGGAAAACGTCCGGCCGTACAAATATGGCCGCAACTTGGCGACAGCCCAAACTAAAGCCAAGCGCTCCGGCTCAGTGATGGAGTAATTTCTCTCGGTAGCTGACAGCGCGCGGTTGGCGTAAGCTATCACGCACTCGGTACCGTTCTAGTGTTGCGCGAGAACAGCGCCGATGCCATAGCTTCTTGCGTCAGTGTGGACTTCGGTAGGTGCAGACGGATCAAAGCGGGCAAGTATGGGAGGGATGGTGAGCAACCCGATAAGAGCGGCGAACGTGTGAGCCCGCTCCGGGCCCCATGAGAATGGCGTGTTCTTCTTTAGAAGATCTGTCAAAGGCCGAGCAACGTCGGCGAAGTTTTTGACGAAACGGCGAAAGCAAGAACACAGGCCGACGAAACAGCGTATTCCAGAGGCAGAACGTGGCACTGGGAAAGTGCGTACGGCGAGAAATTTTTCCGGATCTGGTGGGACACCAGCTGCGTTAGCGAGGTGTCCCAACACGCTGATCTGACGGCGACCGAAGTGACACTTCGTGGAGTTCAGTTGAAGGCCGGCTTTTCGGAATACCGCAAGAATTACAGCAAGTCGGGTAAGGTGGCTGCCGAACGTGGGAGAAAAAAACAATAACGTCGTCAAGGTAACAAAGACAGGTGGTCCATTGTAGCCCCGCAGAAGAGTGTCCATCATACGTTCAGATAGTCCAAAGGGCATGACTTTACACTGATATAAGCCATCCGCCGTGATGGAGGCTATCTTCTCCCGGTGCATTTCATCAACTGAAATTTGCCAATAGCCGGATGGAAGATCGATGGACGAGAAGTATTTAGCTCCGTGCAAGCAGTCCAACGCGTCATCGATGCGTGGTGGTGGGTAGACGTCTTTTCGCGTGATCTTGTTTAAGTAGCGATAATCGCAGCAAAAACGCCAGGTACGATCTTAATTTTTCACAAGGATGACAGGCAAAGGCCAAGAACTGCCTGATGGCTAGATGACGCCTTTGCAGAGCATTTTGTCCACTTCTAATTGGATGACTCGACGTTCAGCATGCGATACACAATTGGGACGCCGACGAATAGGGATACGTATCTCCAGTGTTTATACGGTGGTGAACAAAAGATGTTTGGCCTATAGACCTGTCGCCGAAATCAAAGATGTCACTGTACGATTCAAGCAGGAGTCGCATGTCCGTGGCCTGCGCAGAGGCGAGGTGAGCTGCAATCATTTTCGCGAAGTCATCCGTTAAGGAACCACAGCTGTCAGCAGCAATTCGCTTTAAAACTGCACTGTTGGTCCACTTCTTTTTAACAAACTGCTCTTTAATGCGCAATATCTGGGAAGTAACTTAACGCTCATGTATGTTGTCTCACACTTTGGGACATAATATCTCCAAACTGGTGTCGTGGAAACGTGTTTCCAATTGATGCGTCTTGCAATACCACTAGCAAAAATCCGGAAACTGCAATATGTTCGGTAAAGTAAGAATTAAGAAAATAATTAGCAATTTTTTGTTAATAATTTGAATATGTGTTTCGATTTCCCATAGTAGTTATGCCCACCTTTTCTAGAAATCCAACTCAAGGAGAAGAATTGTGCTACTTGCCACAGGTGATTTTTAAAAATTCCGTGGAACTAGATAAACGTAGACATAGGCTACTTAGGGTAAACACCAAATTACCCGCCGTCGTTGCTCATGGGCTATGGTGTTGGGCTGCTGAGCACGAGGCCGCGGGATCGAATCCCGGCCACGGCAGCCACATTTCGATGGGGGCGGAATGCGAAAACACCCGCGTACTTAGATTTAGGTGCACGTTAAAGTACCCCAGGTGGTCGAAATTTACAGAGTCCTCCACTACGGCGTGCCTCATAATCAGAAAGTGGTTTTAGCACGTAAAATCCCATAATTAAAAAAAAGTACGTTGCTACCCAAGCGCCATTTGCAGAGTGCAGGTCAGGGTTTTTGCAAGCAAGCGCAGTTTACGCAGCGAGCCATCATTTGCTTCTGGCAAGCGCGACATGCAAAATAGAATCACATGGGTCGAGACGAAAGCGGTCCAGAACCAATTATCATCGACATCCACAAGGAGGGTGGTCAGCGTTTTGATTAAAGCATGACTGAGGCGAGACCAAACACTGTCATAAAAAGGCGTGTTTTAATTAAAAGAAAGCAATGTTGATTTCATTCAAGCAAAATGTGTTTCGTAAACAGTTTTCTTAGATCAGGTGCTCAATTTATCATTTATAAGATGCACCTATTCTTTAGTGCGTCCTGGATAAAACGGGTTTGCGTTGCATGAATAGCAATGCTGTGCACTCTTGTGGTGTTCGCAAAGGCACGCTGCCAAACTTCGTCTACTACAATATTCCGCCTCCCATGTTTTCGTGTTTTGGTCCTCCATGTGTTCTGTCCATTCCGGTTGTTCCTGTGTACCGATTGATAAGTGCAAAATTTGAGGTGGCGTTTGCGAGGTTGCTTTTATTGCTCTTCACGTGTTTTCTTAAGGCTAACGAGGTGTGGAGGCTGAACAAGTGTCCGCTTTCGCCTCCTTCGTGCGGCAGTGGTGGTAGACGGACTGAACGGCCCTTGCGACGATGCGGCCAAAGCCGAAGACCGAATACTCTCGTCCATACGGAAAGAAGCGGTGATTTGTAGAAGGACGCGATAGGACGCGACAACCGTAGGGTAGGTGTTTCGATGCATCAATTTTCCTGTTGAACATGTGATCTCTGCTCAACAGTACATCATAATGAGTATGCAGTTACGTTTCACTGCCTAGTGGAAAGCCAAAACGCTTCGAGTTCCAAGACATAATAATTATACTGCGTTAATCGCAGGCCTATATCGCGCAATTGACAACAAAAAGTGACGTCATCCTACCTTTTTTTGCGTTGCTCTTGACGCCCAGTGCCCCATTGTTAACGAGCAATAATTCTGCGAACAACACACACCCTTTCTTGTAAATCCGCATTTGTGGGCTCTGACGCTTGACAAGCATGAGATTTCTTCTTGGTTCCCATGTAATTCTATTTCTTCTGATTGCCTGTCGTGCAATGTAAAATACCCATTTGATGTCGCGCGGAACGATGCGAAGTATTATATGTACCGCACATCGACACAAGAGAATAATAAAAGTACGAAGGCTTATGCGCACAAGGAATAGAAGTTAGTAGAAGGCGGAACAATATATTTATTATTCTAATTATCAAAAAAGTAGAAATCTTAAGATTTCTTTATATTTAACGATCTAATAAACCAAAAAATACACACAAAACCCATAATCTGGCAGTACGCGAAGCGTAGCGACCCACATCTCGCTGTGTCGGGCCCACGTGTCTGCATTCAGTCTCTGCTCATGTGGCCTTCCTCGCCACACCTGAGGCCTCCGCGTCGTCCTCCACAGTGAGCAGTTGGGCAGTCTCGGCTCATGTGGCCTTCTTGGCTGCACTGGTCTGTTCGGCCGGTGGTGCTTCTCGCTGATAGGCCACGCTCCCTATGGCCGACGTCCCCGTAGATGGTAGGGAGCTCCCCCTTCGGTGGCTTTGCCTCACGCAAGCAGACCGCTCCAGCCACCAAGGCGCTTCCGGTGGGAAGCTCCTTGCGCCAGGTAAATCCCACGGTGCCCCAACCTGCGCCTTTATAGTCGCCGTTGTCAGAGCAGCCATCCGCACAGCAGCTCAACAAGAGACACCGGAAATTGTGATGGTAATAGAGGCCCATCTGTTGCCTGACTACTTACCACAAGGCCGCCGGGTGGTTGCTGCTTCCAATCCAAGGTTGCCTCCGTGCCCACAGCTTAGTCCCGAGAAACCGGCCGTGAAACTGCTCCGAAAGTCAGCCATGACCAAGTGTGATGATGATGATGATGTCCTTGATGAGTTTGGCGCTTACCCACTCGCGGGGATTGGCCAAGAGTCGGGCAGACTTTGCTTATGTGTTCAGAAAAGGAGGTAAAAATCTAAAATTTTGTTACATGAATTTAGGCGAGGGAAAATCGAAACGGTTCAGTAGATTGTCATGCTACGTAGAGGAGAAAAAAAATAATTATCTTTAATATATCAGTGAGGCAATAGAGGAGGAATGAATAGAATAATATGGTCATCAATGAAATCGGTTTGATTCAATAAGAAATTTTTCTAAGGCGAAGCACACATTCCTGTGTGAGTACCCAAGCACAGACGCTCCGAAAGACAGCAGTACCGGAGTGTTCAATGGCAGACCAAGCTGTCGCACTGTAATTTCTAATGTCATTTTCCTCATGGAGGAGAAACGCCGGCATTCCAGTAGGTAGTGCTCAATCGTCTCTAATGCATTGCAAAAATGGCACAATGGGGATATTGCCAGACCAGATCGGTGCATGTAAAAATTTAGAGATGGGACTCGACAACGTAGTCTCGTTAATGTAACCTCCGTTTGTCTTGTTTTGCAAAACTTCCTGCTCCAAGGGAATTGTAAGTGGCGTAGTTCCAATGATGATTTGAGGTTCGATTGAGATGTTAAAAGGATGTATCTTCTGAACCTGGCGGACGTGATAAAGCCCGTTGTTGGAAGAAGGGGAAGCACTGGGCCGCTGATAGAAGCCTTGGCCAAGCTGTCTGCCACCTCATTCATAAATATGCCTTTGTGGCCAGGTACCCATATTAATCGTAAACTTCTCAAATGACTTGGAGCCAGTGAGTTCAAAGTTTTCAATATGTGTGTCTCGCCGGGAGCAGTAAGTGAGGTGCACAGCGACAAAGAATCTGTGATTATTACCGCCGTTGACCTGGAAGACTGTAGCTTTCGTAAAGCTAGGACAACAGCTAGGAATTCCGCTAGGTATATTGGAGTGAAGTCGGGAAGCCGAATAGAAAAAGACCAGTCCAATGATGATGAGAAGATTCCAACTCCTGCCTTTTCATCAATCTGCGAAGCATCCGTTGCTATAATAACGTTAGTGTGGAGTTGATTTAAGTGATCCTGGAGTAAGCCGTTAAGAATATGCGAGGGAAGCTGCTTTGCATTATTTGGGTATAGGTCATCATAAGTAATAACTAGTGAATTTGAGGTGCTGTTTTCCGTGATTATATCATTTATATTTACGTCTAACGGATTCAATAATGATTGCGATACAATGACTTGTGGCGTGTGAAACCGTGGCCATCTGACTCCAAAAAATTGGACTCGTTGTTTGATGAAGATGGACTGAGACCTTCTTAGTGGGGATTCATAGAGCCTTATAAACGCTTGAACGGTGAGTATTTTAAATCTCATTTCAAGGGAAGGTAATCGTGCTTCCTTGTAGAGTACAGCGTTGGCTACAAACTTTGGAAGCCCCAGACATAAGCGAAGCGCTTCCCGTTGTAGCAAAACTAGTGGGCGTAGCTTGTAAGCCGCGGCGCCGGAGAATAATACACAACCGAACTCTAGTATAGGTCGAATGTACATGCGGTAAATCATTATGAGTGTGTCTCTGCGCATGCCCCATCGATAATTACTTATCCCTCGTAATATCCCCATTGCACGAGAAGCTTTTGAAGTTATATGTTCAATATGCGGACGCCAATCAAGATTACCATTATAAATAATTCCAAGGTACTTGACCTTTTCCACTTGTGGGATAGTGGAGTGACGGTATGAAAGGGATATAGTAACTGGGTCTTGTAGGGGAAAGACAAGAACGGCACTCTTATTTACATTAAGGGACAAGCGAATACTGTCCAGCCATGCTTCTAGCTCGCATAAGTATTTCTGCAAGCATTCGTACAGTGACTGAATATCACTTGCTGATGCAAAAAACGCTATATCATCAGCGTAAACGTACGTGCTTACATTTTGATGATGAGGAATGGAGCTGAGTAGGATGTTAAACAGCAGCGGTGACAAAACTGCCCCTTGAGGAACCCCGCGTGTTTGTCTGAATTTTCCCGATGAAATTCCGCTTTGTGCACAGTAAAACTCCCTGCCCTGCAAGAACTCTGCAGTCCACGTCACGAAGTAGTCTGGCAATCCAATATCCTGCATCCTTTTTATTAATAAAGGATATTCCACACTATCGTATGCTTTAGAAATGTCTAACGTGACTAGGGCAGCATATTGTTTTTGGTAACGGGCCAACTGAATTCGGCTTTCTAGGTCGATATGTGCGCACCAAATGGACATCCCTGGTCGAAAGCCAATTTGGCAGGGGCTCAATAATTCTCTTGTGGTTACAAACTGAACCATACGTGCGTTTAATAATCTCTCTATTAATTTTACGAAATTTGATGTTAGAGAAATAGGCCGAATATTGTCTAGGACAAACCCTTTGGTTTGGTCTTTCAGCAGAGGAATCACCTTCGCAATTCTCCACACAGGAGGGAACCATGCATATTTTACTGAGTAATTTATGGTATCTAACAAGCCGTTAGGAGCGACTTCAAAGAGAAGTTTAATCATCTTGGTAGTGACTCCATCGTGACCTGGGGCTGCAGCTGGTAAAGAGGAAACGGCTTGGGACAATTCTGACATGGAAAACTCTTCGAAATCATCTGAAGTGCCCTGCGCGTAAGGAGAGAAGGGAAGAGAGGTAGCGAAGCGGGTCTCTAACCCTTGCGCGATAACATTTAGAGAGTCAGCTTTCTCACTTGTGGTTAAAACTACCGACTCCCAGTTGAAGGGGCGTGGAATCATTTTTTGGGATCTTAAAAACCGAAATAATGCACGCTTATTATTTGCTTTCGAAAGGAATTCGAAATGTCGGACATTGTAAGCGTCTTTTGCCTTACCTACCGTTCTTTTAAATGTTCCAGCAATAAATTTATAGTTTTTCCAGTTTTTCGGAGATTGGTTATGCATGAGTTGTTTCCATGCAGCCTTGCGTCGCTTGTAGTCCCGCGAGCAATCGTCATTCCACCAATTTGTAGAAGCAGTGTTTTTACATGCCTTTAACTGGAACTCTGATCTTTTGCGTGAAGTATCAATGATGGAGCAAATATCCTCGGCTTGCAATGGAGAATTTTCCATTGATTTGAAAGTAGTCCGCAGGCAATTTTTAAATGTACGGTAATCCACAAAAGAGTGGATGCGAGCCTGCACGGTGGACTGCGGAACTACCACTTCAAACACAACAGGCAAATGATCGCTTGTAGTCCCGACATTCACCGTTTCCCATGCGGATGTGGGAATACCTGGACCTGAAAATGTAAGATCCAGCACAGATATGAACTGTCCGCGAAGAAACGTAACTGATCCCGAATTTTGACACGAAAAGTTATTTGTGATTGCCCAGTCCCATAGACGCTTTCCGCACGAGTCTGTCCTGGATCCCCATGATGCATGATGAGAGTTGAAGTCACCTGCCAAAATTATATCTTTACCGCATTTCGCCATAACCGAGTCTAGTGGGTGTGTATCCTGCACACCCGAGGGAAAGTATATATTGACTAATGAAAAAGGCCTACTGCCAGGGAGAGTAATTTCTACTGCTAGAATTTCACATTCTGGAGACATCAGCTGGAATGATATATTTGCCCTGTGGCAAAACTTGCTTGAGACCATAATTAACAGTCCCCCACCTCTAGATGGGCGATCTAGGCGGAAGGACCTAAAATTGCGCAGAGAAAATTGTTTTTCAGGGGATAACCAGGTTTCTTGCAGTAAAATTACATCTGGAGAAATTTGAGACGATAGAACGTTTAAATCTGTAGAAGCAGCGAATACTGATCTGCAGTTCCACTGCAATACCCTCATCTACTTTCCAGTGATGAGAGCACCGCAGAGGCCACAGCCTCCTCCAATATGTTACCCTTCGGGTTGACTTCAGGGAGGATTTTCTTGGATTTACTAACTGAGTGGGAAGTGGTAGCCTCAAGGGGAGAACACCTCCTTTTATGTGCCCTCACGTCAATTTCCATGTTTGAGGTATCTGGATGATCAGGGTTGTCTGGGCTATTAGTTGCCTTGGTTGAGGTACCTGCGGCAGACCTGACTTGCTCTATATGGGTTGCGGACGCAATTGCTCCATTTTTCTGAGAGTGGGTTAAACAAGCATTCATGTCAGAGCATGATGGCAGGGCAGGAACACTCGGTAATAATTTTTCTAACTTTGAGGTAACCAGTCCATTGAAGCATTCTGTGACGCTTTCTACTATGCGCTCCATAATTTTAGCCATAGACTTTTCAATAGCTTGTGCGATTACCTCTGACAGGCTTCCATCAACGACAGCTTGGGTTCGCGCTGTCACACTCGCATAACCATGGGCTCTTTCTTTTACCGCCGCAACTGCCTCTTGACGTGAGCAGCGCCTTTTGTCCATAACCTCCATTATTTGGACTTCTTGAGTTCTCGCAGGGCAGTTTGAGCAATCAGCTTTGTGGTCTCCACCACAGAGGCAGCAAGAGTCCGACTCGGCCGAGCAATTACTAGCGGAATGGCTCCCGCCGCAGACGCAACAACGAAGGCTGGATTTGCAACCACCCATGCTGTGACCATAGCGCCAACAATTTCGACATTGTAATGGACGCGAGGCAAGCGGATCCACTCTGAATATTAGAGGCCAGACTTTTATCTCTGAAGGGCAAGACGTACCTGCAAACGTGGCAATTACTGACTCAGTAGGGACGCGTGTATTGTCCACCATTCTGTTGCACCGGTAAACCGCAATTACTCCAGCCGCGGAGAGCTTTTCTAAGGTCTCTGTCGGACTTAAGGAGGAGTCTACACCACGAACTATTCCCTTAGTGCAGGCAAGATGTGGGGGAATGAAGGCACTTACTTGCATCGATCCAAATGATGAGCACTTAAGTAAGTCGTACACACACGCCTGGTCTGGCGAACGGCAAACAATCCCACCTCTGCCAAACTGTCGCACATCAGTGATGTGCAAGTAGTGATGCGTTGCCGCCTGAAGTTCCGCCTGCACTGCCTTCGGGTTGTTGAGCCGGATGGCTCCTCCATGCAGAGGCACCAGCGCCACAGGAATGCTGCTCACCCCACTACGAAAGAAAGCTTCAAGAGGCATTTGATCAGGTGGTAGCGAGGCCGACCAGGGCGGAGATCGCCCCGTGCCGCCCCCTGGAGAACATTTGGACATTTGTGGCTCTATCTCCGTAGCAGACAATGTAAATTTATGTTAAAACCCTGCTAGGTATCTACAAAGCTGGACTAAGTCCGCCCGACACTTAGCCAAAACCCCGAAAGCTCACTGTTACGATCCGAACGACGCCGAACGAACGACCAGCCTTCTTCTTCCGAGATGATGGAGTTCTTTGCATCAAAGCCTTCTTCTTCTTTCCCTACTTGCGAGCAGCACGTGCTTCTATAACTGCTCCAGTTTCTCCTGCCGGTATTACGAAATTAATGCCTAGAGTTGTGGAATTTTGTGAGCTTTTGGTGGCCATTTTCGGTGCTGGATGTTTCTTAAACTGATGGTGAACACTATTGTGTTCGTATGCGTTGTCTAGAAAAAATATATCCACTTAGATTTTTTGGCACTTAGCTTGCCAGCTTGCTTTCAGAATGCAACAGAAGTAGTGATTTACTGCGGAAGGCCGAAGGTTCTTGTTCCCGCGTATAGTTTACGAGATAATTCTTGAATAGCCTACCTTTCCTTAAAGTTACATTGTGCATCGAATTATTGACTTTCCTCAGTAACGACGACAAAAAAGAAACTTGAGACGAGCGGGAGCTGCAAATGTGCTAAAAATAGAAATAAAAAGTGGCGCGTGTAGGAGAAAAGCAAAGCACAATACGCAAATATCTCAGCACGAGGCAGGTGCTGCGCTCACGCGCTTGGCGAACGCCAACCAAAGGCGGTGCACTTGCTCAAATGTGTGTGATAACTTTATTTGGAATCAGGCGATTGGGAGGACCGGGCCGGGGGCCGCCTAGATGGCCACTGGGAGCTGCTGCTCCCGAGCGGACTCCATGGCTCGCTGGACGGCCCAAAGGTGGTTTTGGAGTTCTGAGCTGAGCAGCGCGGTCGACCACCTCGCCCGTAGATTTTCCGAGGAGACTGCCATTTTATCTTGATATATTTCACATCCCCACAAAATGTGTTGAAGGGTGGCTCTAACAGACTTGCATAGCTTGCACATATCGCTCTCGTATATATCGGGGTAGAAAGTTTTTTGTTGCCCGGGTCTTATATAAGGTTCTCTTTGTAACCACATCCAAGTAATGGACTCAGCTCTGTTCAGTTTAGTGTGAGGCGGTGGTAATACTCGCCTCCGATTTTGATAGAATTTGTTAATACCACTAAATCTTGTTATTGTATCTTTTTCTCTCCTGATCTCCTCCTCCGCTTTCTCCTGACCGATGGAAGTCACTCTTTGCTCAGCTAGGCGAGTAAGACCTCGAGCTTCGCGGTGTGCTACCTCGTTGAGGTTGATTGCGGGAATGCCTGGAGTCGTATGCATTGGGAACCAGAGCAATATCCTGCCGTTCTTCTCTGCTTTGGAGAATTTAGCTTCATTGACTCTGATGATGTGTTATGCCTCAGGAGAGATCCTGCTTTCCGAATAATTTCTAATGGTCGCTTGAGAATCGTTAATAATGTACTGAGCATTCATGGAGACCAATGCTAGTGCAATGGCTACCTCCTCTGCTGTCTCGGAATGTTTGGTATTAACTGATGCGCTTGTAAGAGGTTTCTGGGCGTGATCTACGATTACTGCTACGTAGCTCTTTCTGTGTGGGTGTTCAGCCGCGTCTACGAAGGTTGCTCTGTCATCTGACCCAAAGCTGCGGATGATTTTCTCTGCTCTACTCTTGCGTCTGCCATCGTTGTAACCTGAATGCATGTCCTTGGGTATATATAGTACTAGGAGTTTGTCACGAATTTCTCTTGTTATCGTCCTCTTTCCCCCGTAAAGATTGTGGTAATTAATTCCTAGTTAAGTATATGGCGTCCCGTTTGGTTTTCGTTAGTCGTTCTGCCCGAGATGTTTTTTGTGCTTCTATGAGTTCGTCCAGTGTGTTGTGGAGTCATTTTAGCAAGAGATGCGTGCTCGTACTGATGGGAATCCCTAGTGCTAGTTTGTATGCCTTTTTTATCAGGTTGTTAATTTTAGTCTTTTTAGCTGCAAACCAATTGTGGAAGGCTGCTATGTATGTTATTCGACTGATTACGAATGATTGTATCAGCCGTAGGATACTTTCTTCCTTTATACCCTAGTGCTTGTTTGTAATTGGTTTGTATAATCTCATGGTGTTTGTTATCTTTCTGTCTAACTTCTTTATGGTTTCTTATTTGTGCCTTTGTTCTCGATTACTAGACCTACGACCTTGAGTTGGTTTACTATTGGGATATTCCGCGCGTTTTTGCCGTGTAGCTTGATTTCCTCATGAGCCTGGTTTCTGTCGTATCCGTAGGGAGGCCTGCACATAAGTGTGGTTTGGTACAAGAGAAGTTCAGATTTATCCACAAAACATGTGAGGCCTGTGCCTATGAGGTGTTCCTCTGCTGGGTTAATTGCAGTCTGGAGTCGTCGTTCTATTGATCCGTCGCTGCCATCAAAGGTCCAGATACTACTATCGTCCGCATAGATTGTGTCATTGAAGGGCTATTTGTGATTTAATTTTTCGGAGAGTCCCATCAAGGCGAGATTAAACAGCATCGGGGAGATGACAGGGCCTTGCGGTCTGCCGACCGCCCCCCCCCCCCCCCCCGCTACGTCGATCTCGGGCGATGTGAGCTCTCCGACGGAGATGATTGCTCTCCTATCTGATAGAAACCTCTGGGGCCGTATTCTGTAGCGGTTCCTTTGGGAACCGGTTCCTTTTGGCTGTTACGTCTGGATTACGTAACTCGGCGAAAGAGGGGAACGGGGCGGCGTGAGGGGAACCAATCATTGAGCGGCGGTCTGCCGGACGATCACGTCATCATTTTTGTTTGTACTTGGGGGACGATATAGCAATTGAAGGATGTTGCTGGTTTGATAAAAAAACATTGGTTTGTACAAAACACTTGCAAATATATTTTCAGTAATAAATGTGAGCTTGCGGCGCAGACCGCTACTGGGAGTTGTAAGTTTATTTGTGTTGTTTTCTTATTTAGTCGCTAGGTGGTGTGCCATACGTTATGCAAACAAGTTGCCTCGCTTTGTTTACGTTTTGGACTTGCCAGTTTGCGCGCCGCGGATCCAAAACGATGTCCTCGCAGATGGTTAGGTGGCTGGGTCCTCATGTTTCAGCGAGGCAACGCGATATACTCGTGTCATTTGTTGAAGAGCACCCCTACCTTGCGAAGGCGTCGTGTGTGCTGGGTCAACAGCTGACGGCGGCGCGCGAGGAGGAGCTCTGGCAGCAAGTGACTGCCTTGCTGAACGCTGAGGGCCCGGCAGTGAAAACTGCAGCCCAATGGCGCGGCGTGTGGAAGAAAGACGTGTATAACGCCCGCCGTGATGCAGCCAGGTAAGCTCACTCGCTGACGGAGCTTTTGCGCACCATATTCTAACAAACGTGTTAATCACAGAGGAACCGGAGGAGGCAGCCTGCCCGGACCGCGAGGGCGGGCGAGCGCCATCGGAGTCTGCCCGCCGTTCTTTGAGCCCGACGAAGAGGTGAACATCAGGCGCATGGGTTTCAATAGGTCAACGCCAAGTCGACGTGCTGTCGCGATTCGCTCAGTCACCGCCGTTATGGCTGATGTGTGGTCGCGCGCTAGTGTTGCCGCTCAGAAGATGGCCCGAGCTTGAGCGGAAATCGTCAAGCTATTTACTATCGCTTGCGTCAAGTAAGGTCGACATTTTTGTTAAATACCTTTCATCAGTATTTCAGTCTACTCATTCAAACATTAGTGCGGTTAATAGAGTTGATTTTCCGGTCGGAGCCGGCGAAATGTCTGAGGTTGTATTTAGTGTGACGAGCATCGAGCGATTATTACAGAGTTTGAAACGAACAAAAGTGTGTGGTCCGTATGATATCCCTACATCATTCCTTATAAATTGCTCGAGCATCTTTGTACTTCTGTCGCTTATTTCAAAATTTCTTAAATAACAGCGTTGTTCCTGGTGATTGGAAACTAGCGCGAGTGGTGCCAATTCATAAGAGTGGACAGAGCAACAGAGTTGAGAATTACGGACCAGTATCCTTAACTAGCATTTTATGTATGTAAGGTTATGGCACATGTGTATACCTGCATCATGTCTCATCTTGATAACAATAACCTTCTTCATCCTAGTCAGCATGGGTTTCGGCAGGGTTTTTCGTGTACGGCACAATTGCTTGCATTCACTCATGAGCTAGTCTCAGCAGTCGACAAGAAACAAATTGTTGATTGTATATTTCTGTATTTCAAAAAAGCTTTTGACGTCGTTACGCATAGTCTACTGATCGCTAAACTTTGACTTTACAAATTGGTTGAGAAGGTTATCGCATGGATTGCCGAGTATCTTCGCCCAAGACAGATGTCTGTGGCTCTCAACGGATGTTCCTCTGAATACCTGTGACTTCTGGGGTACCCCAGAAGTCACATTCATGGTACCACTTCGGGCATTACATCATCATTTACAGCATGGTTTCCAAAAAGGATTTTCTTGCGAAACCTAACTACTAGAATTCACGTCAGACTTACACTTTCATATGAACAGTAATAAACAAATTGATTGCATCTTTTTGGATTTCTCGAAAGCATTCGATCGTGTAGCCCATAGTCACCTGATATCAAAGCTCTCAGCAATTAAACTCAACTCACTAACCCTATCATAGATTCGTAATTTTCTTACTAATCGCGAACAGTTCACTGTTGTTGCTAACTCTTCCTCCGGCCTCTCTGACGTCACCTCTGGTGTACCTCAAGGCAGTGTACTTGGGCCTCTTCTCTTTTTAATTTACATTAACGACTTGCCGAACAATATATCATCTTCTATACGATTATTATTTCACAGATTTGTTCACACAGTTGGCCTAACCTTATCAAACCTGAAAGAAGCATCCTCGACGTCACAACGACTGAACAATCAGTTCAGCTACACCCAAATTTATGGCAACACACACGCTTTTAATTTTTCAACTTTGCCCCGTGCGGTCCGTTTATGGAACGCACTACCAGATACCATTGCATGCCAATCTAAACACACTGCATTTCGCAATCTGCTAAGCAATCAATATGTCGTTTCAACCGTCTAAACACGTCATGTCTTTTGTAATTTACTTGCATTTTTTTCTACAAGTTAAAGAATTTCAGCGCTCCCAATTTTTTTACAATACTTACTACTGTATAACATGTAAAAATGTTTACAATGTTATTATGCTATTATGTTGTTGTTTACCATTTATTGTTATTGCTCTACATATTGTATTTGCTAATGTAATAATTTTCCATGTTCTGTGTGCACTCCTTTCATTATGCTGATGTTTATTTCTTTCCCGATTCCATACTAATATGTTACCGTGTTTCCCCCTTACACTATGCCTTCTGGAAGGCATGTAGGGTACACGTAAATAAATAAATAAATATTTAGAATGTTTGCAGATGACTGTATAGTATATAAGGTCATCAACAGCGAATCTGACCAACAAGCACTACAACATGATTTGGATTTGATTGCCACATGGTGTGAAAAATGGAAAATGTCACTGAATGAGCAAAATAGTGTCCACGTAAGGTGTCCACCTTACCGGGAAGCGCTCATATGACAGCAATCGTAACACTATAAATAATGCTACTCTTGAACAAGTGTCAGAATATAAATACTTAGGTGTATTTTTTTCTGCTGATCTAAGGTGGAACAGACACGTTACTCATGTTAGGAACAAGGCTGTCGGAGCATTAGGTTTCTTGAAACGTAACTTTAGTAGCTTGCCACAGAAACTTAGGGAGCAACTGTATTTCACACATGTGCGCAGTACAGTAGAGTATGCGTGTGTTTGCTGGGATCCATATACTACAGAACTTGTAGATAAACGAGAAAAAGTGCAGAACAGGGCAGTTCGGTTTGTCCTTGGCCATTATGACAGGATGCTTAGCATGACAGAAAGCAAAAAAAGCATTAAATTGGCATCTTCTTGAACACCGTCGCGGAAACCTCAGATTAAAATTTCTTCATAACATATACCACTCTAATACGGGGATAGCCAGGTAATTGTATTTTCAGCCGCCCACGTTTCTAAAAGGCGAGATCACAAATTAAAAATATGTGAGATTCCTTTTGACCCTCTATTGCATGAATTATGAAAAGTCATTTTTTCAGCTTTCATTATTGATTGAATGAACAAACACGACTGTAATAATAAAGATAAAGCTTTGTGCCAAATATGGCACACCATGCAGATGGCTGAGCGCTCTTGCTGCCATGGGCGGAAAACAAAGCTTCACGGACGGTGGTCTTTTTAGTGCGATGTGGGGAATGAAATGAAACAGTTGTTTGCTGCGTTCAGGCACAGATGAATGTTGCACTTCCTCTATCTTACCGAAGACCTCTTTGTGCAAGGTGGCCGCTTACATCTTTGTTTCTTCTCGTCAAATTCTGGCCAGTGGCCGACTTGGTCAGATCGGTCGTCTTTGGGTGGCATTGCGGCCGCTGGTCCCTGTGCTTTTTTGACTTGAACCTGGAATTCGATGTGCTGACTAGAAGTCCTTCCTGGTCGTTAGTTGGGTAGGCACTTGTTATGCGAGGTAAGGCATTCTGCAATTTCTGCTTTTAAATGAGCCAGCGGTAGTACTTGTCTCCTCCTAAGCTGCTCCTGCACCCTCCTGTACAATACCCATGCTGTTACTACCGATAAGTCTAGCATAGGCGTAAAAATTCGAAAGTGCCATTTCTTCGACCTCTGATATGTATGCAGTAAAGTCCAAACAGTGAGTGCAGCAGGTCAACACCACCCATGTGCCTGTTATGGACCTTTACTACGCTGGGGCAATCAATTTCGCGAAACACCTTGGCGGAGGTAAACCAGCGCTTAGTCTTTTGGACTGGATCTCTCCCAACAAAGCTCGACAGAAATGTCACGGCGCGGTTATTGCATCAATGCACACACGATAACTCCACGTCATCTATCGCGCTTGTGAGTGCCTCTGAAGAACCACGTCCTTTACATTTCAGTTCCTTTTCGCTTTTCAGGCGGCTGTTTGGTAGACAATTCGCCCTTACTGTACCGATCGTCAAAATTCCATCTTGTGATAGAGTGACCTGCAACTTCGGGCTATTGAACAGATGGCAGCACGTTACCACATTTTGTATTTCAAGTTCATACTGTGCCAAATATGGCACACACCGATTTCGGTTTCTCTGCTGTAGTTGCAGGCAAATTTGAGAAAACTAGTAACTGCCTTGAATTTACGAGACCAAAAAATATGCCAAAATAATTTTTCTATGTTTCTGCGGTCGAAATTTTCAGAGAAAAAAAAACAATTGCTCGTGTTTGCCCCCTCAGAGTTTCACGTCGCATCCCAAAATCTACTTCACCTCTGTTTTGCGTATCGCTCAAGAGATGGCAGCATTTGCCCATAATAAGTGCACATAACTATGAGATTTACTCTGATGGTATCACATTCTCAACCGGGAATCTCGCACACGCAAAAAAGAATGGTAACTGGTATGTGCCAAATATGGGACGCCATGCAATAGAGGGTTAAAAGCGACGCTTTCCGCTACTCTTTCTATGTTCGTACTATAAGGGATTGAAATACTCTACCACCTGACACTGTCTGTATTTGTTCAAATGATGATTTCTTCCATGCTTTATGAATGTAATTTTGAGTGTCCATTTGTATGAGTTGTACCCTCCCTGTTGTAATGCCTGAATGGCGAAGCAGGTACCCAATGAATAAAATAAAGAAATGTTTCATTGTCATGATTTTGTTTATATTGTGTTATAGCGTAGTTGCACCTTGTTAAGCAGCAATTACGAGCATTATGTGAAATCATGCGTGCAAGAAATGCATTGTTGAAGCAACTCTTGAGTTTAAACAAAGCAGTAGGAAGCATGAGTGTCTGCTATTTAAAGAAATCCTGCTCCAAAAAGTGCTTGGCATGTCTCGCTTGTTGCTATACGTTTCAATATGTGCTATACAGATTGCTCTGAACGACATTTCAGTTGCTGTGTAACTTGTGCTGTGCTTGTGTGTCACACATGAACAGACACCTTCAGCTTTGGAAAATGCATACTGCACAGTAAAATAGGCATCGCAAAGCAATATTCAACAATGCAAGATTGGTTGCCATTCACCTTGGAAATAACCTTTATTTAAAGAAAATTCCCTGGCGAGACAATATTCAAAAGCACAGTGAACAAAGCAAAGGAGTAACATAATGGCACATGGTTATTTGTCACTGCATGTGTATCTGTCATGCTCAACATAGACAAATCATGTGCTTTTCACTACCGCAGTATGCAGCATACTACGATTAGCCACATGTGAGCACACGCAATGTGTTATGTTGAAGTGCACGGCCTATTTACTTCATGAAAAGAAAAATAAAACATGTTACACCAGCACATGTCTCCGCCTCATTTGCCAGCGAATGCGCCGGCGCACACTTTGCAGGTAGGCAATGCGCAAATTTCTGGGCAGCCGAAACACACCAACTATGGATTCGCGCACCGCACGGCCTCTTTGAAACAAAGCTCGAGAAGGCTGTACAGGGTGCGCCTGCGGCGGCACCTGTACTTGAAGCGGCACTTGTGCCTGGGCTGGCCCCTGTGCGCTGTCGTTATGTGCACCGTCGTCATCTGGGTCATCTGGCAGAGGCACGCCTGCTGCAAGGCAGAGGTTATGCAGCGCTGCACAAGCTGCAACAATAGTGGCTGCTTTCCGAGGCGAGTAATGGAGCACCCGATACCTCTGCAGGCATCGGAAGCGGCTCTTGACGACTCCTATGCACCGCTCAACGGCATTTCGCATTGATGCGTGTGCCTCATTATAGCGCCCCTCTGCCGTGAGGCGATTTGGGTGACCAGGCACAGGAGTCATGATCCATGGCTCTAGCGGGTACCCAGAGTCCCCTGTAAAGTGTTGCATGTCAGTGAACGAAATGGATACATTAAGGCACAATGCAAGAAAACAGTCTACGCCAGGGCCCTTTTACAACAGGAGCGGGTCTTGGATTTATTGTTGCAATATCTATCAAACATTGACCTTCCCGGAAAGTTGTAAAGAAAGTTCAACTCATTTTAAAGAAAGCCCAATTTCACCTGTTGTCTTGGCTGCAAATCTCGTTCTCAGGTTAAGTTGGACATGTAATATTTATTTCATACTCGTGGTTTTCTGCTCCGTTCATCCCATTTGCCCCTCCCTAAATGTACATCTTCCACTAAAACTTATTAGGTCTTCTCTCTTCAGAAGTGTTATTTTATAAAACACTTCTAAGGTCTACTCTCGAATATGCTGCCAGTATCTGGGATCCTTGCTCTACCTTTCGTACCTCTTCTCATGAAGGTACCCAAAATCGAGCTACCCGTTTGATCCTTTCTAATCACTCCAGCACCACATGTCGCTGTAACAAAAAAAATCGCACACATTGCGACGCAAAGCAAAATAGCGCAACTTGCACCATTCTACAATATATACTACACCGATCACTAACGTCGATGCCGAAAGTTTCACGCACACGCTTATTCCTTTGTTCCAAGGACAGGGACCAGGTCCCCGAGTCCATTGTCACCAACCCTTTTCCACTATACTTGAAAACTGCCATTTCGACGTGTTCTGTAGAATTCCACCCCTGCCTGTAGCGCTCCACATGGCATTCAGTGTATTGAAATTAATAAATAAACAGCATAACATGTCAGCTGTTGGATACATGCTGGTATAAATATCTACCTTTTAAGAGAGACTTGTTTCTCTCGATAGTCGCTGCAGGTTCATTAGGTACTGCTGCATTCACAACACATTTCTAGCAAATCATGCTTTCTTAAAGCTTGCTAGGATGCAAAACTATTTGACTGTGTATGTTTTACATGTGGAAGAAGCACTGCTACTTTAGGTGCACGTACCAAGCAAGACTTCTCCATGAAGTAACAGGCCACGAGTGAGGCGGCGGCGAAATGCAGAATGCCTCCAGACGAAAGAATCGTGGCACGATCCCGGAAACCGTGGGTCAATTTCCAGGATATTCAGCTTCGCGTCGCACACCTCATAAGGGAAAGCAAAGAGAAGGTGTCAGTGCCACTGCAACAAATATCTGGCACAACCTTTTGCTTACAACACTACTTGCCAAACAGTTACTGTTCAGTCAGTGAACACAATTACAGAAAAGGAGATATCAACATACGCAGTAGGCAGTTGAACTAATGATCAGCATGATAACAACGTCATCTTAACCTACAAGTGCAATGTTAGCATGTGTTCACATGCTCATGTATGGCATACGGTAACAACACAATGTGCAAAATAATTCCTTTGGTTTCCTCCGTCCATATTGTACAAGATTCTGCTAAAGAGTGCCACCTGTGTTTTTTTTTTCAGACAAAGTGCCTATTACAAGCGAAAGAACGCGGAAACAGCATGTGCCGTATTGACAGCTAGAGCAAATGGGTGTCCACACATTCTCATTCTCCCTCACACCATTTTCATTGATGGGATGCTCCTTTTCGCGTTTACAGTCTGCTGGCCACAATGCTTTAGTTTTACGTCGAATAAGAATCACAAGGGCTCGTCTTCTGTTAGGATCGCTCGCAGACGAAGACTCCCTTCACTGCTACGGCGTCTATTCCGGTTTAAGTCGCGCGTAATGTGTTTACATTGTAGCATCGAAAAGGCTATTCAACTGTGATTGGAGAGCACTGAAAAAGTGCGGCCGTGTTCTATGCAAAGATCAAAGTCGTCATTACACATACAACACAAACGCTACTTTCTCTAATAGGAACGCAAGTATTACCGGCAATTGATGAAAAATAACGAAACGAAGTTTTTTACAACGTGCACTCGCGCAAACACATATCGAAAATATTTGTCAATGAACAATACTCACGATCATGCAGTTGAGGGTGTAATACCCTTTACGGCTCCAGTACGATTCCGTTTCGCCGGGGCCGAGCTTCTTAGGGCGAACGATGGCTATCAGACTCCCGTCCACACATCCTAGAACTCCTGGAATTTTTCCACGGCTAAGAAAGCCTTCCTTGACGGCGGCTTTCTGTTGCGCCGTGGATGGGAATCTAACCCATCCTTTTTCCTTGCCCACAACCGTAATGGCCTTGGCGACGGCTGTAATGATCCGGCTGACCGAAGGCTACGACAGTGCAATCGCTTCTTCATTCCCGACGCACTGTTGAAAGCTCCCGGTGGCAAAAAACCGCAGCGCGCAGAGCACTTTCATCGTAGTGTCGACACCACGCAATCTTTGAGGTCCGAGATGTCCTTCCAGCTCATTTCAAAGACGTCGCACTATGTCTTTGGAGAGACTAAAATGCCTTTGAAACTCTTCTTCGGCCATGCCGAACGCGTCGCGTCGTTGTCTTTCGGCACTCGCCAGCAGCACAACCAAGGGAGCCGCCATTGCCGTCTCTGTCTCGTCTCGTCTAGGTGCCGGCTCGTCAGCTGGCGCGATATTAGCCGGCAGCCGCGGTTGCCCTAGCAACCCTCGACATCATGCTCGCCCCCGCGCGCGACTCTCAAACGAACCACTTCTCCGCGGTTCCGCTCCTAGCAGGGAACCGGTTCCTTTCCAGATGATTGGCAACCTGCGTGACGTCATCAAAATTTATCGTCCCGCCCACCAGGGATGACGACATCGAAGCGCCGACCAATGGCAACAGCCAAAAGGAACCGGTTCCCAGTGGCGTAGCAACAGGGGGGGCCGGGGGGCCGTGGGCCCCGGGTGCAAGGGGCCAGTGAGGGGGGGGGGGGGTGTCATACGTCTGAAGGCACCCCTCTTTCCGCCGGCTACACACGGAGAGGGGGGTGACAGAAGACCTATGGGCCCCGGGTGCCAGACGACCTAGCTACGCCACTGCCGGTTCCCAAAGGAACCGCTACAGAATACGGCCCCTGGATGTAGTTATACGTCCGTTACACTAATCCTATTCGTTAGATGTTTTTCAATATGTTTGCATGCTTGGCATTAGCGACGGCCTTTTTAAGATCAAGGTCAAGATGGCCCTCGTAGAGCGCGTTTTATAATCGATTATCTGATGCTTAAGTTGAAGCATCGCATCTTGTGTCGATAGCTTTTTGCGAAATCCTATCATTGTATCTGGGTATATGTTATTATCCTGTAAGAAGTTATCTACTCTGCTTAAAATTACATGCTCCATTAATTTTGCGACGGCGAATGCTAAGGAGATTGGTCCGAGGTTGACGATCTCAAGCTTTTTACCAGGTTTTGGAATGACGAATTGCAGCCGGTGAGATTGCAAGGTGCATCAACTTGAAATGATATTCCAGAGTGACATCAGTGTGGAGATAGGTGCCCTCAACTTTGCCTTAAAAGTGCACTGTTGGTCCACTTCTTTTTAAAGGGAAGCTGAAGAGACTGTCGAATTCAATAAGACGCTCATATACGGATGCGGGAACCTTATAAACCACGTAGGTAATATTTGGGGTTTTTTTTTCAATTAGGAGCGACGTAACCGTCGGTTGAAATTGCGCTGTAGCTCCGCCCCCCCCCCCGCCCCCGCCCCCTTTGAGTGAGCGAGCGGAGCGGAGACCAGAAACCGCGGTGTTGTGACGTCAACTCTAGTGTTTCGTTCCTTCGCAGCCTCCGCGACCGTGCCTGACCGCGCATGTTTCTGCGTGCGTGCCATCGTAATCTGCTTCGATCGACCCTGCATTCCTTTGTTGGTGCGTCTGCGTGTATGTAGAGTGGTAGTCAACGTGCGTGGTAGTCAACGTGAGTGGTAATCAACGTGAGTGGTAGTCAACGTGAGTGGCAGTCAACAGATGAAGGTCACTACACGTACTGCATGAACCTGGAAGCTTTTCACGCGTTTAAACCGTCTTTGTAGATTGCCGACAGCTTTGGACAGCGCACAAATGCCGACGATCGCATCCCCGCTTACGTTCCACGAGGAGGCATGCAGGAACACAACACTACAGTTATTTGACCGGAAACGAGCTCACTAGATCGGCGAAAGATCGGCGAGATCACTAGATCGCATTGCAAAAACCATACTCACCAAAGAGCATTTCCAACACGAGGAGATCCCAAGACTTTGCTTTCGTTCGCGTCGAAAACACTGCTCGCACCAGCATCGTTTGCTTCTTCGAGAGGCCGGCTCTTCGCAATCGGCTCGTACATGTAGGGAGTAACGCCGAAGTCCTCAGAAAAACGCAGTCTCTCTAAATTTTCCATTACCGCCTCAGAAAAACAGCACCAAACTACCTGGCACCGCGCTTCATGTGTACCGGCAGAGGTCGGTTACTAGAGTTGACGTCAGGAGGCGCACCGACCAATCACAGGCGGAAACAAGACGCGCGAGCTGGGCGTGTCCGCTGCTGCACTTTCCGTCGAAATAAAATATATTTGCGCTTTCTTTCACTCAATTTGGATACGATATTCGAATTCGGAGGGTTGAAAACCATTTTGTACAGATGTTCACTCATTTTTTCTGGAAAACCTCTCACCTTCCCTTTAACGCTCTGTCGAAATAAAGGTGTAAAAATTATGCAAGCGTTCAGTTTCGGCCTTGTTCGTATGACATCATATGTTCTAGTGTTTAGCGTCTGTCTCTGTCGTCTTCTGTCGTCTTCTGTAGGCTTTTTCTCGAGTTTCTGCTCTAAGCACTAGAAAAAGTAGTTAAGAAACTACCCAATATCCTGCGAAAATATCCTATGTTTGTACTTGTTTGTAGGCTCGTCGATATGATGAATGCAATAAAACGAAGGGCCTGGCCGCCTCTTTGCAGAGCCGACCTCGGGACCACTCCACCTCGAGGAAGAAGAGAGCACCGGTCTCCCTCCCCCTCCCCCATAGAGCACCCCTTTTCTGCCACAAGGCTTTGCCTATTAAATGCAGAAATAAGGGCGTTTTAAAAAAACGTTTCAATCAACGCAAGTGTCCACGGTGAGCATTTTTGTGTGCATACACCAGAGGTCGCATTAGGGACACTTATATACAGAAAGACAGAAAGACAGACAGGGAGAAAGACAGAATTCATTGGTATAGACCGTTGACTATTACATCGGTAATGTTCAGGCTAGCAATGCAGGCAATCAAATTAAAGCTTCAAGGATGGGCAGAGAATAATGGCATTTTGGGAGAGCTTCAGAATGGCTTCAGAATAGGTAGGCGTTTGGATGATAACTTGTCTGTTCTTACTCAGTGTATTGAAATATCAAAAGCAGAAAGCAGACCATTGTATGTGGCCTTTTTAGACATTACAGGTGCCTACGACAACGTAGACCGCAACATTTCGTGGAATATTCTGGAAGGGGAAGGCTTAGGTAACGATTGTCTATAGCTTTTGAGAGAGATTTACCTAGAAAATACTCTTTGCGTTGAATGGGAAGGGATGAGGAGCGAGGAGAAAGTTCATATCAACAAGGGACTGAGGCAGGGGTGCCCTTTATCCCCGCTGCTGTTTATGATGTACATGGTGAGGACGGAGAGGGCGCTAGAAGGAAGTAATATCGGGTTTAATCTCTCGTACGAACAGGCGGGTACAGTGGTTGAGCAGCAACTCCCAGGTTTATTTTATGTGGACGACATTGTGTTGCTAGCTAATATGCAAAGTGATTTGCAACGTCTGGCTAATATCTGTGGTTAGGAAAGTAACAATTTAGGTTTGAAATTTAGTGTTAGAAAATCAGGTGTTATGGTATTCAATGAAAACAGTGAACAGACAGTGGAGATACAGGGCCAAGAAATACCTCGGGTAACAGAATATAAATACGTTGGGTATATGGATAAACGAAGGCAATGGATATATGGCAACACAGGAAAGAACCATAACAGTCAAGGGGAAGAGAAATGCAGCCATAATGAAGCACAGAGCGCTATGGGGATACAATAGGTACGAGGTCCTCCGAGGTATGTGGAAAGGGGTAATGGTTCCAGGACTTTTGGAAATGCGGTTGTTTGCTTTAAATCAGGGGTACAATCAGGGCTCGGCGGGAACCAAACGTCAATGGGTCGCCTCGCTTTGGGCGCTCACGGGAAGACTACAAATGAAGCTGTGCAGGGTGATATGGGCTGGACTAGTTTTGAAGTGAGGGAAGCTCGCAGTAAAATTGAGTATGAAGAACGGCTGAGGAATATGGAAGAAAGTAAATGGGCTGGGAGGGTGCTCAGGTATCCGTACAGGAAAAACATTGATTCACAGTGGAGGAAAAGAACTAGGAAGCTTACCAGCAAGTATGCGGCCTGTAGGGTGGGCAACACAGCAACAAAGATGGTCAAGCGGAAAGTCAGAGAGGCTGAAATAATCTCATGGGTGGCGGCAATGTAAAAGAAACCTGCCATGAGTCACTACTTAAGAGGAAAAAACGAAATCAGGAAAGAAACCATTTATGATAACTCAAAGGGAAGCTCATTACTTTTCGAAGCGAAATCGGGCTGCCTTAGAACACGCACCTATAAATCGAGATATAAGAAGGAAGAAAAATCATGTGCTTGCTGCGGTAAAGCTAGGGAAACGACGGAGCATGTTTTATTAGAATGTGAAGACGTCTACCCAGGCACCACTGGCCCACTGCCCACTGGCACCACTGTCCTCTTTGAAGCCCTTGGGTTCAGCGGGAGCAGTGGTAAAGCAGACATGTTCGTAATAGGCATTAGTAAGAGGTGATTGGAGGATTGGTGGAAGAAAAGTAGGGAAACGACAAAAGACGGTGCCGTACAAAACACAGTTCGCAATAGGGGATCAGAAAATTTGGGCGTGGTAGTTCATAGTGTTTTTTTTCATTGTTTAACCTAGGTAGGACATTAGGCAGTATAATAGCAAGAGCTTGGTCGCGCAACCCACCTCCCCGTTCCAATGGGGACTCTCATAACATCCATCCATCCATCCATCCATCCATTCACACAGTAATAGAAAAAAAATCGTAGTCTTTTCTTTAAGGAAAGATGGTTGAACGCGAAGGTTTCTCCAATGCAAACTGAATCAAAGTCCAAAGCGAACGACCAACCAACGAACCGAAGAAATGCTGAGCGACCCGATGCTATGCATATGTGGTGTGACTGCTTGTTTGGGATTGTATTTTTTGAACGGTGAAGTTCAATGAGGACACATTGCGTTAAGTTGCATAGCCTTTATTTGAGATCATGTAGCCGTTGATTACACGCACACACTCACACTTTCGTGGACGACTCTACACTTGCACAGTGTATGTTTATATATATATATATATAGTTCATGTGGGTAGCTTCATTATCATTGGTCGAGAGAATGACGCTGTTCCCATTGTTCTTATCGGTACAACTGCGAATGTAAACTGTAGTTTTCTATGCAGATGTGTAAGTTGGCTTTGCTGCAGTGCGTTTTCGGCACTCACGCACGAATCATTGAGACATAGAAAGCTTCGCTTTAGAAATTCAGTTTTCATCTTGCTAATTCTTTTCTCTACGTCTCCATCATTACAATGAGTGCTTGTGTCCAAAGAGACCATCTAAAAAGCGCTGGACCACCCTTACAACTTGTCACTGACAGCCGGGGCAGAACAGAAAACATTTCATACATGCGACGTTGCAGGCTATAAGAATATGCGTGTTGAGAGATAGAGAGAGAAGTCGTAAGGAAAAAGCAGGGAGGTTAACCAGGCTGAGCCACGTAGGCTACCGTTCGCTGGGAAAGGGGAAATGATATTGAAACAGGAGAAGAAAAAAAATAAGTTCACAGTTTGCACTGTTACACACACAGGCGTTCATCACTGAGCCAGTCACAGGTGGCCCTACAGGTTGGTGCATTTCAACAAACGAACCAGCGCCTTCAGAATTAGCGTTGATTATGATGCTGAGCCTGTGCAAACACAAGCGTTCAAAATCAGCAATTTAACAAAGGCCTCTTATCGCAAATGGCGTTTTTATGTTAGCAAAGTGTAAGCGGGTTATGAGCTGCATCACTGCGGAACAAGAATAACGTACTTGAAGAGATTCTTCCCTATCGTAAGCCAAAAGTTTGTCCAACGCTGCTGGCTCAGCGACTCCCAAACGCTGCTGTTGTCGGAGCTGCCGTGGTATACTCAGATAAGCTGAGCACTTCAACGAAGATAGCAGTCACCATCTAGGAGTCGTAGTGGCTCATGTTGGCAGGTTGCCGAAGGAACTTCAACCATGGCGCTCCAGACTTCCATTCTTCTGGCTCTCATCTTGATTGGTGGTTCACTTGGACAGTTTAGGTGAGTGAATTTAAAATTATTTTTAAAAAATCGACGTCGGGGGAAATATGCTGTCACTCGCCGAAGAGCCTCTCGCATCGATGCATTGGTATCTACTTTTTTTTTTGAGACCATAAAGACGCCATAGGACGCCTTGCTCTCACTCCGTCAAGGAAGAGATCTAACATACGAGAGAACATTTTTGCATAAGCTCTGGAAATATCAGCACGCTTCAGCGTGACTATCATGGGCAGCTGGAGCATCAAGCGAGACAGCTAAGTATGCAAGAGCAGTTAGAATTTTTCACGACACCATAAGCGTGCCTTAATTTACGCGTAATTACTTTTCTTCATAGCACAAACTATTACCAAAGCACTCATGCACTGCTTAATGTACGAAAGTGAAAGTGAGACCCGGATTGTAATAAATACATGCGTCACCTTAGTGCCATGGTCAACAAGGAGCGTATGTACAAGAACCACGAGATCACCAAACCACTCGCTTGAAACAAACAAAAGACAATAGGCTTTATTTTCAGGAAAGACAGTAGTGTAAGTCCCAGTAGGTGCGCTCTAGCCTGCTATTCCGCCCTGGTAAAAAGAAGCAAGAACAGGAACAGGTGAATGACGACCAGGAATGGAGGCGATGCGTATGCACTTTGCTTAGCCTCCCTATTAAAGAAGCGGGTCCCGTTTTAATACAGTTTCGAAAATTCTAAGAGCCATTGTCGTCTGCAATAAAGTTCCAGCGTCAGGCCACGGGCTCAAAACAGCACCTTCCGACAGTGAAAAATAGAAATTTACAACGCTGCCATGTATATGACCCTATGGCACTATTGCAACTCCTAAGCATATTCATATCGTAGCCTTGAGTTTCGACAGGTTTTCAAGAAATGTATTTCTGTTGCTCAGGTATCACATGCTGGTTTTGTTGACTGCGTTAACAGTAGAAGGCATGCGGGAAAATACGATACGCTTCTCCCAGACACGTCGCAAGCACAACGTATCGATCAACGATGGGCACGGCAGGGTGCTGCAGTACGGTGCACAAGATGAGCACGGCGGCAAACCGTGGGCGTTCGTCAGTGCCTGGTACCGATATAAGCAGTTCGTTTCCGCAAACTGGCAGTGGAATATTGGCCACAATGCTGGTTAGTAATGAGTGATGGACCTAAAACAAAGCATGACGACCAAAGGAACGAACATGATAGGCCTATTGCCTCCCCCGTTGTTTAACTGCTGTTACATGATGTCGGCTCATAATTGTCTTTAAAGGACACAGAACACTTAATGGAATATCGCATAATATTCAACAGCTTCCTTGATTTTTCAAATTGTTTATATTTGGGCTACCCCATCCTTGGGAAACTGGACATGTGCCACCGGATGCTCCATCTTAAACTTCACGTAGTCCGACCCACAATATATTGCCAGTGAGCACACCTTTGTAGTACGTAATGAAATAATTATTCACCAATTAACACATGCACATATAATTTCGGCTCATAGGTATTTCTAAAGCGCACTGACCTCTTAATTAAATAGCGTTATTTATTTATTTATTTATTTATTTATTTATTTATTTATTTATTTAGGCAGAGTATATATTTATAAATGTTCCAAACTCTAAAGTAAGTGGGAAAACAAGAGGTGAAAGGCAGAGAGGTTAAGTGTCCGGATGGCTACTCTGCACAGACGGATGGAGTAAGGGCAGAAAACAATAAGAAAACATGAGAATATTAGACAAAAGAACGCATCAGTTCATACACTCTATAGTTTTTCGATGAGTCCTATTTTCTTTAATAGCACATTAGCGTTTTTGAAGCAGTTCACGCCGACGTCGGCTTTGACCAGGGTCCAAGAAGTTAGTCTTCCGTAAGGGGACGGTTGTCAATTTCGTCGAGTGAGATGCTGAGGGCCTTTCTTTGTGCATTGAAACAACGACAATCACACAGAAGTTGTGCTATCGTCTCTTTGCACCTGCCAACTTCACATTTTGGACTTATGGTCATTTCGACGAGGTAGGAGTACGCATTAGTAAAATCTACTCCATCCGAGCCATAGACGACATGAGAGTTATTTCCCCTCATGGTAAGCCATGTGGAAAGGGGAGCTTCAGATGAAGATCCAGGGAACAAAGGCGCTGGTTTTGAAAGTCTGCCGAATTCCATTGGGCCAACGTAAGTTCGCGAGCAAGCGCACGGAGCTTTCCCGCTGCGTCTGATCTTGACATCGGGATAGCGACGCCATCGCCACTGGCACGTGAAGATCGATCTGCTGTGTCTGCCTGCTCGTTCCCAAGAATACCACAATCACTTGGAAACCATTGAACTACGATGACATGTGCTTTCTCAACTGCCCGATTGTGATTTTCTCGTGCTTCCGAGACAAATCGTTCGTGCGGTCCATGGCGGAATGCAGAGAACAATCTCTGGAGGGCAACCTTAATTGGAATCGCAGAAGATTGACCATTTCTGGGGCGTTTCCTGGTGGATCAATTGAAATGCTGCACGCAAAGCTCCAAGTTCGACAGCCGTCGTTGATGTCAAGTGCGATGTCCTGAATATTATCACTGTAGATTTTGCTGGGACAAATACTGCAGCTGATGAACTCGAGTGCATGACCGACCCATCAGCGTAAACATGTAAGTGTAAGTGGTAAGTGGTGTAATAACTGCCTGCTTCAATGCTGCTGACAGCACTTGCGCCTGCTTCTTGATGCCAGGAATAGTAAGGTATACTCGAGATGAATGCAGAAATCACAGTGGCATCGAAGGCCATGCTGCTGGGACGTAATTCGATGGTAGCGATGCTCCGTTAGTACTCAGAAGACGGCTAAAACTCGTATGCGGCCTAGTTATTGGCAGGCAAGCAAGGGTATCCTTGCGACATGTCGAATGTGCACTCTTAGAGTGTCGTCTGCAATGTACGTTGTTATAGGGTGGTCACGCGCTATGGCGATTGTGGCTGCTGTGGATGCATACTTAGGGAGGCCGAGGCACATCCGTAGAACTTGGCCTTGTACATTCTGGAGTGTGCGAAGGTTCGTTTTGCTGGTGCTACCCAGCATGGATAGGCTGTATCTTAGGAAGCCCATAAAAATGCATGGCATAGCCGTAGCATCGATTGCACAGATTCGCACCAAGACTTTCCATCAACAAATTTGAATACATGGGCTATTGCAGTATTCTTCTTTATATATGAAATATGTGGCGTCCAAGACAAATCACGGTCGATGATGACTACCAGGAAACGGTGATTCGTTTTGTAAACAAATACTCAATCGTGTAAAGTACGTCCTGAATAACTATCCTAGCGGTGCATGCGGCTGAAGGTTGGACGGGCTCCGTGGTGGCAGTACGAAGTACAAGGTCAGGATGTGGTGACCTTCCTGATCTTACGGCAAAGAGCCTCACGTATGACGGAAATGGCAGCGCCCGTGTCGACAAGTGCGAATGTAGCGACTCCTTCAACTTGTATTTCTATAATGTTTTGCGGCGATAGCGGAGATCTTGGGCATTTCGACAATAGTGCCAGCTCTTGCCTCCGAAGCTGCAGCATTTAGTTTCCCTCGTTGAAAGGCGGGCGACGACGCATCGGCGATATCAAAAGACGACGCGGTGATGGTGAACGACGGCTGCTAAAGTTCTGGCGACCGGTTTAGAAGTTCGTCGACGGGTTCGAATCAGCATCCTGGTGGGCTGCGGGTACGTTTCCATCAACGACGATGTCCGGACGTGGCAGGCGGGGGCGACAAAAGCGCGCCACGTGTCCCGCGAGACCGCAGAAGAAGCATATCTGCGGATTGTCTCGCCTGCGCCATAGATATTGCGGCCGGAAGAACTGAGGGGGCATTTGAATGACAGGGAGAACTGCTGGGCGCAGTGGCGGCGTCGGGTAGGGAAGGGTCGTTGGTCTAGGACGCGACACGACTTCAGCGTACGTCAGCGGTGCGGCAACCGGAGCGTGCTGGTAGGCTGGCGGAAAAGCCTCTGCAACCTGCTCGCGGTTGGCCTGCTGCATGGCCAAGGACAAAGGCTAAACAGGCTCCTGGGTGAGAGGGAGCAGCGAGAGCTGACGGGCCACCTCTTCACGAATGAAGGCTTTTATTTGAGGTAGCAGAGACCTGTCATTAGTCTGTCCAAGAGCAGTCGCCAAACTGGAAAGGGAGTCCACGTGAGAAACAGTCTGGCGGCCAAGCGCTCGTTGCCGGCGTAATTCGTCGAAGTTTTGGCAGTAGGTGACTACTGCTGCAACGGTGGTAGGAACATTTGAAAAGCGTTGTCTTCAATGCCCTTGAGGATTTGTTTAATCTTTTCTTCCTCAGTCATCGTTCGGCTCACTCAGTTGCACAGATCGATGACGTCCTCGATATAACTAGTGAAATTCTCGCCCGGCTGTAGCGCTCGTTGGTGGAGGCGTTGGTCGGCTCGAAGCCTTCGCACGGCCGGACGGCCAAGCACCTCCACGAAAGCAATTTTAAAGTCATTTCATGTCGCAATAGTGGCCTCGTGAGTTCGGAACCAGAGGTTGGCGACATCCGTAAGATAAAAAATAACGTTGGTGAGCTTCGTTGGATCGTCCCATTTGTTGTCGTTGCTCACCCGTTCGCGATACTACAAAAGTCATTCGTCGACGTCAGTATCGGCGGTGCCACTGAAAACAGCTGGGTATCCTCAAGTAACGGTTACTGGTGACTAAACGGTGACTGGTGACAGCGCAGGTGACTGGTCCAGTTGAAGTGGATCGCTCACCGGCGTCGTCTGGCATGGTCGTGGTGGTAGCGGTGGGCAGAGTGCGGCTCCGGAGTTCTAGGGCGAAGCGTTAGGGTACCCCGCACTTCCACCAAATGCTACGAGGTTTATTGACGCTTAGCAGGTTAGCGGGTCCAGCGCAGAGAGCAGCCGAGCAGTCCCGGCCAAACGACAGAGCGAGCCAAAACAGCTACACCGACCCTTTTGTCTTAATCTTCCTCACTTCAGGAGCCATGCGGCCGCAGTAACGTTCGTGCGATCTTCGTCATTACAATATATTTATGCGTATAACGTATGGAATTATTGTTTTGTGTGTAAATGCGACTAATCGGGCACTTTTATCAGGATAGTTCTAGGCCGTTCATATGCAGGCAGGAAGACGTTTGTGTGACTCCCTTCTGCAGCCTCGCTCGTACCTGCGACCGTGTCACGCCGAACGCCCAGATGCAGAACTCATCTGCATAGATGGATATCTGGATCATCCTGGGCAATGATCTAACAAGATTTAACAGTGCTACGTTGAATAACGTTGGGCTTAACACTCAGCCTAGCGGCACACCTTTGTCCGTTAGATAGTGGGATGTCATTCCATCCTCGGTAAGCACGAAGAAGGATCTATCCTCCAAATAGCTATGCCAAAACAATAAAATTTCTAGACAACAATATACAGTACACCGCAAGGCAGTTCTCTACCGGGGAATACGAGGCAAAATGCGTCGCTATGACGCCTGACTGTGGGCCTTGCATCCAAATAGAACGGCTTCATATATTCAACAGCTTAATGGATTTTCTTAAATTTCTTATATTTCGGCTACCCCAATCTTGGGCCATTGGATATGTGCCCAATCTTGGCCGATCCTCCAGAATGGGTATGTGCTACTGTGGCACAAAGAGCTTACAATCCTTAAATGTATTTAGATATGTATCGTAATTCTTTGTGCATACACCTCTCATCATTATTTTTCTCTACAAGCATATTACACCGCCTTGGTTCTATTAGCGTAGCTGTGTTGAGGTTTCACACTGTGCCTTAGCCTGCTTTGGTGTTTTGCGATTTGACATAGCTTGTGAATAGTGTACCGCATAAACACAGAAATCGCATGAAATTAAAGTTGTGACCTGTGCGGTGCATAATTAACATAAGCATTGCATTATATTTCGAGTTGCGCAGGATCAAAGTAAACACAAGTTCACGCACCGCATTTAGTTATATCGCATTTAACATCTTCACTAAACTTCGTTTCGCTTCACATACATTCCAATATGTGCGTTGGATCTGCATATTTTTTTTCAGATGAAAAGTGATGCGCGCCGTCATCCTACTCCTTTTCTAAACATATTATTCGGTTTACTCTTTGTGGTTTCAGTATGCAGCTATATTGGACGGACCCCAATGTAACCGCAATTCAAGGACGTGCGCCTGGCGACCCTATTTCTATAATCCTGGAGAACTACCAGAACGTGAGACGAACGAAGCGTCCGATATTATGCTTTCTTTAAACATGTTAATTACAGGGTCACGGCATGAGTAACTGCCGTGCCCCGCCTTTCTGGGAATATGATGTTAACAAAATCCTCAACGACTATCCATTATGAGCAGCAACAAGGAGCATATTATTACATTGCAGACGTGGAGAGGCTCCAGGAAGCCAGCGTTTCCTTGCCCTCGCACTTTAAGAACCGAAAGGGGCTCCTTGACCACTTCATTGGTAACGCAGCTGTATAGTACCATCCGAGCGTGTTAGGGTCGAATTTCTGCCGGCTTAAGATTATCAATTCTCAATTTACAGCTGATGAACCAAACGGTTAAACTAATCTCCTGCCATGAGGTAGCAGTGACATGCTGCGATATTATTAATATAAATAATGCCGTCGCTAACCCCATTCTAACAACGCGCAACAGAGCTGTTACCATTCCTCACGTTTCATCACCTATATTCTCAAACAGATGCAATACTTTGGCGTCCTGACCATTGGAACCCCGCCCCAGTCTTTCAAGTTGATCATGGACACAGGCTCCAGTAACTTCTGGGTGCCGTCAATAAACTGCGATGAAAGCATGCTCTGCCGTGAGTAATCCCATGTGAACGCATCACAAACCAAGCATTTATTTGAAAGTAAATTTTCAGTTTTTTATAGATTTCTTTTGCGGTAGAGAGGAACTAGAGAAAGGGCATTAATAGCCGAATATTCATGCCCCCTATTAGCGCTTGGCATAGGTAACAGACAAAATGTGCGCTTCAGACAACTACATAATCGGAAAATTACAAAATCCTTCTAACGCTATTTTGCTAATGGAAGGTAAATTTACATGAATATCAATATCAACCAAGCAGCATGCGTATACTCTACGATATAAACACCCTCTCCCCCCCATATGTACACACCTTTCTACATTTCAAACACCGCAACATTTGGCTCAACAAGAAAGTACGATAAGAATATTGCGGTATACTTTCATATATATTAAAAGTTAAGCACTGAATTAAACTATACATGTATGTGGTTTACTGGCAACAATACATCAATCTCATCTCTCATATTGACCTATGGAAATAAATACTTTTTCTACCTAACTGTTACCTTTTCACAGCGAAGCTGTTTATGCCTGGGCTTCCTGCCTTTTTGTTTTGCGTCAACAAAAACTATTATCATCAGCAATGGCTCATATTCTCCTAGGCAAACAAAAAAAGCACTGACTCATCCCTCTCATAATGTCGAGGATACATATATATATATATATATATATATATATATATATATATATATATATATATATATATATATATATATATATATATATATATATATATATATATATATGCTCGGGAACACGGCCACATGACTCCAACATATTCTCGCAGACCCTCATCTAGGTGTTGCGTTCGGGCGTCCAGATCGCGTCGGATGCGGTAGTCGTAGTCTACCGGCAGGAAGCTCCGAGACACCGAAACCGTAATGTAAAGGGTCAATTCATCCAGAAAATCAGTGACCGATTTCTCGGCGTCGTGGCCGCTCAGCGATGTCACCTCCAACGTCAGCTTCGTCAGTGTCACGGGCTGCGCGCGCTCGTGACCCGTGCGTGTGGCGACGGCCGTGTACGCGAGCCGAGCCGTTAAAGACTGGCAAGACGTGGCGGTCTGGTTCAATGGCGACGAGGCCATCGCATTCTTGTCGCTCACCGGCTTCACCGGCTTCACCGGCTCCAGCTGCAGCCACAGTCGAGACTCCTGGTTGCTGTTCGTCGGCTACCGCGGTTGCCTTGCGTGCCGAAGACTGCGTCTCCGTGGAAAAAGAAAAGGCAAACCAGACATACAAAACGCAAAAGATATGTGCACACAAATAACGCTGCACAAAAAGCGGTAACCCAGCCACGAATGGCACCACAACCGCAGCGAACAAACGAGAAGCCCTGATGCCTATCTTCTAAGAACCACCAGCTAGCCCCACGTTACGGGCGTACAATGTGGGCTCAGGGCCATGGCTTCAGAGCCAGTGGCCAGCTGAGGCTCTCAGAGACGACACAAGGTGCAAGAGTCATGCAAAAGACAACCTTTACTGCCCGAAGCCCCTAAGCAACTCACACCTTCCTGGTCGCCGTTCCTCGTGCTCTGGCCCGAGGCTGGCTGCGCGTGTCACGGGCGCATGGCACAGGCCCAGATGCTGATGATGGCGGCACAGCGGCGCAGCCATGCCGCCGGCGTCCCTACAACACACACACACACACACACACATATATATATATATATATATATATATATATATATATATATATATATATATATATATATATATATATATATATATATATATATATATATATATATATATATATATATATATATATATATATAACTCCGGCATTGCAGCCAGCAGTCGAAGAAGTGGAAGATAAAGTGACTCGTGAGCGCGAGCGGTGGTTCGAGGCTTGGCTGGGCGCGCTTGGGCGCGGCTGGCCACGACTTGGAGCCTACTGGTGTGGACTGAGGGACCGTGCCGTTCCCACATTGGGGGGCCCTGCTACGTTCCGGGAGGGACCATGATCGTGGGGAAGGTGGGCGGCACTCGTTCCACGGCCAGTAGTGACGCCTGCCTAGCCGGCTGCGCTACCATCTCCACAGTGCTAGCTGTAGCTCTGCCGATCGCTGAGGAGCGTTTCCGTCGGCTCCTCCTCTGTCACCGTCATCGGGTCTGGCATGGTACACGGGCGCGGAGCGGTTCCCTACACGTTGCTGAAGCTCCCGGCGCTACCATTGAAGAAGGGACCTGCCGATACAGTACTGCAGCAACGCGATGCAGTGCTGCATCAACGCGACAAGTTGTCGAAGCACGGAGACCATGCGTGACTCCAAACCTGGCGGCGCGGCCGCGTCCAGCTACTCGGAGACGTCGGAGAGCGACGACGACTGGAACGTCGAGTTTTTTTTTTTTTAATAAGGGCGACAACAGCACGACTTTCAATGCTCCGGGCGATAAGTGGCGCAACCCCTTGAAGAGATAGCTCATGCTCCGTAAGCGCTGCGTGAATGTTCCACTTAGGGAGCAAGAGCAATCTCTTCAAGGGGTTGCGCCACTTCATCTCCCGGAGCATTGCAAGTCGTCCGGTTGTCGCCCCTATTTAAAAAAAAACTGATGTCATTTAAAAACACGCATGCCAATTGACAAGAGAAATCGCTGAGGCTTACAATATAAAGACTATAGGGACAAGGCATGTATCAGTGAACCGTCTATGGGTCTTCATGGCAAGGAACTGCGCTACCTTTGTCACCTTTGGTTATGCGTCAGTTGGTGACAGTTGCCTTGATGTATCCCTCTGTATCGTGCATGTCATGGTTTTTGAATTGGTACCTACATATATGTGACGGATCTTTAACAAAATATCAGTTGAGAGTCAATGCCGTGTCGTCGTTCTACCTTTTTTTTGCCTTTGTCTTGTGTTGCACTGTTACAAACCTTACAATGAATCCTAACCAAATGGCCCAACTTGCCGTCTTGATGCCACGTAGTCATACATTAAAATTATTAAAATGCTTTCTTATGCTTCGGGCATTAACATGAGTAGCAGAAGGGAGTTCACGTGAAGAATGAGTTAACTCTTGCGGGGAGAAATAATCGATGATGCAGTTGTTCAATTGTCATGAAAGATATGCAAGTCACCTTCGCAAACAATTCGAAAGACCCTGCCATCCGCATTTTTCCTAGCTTTCATTACGAAGTTTTCTGTCCACAGGTAAAGCCAACCTTCCTGTCCTTTTTTTATCCAGTGCCATAGCAAACAGTTTCTTGTTTGATAGCGTCAAATGTTCGTTGACATATATTGCAGTGTCAGTGCTGCCAAGAAGGCAAGCCTCCATTTCGTCAAACATGCCTTTCGCGCTCTTAGGACATAGTCTGTTCGCTTAGCACGAGAGTAAAAGCGGACGACCGGGTTTTTCTTTCCAGCATCTCGCGTAGGAACACGGTGAACAACATCTATGTCGTCCAGTTTCACAGAACTACCAATTCTGTCACCGACCTTTTGAACTATTTTAAAGCAGTCTTCGCCTTGAGTTTGAGGAATGCCTCTTATCTCAAGGCTGTTCAGATGGGAATACCGGTCTAATTCTTGTACTTGGCAATAAAGTATCTGATTTTCCTTCTTTAATTCTTTGTTTTCTGTGACAAAGGATGTTTTCTGTGACAAGCTGATATGAGGTCATCGAAAGAATCGCTGATGACTGACATGATCTTTTTTGAGGCTGTCAAGTTCTTGCTTTAGTGCCTTGAATTCTGCTCTATTTTCTTTCGCCTGTTCTTTCTTCGAATTTGTGATAGCCATGAACAGCTCTTTAATTTTCGATTCAAAAGTACTATTCAAGATTTCTAGTTCTTTTGCAAGTGAAGCAACCATTGGACCCACATTGCACAGGCGATCGGTAGACCGTGATGAGCGGAAAGTACAGAAAAAGCAAAACATTTCCTGCAGATAGGATCAGTATTAGATAGTTGTTAGGAACAGCCTGCGGTCTCAGATCGCCCGCGCAGTAGTGGTGCGTAGATTTGTGCGTCGGTGGTTTATATGGACAAGTCCGTTGTCAGGTGTCACTGCAGCTGGTCGTCAGGGCGCAGGCAAGGTAAATAAACCTGGTAGCGAAGCTTCCATAGAAGGTCGTGCGTTCAAAACATAGGGGTTAATCGGCGGTTCATGGGGCTTAGCGCCATCTGTGTGAGGAGGGAACACTTCCTCTGGAAGAAAAAAATGATGTGACGCCATATCCGTTAAATAGAGAACGTCATTTTCTTCTCATAGGCACGAAATTTGTTTTGGTTGGCCTGCCATTACAGCTGTATATTCAAATGCCCCGCCATTCGACTTTGTGGGCGTTTCCAACTTTCGGCGCAGAAAGCGATGCAGTAAAAGGTCAGCCGTAAGGGTTTCAAAATTGCACCCCTGCACAGAACATCCTTTCTTTGGAGGCCGACGAAAGCTTTGGGTGTAGAGTGTTGGTTTAGAGTGCCGAGCCCATCGGGCAGCGCAGTCAGTCACACGAAAACAACGAAAGTAAACGATTATCGGGCGGTCGTAACTCACTACTTTTGACTGAACAGGGTCAGAAACAATGAAGTTACCAGCATGACCAAATTCAGACAAACGTCGACAAGCAAAACAGCACAACGTGTGAGTGCGGCGTATTGTAACAGGTGAACTTTACGAGCGCGCCGTTCTGCACACTTCAATAACTGCATTGCATTGCAAGTGATGGCGACGTCAACTCTTATAGTGGGCACTGAATATAGGCATTTATTGATAATGATAAACTAAAATAGAGCTGTCTTTTATCGTCACGTGCATTTAAAATTGATTAGGAATTTTATTTTCCTTGAATAAATCGGTGTATTGTTTTCAAAAAACGCTTTTTTTATTTCCCAATTTTTTTTTCCTCCTTACATAGTCGCGCTTCAATCGATGCTCCCATAACCACCCATGCTGATGTCGGTGACAATTTTTGCTGAACCGCTTTTCGCCCGAAGCTTCGCGATCTTTTTGGATCGACCTTGGCGCAGGCGTTCACGATGACATACTCCACGCATGTGTCATGCTCGAATAACATTCGTTACATGTCATCCACGCTCGGACACAGACACCAGTCTATTTCAAACAATGTGGCCTGCAGATAGGAGCAGTATTGGATCGTTGCCAGGAACAGCCTGCTGTCTCAGGTCGCCCGTACATAGCCGTAAACGGCATTGCATTTATTTATTTACGTTATTTACGCTGATGATGCCGCACTGATCTTTTCAGGTGAATACCTTGAGGAATTACAGAAGAGTGTAAATCTCGAATTATGAAACATATCAAATTGGTTTACGCGAAATAAATTAACATTAAACAGAGATAAACCGAAATACTTGGTATTCCACTCCCGATATTCTCAACGTGACACAACAGGTATGCAGATTTATGTCGAAGGTGGTACTATTGAGCAATTAGACACCATAAAATTCTTAGGAGTGTTGTTAGATCGCAACTTAAACTGGAGACCACACATATTTATTTATTTATTTAAAGATACCTTACAGGCCCCTAGCTAGAGGCATTGTGTAAGGGGGGAGAGTACACTCAAAGGTTATGCAACAATTAGAATACATATGTGAATACATATACAAAATATACAGTGTAAGAAATGCGCTAACATGCAGTAATGTAGTGTTAAAAATTGTGCAAAAGACAAACCGAATGCTTTAGAACGCGGGAGGTCAGTGAACAAGAAATTTTTACAAAGTAAAATATAAACAATAGAATTACAGAGCAAGCGGACAATATTTGGCTATGATAAAACAGTATTTAAAGGGTAGTAGCACAATCATAACAGGAAGCTCAAGAAAAAATAACACGTTAGGTTATGTAGAGTTTGAAAAATGCGTTGCTAGAAGATGCCGGAATTTTTCCTGGTCACTCTCATAAGCTGTGGCGTTAGGAAGGTTGTTCCAAAGGCGAATGGCTCTTGGAAGAGCGGAGTGGTTAAATGAATTAGTCTTTCCGTAGATACGCATGAAATTGAACTGATTGTAGAGCCGGCGTGACCTGTAATGTAATGAGGAGGTTCAAGAGGCAGGACTGATGGTGCTGTATTATGGACATATTTATGAAATAATGATAGCAGGGCTATATCACGACGATCATGCAAGGGCTGTAGTGAGAGGTCGAGTTTAATTTGTTTTAATTTGTGTTTTGCTTTTGTTATAGTCATAACAACGTGAAAGAAAACGCGCCGCCCTATTCTGGATAGATTCGTGTATTTCGATCAAGTATTTCTGATGAGGAGACCAGACGCATGCGGCGTATTCAAGCTGAGGTCGAACAAAAGTTAGATAAGCTAGATTACGAATGTCTTTAGTAGAACTATGCAACTTGCGTCTTATCTAGCCTAATGATATTGAAGCATTGGTGCATATGTATGCAATGTGCGTTGACCACAAAAGAGTCGAAGTTAGGTTATATAACTAGTATATGCTCGAAATTAGCATCCGCTTGCTATGTACTAATTAAATGTAGAGCATACTTTAATCTTAACGTGCTTAAGATTATCTACTTTTCTATCTTCCATTGCCACACCATATACTGGCTGGCACATATAAAACCTACATAGATCCGCTTATTCGGCTACAAAAAAGGGCCTTGCGTTTTATAACATGCACAAGCCCACATGACAATGACCAGTGAAAGTGAAGTGACAATAACACCATGCTATTCAGCCGTCTTGGCATACTACCATTTCCCCAGGCATCCGAAATGAAAGTTGCGATTCTGGTAAACAACATTATATACACTGAAATCACTCATTGCTGCCAGACTTGTTCATTATACCTAATCATAACACAAGGAATGCAACAAATATAAATTTTAACTTGCCTGTCTCTTGTAACACGTACGGTCAACGACTGTAGAGTTTTATGGTGACAAAATTTGGAATTCAATTTCTCATGAAGCAAAAATGGCAAATAATTTTGTAATCGCTGTCATAAAGTTGTACCAATATAAAATTACTTTATTCAATTTTTAATAATCTACTGTATGTATTTGTTAGTTCCATTTGTTTTGGAATCGCTGTCAAAAAGCCGTACCAGTCTAATATTACTTGATTCCTTTTTTGTATCATCTACTGTATTTTTGTTAGTTGCATGTGTTTGGGATCGCCTAATTGTTTTAAATTTTATTACTAGGAAGTAGACATGTACTAAATTTTGAAGCTGCTGATATATGCATATTCACTATGGGCCCACACTAGCCTTTAGCTACGGGCCCAACAGTTTTTTGTACGATTCAAGGAACAATGAGAAATGAATAAATGAATGAATGAATGAAAATACCACTACTCAAAGTGATTGTGATAAATGAAGTGATACGTACAGATGACAAGTTACGACAGACACATTGCACGCACGAAACCTACAACATGCAGTATTAAAGGATGCCATCAAGACCAGTGTCTCGCAGAAAAGTTACAAGTGCCTTAGTAGCGCGGGATGCAATAGAGTCGCTATAGACAATGATACATCGCATTATTTATCCGTTTGTAGTTTTCGCATTTTTTTCTCTTTCTTTGTAATGCGGGTTGCAGCGAGAATTGCAGAATATAGCAGCTAAGCAACAACTGGAGAAATATTATACTGTGTGCATTGTGCTCACTTTCCTTCTTTTTTTCCTTGTTTTTATCTTCTCAGCTTCTTCTCTTTTAATTCCCTCCACCCGAAAGAGTAGGCAGGCATTGTGCCCTTCTCAGTGGCAGTTGTCAGCTTGCTCCTTCCCTGTTTCCTTTGGGTGATTGTATGTTTCCATATCTAATAATAATAATAATAATAATAATAATAATAATAATAATAATAATAATAATTTTTTCCTAATGTACATTATATGCCACTTTTATCATCCCCTGGTCACTGCCAACTAATGTCATTGACAACGCGGGTGGAGCGTCGCTCTGACTACTGACGAAGCGCGAAAGCATGAAAGTGAATAGCATCGGAAAAGGCATTGCTACAAAATTGTGGCTCTAGTTTGCGAATCCACAGCTTCTGCCAACACTGTAGAACGTTCACTGTGGATTCTTGAGTAACATCGAGCTTCGTGGAGCGGTTGATTTTATACAATCATTGCGTGAGCACAGGAAGGTACTGGTAGGTCATCGCTTATATCAGCAGATCTGATGTTACATTCGTTTAAGCAGGTGACAGAGACATCTATAGACTTTGAATTTTGAGATTTCGTTTATGTGGGGCTGGAGAAAAATATCCTCACAATACTGCTCGCTATAGAACATCTGGTCCGTCGCAGGCCACAGCTCAAAGTATGACAGCAGCAAGTCCAGCACCTACACCAAAAACGGACGGTACATCCGGATCCGCTACAGTGGCGGTGTAGTGCGGGGCGTGACGAGCATCGACAACGTGGGCGTCGGTCCGGCCACCGTGACGCAGTACAAGTTCGCCGAAATGGATCACGCCGACGGCAAGCTGTTCAAGACCGCAAAGTATGACGGCATCTTTGGTCTAGCATACCCCAGAATCTCGCAGAACGACCAGCTGCCACTATTCGACGCCATGGTGAGGCAAGGCATCGTTCGACAGGCTGTCTTCTCAATCTACATGAGCAAGGAGCCCAGCGAGGAGAATGGCGGGGAGATCTACTTTGGAGGCATCAACGCGGAACGTTACACGGGTGACTTCCATTACGTGAACGTTAACCAGCAGACTTACTGGCAGATCACCATGGACAGGTGAGCACTCTCGCCAGATATCTCTAAAAATGACACTTGTGGATTCAACTTTAGAAACTCGGAGCGCGGAGGCGGGGCTGGGAAGAAGTGCATGCGCTGCTGCAAGTTTGCTGGTAGCGATGCGGCTGCACGGTTTTTCTTACAATGGTTGCCGGTTTGAAAGAACTATAGGTTCAATACACGATATGTTATCCAGCTCTCTTACGGCCAGCATGAATTTTGGTGAAAGAAAGAACTGTACTTGTTGGTGGCTGTGTGAAAATGAATTTCTCCCACCAAACAAATCCCCGCCAAAGGGTGCGGAGGTTCAATTTTCGGGGAAAGCAGGTTCTTAGTGTAACATGTGGCCTTTTCATTTAGTGGTATATGCTGTGAGTGATTAATGCTATATTTTGTTTAAATGCTTAAGTTTCTCTAATGGTTCAGTTATACTTTTCTTCAAATAATCAGGTGTCAGGAAACAATAATGGCATAAAAAGCTGTGGTCGAAATTGAATGGTTTCAGAACTTTATTCAAGAAATGCTAGATATATCTAGGATATCGAAGTTACAGAATGTGTGAGATAAAATAACGCGTGGTTACATGAAATATCCTCTCTCAGCCTATGCGGAGTCGTACTGCCGCGTCGCACAGTCGCAATGTTGAAGTGAACACCCACCTCTGTTTTGTGTCTCTCTGTTCACGACGAGATTATGTAATCAATGTTCAATAAAATAGCTAAAATACCACTAGCACCGGTTACCAGAGTGGAGGTTCACGCCCAGATTTGCATATGTCCCTTCCAACCTATCTGCATGTCGAAAAAAAAAGGACGCCTACCAAAAAGGTGTGTTTAAAGGGCGCCTCACCAGGTCTGGCCATTTTGAGCTGACAAGCGCAGAGCATACAATGAGAGATAACGACCTGTGTCTGCAAAGTATTACGTCGCTACGCGCCGCGGAAAGATCTGAAATTTCAAACAGAACGCCGTTTTCCCTTCTCCTCGCGGCGCTGCGCTCCAAGCCGAAGGGCGACGTGCACGTGCCAGTGCGCCTACGTACACGTGTTTGTGCTGTGACGTCGCTCGTGGTGACAAGTCACTTCGAGAACTATTCAAGGCAACATCTGTTATTTGTGTAATATGTTGCTTGAACAGACGACTTGAAGCTTAGAGAAATACTAAAACACACAAACCGAATGTCTGCATGTTTTTGTTTTACTTCGCACTGCAGCAAGAGAGATGTACTTCCGTTTCGTCTTCTCGTTCACACGTCGTGCAGTCAGACGCAGACATCTAAACTATGTCATTTTCTACCGTGTTCCAGCGCGCGATCATGCTCCGTGATCTGCTTGTATTTGCCTCAGTATTCGTATAGCACTGACTTATACCGCTAGTCAGATGTCTTCGTGCACAGAGCGCAAAATCGTCCTCTGCGCGGAAACGAGGCATTCACAATTGCTCGCGCGCGACGCCGTCAGCGGAAGTGCACCGCGCCGCAAAAAAGCGAGGAGAAAAAATATGAAGGCGGGGCCCGTGACGTATGCGTCACGCGATCCTCGAGCTCCGGCATGGGAGAACGCAGGGAAGGAATTTCGTTTGCGGAGGCTAGACGTGACAAGTATAGAAAGTACCTCGCTTCGCAGTGGAGCTCGCCTCCTGAAATCATGGGCTCGCGGCACTGAAATATTTCAATCTCGGCTATTAATGAGCCGATTTCAAAATTTTTTCCGGCAGAACGCTCCCTAGAGGACACGTAACAACTTCTAGTGTATAACCGAAGTTTGCTGTGTGGCCTGGTGAGGGACACTTTAAGAGTTTCGACGTCCCTGCTTCCATATGGAAATCTTGTTCGCAAACCTAGTTTAGAAAGTTTTCTGAACAAGACTTCTGTGCGGGAGCCGGAACCTCTACACCTAAGCGCACTATCTTGGTAAACGTCTCCCTTTTTTTTTCTTTTTGGCATAACCTTACTACGAGAACAGAGGAGATGCCGTGACGCCACCAATTTCAAACCTATCCTTGCAACACATTTGTTGTCGCTGAAGGTTTTTCTTCGACTTTCATAGAATTTTTTTCTCTCCGCGAACTGCTTGAGTATCCGAGCATCCTGAATACCCATAAACTCTTCTTTTTTGATGTTGCTTTTTTAATGTACAATGTCCACTACTCAGAGACTTTTTTCTGTTCAAGAAAATAAAGCCACGCTGAAGAACAGAGCTATGCAAAAGGATGCTTCACATTTAACGTGTAATTTGACAAAAGCCTGCGACGACCGACGAAATGTCCCACAGCCCGTAGAACATGCGGGCTGTGGATGCCGTCGAAACAGCAACAACAATAACGTCGGCAAAGGTTAAAAAGATAATTTCTTGCCGTTGCCTATCAGTGCTGCATGCCACTGTATGCAATGCAGAGTCCTCATGATAGTTGTAAAAAAATTAAGAATGGTAATATCATCCCGAAAGAACTAACAGGGTCGAGTGCGTCTGCATGCGAATGTTGCTGCAAGGCGAAGCTACTCGTCAACCCGTCAACACGTCAAACCGTGGAATCTGAAAGAGCGGCGCTGTGGACTGAGCACTACTTATTATCGCGTTATGTAATACCCCTCCATATTTATTTATTTACATTTCATTACACTGACTGGCACTCTCGTTGCCATTGACAGCATCGAAGTTGCAGGCACTAGGCTCTGTATCGCTGGCTGCAACGCCGCAGTCGATTCTGGAACATCCTTTCTCAGCGGGCCCCGAGGAGAAGTACAAGATCTGCACAGGGCTATTGGAGCTACGCGCTTTGGTTCCGGATACGTACGTACAGCATGAGATCTCATTGCGAACCCCCATCTACTTTGTAAGTGTGGCCTAGAGAATGTTAATGCTTCTATTTATTTTCATACCCAGAATTTCTGATAGACATTTAAAGCCTTTGCACAAGGGTGGCGAAAGGTGTCACCTGGCCATGAAGAGCAATTTATGCCTTAAATTTGTTTAATACCTATACAGATGTATGCCATCACCTTGTCTGCCAACCCTCCATGCTCCTATTATTCATCTCTACCTTTTCATACTGATCCCCACGTAGTGGCTTTTAAATCGCAATGCTCTCTGGATCTTTGGTTTATCTTTATTCTTTTCTTTTGTAATAGAGCTGAAAAGGGGTACCATAGTAAAAGCTAGACAACGCGTGAGAGGGTCTCCTATGCCTGTCACATGTCATTGCAACATCTGCGCCTTCTAGCAGAAGCTAGTTCTCGATTAAAGTTAGAGATGACTTTGCACTACAACGGGACATTTGGCATTTCAACGCATTTCACAGTTATAGTTATGCAGCAGTTAAAGTTGGCAAAACGCAATACTCGACAAAATTTAGGCTTTATAAAATGCTAGTCATGTAATATAAAAGTTATACAGAATAATAGTTATACAAAACGTGATGTCCCTTATTCACAAGCAGATGCACAACGACGCAAGAAGCATTTTAAAAACGAGAACACCCATCTGCGCACTAAAAACCACAGTGTGTACTCTTCCTCCTGCGTGGACTCTAATTTCAGCGCACAAAGTTATCAGAGACACGATTGCACAAACACATTAAGTATGCGTAAAACTGAGAGAAGTACTTCTCGTTTCTATGGCCTCAAAAGATTTTCCGGTGGTGCAGTTTTCCTTTTAATATAAAATTAAAGAAGATGTTGGCACCTTCATTCACTCCGGCTGAACCCTTACGCAGGGAAAACAAAACTAAAATCACAAACAACGCTAAAAGACACTGAAGACAGTCAAATAGCACGAACATTTCCTAAGTTCGCATACGAGTAAGGGAATGCACAGAAAACAATAAAACGACACTAAGAGATGAACACAGTATTGTAAACAAGTAAATGTACACAAAACAGTGAAAACGCTCATAAGCTGAGGCTGGCCTATCTACACATAACAAAACACATTCCAAATTAAACAAACTCAAAATTAAGCGTAACATGGATGCATACGACCTGTGGTATTTAAAAAAACAGTGAGCTCTACCACGAACACTTAGTATGATCGAAATATTTTTGTATGTTCTAAAAAGATTTTAAAAGAAGCAAGTACTCCTTTCCGTAGCCACATTGTTGTCCATGGGCTAAGCATTTTTTTTCAGAGTGAACATTTAACTGTCTGAAAACAATAAATCAGCCTGCAGTCGTCGCCTCGTATTATCGTGTCGCGAGCACTCAAGAAGGAAGTGCTGTACATCTTCGACAGCATAGCCACAATGACACTGCGGAATATAGTGTTGCATTGAATTTTGTGAGTTAGTATGATTTCTTTAGCGTGATATTTTTAAAGGCCCTCGCTTGTTGTTCAAATCGAGTTTGTGTTCTCATTTATTTATGTATTGCTTAAAACATGAATTACCTGCTATGTGGTTGCTTGTAGCCATAGTTTCTTCTTGTCCATGGCATTTGTCATCGGTTGTTACATATGACGCAGCAACTTCAGTGCGATTATCGTTGATCAAGATTGTTTTTTCTGCGTATATGCTGAAGTGGTACTTACGATAATGAACGTTATTATCTTGTAGCATCACATATTTCCTAAGCAGTGGATACATGCATAGATTATAAGCTGGTCCTTGGTAATCTTCATAAGTGCACAATAGTTTCGTTTCTTTCAAATTGGGTTCGTTATTTGTGTTATCAGTGCTCCGCACTAATTTTCTGTAATAGTCTTCAATAACAAAAATACGTTTTGACTTAGCCGGAGAGGTATGAAGTGAGCTACATCGAAGAGGTAGCCTATAGCTCAAGAGGTTTGTGTTGCTAGTTTATTAAAGTTTATATTCCATGAAAGGTCATCTGCAACCATACATGAAGAAACGTATGCTTCTTAACCCTGGATATCACAATTTCAGCACTTCAACTTTCTATGCGCTTTTTTTATTGATATGATATAAGGAGATGTTGGCGCGCAATTTAAGGCGCCGGCTACTCCTTATCTCTTTACAGTACGAAGTCGACTGTAACCGAGTACCTAATCTTCCAGCAATCATCTTCAGTTTGAACCAGAAAGCCTTTGCGCTGCAAGGAGAGGAATACATCATAAAGGTAAGCCCGAATCGTACTTTTCAGTTACTGAAATAACAATGTTCTCACTTCCGAGTGAAAGAAGCGGTGCTACTCACATACGACACCGCAATGCTCACGAAAGCCGCTTGCCTTGTCAACGCATCATGCTTGTCATGCTCTGCTCATTGCCAGATCCCGATCGAGGGCGGCACTGTTCGGTGCCTCACGCGCATCTCCGAGTCGAATGGCTCGGGATCGCGACTATGGGTCCTGGGTGCCGTGTTCATGCGCAAGTACTACACCGTGTTCGACAGGAACCAGAACCGCGTTGGATTCGCCACGGCAGTGTAGATGCACGCCTTCGCCGCCAGTGTGAAAGGACAAGCCGAACTGCGGCGCTTTGTGGAGAGGCAAGGTGCTTCACCAAGCTGTCAGCCAAATAAAAATGTCAGCTCCCGACGCCGTGTCTCTCTCACACGTTCACTGCTATAGTCTCCTTCGTTTTTTTATTGCTTTTTTTCGTGTGCCTGAGGCGCGCTTCTCTTTAAGAGGCTCCTTTCGGCCCTGTTATAACAGTTGTTTCTCGTAATGATTGATTGATTTGTAGAGTTTATTGGCACAAGGGCCAGATGTGGCCAAAGAGCGCCAAGTCGATGATCTGTGCTTGTCAATGATTTCTCGTAATGATTCTCGGTGTGCTTTTCATTACATCACCTTCCATCCAAGTCGAACTTTTTTGTCAAGTTACAACGCATTATTGACAAAAAAAATACATGCAAAATTTTAATACTCTAAGAAAAGTGTACACCCTTTGGAGTGTATATTTGCCACACAACAATAATCGTCATCTGTCTTGCTCGCATTTCCTTTCTTGAAAACACTGCGCTCGCTACTTTCCTGTCGGCAATGCTATGTCATGCTGATAACGCGCATGCCGTTCGTTACTGGAAAGTACAGGGCTCGCCACGTTAAAGAAAGGAAAGGCGGACAAGGCAGATGACGATTATTGTTGTATGGTAAATATACACCCCAAAAAGTGCAACTGTTTTTAGAGTATTTCAAGACCCTTAAAGCTCACAACTAATGGCAACACTTCCATCAAGTTCACTGGTAAATCTACTTTTCAAGTTATTTAGGCAAATATTGACCATCAAAGACACTACTAACATCTCATATAGTGTCTGTGTGTGTGTGTGTGTGTGTGTGTGTGTGTGTGTGTGTGTGTGTGTGTGTGTGTGTGCGTGTGTGTGTGTGCGTGTGTGCGTGCGTGTGTGCGTGCGCGTGTGCGTGTGCGTGTGCGTGTGTGTGTGTGTGTGTGTGTGTGTGTGTGTGTGTGTGTGTGTGTGTGTGTGTGTGTGTACGTGCGCGTGTGCGCGTGTGTGCGTGTGTGTGCGTGTGTGCGTTTTACATCAAGCACTTCAGCACGTCACTACACATTAATTATCTGTCTAAGCGGACATCATTTGCAAGAATAACCAAAGCAATTCATTCGCTACTTCAACTAGTTACATTTATTGACTTCTTAGTTACACACCTTACGGCGCATGTTCATAGTGGAAAGTTGAAAGAAATCGTCATAATAGTCTGCCTCCGTGATTCTAGATTTCAGAACAGGCTTGCAAACCTTAATAGGTGGCGTCAAGTGGTTCGTTCAATTTACCTGATTGGGCACGCAGTATAGCGAAGCGCGGCTCGCATTGCAACCGTCCTGTGACGCAGGCGGCGTAAAATGAAGCTTAGCTGTACGGCGCGATAAAGTAGTTTATCGTGCCCCTGCCTCTGAAGTGACTGTGCATCCAACCGGAACTCACGCACAGTGCCAATCGAAATAAAGTCGTGAGAAAAGGCATTTGCGCAGGCAGTTTCATTTAACACCAAATTTTATTTATTTATTTCCAATACTGTGAGCCCTGCCGGGCTGTTACAGGGTGGGAATACAGAGCACAAAGTTCACGCAAAGAACGCAGTCAAGTTTTCTTCAAAAGAGTCAACCATGTTATTGCTTGGAAACACACTAGAATTAAAGTTATTCCACTGAACAATTGTCTTGACAATGAAAGAGTGTTTAAAGACATCAACTCTCGGCACATAAGGCATTATAGCGTAATTGTGATTAGTTCGCAGTGAAACTCTTCCAGGAGGCTTCAAATGCAAACTGGAGTTGGGGTTCAGCTTATTGGTATAGAGTTGATATAAAAACTTAAGGCGTGCGATTTTCCTGCGCACAGCCAATGAAGTGAGACCAGCCCTGACGAGCATGGAGGTTACCGAGTGCGTTTTGTCGTAATCAGAAAAAATAAACCTAACCGCCATTCGCTGAATGCGCTCTAATTTATCTATTATGTATTGTTGATGAGGGTCCTAAATTATACAAGCATACTCTAAATTTGGTCTAACGATGGTAGTATATACCTTAAGTTTAATGTCTGGTGCATCATCTCTTAATTTACGCCATAACAAACCAAGATTGCGCTGGGCTGATCCACATATGTTTTCGACGTGTTCATTTCAGTTGAGATTACTATTGATTGTTACGCCAAGATATTTCAGCTTCGTGGAACGCTTAATAACAATATTATTTACAGCGTACGAAAACATCAATGGAGCTTTCTTATTCATAACTGTCATACAAACAGATTTATCAAAATTGATTTGCATATGCCGTTTTTCACACCAGTTATAAGTACGACATAAAGCATCATTTAGTCGTTCTTGATCAGAAGCACTCTCAACGCGGCAAAACAAGAGGCAGTCATCGGCAAAGCAACCGCACTTCAATCATAGGATGTAGTACATCAGTTGCGATATCATGATATACAACAGTTACAAAATGGGACCCAAAACCGACCCCGGAGGTACACCTGATGATAAAGGAAGGAAAGAGGAGCACTCGCCATTTATTTAAACAAACTGTTGTCTGTTGTGTAAGCCTGAATCCACTTAATATTTTTTTAATCTACATATACCCATAAAGCTTTTCAATTAGCTTGCTATGGCTAACCCTATCAAATGCATTTGATAAATCCAGAGCAGTAATATCAACTTGTTCGCGACAATTAAGGGCTTCTGCAAAACTGTGTATTGTTTCAAATAATTGCGTTACAGTTGACAGACGCCTTCGAAAACCATGTTGTTTGTTGTGTTATTGTTTTCAATATATTCTACTAACTGTTTACTTATTATCTATTTTGCAAGCCGTACAAGTTATGGATATCGGACGGTAGTCCCCAATGTCTACCCTGTCTCGAGCCTTATAAACAGGCACAATCATCGCTAATAACCATTGACTTGGTAATGCACCATTTATTATTGACAAAGAAAAGATTTTAACCAAGAAACATGCAATCCATTCACAGTATCGCTTTAAATACTCATTCGGTATTTTGTCAGGACCAGGAAACTTTTTTAACGTCCAATTTTAGCAACATGTCGACTATATACCTCCTTTAGAGATAAAAATACTATCATTACTATGGTCCTCGCATTCTAAATCTATTGCAGCACTCTGATCTCTTCGGCTGAATACAGAACCGAAAAAAGTGTTGAATTCTTGGGCAATAATTTGGGGATTGTTGCACACGGTATCATTTACAACTATTCCATTGATTGAAGGCTTTGATCGCGCAACGTATCGCCAAAATTTTTGAGGTGATGTTTTAAGGTAATTAGTCAGTGTTGTAGCGAGAAAACACGTTTTAGACGCTCTTAATTTCTGTCGAACTTGAGCGCTAAGGGCCGATATTCTCTCGGGATTTTTCTGTTTTCGTTGCCGCGCACGACGTAGCTGACGTTTTAAATGTATTAACTCACGAGAAACCCATGGATTGCTTTTTGTAAACGCTTAGCTCTTTTTGGCACAAACATAGATAATGAACTGGTCACCACCTCTGTAAAACACCTCCATAATTCATCTAGATCATTTTCTTCCGGCATACGGTCTAAAGCCAATTCTAAATAATCTAGGACGGCCGTATCATCGCCTCGGTTAAAATTATAGACATGAGCCATCCGGTTTTTATTTCAACATTTTGTATTTTCTAGAGTGGCTACGACCATTTTATGGTCCGAGATTCCTTCCCCCACTTCAATATTATATTCAAAGGTACTCTCTGATAAGAATCAGGTCTAAAAGGGCGCTGGAATTTCCTTGAATTTGTGTAGGTTTCTCGACCACTTGAACCAAGCCATGTTCCGCATGTGGCCTCTTAAGTGTCCCAGGGATTCTTGCATCCCAATTTACTCCCGGTAAGTTGAAATCACCCACCAAAATAAATTTACTTCTATCTGTAGTTATTGTTGTTAAATGCTGAGCAATCTTCTCAAAGAACTCAATAAGGCTTCCCGGGGGTCTATAAATTTCAGCGAGCACCAACGCAAAATGGTGAAAAAACAACTTACACCATACGTTTTCATGGGCATAAATTGACGGCAGAACTTCATATCTAAGTGATTTTTTAACTAACAGTGCAACGCCTCCACCTCTCGACGCCCTATCTGTACGCAGCACGTTATATGCGCCGGGAAAAACGTCATCGTCCGCGATACCCTTATGCTGCCACGTTTCAGTTATTGCTAATATATGTGGATCATGTAATAGCGACACGCATTCAAATTCGTCAAACTTATTCACAATACTGCGGGCATTCACGTTTATCAGCCTGAGCTCATGCTCCTTTCATTGTCAGTCTTGGCCACCGGGGCCGGCTTCGGCGTTACTGCGCATCCTCACCCTACAGTTAGACTGGGCGTCCCATGTACAGGGGATGTCGTTAATGAAAAGCCTGTCATGAACATGCCTTACCTTAGATCCTTCATTTCTATCAGTTTTAGCCGATTGCCAGAGTAACTTTCTTTCTGGAAGCGTTTCGTACGAGTAGTCGTCAGCAATACTTATCTTTGTGCCTTTCACTTTCTTGCAGTTTTTGAAGATAGCTGTTTTTTTCCATTGTAGTCGTACAAGCGTAAAATAACGGGTCGATCACGGTCATCCCTTCTTTTACCAAGTCTGTGAATTCTTTCGACAGACGTCGGTTTCACACCAAGCAGTGTGGAAAATATGTTCCTGATGACCTTATCTTCTAAGTCTTCTCGCGTCTCGTTAACACTTTCCTTTACACCAAACACAATCAGATTCTTACGCCGGGCTCTGTCTTCAATATCTCGTATTTTTTGTTGTTGACGATGAACAGTGCTTTCGAGATTTTCGACAATAGCCTCGATATTTGCCAACTTCACACCTTGCTCGGCAAATAAATCAAGCTTCCCTTCAATATGCGTCAGCCATGCTTCTAGTAGCGTTTGTTTTTTCAAGATATTTTCAAGCATTTCTTCAATAGGAGGGCACGGGTTGCTTTCTACGCCCCCGGCCAAAAGGAGTTCTAGGTGCGACCATAGTGCATGCAAAACATCACGGCACTTCACTGGGAGCGGCAGCACAACAAGGCACAAACAGTTCGGTCGTAACTGCGAAACTTAGGAGTAGTAACGAACCTGTAAGGCAATCCAAACGTGTCTAAACGACATCGTCGTTGTGATGCCGACGCTCCTACTGAAGGCGGTCAGCTACGGACTGTGCCTTATATGCTCGATGCCTGTCGATGGCGTGCTCCCGCCTGGAAGGTTCCATTGGCTCATCCCGGGAATGTCACCATCACCTGCTTGAAGCCATGGAGAATCGGGCTGAAGTGGACTGTCGTTGCTGGTTGATACGGCACTGGCGATTTGCGGCAGCATCTGTAACGCAATCCAAACGTGTCTAAACGACATTGTCGTTGTGATGCCGCCGCACCCACTTTTTCCGAGTTTTTAGGCCACGCAGAGTTTTGACACAGAGCCGCATTTAGCGGTGTCTCGTGCGTAATCAGGTAAATTGAACGAGTAACTTGGCGCCGGTTATTTCGGTCTGTACGGCTATATGTAAATGTAGAAACATGCAACTTGACTTTTATGACAATTCCATTCAACTTTCCAATTTCAACATATGCCGAAAAATTGGGAACTAGGAAGTTCATTAATTCTAATTAGTTTAATTAGTAAAAATATTGCTTTGGTTTTTCTTGCAAACGATATCCGCCTGGGCAGATAATTCATCCGTAGTGACGTAATTCCACTCACCTTTCTAAGCTTTTCTTATGTGTTCGAACAAAAAAAAATACAACACTGTAGTTGCCCGCGTACGCGGTCATTTGTGCAGTATATGGAAGCCAATAGCGAAGCTGATGAGGGGGGGGGGGGGATAGAGATAAGAAGAAGGTAGGGAGGTTAACCAGAATCACGTCCGGTTGGCTACCCTACACCGGGGGAACGGGAAAGGGGGAAAACAAAGATAACAGGGAGAGAGTGGAGGGAAGAAAAGAAGGAAATTGCAGTGAGTTCGCTGACGTGTGTGGCCTTACAGAAATTGCAATTAGAGTCACAAATGGTCGCACAAGCCCGTCGTCCTTAAGAAGCACAAAAGTGCCTTCACCGCTTTTTGGGCCGACGGGCGATGGGGGCGGTGTTCCAGCAGCACCTGCACAGAAAGCGGCCGATTGTCCAGTTTTTGAAAAGCTTTGGCAAGTTCTTGTCTTTCAGGGGTGTATCGTGGACAGTGGCACAGCAGGTGGTCGATGTTTTCTTCCGTGCCACAGACCTCGCATGCTCCACTGTCAGTCACTCCAATCAATGTAGAGTATGCCTTTGTGAACGCAACTCCTAACCAAAGGCGACAGAGAAGCGTAGCTTCACGTCGAGGAAGTCCGAGTGGAGGCCGGAGTTGCAGGGAGGGGTTTAGTCGATGCAGTCGTGTAAGTCGTAAGTTTGGCGAGTTCCACTCGGTCAGTGTGAGACTGCGTGCCAAGTGTCAAAGCTGCCTAGCGGCATCTGTCCTCGAAAGCGGAATCGGAACGCTCTGCTCTTCATGATGTGCTGTACGAGCAGCGTTATCGGCGGAATCATTGCCACTGATTCCACAATGGCCAGGTACCCATTGAAAAATGACCTCGTGACCTTTTTGTTGGACATCATGGTAAAGTTTCGCGATTTCGTATGTCAGTTGGTCATGGCATCCGTGTCGAAGAACTGACTGCGTGCATTGTAATGCCGGTTTGGAATCACAGAACACAGCCCATTGTCTAGCTCTTTCAGATTCAATGAATTCCAGTGCTCGACGCAGGGCCGTTAGTTCTGCTGCCGTTGAGGTCGTGACATGCGATGTCTTGAAGCGCAGTGTCATTCCTCGTGTTGGTACCACCACGGCACCACCGGAACTGCACGACGTAGTTGATCCATCGGTATAGATGTGGACGTGGTTTCTGTACTTTTCATGCAGAAGAAGTAAGCTCAGCTGTTTTAGAGCAGGGGCCGGTAGATCTGTCTTCTTCTGTAGTCCTGGAATCATTAAATGCACTTGTGGACGGCTCAAACACCACGGAGGAAACGTTGGCTTGGCCGCAGGTGCGTACCCTGAAGTAAACGACGTACGATGTGCACTGACAATGCCGCTAAATGTCGAGCAGGGCCTTGCAGCAGTGAGGCTCGCCAAGTGGTCGGAAGCGGTCCTAGCATAATGCCTGAGATGCATACGCATTGTCTCAACGGTAATGTGCGTCTTGATTGGGTAATCCTGCGCAAGGGCAATGGTTTCAGCCGTTGATGCACTGCGTGGTAAGCCAAGACATATCTTAAGGGCTTGGGCTTGAATGCTCTGTATCGTACGCAGGATAGACTTGCAGGTGTTGGATATTGCTGGCAGGCTGTATCGCAGGAATCCAACGAACAACGCCATGTACAGCTGTAACATAGCGTGTACAGATACTCCCCAACTTTTTCCAGCAAGGAACCTGAACAGGTGGCAGATAGCAGTCAGCCGCTTCTTCACGTAATTGACGTGCGGAGTCCAAGACAGGACTCTGTCAATTATGACTCCCAAGAATCTGTGACTTCTGCTGTATGGTATAAGTTGTCCGTTAATAGATACGCCGTAGCCAGACATTGGCTTCCTCGTGAATGCCACCATTGCACACTTTCCGCATGAAATTTCAAGTCCCTGTTCACGAAGGTAGCAAGATGTCATTGAGGCAGCCTTCTGAAGCCGAGCGCGAAGCTGAGGTCGTGTCACGCTTGATGTCCAAATGCAGATGTCGTCCGCATAGATGGAAAGTCGTACGGTGCTTGGCAAGTTGTCAACTAATCCACAGAGGGTGATATTGAAAAGAGTCGGGCTAAGCACTCCGCCTTGAGGGACTCCTCGGCTACCGTAATGCTCGGATGTCGGGCCATTTCCTGTGTCTACATAGAATGGTCTCCTCTGTAAGTAGTTGCACACCCACATATACATCTTACCACCAAGTCCGACGGCTTCTAACGTGCTAAGGATGGCTTCATGGGTGACATTATCATAAGCCCCTTTAACGTCTAGAAACAGAGCAGCAGATAGTCGCTTACAGGCCTTTTGGTGTTGCACAAATGTTATCAAGTCAACAACGTTGTCTGTTGACGAACGGCCACGTCTGAATCCGGCCATAGCATCTGGGTAGATTTCATAGTACTCTAAGTACCATTCTAGACGTGTTAAAATCATTCTTTCCATTGTTTTTCCGACACAGCTGGCAAGTGCTATCGGACGGTATGAGGAAATGTCCAAAGGCGACTTGCCAGCTTTCAGAAGTGGAATGAGGCGAGTTGACTTTCATTCTTGCGGAACCGTACCCGTCTGCCAGGAGTCGTTGTACAGGAGAAAGAGTGCCTTCCGAGCTTGGTCTCCTAGGTTACACAGGGCACGGTATGTAATGCCGTCAGGTACTGGCGCTGAAGAACGCCTGCACAAAGCCAGCGCAGCTTCTAGTTCTTCCATAGAAAAAGGGCATTCCATGCGGGGATCACGTGAGAACGGTGGGTGGTCGAGCGTTCCCGTACCCGTTCCATCGGAATTTGCTTCGCCAGCAATCTTTCTGCAGAAAGATTCAGCGACATCAATATCTCTACATTGTAGATGGAGTTCCAGAGATTTAAACGGGTGGCGCTGACCAAAGGTTGTGCGAAGGCCACGAACAGTCCTCCATATAAGCGACAAAGGTTTTCGCGGATCCAGGGACTCGCAAAAGGATACCCATTGTCGCGAAGCCAGCTTGTTCATGTGACGCTGTATTTTCTTTTGTGTTCGTCTAGCCAATCTCAAATCATAATTGGACTTCGTGCGTCTATATCTTCGCTCCGCACGACGGCGAAGTGCTCTAAGTTTAGCTAGTTCGATGTCGAAATCGGTGCGGGAAGAACTCTTCGAAAGGAAATGCGTGGCTGTTTGTATGGCATCCTTTATCGCGCCCTGTAGGTTACAGGAGGTGCCGTCACGACAACAGTCTTCCATTATTATTTTGTATTTAGGCCAATCGGTGCACTGGACGGTTCTGGAGGACTTGGAGCTAGTCAAACCTTCGATCTTCAAATAGGTTGGGATGTGGTCGCTACCCCGCGTTTCTAAATCCGAAAACCAGTGCACTCTTCTCGAAAGCGAACGTGAAACGAAGGTAAGGTCCAAGCAACTACTATATGCTGATCCACGCAGATAAGTAGGGCTACCATCGTTTGACAGGCAAAATTCCAGTTCATAGGCAAAGGACACCAACGTTCTGCCTCTAGAGTTCACTTTGGAGCTTCCCCATAGGTAATGGTGGGCGTTAAAGTCCCCGGTGAGCACCCACGGCTGTGGAGTCGATGTCAAAATTCCCCGTAAGCGCTCACAATCTAGACGACTTGTTGGAGATAAATAGGCTCCAAGAATTTTGAACGTCAGCTTTTTCTTCTTCACTGTTAAGCAAACGTATTGATTTGCTTCGTCAGGAGGCACTGTGTGATGTACATAAGTCAAGTCACGGCGTATAAACACAACGACCTTGCTGCACTCTCCGTGGGCAGAGGACATAAAGCACTCATACCCGGACAGTGTGATGGGAGCTGACAGGTTGGGCTCGCAAATCACGATAATGGGGAATTGGTGCGTAAATACAAACTGTCTGAAATCGGACATGCGTGACTTAAGCCCTCTGGCGTTCCACTGAAAGACAGATGCATTCTTGACCTCCTCTTGAAACGACGGCAATTTTCGGGCCGTGGTTTTACCCTAGAGTCGCAAGCACCGGACTCAAGGTGTCCAGCACCTGCAGTGCGCTCTGTGCCGACGGGGTTTTCATGCGGCTGAGTAGAATGCGCATGGCGTCCATAAGTGACTTCAGCATCACTATGACTTGGCAATCCCCAGTCGTCGTCGCATCCTCGGTTCGTGAGGTCATTGAGGACGGCGCAATTTGATGTGACTCCGGTGCAGGTTGTGCTCGTGGAAGAGTTGGCCACTCTTCAGGAGGTGCGAGTCTTGCCCCTTTCTTCGTTTTCGCAGTGTCTGTCTTTGTGGAAGTCGGCGTTGATACGGTAGCCGCTTCGCCGGAAGACGATGGTGTATATCTTTCAGTAGATGTTACTCTTCGTGATGCTCTTCGATGGCGATGTCGTCGTCGCCTGAGAGTAGCGGCAGCCTCTCTGTGTGTTGAATGGTCCCGAACCATACGTTTGAGCACTGCTCGCTCGTTCCTCACCCGCGGGCAATCATTGGATGAGGCCTCATGAGTACCATGGCAGTTAGGGCACTTCAACACAGTTGCGCGGCAGGTATCTGCTGAATGAGATTCAGCGCACCATGGGCACACCCATGGTGCGCTGATGAGAGCTGATGAGAGCAACGTTAAAAAACATAGGGCTGAGCCCCGCACATTGAGAGGCACCACGTGATGATGGCTAGTATCACTATCGTTCCTAGTCATAAAGACCATACGGCCACTGGGATAACTTGCAAGCCGCGTATAAATATGGCCACCGATGTCCAAGTCGTCGAGGGCGTTAAGTATAGCTTCGTGGAAAATATTATGATACGCGCCTTCGATGCCTAAGAGTCCATCTGCGCCATCACATTTCTCACGCGGCTCGCCAAGGCCGATAGTATGAGTTATCGGAAGAAAATGGTGACGACAAGGCTTGCTTTTCAACTGTTCAGGAACGGCGCCTGAGATTTACGCAATATTATAAAGTGAGACTAGAATCTTCCGCGCCAAGTTGAAAGAGCGTTGCGTCAGAGATACAGTCTGGGCCAGGTGTAAATGATCGTTTTTAAACAGCTAAAGCAGCTTCAAGCTCTCACAGGGTAAAAAACGTCGAAAATAAAAATTTTTCTTAAGATGTAGGTACATATCTAATTCGAGGGGCCGAGAGCTAGAAGAAGCTGTAACAACCACAAGATATTCACCAACTTCCAAAGCTTGCCGGCATTGGTGAAGGGCCAGAGCTTAAAAAGGATGGCTTTGTACCGCAGGAAAACAAAGACTGCGCACGGCTTGCCGAACCCTAAAAAGCGGCTTGCGCGGATCTGAAGTCGAACAAAATGCCCTCCAGCGTTTCCGTCCCAATTTTCGTAGGCAGCTTTTGACATGTCGTTGTGCTCATACAGTATTTCGTTCCTATTTGCTTCCTCTCCATGCTTCGGCGAATAGTCAATTGGCGATTTTGACAAAGGCGTCCTGAGGAATTTAGTCGTGTCCTACGCTGAACAAGCGATAAGATCTTCGGGTTCGCACAGCGAACTGAGCTTTCCGCAACTCTGCTCGAAGAACGTTTTGAAAGTAGGCAATTTAATGGAGCATAAGGTACGAGCCATTTTAGACGCATGTACGTAATAATGTGATTGCTTCAGTGCGTTTTAACGTTGGTGCACCAGCTCACATTATGTGAAACACTTCTGGACACTGCAGCTACTATAGGATGCGCCGCGGAGAAAGGTGGGTGAACCATCGTTTAATACGACCAGACTTTCGTTTTCCATAAAATTTTGCAGCTGGTTACAGCGACAGTATATTGCAGCACTGCCCCACTGCGCGTGGTGGGAACTAAAGTCGCCGGCTGTGATATTAGCCCCTGTGCAGCTTTTAACAGCGGAGCTGTTTAAACTTTCGTTCCGCCCTGGAGCCTTACCAGGAAACTCAGCCCAGCTGTTCGCCGCGTCGCGTTGCCAAGCAACCATCTGCGAGAGCACCGAGCCCCGTAAACTACTCGCACCCCACGCGCAGGCTGGAGTTGTGACGTCACAGGCGAGTAAAAGCTCAAGCCGGCGCGGCGGCACACCTCTCGCCTCCTCTACTCCGTACGTACGTGCTGCTGCATTGGGCAGACTGAAGAATGCCCGAACGCGCGAAGAAGAAGCGGCTTACCAGGAGGAGCGCCGTACTGCCAAGCGAGAAGCGATACGTCGCCGCCGAGCTGATCCGAAACACCGCGCCTAAACTGCGGCTGAGAAAAGCGACGCCGAGTCGAGGATACTGAGTTTCAGTCCAGGGAACGCGAGAGTCGGCGCCTAAACGCTCGTCACCGAGAAAGCGATCCTGGCCTGCGACTGCTCGAAAACTTTCAGCGTCTAGCCCGCCGAGACATGGGGTGCGAACGGCCGCTTCCAGCGCGAATTCCTCGGCACAGAGTTCGGGCACAGCTGCCGCTTCTGTGACCGGCTCTGGTTCGGCGTGAATCTCCCTACGGTGAGCTCGGTGCGGAACTTTGAACAGAAGAGCTCTGCCTTGCAACGAATATTCACCGTAATAGACGGTACATTCATTCAAGGCAATATGTTGACCCGTTTTACCTGGCCTTGATGATAAAAAAAAATGTGGGCAGTTTCCACTATAGTGGTGCAAGGCTGGGTCACAGCGGAGCTAGTTCCGGCTTTTGCTAGGTATTGCTAGGTTTTGCTAACTTTTGCGAGGTTATGCATGGCTCGGGTAGGTTCACACTAAGTGTTGCTAGGTTTTGCTATGTCTTACGAGGTTATGCATGGCTTAACTATGCTCATACTGAGTGTCGCCAAGATTTGCTAAGTTTCGCCAAGTTTTTGCGAGGTCATACACGGTCAGGCCGGTAAGCCACACAAGCCCCAGTAAGTCACACGCATATAAGCCACAGTACGTGCATCACAATTTATTATGTACAGTTCTTCAGTACCAGTCGCCATCATCGTCGATCGGGTCCTCGTCCTCGACGTCCGACCGTCGTCGGGGTCGTCGTCGTGGTCGGTGGCGTTGGGGATGGCTTCGCGAAGCACGGGCTTCAGTGTGGAACAAGCGTACTCATTGCAGTCGTGGCAAAACAGGGGGAAGGTGGGTGATGTAAATTCAAGACGATGAGCAAAACGAGAACAAGGTGAAAGCAGGAGCCAACGTTTCCACAAGTGGACTAGTCGACAAGTCCTTGAAGAAGACAAGTCCACTTGTCGAAACGTTGGCTCCTGCTTTCACCTTGTTCTCGTTTTGCTCATCATCGCTATCGCGTAGTTCTAGTTTTTTGCCGGACCTATGTCATAACACAACGTATGCAGAGCAACACTTTGCGGGTAAATTCGGTATTCTGTGAGCGTAAATAAATGAATTCCGCTAGTGGAAATGGAGAAGTCATATTACGTTCGTATACGAACAGCAAAAGGAAACTTATACTTCAAATATACGCACCCGCCTCTGTGGTGCAATTCCTTTGCTTTGCAACCATGGTTTCACTGGGAGAGTGCCTTTATGTAGTTGAAAAAAGAAAGGTTTAACAGAAGCTGTTACCGGCAACTCTAAGGCTTTTTTGTACCTTGGTCTGTGAATTGCTTTATATGCAAAAAACCGGAGACGATCGAGCATATCTTTCTGGACTGCCATGATGCAGTGTTTTTGTGGGACCTTCTAAAACGCAGCTTTAAAAGGTATTTACTCTTAAGTGCTTTTGGGATACGCTTTCTGCCATGCGCGGAACCAGAGGGAGTGCCTGTCGATCTGTTAATGCTTCTGTGCATGCATATCGTGTGGCGAACGCGTATGGATATTAGACATAAGTGCATTGTTCAGGCCCCAGCACATGAATACTTCATTCAAAGTGTGCTATGTATACGCGAATTTTTCTGTGCACAGAGTGATCCTCCTGATTGGCTAAGTGCTTCGGACAAAGTGGACTAGCCTACATCGTGTTTATCACAACACACTGGTCCGGCATTGACTAGCTTTTTTTTATGGCCATGTAATATTCACATTGTACTTTCTTTTGCCAAGCCGGTAATTTAAAAAAAGTCTCTGTGGTGCAATGACTATGGCGTGCTGCTGATGACCACGAGGTCGAGGGCTCGATTCTCGGACGAGGCGGCTACATTTCGATTTGGGAGAAATGGAAGAACGCTCGTGTACCTAGATCATTTACGTACACATTAAATAATCTAAGGCAAGTGGTCCAAGTTAATCCAGACTATGGCGTCTCATAGCGACAGTGTCACTTTGGGGCGTTAAAATTCATAAATCATTCACTACTTCAATATATGCAGTTGAAAGTCTGACAAGCGACCGCGTAGGCTGCTGGTATTCCACTGCATAAGAAGAAAATGGTCCATTCGCTGTAATGTCCATTTATGGTTGACAGTGCCACGATGGTTTACTCTATAACCTATAAGTGGAGCTGAAGTGCGTACAAACCTTGAACGGTAGTGGTTATATCTGGCGTTCTGAGGCATAAAAGTGGTATACGCATAGTACTAACAAGCAGTTCCAGCATTTCCGCTACACTTCTCATTTTCATGTCCGTCAACAGCGACATTGAGTGAGGAAGTCGTCAAATCGCGGCTGATTACAGGAGGTATAGGTGATAAAGGCACCCAGTCAGCATCTGAAATTGGAGGTAGTTTTGGACTTTACCTATCTTTTGCTGGAGAGGGAATCGCAGCAGTAGTCGTCGTCTCGCCGCCTTTTGATTAAATGGAAGTACGTAAATGGAATGGTGCTCAAAAGGTCTTGAACTGGCCCACACGAGGACTGCTCATTTACCACGGTTGTCGGCTTGCAAACCACGCCTCCGCCGGTGAAATTTGTGAGTAGAATTCTCCCTCACCATTTCCCGCAGAATAGTGCTTTACTCTTCAATTGTAGGGCAATCTCTTGAAGCCAAAACATTTGACGCCATGTGCGCCAAAACAACTGGCGCACTTAGTATCGTCTGCCTTGGAAGCCTTCTTTAGATGATTTCCGGCAGACTTTCGGCTGGACACTTCCTTTTAATGCGATTAGCATTATTTGGGAACTTCACCCAGTTTGTGGTCTGTATGTCCGTCCGTCGGCGTCTAACTTCTCACACCAACTTGGATCACTATAGTCTAATGGGTAAAGCATCGAGCTGCTTTGCTGAGAGAGCCCAGTTATAAACAAACTGTGGGACCAACTTTCGCCACTTCGTATGTAAGAATGGGCTTGTGCCAAGGTCTAGGCAAAGACACCTTGAAATCGTATCGAGGTACGATACAAGATACTCGGGCAACAAGTATTTGAGATAAAGATACAAGATACTGCCGCAATTATTGTATCTGATACGATACTTCCGATTTGCATCATAAGATACTGCGATACATTCGCAAATTTCTTGTTATATATTTATATAATGTAGTAGCAAACGCGTATGCACAAGAAACTTTGCTTGGGAATTGCTTAACTCCGACCAACCTTGTTGTAGTTGAATGAAATGTCTTAACATCCAAAAATGTTTGCCTTTCTTGCTCAAAGTATAATATTTTCATTCCGAAACAACTTATTGGGGCTGCTTTAGCTGCTTAGCATGGTTGCTCTCTATACCCTGCGCTATCAGCAGTTTTTGCTTGTCGCTATTGTAAATGATGGGAGTGGCTGCCCTGCTTGCCGACCAGCTAGAGGGTCGGCATGTAATTACAAGAGCGTAAATAAGAAACCTCTGCACGATTACCGCTTACGCAATACCGGATCACAGGACAGGCGTACGGCAGCAACAACGCTGGTAGCGACATTTTTTGCCCACAAAGCTGCAATGATCTTTCAAATTCTACTTATGTGCCGGCGTAAAGCGTTCGTTAGCGACATTATTCCTTAACTTGCCATCCTCTTACAATTTTTCTTCTACTTGTGCAGCCCAGAAGCGTTTCATACGTATTGTGGTGGCACAAAGCGTCGCGCTATACCACCGCTATGCATACTACTGCCACTTATAGCTCCGATTACCCGGTGATTTGTAACAGTAAGAAATTTAGGGGGAGCTAAACAAAGAAAAATGTATATCTAAGTAAAATTCAAAGGCGTTTCCGTATCACACAATTATAGTGAATACGTAGAAACACGATACAGGCGGCACCACTAATAGTTATGACATTTAAGCATGAAATATCGTCAACATACATGTTAAGGGCTGGCAATATAAAATTCAGTGCCTTTGGAAAAATAGCTGAAAGCGACTGGTGTGAACGCTGATGAGAAAAACGGACTATTTGGTATTATAATGCTTCTCGAATCCCCTTCCTAACACCTTTAGCATGTTTGCTGATTATTTCTATTATTACAATGCAAATCCATTTTCGCGATTTTACGAAGTCGTAAGCTGAATTTTGTTGTTGTATTCTCCACAGACACACTCAGATTATTTTATTTTGTCCACAACATCAGCTTGACATAACACTAAACTCAAGTGGAATGGAAATACTGTATGTAAACATTAGGAGTGACGAAGATAGTTAAAAAATAAGAATAAAGAAGAAAATTTATTTTGCTAGCACGTTACAAAAGACGTATTGCAGCAAACAGACGGGAAAAAGCAATACAGAGACCTACGTAATGTATGGGATGCGAAAAACGCAAAACAAAAAAGACAGCTAAGAAAGCACTCATAAATTATATCATAATAAATCATCAATGAATCATAAATAAATTATGATGTAAGGAACTTCGTGAATAAAGATAACAGGAAGAACACAGATACAGTACACCAAGATATAATATGTTAGGTAAATGCTTGTTCTATTACATCTAGCATCAGTACCGGTGGTGCGATAGCTCTTAGAACCTCACTTGAGAGATTTCAGAAGCAGCTGCTGAAACCGATCGCAAATTGACGAACGATGAGAGCGCCAAATCAAAGATGCAAAAGAGAACAGCCTTTCAGCAGTACCCGAAGAGCAGGTCGGTGTGTCATACCTAATGAATGCCACCTACAGGCACTGATACGACTGTGTCATCGAGATATCTTATTTTTATTTATTTGATACTGTCAACCCCGTTGTTGGGGTCATTACAGGGAGGGTGATATGTCAAGAATACATGATGACACATAATTTTCTTTCTATGTAACATGCAAATTCACTGGCGCTCTTAGTAGTTAACAACAGCAACAACGAGAAAAAAAAAGGGAGAAAAGAACAGTAGTTATATAAAGAAAAGTCAACAAAAATGCTCGTAGCAAAAATTTAGTATACATCCTCGCAAAAGAAAGAATCTAGCGCATTTTCAAATTCGGCCGAGCCCTCATTGCTCACAACTGCATTAGGCAAACTGTTCCACATTTCAATCGTGTCAGGAAAAAAGGAAAAACGAAAAGCATCAGTACGTGTTGAATAAGGTTGAATAGCTCTGGTATTGTTTAGACGATCGCATCTCCTTCCTGGAGGTTGTAGACATAGATCCTTGTTTATTTTTGTTCACCCACACATGATTTTAAAAAGAAACTTTAGCCTATGCTTACGTCTGCGTTCCTCCAGAGGCTCAAGTTCACAAGATTTTAACAAGGCTGTAACAGACTCCATGCGTCGGTATTTACCGCATATGAAACGGACTGCCAGTCTTTGTATTGTTTCTATTTTTGCCTTCAAGACTTTCTGATGAGGGGACCATACAACAGAAGCGTACTCCAAGACTGGTCCTAAAGATGTATTGTAGGCTGTTATTATCACGTCCCGTGCAACGCATTCCAGTTTTTTCTTTAAAAAGTATAGTTTTTTGTTTGCCTTGGGACGCATATTATCAGTGTGGGAGTGCCATTGCAATGTGTGCATAATACTGACTCCTAAGTATCTGAAACAAACTGCATTATACAAAGGATGCTTTTTCAATGGGGTACATCAAGGAAAGTTCATTCATATTTGAGGAAATATGCGTAAATGTTGTTTTTCTATAGTTTATTTCAAGGTCCCATTTTAAACGCCACTAATCTAATGCCCGTAAGCGTCTGTTCAGATTAATTTCGTCACCTTCGCAAGCTATTGGGGAATAAATCAAACAATCACTGTCAAAAGTTTCATTTTAACAGGCGGTTTGGCTAGGGCACCGATATCATTAACAAACAACAAAAACAGTATTGGCCCCAAAACGCAACTTTGGGGAACCGCCGAGTGCACATACAATAGATTTGAAGTGCAATTCTCAATTCTTACACACTGTTGACGCTTAGATAAATAGGCCTCTAGCCATTGTATTACTTCTTTACCTATTCCTATTCTATCGAGCTTAAAAAGCAATTTACGGTGAGAAACCTTATCGAAAGCTTTCCTAAAATCAACACTTATTACGTCTGTCTGTAGGTGTGCATCCATGTTCAAGTAGAAATCATAGTGTTTCTGTTAACTGTCTCACCGTAGAAAGACCGCTCCTAAATCCATGCTGGATTGTGGAAAGTAACTCGTTAGTGTCAAGAAAACTTATAATATGTTTTGAAATATTGTGTTCTAGGGCCTTGCAGCAAACTGACGCCAAGGATATGGGTCGGTAATTGTTTACTTGCGTACGGTTGCCATCTTTAAAAAAGGGATTACTGTTGCATTGCGCCAGTCTTGTGGAAGTGAATGCGTTTCGATTGACATCGCAAATATTATCTCTAAGTAAAAGGAAACCCATTCGGCATATCGTTTCAAAAATTCAGTTGGTAGATCATCCGGTCCGCTTCCCTTCTTCGCGTCTAATTCAAGCAGCAATTGTAAAACACCTTCACGGCTGATAATAACTGGTTCCATTGCGGTCCTCATGTCGCCGTTCATGTATTCGCCTATCCTATCGCGTTTGCATATTGTATAATGAGACTGAAAGAAGCGATTGAAAGTATCAGCTAAGTCTTCAACTCGTGTCAGGACTTTTCCCTCATGTTCGATCTGTTCAATTTTTTTCTTTCTTTCACTGAAGTAACGACAGAATTCACGTGGTGAACATTTAAGAAAGTTGGCAAGCGTTTGATCAAAGAACTTTTTTTCGAATTCACAAGAACATCCTTTATCTCAATTTTTATACCTGCAACTTCCGTCGCTCTTACTTTTCGTTCTCGTAATCTTTTAATTTTCCGTTTCATATAGATAGTGCTGCGTGTTATCCAGGGGTGTCGTTTGCGCGTTTTCTTAACACGAGTAGAAACAAAGCACTCAACCCGAATTTTAATTCTACTTTTAAATATTTGCCACAGTTGCTCCACAGACTCGCACTGTGATGCCTGCTCAAAGTCATTAAACTGTAATTCAAAAATATCGGTGACGGAGGTGTCATCTGCATTTTTAAAGTCTTTTACTTTTACCGAAAACAATGGTTTCTGTACACTACACATACTGGTCTGTATGTTTAAAGACAGCATTTTGTGGTCTGGTATGCCTTCCGAATTATCTAATGCATAATCTATTATGTTGTGCGATAAGAACATGAGGTACAATAATGTCTTTCAGTTTTCTGTAACCTTAGTCGGCTCTTGCATAATTCGTTCCGAGCCATGGCAAAATTTTATTTAGAAGAGTTTTTCTGAGCTAATTGTTTCTGCATCGCCGGGCAATCAACTTTGCCAGTTAACACGCAGCAAATAAGTCTTCAGCCATTATCAACCTTGTGCTCCTGCTAAATGGCCACATATGAATTGCCTTAGCAAATCCAGAAACTCTGGTGAAGACGCAGGTGGTCTGTATACTACGCCAGTGAAGTATGCTCTATTTACGAATGTAAACTTACACCATACTCTTTAGGGAACATGACACTCAGTCGTAGAAGCTTGGATTGAATTTTTAACAATGATTGCAGCACCACCGCCTCGTGAGTCTCTGTCTCACCTAAACAATTTGTGCCCGGAAAGAACAATGCAATCACTGCGTGTTCCCTCATGGAGCCATGTTTCTGTAAGTAATATTGCATGGGGACTATGCACCAGTAGAATACATTCTAGTTCTGTGACTTGATTAACGATACTACGGGCATTTTGCACAAGAATTCGCAGCTATGAGTGGGGCGGCTTTCTTGAACTGCTGGCAGAACTATCCGAGTCAAAGCCTTCATGCCGGTCATGCGCACTTGCTGTTGGAGTTGTTTCGTCTTTATCGACCTTGTCACTCCGGTTTTTATACAGATGCCGTTCATCTTGCTCTTGATCCCAAACAAACATGCGTCCATTTATTTTAGTTTATCATACACCAGTGATACCCGTGCCCCCTTAGCTCGGTCTGGCGCCTTACTTTCCCATAATTTCTTTCTCAGATCAATGGCCTCTTTTGAGTAGTCATTATTGATACTGAAAGAAGTGTCCTCTGTTTCTTACAGTTGCGCATCACTTTATCTTTTTCGCGATAATCCATGAACTTCATAATTACTGGTCTTACCCGGCCTTGTCTGTTTACCAATGCGATGAATTCTTTCTATCGATTTAGTTTCTACCCCCAACAAGCTTCTAAGATTGTTATCTACGACAACTTTCCGCAAATCTGTTTCCGTCTCCGTTCTGGCCTCGGGAACACCGAAAATTAGTAGATTATTTCTTCTGCTTCTGTTTTCATAATCCACTAGTCGTTCAGCCTGTTGTTGGGCTATGTTTTCTAGTCTCTCAATTTTCTTTTGAATTTCCTGCACGACCATGAGATGCCTGTTCATTCTTTCAGCCTTCATATTAAGTTCAGCGACTTCTTTTCTAATCGTGTTCATCTCGTCATCAGATTCATTTTGATTATGCAACATTTGTTGTAACAACTCAGCAGTCTTCGGGCCCGGGTTTTCCTCTACATCCCCTGAAGTTAACAATAGCAATAATGACGACTAACAGTCCACCACAATATACCAACACATGCGAAGGCATGGCACGACAATCAAGAATCTGTTGTCGCTTTTGCAACAAACTGCATAAGTTTGTACAACAACCTGCCAAGATAGGAGCGGTGGTTTAGCAATCCTGCCAGCTTGACAAGTGCCTTGCCCTCTGCTGTGCCCATCGTCGTGTCGGTTCTTTAGCAGGCTTATGGTTGCTGACGTCACCGTCGTCCACCGAAGATCGTCCAATGAGGTGTCAGACGCCTTGTTTCCCGGATGATTCAGCAAGGGTGTAGAATGCTCGTGTACGTTGCTCGAAGAAATCACGGCAATAATCCACGGCCATGCCTGCAAAGGTTGGAGTAGTGGTTTAGCCATCCTGCCAGCTTGACAAGTGCCGTGCCCTCTGCTGTGCTCATCGTCGTGTCGGTTCTTTAGTAGGCTTATGGTTGCTGACGTGGCCGTCGTCCACCGAAGATCGTCCAATGAGCTGTCGGATGCCTTGTTTCCCAGATGATTCAGCAAGGGTTTAGACTGCTCGTGTACGTTGCTCGAAGAAATCATGGCAATAATCCACGGCCATATAGAGCGGTGGTTTAGCCATCCTTCCAGCTTGACAAGTGCCGTGCCCTCTCTATCACGTCGGGAGTCACGTCGGGAGTCACGCAGAGAGTTTAGAAACGCAAGTTTTGCCTCTGGTTCCTGATAACCGGGCTCTAGTGCACACTGGCCTTGTTCAAAGGAGAAGAATTTTTATGGTGAGTTAGTAGTTTAAATTGAAGGCTGGCGTGGAGAAGCCCGAGAAATGTCACTTGCCGTCGTCAACGACTCAACGACGGCTTTCTCAGCGAGTTGCTGGACACGAGTGCAAGTCTCCGGATCCGCTCCCGACAGCCAATGTAGTTTAAAATACGGATGGAGAACTGCCGCAATGACTATGTCTTCTGCGCTGAGTTTAACTTCCAGAAAGTCGCCAAATCTACGCAGAAAGTCATACATAACTGCCAGCAAAAGTCGCTTGCGGTAAGTGTATTTCATACGCACTTTTTCTTCGAGCCTTGATCTACTTGTAAAAAGGGTAGGAACAAGTTTGCCGTAAAAGCAGTCGGACTGTCCTTGTAGTCGACTGAGTGCGGATGCGATCGGTTGAAGGACGTTACAATGCCCTGTCATAAATTAAAAGTCTCTCTCCCGAAATATCTGTAACTTAAGCTTACTACAACACACCGGAAGTTTATATTTCAAATTAAGCAAGGCTTGTAGGCTCTCATATACAGAACTTAAGTGCGAACTCTCATATAGAGAACTCCAGGGTGTTTTAAGAGAGTGGCCCAAAATAGAGAAAATAATTTTCGATTAATGTTGTCTTCGGGCGCTATTCTACAAAGCAGTACATTTACACATGACAGATGGACTGACACGCTCAAACGCAAGTGTCTGATTTGCCTTTTTGTCGTCAGTGGCGGCAACAAGGCTTAGCGTATGCGCACCTGACTTGACGGGGCAACACAATTTGTGCAGTGCATGTATCATTGTCTATGGTCCTTGTGGCTTCAAAATAAATGTTCATATTGTTATCGGCGTCTAGAAAGAGTGAAATAAAAAGGAGAAAGAAGAGGCAGCATCGATTTTACAACGCATGAAATCTACAGGTCCAGTATATGTCCTCGTAAAATTATCTCATTTTTAACCGCATCAAAACATGTGAGAAAGGGTGAATTATATACAGGAACGATGTGGTGCATAGTGCAGCACGTATACTATGCCAACTTCTACGAATGCCATGGCTAAACATATATACGATCTTTACCTTCGTCACTGTTCTCTAGGCAGACGCCCAATTCCTTGAATGCCCTAGCAAAGTTACTCGCGTTGTCAGTGACCGTAGTCACTATCGTTTGCAGGGGTATGTCATGTTTTCCTAATTTCCTCTAAATTGTCGGCCACTCTGTCGTATGTGTGACTTCCTGGGAATCTCCTTCAGGCCAGTGCGAAGGACTTGCAAGACAGCGAGTCAGCATCAATCTAAACAATGCGATGAAAATTATTCCTAACTTCATGGCAGTCTAACAAACCAATCTTTCTATATTGAAAACTCGAAGACACTCACCCAATGAACGGCCACGCCAATGAAGCTACGGTGAGCCTTAGACCAGATGTCAGCAGTGGTTATTACGTAGTTCTGTGCTGAAAGCTGCGCGCGAACGTCGCAAATCATCCTTGTCAAGTCCTCATTAATTCTTCGGCATAACGTTCGCTGCGACATCGCAGTGTGCCCGTGGCGTAAACCTGAAAATATCAGCAATTCAATGCAGCTCTGGAGCTGTCTGGCATAAATTATATAATGTGGAATGCAGGTGCAGCGCACCAGTGACAAGGGCAACGAAGCCCGGCTCTTCGACAGTAGACAATGGATGTAGCCCATTTATGATGAACTTGACAATCAGGGCCTTGACAGTGGCATCACTTGTGCGACAACGGGGAGCCTCGTGCAGTTTTGTTTGGCGTGTCTCGTCATAATTGGCAGGTGATTTTGGTGGTAGCTTCTTCGAGCTATTTCGGTACACCTAGATGACAACGAGGTACCATTGGTAACAATTATACGACTGAAAGTTGTGTGTGGCCTTTCTGTGGGTAAAGCGGCGAGATGGTGAGATGATGGTCGGGCAACATGCCTAATATGCCCCCCGAGACCGTCGGTTGCCAAGTGCGTTAATATTGGGTAATTTCGAGCTATGACAATTGTTGCCGCTGTAGACACACACTTCGGAAGACCGAGACACGTTCTTAAGGCTTGAGCTTGTAGTTCCTGGAGCACACGCAGGTTTGTTTTGCAGGTGTTACCAAGCACAGGGAGGCTGTATCTTGCGAAACCGAGGAACAAGGCATAATAAAGCTGCAGCATTGACCGCACCGATGTGCCCCATGACTTTCCGCCATCAAACTACATGCCTGCAGCAGGACCATCCTCACCTTTATGGTGTCTGCACAAACCTGAAATACGCCTCACCATCCCAGGAATTACGAAGAAAGCTAACATGCCTTCGTTTGCCCTGAAGCAGGCCACATTGGGACTTTTACTTCAGTGCACAGTGGCCGCGTACACGTTTACATCGATGGCTCAGTCACACTTGCAAGTTCAGCTGCCGCTGTGGTGATACCAAAAAAATCTGTCAAAATACAGCTAAAAACGTCACGTTTATCATCAACGACAGCTGCTGAATTGGTAGCCCTGCGTGCGGCTCTTTATTTCATTCAGGAGGAGCCCTCCACGCATGGTCAATCTTCTGTTATTCCAAGGCAGCCCTATAGATTCTACTCTCAGCACGGCTCCATGGATCACATGAGCAGCTCGTCGAAGAGATCAGAGAAGTCCACCCATCGGATAGTTAACGAAGGACACAATATAATATATCAGTACTTACCTAGTCACTGTGGCATACACGGCAATGATCGAGCAGACGAAGCTGCCCGATCTGCCCATGACGGCGTCAACTCCATTGCCATTCCTCTTTCAAGAGCCGACGCAGCGAAAAAACTTTCTGCACTTGCGCGTGACCTAAGGTTAGCTCATTGGAATTCATCCGAGTTTACCAGTGCACGCCTTCATATCCTGGATCCTAAATTACAGCTCCATATTCCGCCCGACCTTCCACGACGTAAATGTATACCCTTTTAGTCCGTCTATGTCTTGGAGTCGCATTTTCAAATGCGTATTCCTTTCTTATCGGAATCGCCAACAGCCCACTTTGTGACTTCTGCGGGTGCAATGAAGCAATCGCGCACCTTTGTCAATGCCCTCGTTTCAACCCGCAAAGAGCAGTCCTCTCAGCCACCCTAGACGAGCGCCCAATAACACAAAACAACATCTTTGGAAACTGGCCTACGCGAACATCAGCGCAATCCGCTATGAAGTCGCTGCTGCATTACTTGAAAGATACGGGACTTCCTGAAAAATTGTGGCTGTACACTGTGTGACGTAGCATTCGACGGTGACACTGCGTAACACTAGGAACGCATTCGCAGACTGCGTGACAGTGCCTACACACACAGGAACAGTTCGTGTGTACATGTGTGTGTATGTTGTTGGTATTTTTTTCTCTCTTACCTATCGCATCACTTTGCCCCTCCCCCAGTACAGGGTAGCCAACCGGAGATAATCTAGTTAACCTCCCTGTCTTACCTTTGCCTTTCTCTCTCTCTCTCTCTCTTTTGGTACACCTCGAATCGTTCGGCCTCGTCTGGTTGCACACGCTGAAAGAAACATGTGGATGATAGCGTCTATTACTTCAGGAGCGGTAATAATACGTGGCCGCACTTAACACTTAATAGTACCATTTATCCCTTCACACGTACGTCTACAGAATGAATGAGAGAAGAAACGACGTTATTATATATATATATATATATATATATATATATATATATATGCCGCCGCGAGAACGACGACGGAGTGGGTCGGTGCCCTTGGCGGAGACGGAATGTCGGCCTGGCGCTCTGGTTCCAGTCCAGTGTAAATAGCCTGTAAATAGCCTCTTCTGTCTGTGTCTTTCTACACGTAACATTCTGGTGGAGGTAAGCGATCTCCGTCCTCGCCACGGAACTCTGGAGTGGTCGGTACATCGAGCTTGTCGCCATGCCCCCCGGTGACGAGACCGCCTCTGCAACGGCTTCGGCTTGTCCGACTGCTCCCATCGTCACGGTTGCCCAACATCGTGACCCTGGTGTGTTCTCTGGCCTGGATGGACAGGACGTTGACGAATGGATCAAGCTATATGAACATGCCAGCGCTAATAACAGGTGGGACCCAACCATTATGCTCTCCAATGTCAGCTATTATCTCGGCGGAACCCCATGCGTGTGGCACCAGACGCATGACGACGAGATAACCAGTTGGGACTGTTTCAAAGAAAAGCTACAGGAACTGTTCGGCGACCCCATTGGCCGCAAGGTTGCCGCGAGAAAGCCTCTTGCGTCTCGTGTTCAGACATCCACAGGGCCATACGTTTCATACGTTTCTCGCTCGCACCATTATCACTCAAACATTTATTATACACGACATATGTCCGTCCACAGTTGGAATATGCATCATCAGTATGGGACCCACATCATGCCACCTCAATTAACTGCCTTGAAAGTGTCCAGAATCGCTCCGCTCGGTTTATACTAGCTAATTACCATCGTACAGCAAACGTAACACAAATTAAGACTACTCTGAACCTACCTTCACTATTAACCCGCAGGAAACAATCACGTCTATGCTTATTTCATAAGATTTACTACCAGAACACTGCGCTTCCGTCGGCGCGGATTAACCCAGCACCATTCATCTTCTCACGTAGAGATCATACGCATACGGTGCATGTTCCTCGCTCTAACACACTAACACATTCGCAATCATTTTTACCTAAAATATGCAACGAATGGAACGGTCTGCCAGCATCTATTGTTAATATAAGTAATCCTGTTCAATTTAGAAATGCTTTAGTTAACTACATGTAAATCATGAAACTTGCGTTCAATATATCATGTGACTTGTTATTGTATAAGTGCTATTTTTTCAAATTAGCTATGTATGTATTTACCTATCATTCCCAACCTGTATATTGAAGTGTATGATGAGATTTCTATGGTGAACTACGACTACTATTTTTGTATAAATTAGTGAGCTAGTATAATTTTCTATTTTTACTTATACTGTGCCTATCCTGTATATCATTTTTTACTTCCTAATTTGAGAACATGGGTCTGAACTCCGTGTGTACAACGTCTCAACCTAACGTTCCCCAGTTATTTACCGGCCCTCCTCGTCCCTGGCAATGTTTTTCTGCCATATCTCACCGCAACCCGTCCGAATAGCGTACCCCTGATGACAGGCCGATCGGCTTCCACTGCTGTCGCATTGGCCACGTCGCTCGCCACTGCCGCAACCGATGGCCACCACCTCCTCGGACATACGCCGCCACTTATTCCCGCACATTTGGACCTTCTGTTCTCTATTCCATCCGCCATGAACCCACTGCCGCTGATGCCCTTGCTCCGAACCTTCGCTACAGCCGCTCGCCCTCACCTCGACGCCATCAGTCTCGTCCAAATGTCGTTTTGGCCACCGTCAACTTACGCTTCTGGGCCATTTCGTTGACGCTTCCAGAGTACAGCCTGCTCCCGACAAAACTGGCGCTGTCCGAGATTTTCCGGTTCCGAAGACAGCCGCAGACGTCCGAAGTTTTGTAGGACTATGCTCGTACTTTCGTCGTTTTGTTCCAGATTTTGCGACAATTGCTAGACCCCTCACTAAACTTTTAAAGAAAGCCGTACAATTCTCGTGGGGCGCTTCAGAAGCCGCCGCCTTCTCTCGTCTCGTCACTCTCCTAACATCACCACCCGTTCTCGCCCACTTCGACCCTGATGCCCCTACAGAATTGCGTACAGATGCCAGCTGTCATGGCGTAGGTGCCGTCTTAGCGCAGGATCAGCGTGGCCATGATCGCGCTATTGCTTATGCGAGCCGCCTCCTAGCACCATCGGAGCGCAACTATTCCATTACGGAACGAGAGTGCCTTGCTGTTGTCTGGGCGGTTGCGAAGTTCCGTCCTTACCTTTACGGTCGCCCTTTTTCCGTAGTCCCTGACCATCATGCTCTCTGCTGGCTCTCATCGCTAAAAGGTCCTACAGGCCGGCTTGGTCGATGGGCTTTGAGGCTACAAGAATTTTCATATTCTGTGGTCTACAAGTCTGGCCGCCTGCACCAAGACGCTGACAGCTTGCGTTATCCTGTTGACGGCCCTCACTCCTCCGATATTACCAGTGCTGCTTGCGTATTCTCTGTATCACAGCTGCTTCATTTCGCCGACGAGCAACGTCGTGACGCCTACATCAGAGCACCCATTGACCGTTTTGAACACTCTCCGGCCGATGCCACTCTACGCCTCTTCGTCCTCCGCGGCGGTACTCTGTACCGTCGTAACCTTCATCCCGACGGCTCTGAGTTCCTACTTGTCATACCTAAACACCTCCGCTCAACCGTTCCAGAAGAGCTTCATGACGCACCAACGGCAGGACACCTCCGCGTATCGCGAACCTATGACCGTGTACGTCGCCGTTTTTTCTGGCCGGGCCTTGCCCGTTCCGTACGACGTTACGTCGCCGCTTGTGAACTTTGCCAACGACGCAAGAAGCGTTCCCAGCTCCCCTCTGGTTACCTGCAGCCGCTTGACATCTGTGCCGAGCCCTTCCATCGTGTTGGCTTGACCTTCTCGGTCCATTTCCGGAATCTACATCAGGAAACAAGTGGGTTGTAGTAGCGGCTGACTACGCGACCCGCTACGCCGTAACCCGCGCTCTTCCAACCAGTTGCGCAAATGATGTTGCGGACTTCCTTCTACATGATATCATTTTGATGCATGGTGCTCCGCGTCAATTGCTAACAGACCGTGGCCGTATGTTTTTGACGAAAGTCATTGACGACATCATGCGGGCTTGCTACATACAGCATAAATTTACCACCTCCTACCACCCTCAAGCGAACGGCCTCACTGAGCGTTTGAACCACACCCTTACAGACATGCTATCCAAATACGTTTCAGACGACCACTGTGACTGGGACCTGGCTCTACCTTACATTACCTTTGCATACAACTCTTCCGGCCTCGAAACTGCCGGCTTTACCCCATTTCACCTCTTGTATGGCCGAGAACCGACGCTACTACTAGACACCGTGCTTCCGTCCACCACAGCTTCAACTAGCGCTTATGCCCGTGATGCAATCGCCCGTGCTGACCATGCTCGTCAACTTGCGCGCGTTCGTCTACAAGTGTCTCAAGACAAACAGAAGCGACGCTACAACCTTCGTCACCGTGATGTCCATTTTGCGCCGGGCACCCTCGTGTTGCTTTCTACATCGGGTCTCGTAGATGGTTGATTGTCTATTTCTTGTCCCATGTACCGGGCCAGTGAAGCAGCCGAGCAGAAATTTGATGGCTTTTCCCGATAGGAAATTTCCTATTCTGCGTGGAATTCCACGCCCTCATACATGCCTGATACACAGACTGCGATTAGGCGTCGCCTTCACGCGCAAATATTTGCACATTATTGGACGGACAGACTCCCCGGACTGTTCAGTGTGTGGCGCTGTAGAGACTATAGAACATGTGCTCGTGGTGTGCCCTGAGTATGCGCGAGAAAGACTGACATTGGCAGATACATTGAGACATTTCCACAATGGACCACTGTCGGAGGACCTCTTGCTAGGCGCGTGGCCACAGAGTTGGCAGACGACAGAGACAATGCGTGCACTTTCACGTTTCCTAGGTGACACTGGCCTGGACTCACGCCTGTGATACCAGTTGTGTAATGTGTCATTCACCTCGTTCCTCCCATTATCATCCATCATTGTGACCCCTTTTTTTCCCCTATTCCCCCTCCCTTACGTAGAGTAGCAGGCCAGATGCTCCATTATCCGGCCGACCTCTCTACATTTTCCAATCATTAAAATACTTCCTTCCTTGATGGCTTTAGGGCTCGCACGCATCGACGTTGGTGAACGAGTTCGTCGATAGTGTTGAGTTGGGACTCGGCCTGTAAGGTTGCTAACGGAGTGAGACGTGGTAGTCCCGTTATAACCCGCATGGCTTCATCATTATTGGCCTCAAGGCGAGCCCATTGTGCCTTCGTGAGATGATGAAACTGGGCTCTGTAGACGAGTCGTGGTCGCAATACAAAACGGACAAGGCGAGCCATGTTCGTGCTCGCTCCGCCAGATTTCTTCGCAGTACGACGTATCAACTGTATCGTTTCTGCGGCCTGTTGCTTTGCATTCTTGACCCATGGTCGCCCAGGTCCGGATGAATCCATCTCAAGGCCGAGTACACGGAGAGTTGAAGCCTCGTGTAATGGTTGCTGATCCAGATTTAACTGAAGAGGCCGGAGTGCCAGTACACGGCACCCATACTTGTTCGCTACTGACATGTACGTCGTCTTGTCCTCGGAAATGTCGACTTGGAAATGTCGAAATGCCGTCAACTTACACTTCTGGGCCATCTCGTTGACGCTTCCGGAGTACAGCCTGATCCCGACAAAACTCGCGCTGTCCGAGATTTTCCGGTTCCGAAGACAGCCGCAGACGTCCGAAGTTTTTTAGGACTATGCTCGTACTTTCGTCGTTTTGTTCCAGATTTTGCGACAATTGCTAGACCCCACACTAATCTTTTTAAGAAAGGCGTACAATTCTCGTGGGGCACTTCAGAAGCCGCCGCCTTCTCTCGTCTCGTCACTCTTCTAACCTCACCACCCATTCTCGCCCACTTCCACCCTGATGTCCCTACAGAATTGCGCACAGATGCCAGTGGTCATGGCGTAGGTGCCGTCTTAGCCCAGCGTCAGCGGGGCCAGGATCGCGTTATTGCTTATACGAGCCGCCTCCTAGCACCATCAGAGCGCAACTATTCCATTATGGAACGAGAGTGCCTTGCTATTGTCTGGGTGGTTGCGAAGTTCCGTGCTTACCTTTACAGTCGCCCTTTTTCCGTAGTCACTGACCATCACGCTCTCTGCTGGCTCTCATCGCTAAAAGATCCTACAGGCCGGCTTGGTCGATGGGCTTTGAGGCTGGATGCTGGATTGTCTATTTCGTGTCCCATGTACCGGGCCAGTGAAGCAGCCGAGCATAAATATCATGGCTTTAGGGCACGCACGCATCGACGTTGGTGTACGAGTTCGTCAATAGTGTTGAGTTGGGACTCGGCCTGTAGGGTTGGCAACGGAGTGAGACGTGGTAGTCCCGTTATGGTCCACATGGCTTCGTTATTATTGGCCTCAAGGCGAGCCCACTGTGCCTTCGTGAGATGATGAAACTGGGCTCTGTATTCGAGTCGTGGTTGCAATACAGAACGGAGAAGAAGGCGAGCCATGTTGGTGCTCGCTCCGCCAGATTTCTTCGCAATACGACGTATCAACTGTATCGTTGCTGCGGCCTGTCGCTTTGCATTCTTGACCCATGGTCCCCCAGGTCCGGATGAATCCATTTCAAGGCCGAGTACACGGAGAGTTGAAGCCTCGTGTAATGGTTGCTGATCAAGAGTTAAATGAAGAGGCCGGAGTGCTAGTAGACGGCGCCCATACTTGTTCGCTACTGACATCTACGTCGTCTTGTCCTTGGAAATTTCAAGCCCTATCTGAGCATACCAGGTGTGCGTCACGTTTAGGGCCTCTTGGAGCGCTTGTTCTTGGTGGCAAATTTCAGGATCAACTGACCAGACAGTGATGTCTGCGTACATTATGTACTGTGCGTTATCTATCGCCGCTAGCTTCCAAGCTAGTGGAAGGAGTGCAATGTTGAAAAGGACTGGTGCGAGCACAGATCCTTGTGGGGCACCCCGATGCGCGACGAACTGACCTGCTGCTTGGCCAGCCAGGCGAATGGAGAAGGTGCGAGCGCGCAGGAAGGCTTCGACGAATTTGCAGACACGGCTAGGGAACTGAAGCAAATGGAGAATTCCAACAACTGCTTCGTGACTCACATGATCGTACGCTCTACGAATATTCATTGCCAGAATGGTGCGAATTCTTCGGGAGCGGCCTCTTATGAAAACCATAGAAGATATGTACGCAAGGCCATCCTCTGCGCCTAGATGAGCACGGAACCCGATTTGGCCAGGATGATACCATGCAATACGTGTCGCGAGCATACGCTCCATCAGCTTGCCTAACATTGAGGTTAGTGCTATTGGGCGCATATAAGCGATATTATCTTGGGTTTTTCCGGGTTTGGGAATAGAGACCATTTCTGCATGTCACCAAGAATCGCGGATGACTCCTGTCACCCAAGCTTCGTTTATGGCCCCCAACAGCACTTCGAGAATCTTGCCTTCCATGCCTTTATACAGTTCATACGGTATGCAATCTGGTCCTGGCGCCTTGGATGGCTTTGACAGGTCTATTGCCGCTAAAAATTCCGCCATAGTGAAGACAGCTTGTATACCCTCGATGTCGGAGAGCGCAGGCGGCGTGCCTGCGTCCACGGGAAGGCAGTTTTGAACAACGAAAGGAGGCGGTGCTGTGTCCAAAGCCGGAAAAGAAGGTGTGGGCGACAGTTTCTGCGAATACTGCTGGTGTCTGGCCCGATGCTAACAGGGCGCAGCCTGTGGGTTCTGGAGGGCGCCGACCACATTCCATTAGTCCGAAAGTGCACCAAATAGAGGCATTGGACAACGAAGGTCGAAGAGAAGAGCACCAGTCCATCCAGCGGCCACGTTCTAAGCGGCGTTCATGGCGCCGAGCTACTGCAGTAAGGCGTTGGGCCTGTAACTGAAGGGTATTTGATACAGGGTCACGTTCTGATGCAAGTTCTGCTTGGCGGCGCCAAGCCCAAAGACGCAGAAGGTGCAAATAAGGAGCGGTTCGCGATTCATCAACCCATGACATATGTGTTGCCTCAACTAATGCCGCCTTAAGACAATGGGATGGATCCAGCATGGAGTTGGTTACAGTGCTTTCTGATACCACCCTGTATCGATCCCAGTCCACCACTCGGCATAGACGGCGGAGGCGGCGTGTTCCGCCCGAAGATAAGCCATGGTGAATCGGATGATGGTCGCTACCCCAGCAGTCGGGTTCACATGACCACGAGATAGTCGTCCTTCCTAGCCACCAAGATAAGTCCGGTGAGTGTGGCGGTGCGCGAGGGTGGTCACGCCGACCAGTAGGCACTGACACATTATGAAGCAGAGTGAATTGGGCATCCATAAATGTGTCCAGGACACACGTACCACGAGCACTGGCAATAGCGTATCTCCATGTGATGTGAGGCGCGTTAAAATCTCCTGCTACCATAAAGGGACAACCAGGATGTTGCTGTCGTAGGTGCGCCAACCAGCCGAGACACAACCGATCCGCACGACCGCTGTAGAAGCGGGCATAGTATGAAACGATGATAACATCCGTGCGTTGGAGATGAACCAATACGGCCACGACTTCCTGCCATAAAATACACCACCGTGAAAGATCAACGCGGGTCTGTTGAAGATTGCATCTTACATAAGCTGCAGCCTTTCCTGGAGGGACATCAGGCGTAGCACTCCTACGACCCAACATTGAAGGCGATGAGTATGCCACAAATCCTGAAATGGGTGGCCGGCCGTTGGATTCTTGAAGCAGTAGAGCCCAAACATGCAGCTTCCCATATCTGAGACGCTGACGCAGCTCTCCGACCTTCCCCGCGATGCCGCGACAGTTCCACTGTAAGATGCCTTCTGGCACACTTGAAGACGTAGTAGCCATCATAGGTTAAGATTGGCCAGTAGGACCGAGGTGAGGTGCTGGAGCTGTTGCGCAACGAAGCGCAAGAGTTCTTGGGGTGAAAGGTTTCGACACATAAGCCGGGTTAGCCATATGCTCAGGACTAGACGTCGACGACGAATGCGACGACCACGCTCCGTCATGACGACGCCGGAGCACTGTACGGCGTTCCTTGAGACGTTAGATTTTGTTTTCAAGGGTGGCCAGGCGAGCCTCGATCTCGAACTCTTCGTTTGCCAAAGGAAGCGGCGTGTCTTCTATCGACTGTGATGCCCGTTGTGGTCATGAAGTGGACGACCTAACAGCTGCGTTATATGTAGGAGTGGCAGCATCACTTGTCGCTGTACTTGCTATTGTCACCTGGCTAGCGTCCTCTTCCACCGAGGCCAGAACGGCGTAACGCTTTTACACAGGGACTTGTTTCATTGATGGATCTCGAGGAGTCCTTGCTGGCTGTCGAGAATGGCGTTGTCGAGCCTTCTTAGTGTCCTTCAACTTCGTAGGACACGTCGTGGAAGTGATGTCATGATCGTTTGTTTGGCATAGGCTGCATCTAAACGATGCCAACGGTTCAGGCTCCATGGTGTCGTCCTCGGGTGGGTAGGGGCAGGATGATTTCATGTGTCCCTGTCTAAAGCAAGAATAGCAGCACACAACGGAAGACTTCAACGGACGCGGGCGCAGTACGCAGCCGTGATACAGGATACGTTCAGGTGGGGAATTCGGACCTTGAAGCGTGATTAGGCGCGTACGACCGCTGCCTAGGAAGCGAGCAGCTACGACCTTGTGTGTGGGACACGATAGTTCCTGCAGGAGCCTCTCGGGTTCTTCGTCAAGGTCAACGCCATTAACCACGTAGCGTCTTAAATCGGTACCACTGGCGAGGTACGTCTGGACTGGAAGGACACATTCTTCCGAGACTTCTATTTGTTGCAGTCCTTCGAGTTTATAAACTAGTGCCATAGCAGACACCCATACTGACACCGTATTAGTAGGTTTGTGTAGACCGAAACCTTGAAATCGGGAAGTCTCGAGGCCGGCGTCCAGGGCCGCTTGAATGATACGGTTCTGCAGAGTGGACATGTCATATCTAGCACGAGGCTTGATAACCACTTTGTACCACGATGTCGTTGGTGACTCCGGAAACGTACGTGTCAGTCGTGCGGGCCGGCCTTGTGGTGAGCGAGGTGTTTTCAGGGCTGCTGGAGCTCCATTTTCCTCCGATGGAACGCCAGTAGCTTCCTTCGTTCTCTTGCCCGAGGTGTGCGCCATGACAGCAGGGCTGTTCTGCTCCATATTGGTGGAATCCATCCTCAGGGTGCCGCCTTCGCACGTTGCACTTGTCCTCGCGAAGGACATGCTCCTGACTTCGATGGCAGTTGCATCGGTAATGTTCCGCTGCCTCGACGCAGCGGACAACTGCTTCGATGCTCCGCGCCGACGTGGCGAGTGCCCTGGGGGCACTCGCGAAGCCGCGCAAAAATTAAAGCAGGACGACGTAGCAGGAGGTTTCTGCCGCCCTCTGCTACGCTTCCCTTCTCTTGGAATCTATTCCGTAACTCTTAACGACCATCGGTTATCTTGCCTCCTCATTACGTGTCCTGCCCATGCCCATTTCTTTTTCTTGATTTCAACTAAGATATCATTACCTCACGTTTGTTCCCTCACCCAATCTGATCTTTTCTTATCCCTTAACGTTACACCTATCATTCTTCTTTCATAGCTCGTTGCGTCGTCCTCAGTTTAAGTAGGACCCTCTTCGTAAGCCTCCAGGTTTCTGCCCCGTACGTGAGTACTGGTAAGACACAGCTGTTATAAACTTTTCTTTTTATTTATTTATTTATTTATTTACAGGATACTGCCGGCCTTAGTCTTAGGCCTTGGGCAGGAGTGGACAGTGCGATATACAGATGAACAAAACAAAAATTAACAGCAAAAATCATTACAAGAATTCAATACATTGTAATAGACATATTCCATGATCCGCACAAGCCGTACAGAGCATTCCAACGAAAAAAGCATTACAAAATTTCAATATATTTTAAAATACGGATAGTCGCTGAACCGCAAAAGCTGTACAGAGCATATTGATAACAACGGGATATTGATAACAAGGAGCCGCATTCATACTGGTATGCTGAAAGACATCGCGCATGCTCGGTAGCTTGAGCAGCAAGAAATCTACAAATACTAATGACAGGCAAGCGAAAATAGCACTTCCGTATATTGTAAATCAAAAACGAAAAAGAAAAATTACATTCATACATACATATACATACAACATCGTCTAAATGCTATTCAGCTGGTTGCAGAATGACTGGACGGTCGGGCATTACACTGTACTCGCAGAGAGCGCGTTCCACTCACCTATCGTACGAGGAAAAATTGTGTTTTTAAATACGTCTGTTCTGCAAGAAAATTCCTTTACTTTCTTCTGATGATTAGATCGTGTTGCACGCCTAGTGACTAAAGTAATATACATATCCTTATCTATCCCCAGCATATCATGGTAAAGTAAATACATGTATTTCAGAAGGTCCCTATATAGCCTTAATTTTAATGTTTCCAGGTTAATTTCGTTAATAAGAACTGTCGGAGATACGTGCCAGCTATAACAGTTAAACACGAATCTAACAGATTTTCTTTGAATATTTTCCAATTGAGTAATGTTCTTCAGGGTGTACGGGTCCCACACTACCGAGGCGTACTCAAGAATTGGCCTAATGTACGTTTTGTACGCTAAAAGATGGATTTCTTGTGTGGACCGTCGGAGCGACCTTCTCAAGTAACCAAGTTGGCGCATTGCCTTTCTTGAAATATAAGATATATGATCGTTCCATCTAAGGTCGGATGAAATTACGAGGCCTAAGTATCTGTAGCTGCTAACCGTAGATATATAATTACCACTGAAACTGTAAGAAAACTTTAAGGGGTGGCGTTTTCGTGTTACTGACATAGCAACCGTTTTCTTTGCATTAATATTCATTTGCCATGTGGCACACCACGCTTCTACCTTGGCTAGTGAAGAATTCAAGTGGACCCGATCATTTACGCTATTAACTTCTTGATATAGTATACAGTCGTCTGCAAATAAACGTATTTTCACGTTTACTTCTTTTATTAAATCATTGACAAAGATTAGAAAGAAAAGAGGCCCAAGGACGGACCCCTGTGGAATGCCCGATCGAACCGGTGCTGATCCAGAAAGCGCGCCGTCAATAAACACACTTTGCCGCCTTAACGACAGATACGCTGAAATCCATTAAATCAAAGAATCATTTTTAAGTATTGTTTGTAGCTTTAACAGTAGTTTAGTGTGAGACACACGGTCGAATGCTTTTTCGAAATCTATGAATATTAAATCAGTTTGGCCCTGTTTATCTAGAACTGCTGCGAGTTCGTGGACAGTTTCCAGTAGCTGTGTTGTTGTAGACAGTCCTTTCCGAAACCCATGCTGCCTGGGATCAATGATATTGTTGTCATTAAGAAACACCGAAATATGTTTAAATATAATATGCTCAAGGGTTTTTGCACATGTGGGTAACAATGAAATTGGTCTGTATGAAGTGATAAGCGACCTGTTTTGTGATTTGGGTATCGGGGTAACCTTTGCGTACTTCCAGTCATCCGGTACTTCCGCACGCGATAAAGACTTGCTAAATATGATGCACAGATATTTTGAGCACCACTCGGCATATCTCACGAGAAAGGCAGTAGGTATGCCGTCCATTCCAGGCGATTTCTTTGTATTCAAATTTAACAAGAGAGATAAAATACCTTCTTCGCTCACTGAGATATCTGCAATTGGCGGGCAATCAACTGGAAGGTAGCTTGGTTTACGACCGTCGTCATCAGTAAATACCGAACAGAAAAATTGATTGAAAGACTTCGCTATCAAACTTTTATCAGTTACGGTATCCCCGTCGATGCAGAAACTAGACAAGGGTTGCTTTTTCGAAGAAAAATGACGCCAGAACTTTGCCGGGGAGGACAGCAGAAAATTCTTCAAAGATACACTTTGATAGTATTCCTTTGCTTTTTTAATGCTTGCCTTTAGTTTCAGACGTATGTTGGAAAGTTTACTGGCAGTGTCCTCTGTGGTACACTGACGGTGCCGTTTTCTTATTCGTTTAGCCTTCTGTTCCAGCCGCACTATCTCCTTTGTAATCCATGGGCGTGTGCGCTGTTGAATCCTTAGTCTCACTGGAACAAAGTCCCTGACGCATTTTAAGACTAGGTTCCTAAAGAAGCACCACAGCTCGTTCACATAGCACGTGCTCGATTCAGAAAGGAGTATGAAATCATCCAGCGACCTATCCATGGCGTCCAATATGTCAACGTGCTAAGCGCGGCAAAAGTTTGGAACGAGGCACCTTTTTTTCCTGGTTTCAGTCGGACGTCCAAGTTCAACTGTTAAAGATATCAGTTTGTGATCAGATATACCGTCCAAAATATGTACTTCGGGATCACGACTGAGCACTGCATTGCTGACAAGGAATAGATCTAAAATTGAAGCTGTGTTATTCTGAATGCTCGGGGGTTCTTTTACTAACTGAGCTAAATCATGGAATACTACGAGGTCTACAAAAGGTTCAGCAGCACTAGAAAGGGGCTCAGGAAAATCGGTACTCCAGTCGATTGAAGGCATATTGAAATCACCACCCAGGAGGACATTACAAGAATAGCTTTTGCTAGAACAAAGAAATTCGTTAAGCTCGAGGAAGAAGTTATCTTGAGTAGGGGAACGGTAGAAAGCTCCTACAATTGCAGTGTGCCCATCGAAATATACTTTAATGAGCACGCACTCAATGGCAGGTATATCAGGTAACCTAGACACGAGTAGTGACTGTTGATAAATAATCGCAACACCACCGCCGCGCGAACTTCTATCTTTACGATGAATTCCGTAACCTGGTGGTGTTAATTCCTCGTCGGAGATATCGGGGTGAAGCCAAGTTTCCGTGATTATAAGAATATGTGGCTTGTGTGTTAAAATAATACTTTCAATATCATCAGCTTTATTAACGATGCTACGTGCATTAAGGTTGATGAAACGGAGCGGCTTTTGGGCATCTGCTTGGGTTCATTGTGACTGGTGTCTTCCTTCAGTTTGTCTGCCTGTGGGAATCCTTCTGTCACTTGTGCCATCCCATCGGAATAGCTCGCCATTAATCCTAATTTTGTTGTACACTAGTTGGAATTTCCCCCCAGCAGCTCTAATTTCGGAGGCGCTATCCCAGAGTTTCTTTCTTTTAAGTCTTGTGGGCGCTGAGAAGTCTTCCGAGACCGAAATATCTTTGTTTTTTAGCTTGAAACAATTCTGTAGTACGGCCATTTTTTCGCGGTGGTCGAAAAGCTTGATTATGACTGGGCGTGGTCTAGTCCCGTGTCTGCGCCCGATCCTATGAAGTCGTTCAGCCGAGGAAACTTGCACACCGAGAACGCTCTTAAACACGCCCTCTAACACAGCTTGCTTCAGATCATCATGAGTTTCGGCAGCTGTTTCTTTGACCCCAAAAACTAGAAGGTTGTTCCTCCTGGAACGATCTTCTAGATCGACAAATTTCTCCTGCAACCTCTGCACACTTTTCTCGAGGCCAGAGACTTTTTTGCTGACTTCTTTAATAGCCAATGCCGACTCCTCAACCACCTTTGGTTTCATTTCAATTTCATCTAACCGTTTTTCAATTTTTTTCTAGCCATTAAGTAGTTCGACTAACAGTTCATCGGTCGTAGCCCCAGGCCCAGGATTGGGCTCTACGTCCCCAGAAAGCATTAGAAGAGAGAAGACAAAATCATGAACAACCAAACAGAGCGTACAAAGGCTGCGTGGGCACGTCAGCTGGATGAAACATCTATCGCTGGATTTAACAGTAGAAGCTTTGTTACTGACCTGCATGTAAAAAAGCAACGGGTTGGTCATGTTGACTGGCGGCCAGCCGACGAGCCCACTGGAAGGTTCTGGTGGCAGCTGGCTTCTTCTATGCGCTCTTGATGATGTCGATAGGTCTGGACGCATTGACGCCCAGCGATCTTCATGGTGTGGCGGTGCGTATGCGCAGTCTCCTTAGAAACCTGCCGTGGTGATGAGCAAGGGCGTTGAATCTTGCAATGCGCTGACCGCTGTCGTGCCGAACAGGAAAAACTGCATGTAAAAAAGCAACGGGTTAGTCATGTTGACTGGCGGCCAGCCGACGAGCCCACTCTGAGTGATAATGGCAACCTGCTGTTCATGATCTGAGAATGCCTGCCAAACGCTCCCCAGCTCATTCTTATTCTTCTGATAATTTCTGTCTCATGATCCGGATCTGCAGTCACTACCTGTCCTAAGTAGATGTATTCCCTTACCACTTCCAGTGCCTCGCTACCTATCGTAAACTGCTGTTCTCTTCCGAAACGGTTAAACATTGCTTTAGTTTTCTGCAGATTAATTTTTAGACCCACCCTTCTGCTTCGCCTCTCCAGGTCAGTGAGCATGCATTGCAATTGGTCCCCTGAGTTACTAAGCAAGGCAATATCATCAGAGAATAGCAAGTTACTAAGGTATTCTCCACTAACTCTTATCCCCAATTCTTCCCACTCCAGGTCTATGAATACCTCCTGTAAACACGCTGTGAATAGCATTGGAGAGATTGTATCTGCTTGCTCGACGCCTTTCTTTATTGGGATTTCGTTGCTTTCTTTATGGAGGACTACTGTGGCTGTGGAGCTGCTATAGATATATTTCAGTATTTATACATACGGCTCGTCTACACCCTGATTCCGTAATGTCTCCATGACTGCATAGGTTTCGACTGAATCAAACGCTTTCTCATAATCAATGAACGCTATATATAAGAGTTGGTTATATTCCGCACATTCCTCTATCACCTGATTGATAGTGTGAATATGGTCTATTGTTGAGTAGCCTTTACGAAATCCTGTCTGGTCCTTTGGTTGACAGAAGTCTAAGGTGTTCCTGATTCCATTTGCGATTACTTTAGTAAATACTTTGTAGGCAACGGACAGTAAGCTGATCGGTCTATAATTTTTCAAGTCTTTGGCGTCCCCTTTCTTATGGATTAGGATTATGTTGGCGTTCTTCCAGTGTATTCCGGTACGTTCGAGGTCATGAGGCATTGCGTATACAGGGTGGCCAGTTTTTCTAGAACAATCTGCCCACCATCCTTCAACAAATCTGCTGTTACCTGATCCTCCCCAGCTCCCTTCCCCCTTTGCATAGCTCCGAAGGCTTTCTTTACTTCTTCCGGCGTTACTTGTGGGATGTCAAATTCCTCTAGACTATTATCTCTTCCATTATCGTCGTGGGTGCCACTGGTATTGCATAAATTTCTATAGCGCTCCTCAGCCACTTGAACTATCTCATCCGTATTAGTAATGATATTGCCGGCTTCGTCTCTTAACTCATACATCAGATTCTTGCCTATTCTAAGTCTCTTCTTCACTGCTTTTAGGCTTCCTCAATCCCTGAGAGCATGTTCAATCCTATCCATATTATACTTCCTTGTGTCAGCTGTCTTACGCCTGTTGATTAACTTGGAAAGTTCTGCCAGTTCTATTCTAGCTGTACGGTTAGAGGCTTTCATGCATTGGCGTTTCTTAATCAAATCTTCAGGCTCCTGCGATAGCTTATTGGTATCCTGTCTAACGAAGTTACCACCGACTTCTATTGCACACTCCTTAATGAGGTCCATAAGATTGTCGTTAATTGCATTAACACTAAGGTCCCCTTCCTCAGTTGAGGCCGAATATCCGTTTTGTAGCTTGATCCGGACACACACACACACACACACACACACACACACACACACAGACACACACACACACACACACACACACATATATATATATATATATATATATATATATATATATATATATATATATATATATATATATATATATATATATGGCGTTTCAGTAAACATTCCAAATTTTTTAAAGGTTGCCTGTGGCAGATATCGCAATCCTAGTTTGAGCTGGCCTACTCGAAGCGGCGGACACTAAATCAACCGATCCTACAACCTTCGCATTTCGCCTGCGATGCTCCACCAATTGAGCTACCACGGCCGCCGTTTCCCCATCCACTTTCTTGAGTATGTATGTTTCGTAGTAGAACTCTGGCAGTGTTAGCCAGCCCCAAGAATGTGGATGGGGAAACGGCGCCGCGGTAGCTCAATTGGTGGAGCATCGCACGCGAAATGCGAAAGTTGTGGAATCGTTCCCCACCTGCGACAAGTTGTTTGTTCATCCACTTTCATTTCCATTAATTTGTCGTTTCTTTATTTGATTTATTAAACAGAAGTAATTGCTCCTATGTTGTCCATGGTGTCAGTGTTGGCTTCTTATGATATGACTAAAAATCGGACCCCTCGGTTAACCAACTTTCTTCTCGTGTGTGTGTATATATATATATATATATATATATATATATATATATATATATATATATATATATATATATATATATATATATATATATATATATATACACACTTGGCAGCATCGACGACGGATATACTGCAAGGCTGACCATTTGTCTGCCTTTTTGGTGCAGATTTGTGTTTTCAGCTCATTACTACTACTGCACACAGTTCACCATCGCTGCTGCCAGGCATTGTTTTTTTTTGCGTCATTTACTCCTCTTCTCGATGTCGCGGATTGTTGCTGTTGATAGAGCATGACCAAAGAAATGGCTAAGCCGAAATATGAAATAAAAGCTAAAGTTGTTCAACTAAAACAAGAGTTTAAAGATCAACTAAGGCAGCGTCTCGAGACAATGGAAACGTTTTTGTGTTCTACCTTCAATAGAAATTGAAGGTAGAACACAAAAATCGTACACAGAGCATCGAGTTCGGTCACGCCTCAGTTGAAGTACTGAGGGCAAAATTCACAGCTGAAGATTCTGCAAGACAGAAACAAGAACATGAAAATAACGTGGTTCAAGAAAAATGCCAGGCCCTCGAATTCATAACCCGAGAGCTTGAAAAGAGGTTTGTGCGTTCAGAATAGTACTCGAGAAACAACAATCTTGAGATACAAGGACGATGAAAGTGTGCCTAACATTGTTCGAAAAATCGGGGAAGCCATCAAAGAAGAAATTACAGAGACCGACATTGAAGTATGGCATCGTGTTACAACCCGAGACCCCGGAAAATTGAACAACGTTGTACAGTTTAAGTCCCGAACCGAGCGTGACGCTGCGCTAAAGAAAGCAAGGAAAATGCGTTTTGCCCAACAAAGACATTGGTATTGATAGCTCTCAGAAGATATATGTGAACGAGCACCTTTGCCCAACGCTAAAGCTGCTGCTTGGAATTGCTTTCGGCAGAAAACGTGATGAAGACTGGAAATCCGCCTAGTCGTACAATGTCAACATTTTCGTGAGACAGTCTGACGACAGACCAATCCTAAGAATAGAGCATGACGAAAATCTTTCCAAGATATGCTGAATGTTGCGTTACATCCTGCACCTTCTGTTCAAATGAAATATATTGATTTTCTCTTACAGCGAAATGTTCATCTGCCAGATACTACACATACCTCTCTTTTGCATTTCGATTGCCGTTCCGCTGTTGGCAAGTGCCGCAGCATTACTTGTTTTCTCAATCAATTTTCGTTTCAGTTTGACGTAATAATGATATCTAAAACTTGGTTTCAAAGCAGCTACGATGTTGTTCAACTGGAAGGCTGTACCTCATTTTACATGAACCATCAGAATAGGCAAGGAGGCGATGTCACTCTTTATGCTAAATAAAATTGTGATTACGAAGTGGTGTCAGATTTTTCATTCATAAATTATGACTACAAAGTGCTAACTGTCAAGGACACCAAAAGGGTGTTGTCAATAATATACCGCCCTCAGAACGGCAGTTTCGAGAATTTTTTAGGTTGTTTTAGTAAACCTTTGGAATTCTGTTTAGTTGAAAATGTTCATGTTGTCTGTGGAGGTGATTTTAACACAAATATTTTGGACGATAAAAAGTACGTACACGATATAAACAGCCTACTACTTTCATCTGAATTTACTAATCTGATTACTACAACAACCAGGGTTACTCCTTCCACTTAATCTGTTCTCGACCTTCTCATTACAAATATATATACACCTGTATGTACTACGAGTACAATTTCCTGTGATATTACTGATCATTGTCCAGTTTTTGTAGTGTTTTCAATGAGTAACAAACAACACAATGAATCAGTTACTTATCACACATTACCAACACATTTCCAATGACGCACTGGATTTATTTAGTCAGGCAGTAACCACGCACGATTGGAATTTTGTGTTAAGAAAAAAGAACGTAAACGAAGCATATAACGAGTTTCTTGAAGCCTTTGTGCGCATTTACATTGAGCATTTTCCATTCAGACAGGTCAGGCGTTAAAAAAGATACGAAAACCACGGATCAAGAACCAGCACGTCAAGCTGATAAAATGTTAAAGCCACCTTTATCGTACGTTCTTGCACTCGAAATCATAAGTTAAACTTAAGGAATTTAAGACAAAAAGAATTAGATTGAATTAAATTTAAGGCAAGCGAAAATATATTACTATCAACGGGTGTTTTCTGAAATTGACAAGGAGCGTACGGATGCAGTTTGGAAAGTAATAAATAGCGTCTTAGGTCGTGAAACTAAAAGTAAAATACCCAAATAGATAACTGATAATAATTGTGAACTTAGCGGTAAAGCGCTGGCTGACCACTTTAATATTCATTTTGTGAACGCAGGCATAGTGCACAGCCATGAACCCCGAGTTACTTATTCACTGTATGATAGTACTGCAAATACTATATTTATGGAACCTACTAATGAACATGGGGTGTTTAAAACAATTATAAATTTAAATAACCCCAGAGCATTAGATATCGATAATTTACAAATCAAGCCAATAAAACATGTTTTAGAACACATGCCCTTCACTCGTGCGTTGGTTCACATATTCAATTTAGCAATAGAGTCGGCGACTTTCCCGGATCGCAAGAAACGAGCTAGGATATCGGTGTTATTAAAACATGGTGATGTAAATAAATTCTCCAATTACCCGCCAATATCTGTAATACCAATTTTTTCCAAAGCACTAGAAAAAAATATTTCTACACGCCTAACAAAATTTCTGGACAAACATGACGTTTTAACAAATTCCGAATTTGCCTTTAGAAAGGGAAGATCTACGGATACAGCTCTTTTATCCTTGAAGGAAAGTATTGTGTTAGCTATAGACGGTGGGGATTGCCTCAATCATGATATTCTTATATCTAAACTTTCTATGTATGGAGTTTGCGGCAGTCGCCTCACCTTGATGAAAGCGGGCTTGAAAAATAGGATTCAATGTATATGTTTTCATAACGTCCAATGTTCTTTCTTGTCAATTAAACACGGAGTACCACAAGGGAGTGTTTTAGGCCCACTATTCTTTAACTGATATATTAATGACTTCGTAAATATTGATGCTACAGTTAATTTCTTTGTGTACGCAGATGATAGCACTTTAGCCCTTACTGGAAATTATGCGAACGAACTAATTATTAGGTGTAATAGACTGATACATAATCTTTCCGAGTGGTCACAGTTAAATGGGATCAGAATTAATCCTGTTAAGACAAAAGCTGTTCTTTTTAGAGCAAACAATAAAAGTTCTAAACTGCAACATCCAATAACTTATTTAGACCAAAATATTGAGCTAGTTAACGAACATAAAATATTTGGTACAACTTTATCGTGTCATTTAATTTGGGATGCTCATTTTAATCAACTTCGCAGAAAATTTTCTGCAGTAGCCGAGGTGCTGGCTCGCTGTAGAGCTCTCATGCCGGTGAAAACAAAGCTACAAATTTATCATGCATTGTTTACCTTCCAATTTAATTATTGTAGTTTAGTATGGGGGACCACAACACAAGCGAACATAAATAAAATAATGACATTACAAAAGGCGCTCCTCCAGTACATTGCCAATACCGATCCCCTATCGAATACAAAAGCTTTGTCACAGAATTACGAAGTTATTAGGGTAGATCGACACTACGAATATCGTCTTTTACAGTTGTTTTATTTTGCAAAGGAATAGTTCAGAAACCGGCTTACATCCATACCGACCCTGCAGCGCCATAAAATACCAGTACACATCTGAAACCTTGATTCTTGGTATGCAGCACAGTTTCGCACTGAATACCACTTACAATTCATTAAACACAATTTGCCAAAAATCCTTAATAATTATGTTCCCACTACTAATATTTCTCCCAGGGAATTGAAGATCTATCTTGTACACTTGTAAGCATATATATTCATGCATAACGATTCTAATTATATGATGACCACCGATTTTTTTACTTAATCTTATCAAATCTGCTTGAATGTTGTCTGTTTCAGTATTGCAAGACAATTATTCTGCCAAGAGCCCTATATACGAAAATGTTACAATTCATTTTGTACGGGATGAACTGCTCTTGTTTGTTTAGTGCTTACGTTACAAAGTACTCTCTGTTATCGCGCCGTCATGAACAACAACGCCTCCTGAGTCCAGTCAAGCGTATACTAGAAGTATTATTAAAGTTGAAATTGAAGTTGAAGTTGTGCTTTCCGATAACGCCTGGTTTGTACGAGCGCCTTTGAAGCTGTCGTACTGTCTTTGCAGCATCTCTACACTCCTCTCTCGAACGTCTTTCTCTTCCCCTCGTCCCCTCCCCCCGCGTAGGCTAGCCAACCAGACTCTTGGCTAGTTAACAACTCTGCCTGCCTTATGTCCATCTCTCTCTGATCTCTCATCAAAAGTCTCTTATCAAGTCTCTCATCGCTGATGACAGACTTGATAAAAGCGCATCCTGCTTTAAAACCATGTCTACATCGGAAGAAGCAACAGAAAAGTGTGTGCCATCCCAGATGGCATGCCGAATTTCCTTAGCCATGCTGAGGTTTCAAAAAGGAACCTTCAGAAAACAGTTTCCCGCTGGTCGAAGATGAACTGCCCGATCGCCCGCATTTGTACAGTGTACTACAATACGCAGCATTACGCAACTGCACTCACACGTGTTTTTCTTTTTTTCTTTTTTTTGCGTTCTCGTAAGAGGACGTTGCGTAACTGTGGCAGCTGAACAAATTAAAACGTAGCACAATTTCTACTCGCGCGCCACCGCAGTTTGCTCGCTATTAAATAAAACCCCTTAAACTTCATAAAGTAGCGACTCTCTCCTCCTCCGCCTTCACTCCTCCTTGTTTCTCCTCTCTTTCACGCTCCTCGACCGTGGCGCCGCCTACACTGCTCGTGCGTAGCAACGGCGCGAACATGCGCTCCACGGCACTCCATAGACGCTTCTCGAGCAAAAATGGCGCTCACGCACGGCGCGAGAGCCCACGTGATGCTATTAAGCCAATAGCGCCGCGGCATCGGCCTCGACCAGGGCACGCGAGGAGGAGGCGGCATTCTTCAGAGCGTGGCAGTTCTTTACGAAGTTTAAGGGGCTTTACTACTAAATTCGGCGTACCACGTCGGTATACTTCCCGCTTGCATTTTTGTCAAGTAATCGCCATTTATTGCGTCTTGCCTATACCTCTTGGCGCAGTATCCCAGGCCTTGTGAGGCGGACCAGAGCTGTAACTGGTTCGTTTTTCTGCAAAAGGATCGCACAAATGTGTTGAAGCAGGCGAACGAAAGGCACATAATTGTTTGAAGTCAGCAATAACTTACGCCCGTTGGTCACGACTACTTCAATGAGCAAGTGCTAGCTCGGTTATCTGTGTGAGTAGATACTATTAAGCAGCGTTAACAGAATCGTTACAACGCAATCGCAACGATCCTAACTGTAACAAAGTAAGCACATGGTTTACTTAAACCAAAGTTGACGGTTTTAATACTTCATTTCTTATCACTGTCTGCCTAATTTTAGCACTGAGTGTCGAAAGAATAGCCGGCTTATGTTTGGAGCGCGTTAACTATAAAAATTGAGCAGATCAAACTTTCCTCACGTATAAACAAGCTCTAGGCCGTCCGTAATGTGCAGCTGTCGCAGCTTATTCATATTTCGCAAAATTATTATAATGTTGCGTAGTAAAAAAAATTGCTTTTGGTGCTTGCGAGCAACAATAAGGTACACAAAATAGCCGCTTTATGCACAAGTTTCCCGGAAGCAGCGCAATACATGCTTTGGTTCAAAACAGCTAAACCTACATCCACGAGATCCTTTAAATCCCTGATGTATGAAAGCTAGTAAACACAAGGCAACCCCATTCTTGCATTCTCCCGACTTCGTAACAAAGCACCGAACAAGAGAAACTTCGATAACGACGCTATAGCGACATCAGAACGTGCGCGAAAGACATCGCATGCATTGGGGTACGCAGCGCAGTACGGTGGCTACGAGCAATTGTCATGGCACCGGCGCAACAAAAGAAACAAAAACAAGAAAACAAAAGGTGGGCTGCGCGCAGACGTTCGCGCGCTTGTGTTTGTCGAGACGGCGCGAGCACCACCACGGTACTCTGCTCCACGAATAAAGGCGCGCAGACTTCATCGCCTCTCCACGCTGGAAAGTTAGGGTGGAAAGATAAACGAATGACGCTGCCCTAATTTTATTCAGGTAGTGGTAGCAGTATCAGCTTGAGAAGCGGAGTTCAACGACGTTTCTAGTTTGGCAGGGTGATGTTGTGATAGCAGTATCTTTTGCCTTAAGATACACGATACATTCATTCACGTATCGAAAATATAGATACTGATACACGTCTTGCCAGAGGTATCATGATACAGATACAAGATACCCAAAGAGCGTCTAAGATAATATCTAAGATGCATGTATCTTCGATACTGCCCAGCACTGCATGTGCCGCTCGTAAATAAAACTCTTTGACGCCAGCTCGGGTCATTGGTTATGTGCTGCTGCTCCTGATAGACATCAAGGAACATAAATTAAACTTTACACAAAACTAATTTCAACCAGAATACTGTAGGTGAAATACCACAACGTAACAGCCACATGCCCCCAACAGATGTCCATGAATGACGTGGCTCTACCTCACCGTCTCACGAGCATGAAGCAAATTAAATTGACATTTGCTCTTGTTCACCCCGTCGATGAGGTGAAGCCACAACTCAAGCACTTCCCTCACTCGGCAGAACGGTCTGCAATCATCTGGAGAGCCGTTAAAGGGACTTTACAAAGGAACATTATGTTAAGCTGCATTCGTAAATAACGCTTCTGAAATAATAAAACGTCCTCTCCTACTGTGAGAAGAGACTGGGAAAGCCAGAAGAGAGAAAAAACGAAAGGCACGTGGCGACACCGTTAAAAAAATTATGGAGTTTTACGTGCCAAAACCACTCTCTGATTATGAGGCACGCCGTAGTGGAGGACTCCGGAAATTTCGACCACCAGGGGTTCTTTAACGTGCACCTAAATTTCAGTACACGCGTGTTTTCGCATTTCGCCCCCATCGAAATGCGGCCGCCGTGGCCGGGATTCGATCCCGCGACCTCGTGCTCAGCAGCCCAACACCATAGCCACTGAGCAACCACGGCGGGTGTTGCGACACCGTCATGATGTCTCTGCTGCACCTTCGCTGAGACGTCAGATCATTTAACAGCGTTTACTAAAGGTGTAGAAAACTGCTCATTTATGAAAAATTACTATATTGAATTCTAATTTCTAAAGAAGCCAAAGACTCAACTTTGAATATTGCAAAACTTTCTGCTGCCTCCAAGCGTGCCTTTCGGGCCGAGGTTTCGGCACGAAAATCAGTACGAACTTTGGCTTTCATTTTCTCTAGTACATAAATTTGTCATTCCGTCACATCAATGAAAGCAGTTAGAAAAAAATACTTAACCTGGTGTAAACTGATTTGGTGTTCCCGTTTAGTTCCTTTTATTAGGGCCATCCGCATGTTGACATGCGCATGCGAATAATAAAGCCAAGCGTATAGACGTGAGGGTGTTGTTCATGCGCGTTATCCTTCGGCAACCCCCAACGGCAATGTTTAGAGAGATGGGAATGCAATAGAAACCGAAATTTTCTCGCAGCCAATGCATCAGTCCTCGAATCGAAAGGTGCAGGAGATGCTTTACCCGGAGACGACTACATTGCCCACAAAATTTCGATTTCAGCGGAAAAGTCTCATCAAAAATTTACCTTTTTTACTGGCTTCCTTTATAAGAAAACTCTTGCAGTTGGTTGTACTTTCCCGACGACCGTCAAAGGCCAGATTGAGGAACCTAATATTAAAGGTCTGTTATGTCAGTGGAGAATGTGTTCAGCCTCTGGTCAGCCTGCGCTTTTGCGAATTCTAAATCTTGGTCAGAACACTTCACAGGGAATGGGTCATTAATGTCGATAATATTTAGTGCTTCTAGCAAGTAAACAGCTATTTCTTATGCCACGTCCCCTTCTCATACACGATTACCCTAAAGGGGACGTTACTTTGTGCGTCTTTGCGCAAAAAAATAATGATTCCTTCCCGGTGAAAAGTTACGACCAAGTTTTAGATTTTGTAAAAGCGCATGCCGAAAAAAAGCTCAACGCATTCTCCGCTAACATAAAAGGCCTTTATATTCTATTCCTCAATCTGACCTGTTAACCTGCGTTGAAGAAAACATTGACGAATTTGGGGCAGTGCAGTTTTGCAAAGAAGCCGCAACTTCTGTTCAGAGTTGTTCAGCATTGCTAAAACAATACCTGACCTCAACGTTTATCCTGTGGAATAATCTATGGTACCGTTTTCAGTGAAAGAAGGCGTACGTATCGGGTCTTGTTTGGCACCCATCCTCAGTAACCTGTATCTTGGAAAAGTAGAGATAGCCTTCGCAGGGAGGCTCAACGGAACCTCAGTCTACAGAGCATTCCGATATGTTGATGATTTCCTTTTGTTTCTTGACTGCACTTCTTAGTGTTTTCAAAAAGAATGTGAAGGTGTTACAAGCATAATCTGCAAAAGTCTAGGTACCCTTGAAGTGACCTTCTAAATTCCAACAGATAGGAGTACCCACTATTTCGATCTACATTTTGTGTTGTCTGCCGATCACTTATGCTGGTGTTACCAACCTAGAGTTAATAAGCCTTTCTTATCGTACAGTCCTGCTCATTCCAAGCTTAATAAAAGGGACATAGCGAAAATGTGTTTGAACAATTCTCAAAGAAGTCGTGCTCTCATTTAATGTCTTCCAGTTTTCAACAACAGTCAGTGCGGTTGAGTGAGGCTGGGTTTCCAACCAATTTGATGCTTTCAATCGCTAAAGCACTGCTCAGAGCAATGCAGTCAGGGTAGGCCGATTTCTTGACGTCATCTAGCGCGCAGTCCGTTAAAAAGAAAAAATTGGCCGTAATTCCATACATTCAGCGCTTATCGCATAACCTGTCGAAGATAGGACGACGTGGAAAGGTTGACGTACTATTCACAGCTCCAAACAAGCTCATCAGCTTGTGCGCTAAAACAACACCATATGGCACAATAAAGGACGCTTGCGAAAAGCAGCACAGAAAATGGTACGTTAAAGGTAGGACATGCGCTATTTACAGAATTCAGTTGCACTGTGGAAGGAGTTATGTAACCCGCCGTGGTTGCTCAGTGGCTATGGTGTTGGGCTGCTGAGCACGAGGTCGCGGGATCAAATCCCGGCCACGGCGGCCACATTTCGATGGGGGCCAAATGCGAAAACACCCGTGGGGGTACTTAGATTTAGGTGCACGTTAAAGAACGCCAGGTGGTAGGAATGTCTGTAGTCCTCCACTACGGCGTGCCTCATAATCAGATAGTGGTTTGGGAACGTAAAACCCTATAATTTAATTTAAACAGTTATATCAGACACACCGGCAGATGCACTATAATGATAGGCTTGGGGAGCACTCCAATAAAGTTAACAAGCCCCTGCCGGATGGCTTCCTCAAAATTCATTGTCACAAGTGCGGATGCATTCCCGGCTTTCAAGATACACTTATCAGGAGAAGCAAATGCGAATTAACTCGTCACATCATTGAAAGTGCTCGCACTGAAGAGTTGGCGAAGTTTTGATTAGCAAATCGTCCATCTCACGATCAAAGAAGGACTTCTAATACCTGCGCATGCGTTAAACATAACATATTTTCAGTAGACACGTGCTTGTGAAAAAAAGTTTAAAAGAAAAGCGAGAGAAAAAGTGAGCGTAAAAAGTGGCGTCCGTCCCGGAGATAAATTGTTGTTGGAAGTTAGCGCCTCTATGTGTCTCTGTTTTCGCTTCTACGTCATTGCGCTATTTGTGCTAAAGGAAAAAAAACTGCAAAAGATCGTGTAGAGTTCGTGGAGTCATGATATGCCACTGAAGTCACTCGGCGGACGTTCTCCGCTGGGCCGTATTGTCCGAGAACATGTAGCGGGAAATGTGACATGTGACTCAGGAAGCCGGGCATCTCCCATGCAGACACATGGAGGCCAAATATGGCCATCTTCCGAGCTGATATTCGACTTTGCGGGGTATTACTCCACCTAGCTCAGTTCTTCCGAGCATCACTGTTTGTACAGCGCGACGAGCGTCAGCCATGCTTCACTGTGCCACACAGCATAGTGTATCGAGGTTCGCGTAGACGGCGAAGTGTACGTAGTGCCAGTCTGTTCTTCAATTTTATTTTAGCTGTGTTATTTTGTATGTGTGTATTTGTTCTTATTCTCTTCCTTACAGTAAGCTGCTTTGTGTATTTACCTCTCTGTGAATAATAACCAAGGGTGTCGTTGCAGCCTCAGACTTTAGGATCTTCGTTTGTGTTTAGGTGTTTCCAACAGACTGTAATCTGAATAAATAATAAGCTGCACAAATTTTTGTTGTAATTCTGGTGGTTAGAAAGTCACTCGCTCGCTCGCTTCTGCGTTCACAGTTCCCGTATTTTATTTGCTGCAATATTATATACTGTGAAGCAAATCATTCGCATTTAGTTCAAATATTAATGTTCGAAGAGAAGCTCTTTCATTCAATACAAATTGAGGCGCTTTCTCATTAAACTTTTACAAAAAAACACAAAGATAGCTACTTTGTTTCCTTCTTTTTTTTTACCGAGCAGGCAATGTCATAGCCTGCGACTGAACATATGCTATGTACCGAATGACGAACTCTTCAGCGTGCCTGCGTGCGTTCGTTGGTGCGTGCATGCATTCATTCTCCTGCTAGTCACCATCAGTGCCCTCTTTTCTCCCCTCCCCAGAGCAGGCTGCCCACCTAACTCAGCCGAGTCAACCTCCATACCTTTTCCTTTTGACCTCTCTTCTCTCCAAAATTATTTAGAGTGCGGCTCTTAGGCACCCGTTCCTGTGTTAAGCGTTGGCGTCCCTCGGCGTAACTCAGTGAACGAGCGCAGCGAAGGATGAATGAGCGAACGCGGAACGCAGCGGGGGATGACAGATGACGATAGCGAACACAACGCGAGGAGGAGATTACAGTGAAAGCAGGAGGCAGAAAGCGGAGGAGAAGTGTATGGCGAAAGGCTGAGAAGGAAAGCAGAGTGTCGCACTAGACGAGATGGCGCCATAGTAGTGAGCGCCGTAGTGCACCGATATCGTCATTACTAAGGCATGCGGCGAGCACTGGGCGAGCGCGTCCACCGATAGCATATATGGAAACAGAGTACTTCAGAACCACATTGCATGCGCTACTTCGCCCGTGCCACCACCGCTAGAAAATGCGCACGAGAATGCGCTCTGCACGAGACACGCATTCCAGTGCTCGCGTTTTCTCTCTAAACAATGAGCGACGCAACCGGTGGAACTCAAAATATCTGAAGACCTGCGCTGAAATTTCACATTAGGGAGCATCGTAATTGTCGGTGAATTTTTTTATCTTCAGTACTGTGACTTGATAACAGTCATTAAAAGGAACCTACTACAGCTACAATGACGAAACGCTGGAGCAAATTAGTGCAAATTAATGGCCGTTAGTGTAGCTGGAATATTATCTCTATAAGAGGGGCTCGGTATATTCTAAAATTTTCATTCGCTCTTTGCACTTTGCCAGTGGTACGAGCGGCGCTCGACTTACGTCATTAACCGGAATTGGCCTCTCGAGAATGATTGATGATAAGAAAGAAAAATAACTGAGCGAAAGAAATCTTTATAGCGTCACATGTCTTGCTCTGCAAAACGTAGGCTAATAGTTGGGGCAATCTGTTGAACTGCCGAGAAGGCCAAAAAAAACCAGAAAAGCCCTATGGCTTTCGCTTTAACCGGCTGCGACTTGTCCACGACAGCGCATGCGAATCCACGGTTTGGTTATCATGAAAAACAATTGAGAACAAGCACAACGCGTGTGTTCTGATACTCGCCGCACGCGTCAGCGTTTCAAGGGTCGGAAGCAAGATTACCCAGACGTACAGTGCGTTGGCCCCACGTCGGCTCTAAAGATCGCGACGTGGACGGGTCTTGTGCCTCTTCGCCAACAAATGTCGTGACCCGCCGTGGTTACTCAGTGGCTATGGTGTTAGGCTGCTGAGCACGAGGTCGCGGGATCGAATCCCGGCCACGGCGGCCGCATTTCGATGGGGGCGAAATGCGAAAGCACCCGTGTACTTAGATTTAGGTGCACGTTAAGGAACCCCAGGTGGTCGAAATTTCCGGGGTCCCCCACTACGGCGTGCCTCATAATCAGAAAGTGGTTTTGGCACGTAAAACCCCATAATTTAAAGAAACAAAAGTCTTGTGCATCTGCTTTGCTTAGATATGTAGACCGGGGCATGAATATTCTGCTGACCGTCGCACTGAACTACGAAGGCTTCTGTCACAGCATGAGCATGCGCTGCTAAGCATCTTTCTTTATGCATGTGCATGTGGCAAAAATAATGACGGCTGATCAAAATAAGGTGCGATAAGCAGACATCGTCCTGCAGAATTCACGCAGCTGTGCTCGCAGTAAGGCTGCATGAAGGTGGATGGGGACCATATGAGCAGGTGCTTAACTAACACAAAATGAGTTGTGTTTAGACAGACTACTCATGGTAAATTTGACTGGACGTCTTCGAGTGCTCGGAACACATTCGGCTGTTTCTTACAAAGCGCCACGCTCCAAATCAGAGCGCTCGGAGCCGCTATCACCTTCAATCTGGGAGCACTACATAAATCTGGCCAGATTCCGATCATAAGGCTCCTCAAGCTGCCGTTGTTGGCGTGGTGTCGGTCGCTGTCATGCCTCTGAGCATGCGCGCCTTGTTTCTTTACAACAGAAGAAGCGCTGATTTGTTTGAATTGAATTGAATTGAATTCTGGCGTTTTATATGCCAAAACCACGATTTGATTAGGAGGCACGTCGTGGACCCCGGAATAATTTTGCCGCCAAGAGATCTTTAACGTATCCCCAATGCGCAGGACACGGGCGCTTTTTGCATTCCACCTCCATCACCGAGGTTTGATCCCGCGGCCTGGTGCTTAGCAGTCCAGCACCATAGCCGCTAAGCCAGCGTGACGGGTTGACCTATTGGCTCTTCCGGCCTTCGATTGCTGTGGCGAACGGCAGCCCATTCGGCTTGGTTATACTTTCCTTGGTTCCGGTCAAGTTCGGGCTTCCAATCATTGCAATCCGAATCAGAGCGCGTCAGAGAACAACCGAAAGTACCATTAGTCGTAGCTGTCAAAGCGCACGATGACAAACGAATGCAACCAGCGAGAACCAAGGCTTGACCATCTTCAGGGTTTTTTTTCTTTTCTCCGAGTATCTTAGCGCGCTGAGTGGTGACGACAGCTGTTTCCTACTAAGAGACATGTGGGCTCCACGATAAGTCTCTAATAGTAATGAGCCTTAAATATATATTTCCTATAGTTACAAAACGTGACGTGGCACTGGCTTGCCGGTGAACGTCACCAATGCGTATTATTGTGGCAATGTCCTGCCAGCTAGTTTGCAGAGGTACAACAACACAGAGGCGACAGCTTTTTTCAAGCCTCGCACAGACCTATAGTTTACCGCTTTTGCACACGTGCCCTAAATACTACAATAAGATTTGTCGCTGGTCACAGTTCAACCATGCATTACACGTACTGATCTAAAAATCGCTGGTCTTGTCCTTAAAGTTGAGATTCATTGTTGCCCCTTTAGTTAAGGTGTCAAAGTCTAATAGACACTGCGGCGACGAATGCAAGTTTTTTCTTTGAAAGTAAACCGAAAACGAGCGTGAGGCTGAGAACCGATACGGTTCTGAAAAAACAGAAGGAACAAGCATCGAAGGTTCTGAATGCAGCGGCCTCTTCGACTCTCCAGCACCGTTGGTGTATAGCGCTTGTGTTTCAGACGCCGATAAGAAATGCACTATAACAGCAGAAAGACGTTAGCTCCTAGCAGTTACGGCGGCTCCCGCTGGCACTTCACCGCAAGAGAGGCCCCACCATGGCGTTGGCGGCTACGCTTCTTCTGGCTCTCACTTTGATCGTCGGTTCACGTGCACAGTTTGGGTAAGTTAATCAGACTTTACTAATTACGAAAAAACGATGTACCTAATCCGTTAACCATATGAAAAGTGAAAAATCAGCAGCATCTTTATTTACGCCTGAAAGAATTTTCAGATGAGTAGACATTTCTCACAGACATAATAAATTATCAGCATTTTGGGCGCCTATCACGGTGATCAAAGCCAGAAGGAAGACCTGCGTCTCATGGCACTTAGAATGTCTTGGCACGCAGAACGGCGCCTGAATTGTTGACAGAGCTATACGGCTACTGTGTGCGCGCGAGGATGCCGATGCGCCTCAAGGAGCTATGTTGGCGTTGGCCGAAGAGAAATGTGCCTGCGTTTTGGGCCGCATGCTCACCCGACCACGAGAACAGAGAAAGACACAAAGAAAGCTGTTCGCTTTATTAAGGAATGACGCGCTTGAAGGCGCATGTTTGCTGCAGTGAAGATGTATATTTAGCTGGTGTTTGTTGCTTCATTGCGTAATTATGGGAGGCAAAGAATTAAGAACATCTTTAAGGGTATGTTCAGATGACTATAAGTATTAGGCAACTCTTTATAGGTGTGCTGCCGACTTATGAGCTATTCCGTAAAACGATGACGAAGGCTACGGCGGCGGCAGCGGCGGCTTGGCTTTAAAGAAGTTACTGCATAAACTCCCTAGTGAGACTTGTCAGATAGGGCATATACGCGCCATTTGCAGTCGCTCATCTTACACACATCCTGCTTTGGAGGCCACAGTCGAGCCGCTACAATATTTCACGAAAATACATGAAAAACGAGGGTTTAGTAATTATCTGCGACACTTGCATTTAAAGCACGAAAGTGAGTTTCGCAACGCATTGCGCTTAAAATTTTCCTATTTTCACGGAATTTCACGTCTATATTTCGCTTTCTTCTAGGAGTCTTAAGAAATATCTAGATTAGCTGCAGCATGACACACTAGAACGCTTCAACGGGCACCTTTCTACAGAGGCTGCAATGAACCTACAGAGAATAAACATATATCGCTCACCAGTCGGAACATTGTTTCGTACATCGAATAAACACCTTGCTCTACATATTTTACTGAGTATACCGGGGAAAAAACAATCAAATGCCGTGTATAACGCATAAACATTGGGATAAAGCGACCAGTCAGCTACTGTTTTCAGAATACATAAGCAACTTACAGAGTGCAAATTTTCGGTACAGAACTTACGGATTGAAACGAGACGCTGGGAGCGCGTGGCCATCGGCACATGCAGCGCCGCCGTTGGGCGCTCGAGCAACCAAGGTTTTGTGGTATAGGGCTCCTGCTTTGCCCAGCGGGCGCTGCGAAAATGGTGCTAAAAAGCGCCCTCTGTCCTCAAATGGGTAGTACCAAGCTCGGTCGTCTGCTTCGGAAAGCACGTTTACAATATGGCCCCGCCACTTTCGGTCGTGTTGTACCACGGCTTGCAGCGAATATCGGGCGCCGACGATTTTTTTCAGGGGTGGCACGCTGCGTAAAGCAAGAAATTATGCAACGCCGAATGCGTGTGCGCCGTTAAAGAAATAAGCGGCGAAGTTTTAGCGCGGTGTCAACCGCGAGTGAAGCGAGTCGCGTACGAAGTTCAGCTTCAGGTAAGGTTTGTACGCTGCTAGATTCAGGCGCACAAACGCGAGGAAATGCTTGCTATAAATGAATTCACAGCAGCGATAGGCAGACATCATTTATACGGAACTGCTCGAGCGAACGACGGTACGCGCCGCGACGGCAGCAGTCTTTCGACATGCCCCGAAACGGCGGGCCTCCTGCAATCTTTGTTGACTGCATGCCGCTAGACAAGTAGTTATGCCTGCGCTGTAGTAGCGGCCATTTCTCCCTTTAGCAACTGATAAATAACTGATGCAATGCATATGAGCTCGCAGTAACGTACGTGCGAATCGCGCTGCAGCGCGAGCTCGTGCGCTGCTCGCTTGATGTAGCTTTTAATGACAGCGCTCGAACATCGATGTGCTGCAATCAATACTACCTCGCTGGCCTGCCTCAACGTGCTGGCTTGAGGTCAAGGATGAGCACATTCATCTCTCTAACCTGTGCTGCTCGTAGTGGGCTAGTGAATTGTCACCGAATCAGCCCGACCATTTGTGGTCATTTTCACACACCTGGTTACTTCACCACTTCGCACCGGTCGAATTGCTAATTGTCGTTGTGGCCGGGTCTCGAATCGTGAATCACCAGCCATGCCTGCTGCTATGCCGGTGTGCCGTCGGGACTGCAGGTGCAAAACACCGAATTTTAGAACGCAGATAAGCAAGCTTCCAGGCAGGCGAATCAGTCAGCATGGCGCGAAGTTTCGTTTACCCAGCGCGACGAACTGCAGCTATCCAGCGCGTCCGACGCTCCGCTTCGTGAGGCCTTGAAGGAAAACGGTAAAATCTGATGTTTGTTGGGATTCAGGCCTTCTTGTTCATGGCAGCCCTCGACGCAGCAGCAACGACGGTGACACTTTTTCGAGGCTGAGGTAGGTCTCTCCGGATCGGTGTCACCTATTCCTTCTGCTTCCAGCATTACGTCCCACGGAGAGTCCGTTTTCGTTAAACTATAGGCTGCGGCTAGCTCGCAGCGTGGTCGGCGTAGTCTGTGAGAAGTGACGAGCCTTTTCGCACTCGCAATAGGGCAGAAAAAAGTGCGAATCGACCAGTGGCGTAGCTAGGTCATGTGGCACCCGGGGCCCTTAGGTCTTCTGTCACCCTCCACCCCCCCCCCACCCCCCCCGGACTGGGTGTAGCCGGCGGAAAGAGGGGTGTCTTCAGACGTATATGACACCCCCCCCCCTCCCTGACTGGCCCCTTGCACCCGGGGCTCACGGCCCCCCGGCCCCCCCTGTTGCTACGCCACTGGAATCGACGCAAAACTCGTGCTAGAAACGTGCTTCGCCACAGCCAGGGTTCAATACTATCCAAGCTGGTACTAGCCAGATAACGTTTCTCGCCGCCACCAGGCGCCGCTACTATACCTCAAACTCCAGCGCAAGACGCCCATAGCTAGAAGGCGAGAGCGTTGGCAAACGGGTCGGTTTGTAGTTCCTTACAGTGCCAGGGTGGCGCTACAAGACTCACGCGCTTTTTCATGCCGGCTAAAGCGGCTCGGCTGTGCGCACTGGTAATTTTGTGAAAGTCGCCTGCTTGCGCGCTCCTGTTACAACGCGCCCTCATTATTCGCCCCCTGCCGATGAGGCACACATATTGTGGAAGCAAGACACGGGTTTAACTTGCGCGATGGTGTCGTGCGTCCTCTTGCAAGCGAATAAACACCTGCAGAAAAGATTTCTTTGATTTATTTCGTGTGTTCGTTCTCGATAAGAAAGAAAAAGCTATTGTAGGCATGTGCTTTTGCAAGAAAGGTATATATGTGTGTGTATTGTATGTATGTATGTATGTATGTATGTATGTATGTATGTATGTATGTATGTATGTATGTATGTATGTATGTATGTATGTATGTATGTACCTATGTATGTATGTGAGGAAGGTATGTGCTTTTGCGGCCTTTCTACGGGGCAAGCTTTCATGGAGGCTGGCGGCCAAGGAAGAGCGCGCCAGGCTCTCCTATTCTTCTTGCACCGCCACTCAGAGATTGTCTTATGAACAGCTGTGCAGAGGTCGACGAGAAAGGGCCTTCTTGATTTCTGCCCACACACTCTCAATGATATCTATGTCGGCACTTTGCGGAAGCCAGTCAAGCGCCATCACACCCCTGTTTTCTAGCAGCCATGTGATTGATGCAGTGGTGTGAACAGGGCTAAAATAAAAGAGACCGTCCTGGACGAATACTAGCCTTTTTACTCTGTTCTCTGACGAAAAAACGCCTTCCTCGCTGCCACGTGACTCCGAAGACCACCCAAGTGCAGGTGCTCCCGTACCACTAGCCTGCTGGTCGATAGCCCGAGGTCATTGCGTATTTCCTTCGCAGTCTCCTTGGGGTTCCTTGTCGCGGCTTCAACGATGCGCTCGTCATCAGAGTCGGTGGACACCTTTGGTTGGTGTCCTTGGCGCCGATTTTTCAGAAACATTCAGTACATAAAGCTTGCACACCTGTGTTGACCAAAGAGCGATCGTATCCAGTCATATCTGCGTCACTCCTATATCATATCATATCATATCCGTGTCACTATCTGCAACTGTTCCGATATGGCGATCCCCAGCATGGCCGGCCATGGCTGAACGGAGGCACAGCTTGATATTCCTTATTTGTAACTAGCTGTGCCTAGGCTTCTCCTGACCTCAGGTAACTCTTTTCTGCAGGTGTTCCTTCGCTTGCAGGCGCACGCACGATACCATCGCGCAAGTTAAACCCGTGTCTTGCTTCCACAATATGTATGCCGCATCGGCCGGGCGCGCACTACGAGAGCGCGGTGTTGCAGGAGCACGCAAGCAGGCGACATTCGCAAAATTGCCAGTGCGCACAGCCGAGCCACTTTAGTCGGCATGAAAAAGCGCGAGAGTCTCACAGCGCCACCCTGGCACTGTAAGGAACTACAAACAGAACCGTTTAAAAAAAATTATGGGGCTTTACGTGCCAAAACCACTCTCTGATTATGAGGCACGCCGTAGCGGAGGACTCCGGAAATTTCGACCACCTGGGGTTCTTTAACGTGCACCTAAATCTAAGCACACGGGTGTTTTCGCCCCCATCGAAATGCGGCCGCCGTGGCCGGGATTCGATCCCGCGAACTCGTGCTCAGCAGCCCAACACCATAGCCACTGAGCAACCACGGCGGGTAAACAGACCCGTTTGCCACAGGAAGCAGTATAACTCTGCTCCGTAAACGCTCACGCCCTCGAGCTATACCACAATGCAACACTTTGATTGCTAGAGCACCCACGGGCGACGCTGCATGTACCTGCGGCCACGGGCTCCCAGCGTCTCGTTTCAGTCCGTGAGTACTGAGCACTTCACCAAAAAGTTGCCCTCATTCTTTAAAAATACGAAATATCTGCTCTGTTTGCTTCTGCTGGGAATCAAGTAATAGTGTAGCTCTTATGTAGAAACAGCCTATGGTCTTGGGCTGCTAAGCACGAGGTCGCGGGCACGGCGGCCGCATTTCTATGGGGGCGAAATGCGAAAACACCCGTGTGCTTAGAGTTAGGTGCACGTTAAGGAACACCAGGTGGTCCAAATTTCCGGAGTCCCCCACTACGACGTGCTTCATAATCGTATCGTGGTTTCGGCACGTAAACCCCATAATTTAATTAATTAATATTAATTTAGAAACAGAATGAAAATGAAATCGTCAGTCAGAAGTGACACACGCCTATAAAGAAAATTCAAGTCACTCTTCTATTGGTATTGTAATGGCTCTGCGAGTTCGACCGAGGTCATTTTCACAAGCATGGGCCGTATAACGTAAAACTATTCCAATATGTTTTTATTCCAATCTCCTGACGTCAAATTTGCCTAACTGCAGACGCAAGCATCGGGCAGTGACCCGCAGGGTTGTCTGAACAGACTAATCAAACGTTCTCTTCGTTCATAGGAGGTCACTTTTGTTTGTATTAGGAACAAATAACATTGCCTACGCTGAGCGGCTTGCCTTATCTGATTGGCTGATTAGAGGCAAGGAGCACGCTCAAGTGGAGAGGGTTTCGATAGGTCCGAGCCAGTGCACTGAAAATCGATAACCGGATGAAGAGGGTCGTGCCGGCGTCTGCGATTGGTCCGCTTTCCCTTACTTAGCTTGATGTGGCTGGTCGAAAATCGAGGTGGCATGCAACAGAAGATTAAGAATGACGCTAAAACGGATCATCAGCAAAGATGAGTTGGCAGACCGAGGTCGTAAACGTGCCGAAAGTGCTCGAAAACGTTACACGGCCACGCAAAATATTTTACTATATACGCAAATAAACCCATGCTCTCCGGCAAGTGCGAGTAGCCAGCGCCTGAGTGATCGGCGGCAGCCATCTTTTATTCCTTTCGGAAGGGGGCTGCGGCTATTCAGAAGAAAATTCAGTTTTGTTCGGCATATTAATGCATCTTTAACGCGTGCACGTCACTTTGACGCGGTGAGCTTTAGCGGTTTTGTGACCTCGCATGACAGGCAGGTTAAGTGGGTGCAGCCCGAAAACTTTTCACCAATGGCCGAGGTCTAATGGCGAAAAGGCGTCGAGTCAGAAATAACTATTTTTCTTTGGTTCGGTCCAATCATGCATAATCAGTGTGTACAAGTCATATCACATGGGGAGCTATCGCGGTTTTCGCGATGTCGCGTGACAGATAGGCAAAGTGGGGGTGGCCCAAAAAAGGTTTTGACCAATCGCAGAGGGCTGATTGCAGAATTATAATAGAAAAGCTTGGAATAGCTTTACGTTATAGCAGCCTATATCTACGATAAGTCTTCATTACACAGTGAAGTTCGACAGTTACACCTGCAAGAGGGTTGATTAGATTTCTGATGGTGATAAAATACTGAGACTGCAACGCTGCAACGGACAGAGGTTAAATCGTTCCAGCATTTTATAATCCAACGATTTCAGGCTGAAATACACATCAGTCGTTGGACGCGGCTGATTAAATACGCTATGCGGACCTGCCTCTCACCTGCAGATTAAATGTAACAAGCTGATTGTGTTTTAGAATACGGATATAGCGGTCCCAAAAAACTGAGCATCATGTAGGTTGCGCAAGCTGACAGTTTGTTTGGGCGGGAACTGCCCAGCGCCAGGTGTTATCCGCAACGCGAGCGCGTATGGCGAATCCCGCGCGTCGTCCGCTACAGGGCGTTCCGAGAAGGCACAAATGACAACCTTCGTTGTGCAAGCAGGGATATGCGCACTAAAGAAAAGTATTACTTATGTGGCCACCCTACTAAGAAAGAAATTTTAGTTGCAGCTGTAGTTTTAATGGACTTTCCAGCGTGCAGCCAAAAGCGCGAGTGCCCGTTTTCAAAAGCTAGGAAATGAAAGCTTCGCCCAAAAAATTGTCGAGAAACCACTTTATGGCACTTTCCTCTCAAAAGGCAAATTTGGCATTATTGCTCATGTTGTCGGTATGTGCATATGATTGAATTACTTATATTCACAGTGTTTTTTTTAAACGCGAATGAGTATTTAGTTTTTGTACTTTTCACGTTCAGGTTCAGGGCGGCAGAAGACAAGTTGAAGCGATGAAATTAGGAAATTACCAGGAGCTAGTTGGCATCGGTTGGCGCAGGACAGGGGTAATTTATGATTGAAGGGAGAGGCCTTCGTCCTGCAGTGCACATCAAACCGGCTGATGAGGATGATGAATATGAGGAACATTTGAAGTGACCTATAAATGAATATAAGCATGAGGATGATCTAGGCGCATATGAATTACTAACAGTTTTCGTGCAGCAAAGGAGGAGATAATTTTTCTATAGCAGTTACCAGCCCGCTCCTCGCTTCTCCTTTCCTGTCTAGTGTATATATGTTTTCAAACACATTTTACTAGTACTACTACTCATAATAATAATAATAATAATAATAATAATAATAATAATAATAATAATAATAATAATACATGTCAAGGAAAACGACCATGAGATAAAACCCTGGTGTTATTGGGATTGATAAGAAAGCTATAGAGCCTATGAATTCATAAGAAAGTTGTTCGCCTAGTAATCTGTAAAGTAAGATTACTAGATGATAGTTGAGCAAATAATTAACAGGAAGAATTCAGTATTTGTACGCAAAAGCGAGGTATAACTCGAGGAAAAATCACTGTAACGGAGTATCACTCGAGGAATAATCACTGTAATAATGCGAATAACCTGTATATTTTTGTGTACGGAACAGAAAACAAAACTCAAAGTAATAAAAATTGGCCCAAGAAGCAATACAACTGGTAATATGAAAATATACAAAACCAAATTGTAGCGATATAAATGCCTCTTCAGAAAACAGAAAAAAATGCACATGATTTGATTAGTACTCGTATGTCAAATACTGTCGTTGTTGTTTTATGAAAGCAATGTGATAAAGAAACATAAAGGGAAAATCTAATACCAAGAAATTGCTCTGATTCGAAAGTCATAATGAAGCTATCATTGATAGTTATTTCAGGAACACGAGGCAATTCTTTTTTAAATGGAAGTACGACCTCAACGTAGGATATACTATATGAATAGTGAAGACACTTCGGTAAATCATTGAATACATACATAGAGAGAGAAATGGCACGAGAAAAGCAGAGAAGTTGACGTGAAGAGAGGCTTCTGCTTTACTACCCTGCTTTGGGCGACGTGACCTAAATTCAGAACAGTAAGGGACCGATATGAGCATCGTGCCAATCCTCTGTTAAAAATTTCCTGTTCGCAATAAGCACCTGGTGTTCACACGGTTATGTTGTACACACAATTATTTCTCGGTGAAGTTGGTAACATTTTAACAATGTGCTGAACTGGTTATTATAATAAATAGTAGTTGGGCAAACAAAATGCTATGGTTGAAAGTATAAAAAAGCTCGTAATGAAGTCTAAGAAACCAAGCCGACAAAATTAACAAGTTTAACTGATTCCCCAGCGAAATCAATTAAGGATATCAAAATTAAGGAAGTCAAACTAAGCGTACAAAAAATCATATAGGCAGGGCTTCAGTAAGGTTTTTTTTTTTTTTCACGTAGCTACTGATACGATTATGCAATAACCTCTCTACAGCTTCACTGATCGATGACTGGGTACAGACCCTTTATTTATTACCCTTTTTATGCACATGAAAGACGCTAGCTTGGAGAGAACTTCGCAAAGTTTCAAATTTCATGCAAGATTGCGAACGTCGTGAAACTGTAGGCCCTATATTTCACATTGTTTTAGTTACGCTTTCTTCATTTTTCTCAAGCTGTCACGCTTAAAGCGGCACTAAAGAAGAATAATTTAAGCGGTACTGGTAAATATTAAATCATGTTTCTAGAATGCCGAAAAGATAACTCTCGCTGTCAGCGAATGCCTTGGTAAGACAGAAGATACGTGAATACGAAAGACGGGAGACGGCCCCTTCATTTCCCCGCACCAGCGTTTCGTGACGTCCTAGATTTTGACAGCGGCTCCGGAGGTTTGGTCAACTGCTTAACGACTGAAAACGACTACATTGTGTTCTTAAATGGAACAAAGCTTGAAGAACTTCTTCCGCGCTAAAGCGCTGGAAACAGTGCAATACTTACTGAGCATAATACTGCGCCAGCTGTTGTGTCACTGTTTTGCCTAAGGGCGACACAGCATTTTTTTCCCGCCTGCAATCAACAGCATCACGCAAAAGAAAATGGTGTTTCGAGAAAATACATGGCCATTCAAGATTTATTTTGTGCTTGCCTTTAAATCATCTTTAAATCAGAAGCTCGCTTCTGATGCATGAATGCATGAATTTCTTATTACAATTATGCTGAAAACAATGGAATTGTAGGGACGCAGGCAAAGCGAAATGTTTGTATTAATATCACTGGTATATATTTTTCACACAGCTTATAATCTCGCATCCTAAAGCACAACCTTAAAGGAATCCGACGTACAAAAAATGGAGGACGCTTAAGCTTCGCCTTCAAGAGTGGAACGCGACAGCGTTCCCATCGACCCGCCAAGGGGGGTAAGACAATGGGCTACAGGGCAGCCATCACTTACGAGGTGCCCCGCATCGGACGCGGTGAGCGTCGAGCCATATGGTCGAGCAACGCGGCGTTCGGCGCAGCAACGAAACGTGCGCCTGAGCAAGCGGAACGAAACGAAGAACTCGGTATCTCGGAGGGGGAAATGATGCACGCCAGCCAAACGTCGTGATCGGCACGGGCGGAGAGATAGACAGATAGTGATCTAAAGAAAGGAAGGACGCTTGATTCTGCAACCCGTGAGGGAGCACGGTGAAGCGTCGTCAGGGAAGAGAGAGTCCGGGCCGCGACCCGCCTCACACCGGTCCCCGCACAGCCCCAATGCGCGCGTGGCGCGCCAGCTGTCGAGGCAGCGCCGTACATTGAGAGGAGGGGGTGTTCTGTGTTTGCCGCAAGATGGCTCTGCGTGTGCGGAAAGCGCAGAAGAGATGTAGCGGAAACGCACTTCGCCACTCGTGTAACTGCGACTTCTGTAAGTTACATGGTCATAATTACCGATATACACCGCAGTATAACTTTCTACGGCTCGTTTCTAAAGCAACACCGCATTCACTAGAGGTGCTTTTGTACCGCTTTGAAGCATCGAACTCGTGGCTGAGTAGTGCGTCTCCATCTCACACTACGGAGACCCTGGTTCGATTCCCACCCAGCCCATCTTGCAAGTTGTTTTTTAGTCATGAAGTGCCTGCCAGGATTTATCGCTCACGGCCAACGCCGCCGACACCGGTTTTTCTGCGACACGAGCTCCTTAACGCTGTCGCGTTAAAATGTTCATGAGTTATGCTACGGTTACTCTAGAAAGAGCAGGTATGTGTTTGACAAGTATTTCGTATAAGAAAGCGCAGTTGAAGCAAACAAGCAAGCTTCCCCGCAGGTGCCACGGCACTACTCTTTTTTCTTTCCCTTTAGTGCTACGTGACGTAGTATGAGCGAGCTTTTCCCTACCACATTTCTCCGCTATCAGATTTATACAGAAGAGCATTAAACATTACAGCAATGAGGGTAATTATGTTACAGTGTACTAGAATAGGGGCAGTGTGTTCAGGAAGCGCTCGCCGCTGAGGCGCTTCGTCTAGATAGCACGAGATGGCGCTGTAGAAACATGGGCTGTACGGAACGGACGGCGCAGCGCCAGCGCTTCATGTTATTTTGATAATCAATTTCTGTCTCAGTCAAATAAAGACGTGCAAATGCTCGGCGGATGTTAAGATGCGTCTGCGAAACTCACTTTATCATCATCAGCCTGGTTACGCCCACTGCAGGGCAAAGGCCTCTCCCATATTTCTCCAACAACCCCGGTCATGTACTAATTGTGGCCACGCCGTCCCTGCAAACTTCTTAATCTCATCCGCCCACCTAACTTTCTGCCGCCCCCTGCTACGCTTCCCTTCCCTTGGGATCCAGTCCGTAACCCTTAATGACCATCGGTTATCTTCCCTCCTCATTACATGTCCTGCCCATGCCCATTTCTTTTTCTTGATTTCAACTAAGATGTCATTAACTCGCGTTTGTTCCCTCACCAAATGTGCTCTTTTCTTATCCCTTAACATTAGACCTATCATTCTTCTTTCCATAGCTCGTTGCGTTGTCCTTAATTTGAGTAGAACTCTTTTCGTAAGCCTCCAGGTTTCTGCCCCGTAGGTGAGTACTGGTAAGACACAGCTATTATATACTTTTCTCTTGAGGGATAATGGTAACCTGCTGTTCATGATCTGAGAATGCCTGCCAAACGCACCCCAGCCCATTCTTATCCTCCTGATTATTTCCGTCTCATGATCCGGATCCGCCATCACTACCTGCCCCAAGTAGGTGTATTCCCTTACGACTTCCAGTGCCTCGCTGCCTATTGTAAATTGCTGTTCTCTTCCGAGACTGTTAAACATTACTTTAGTTTTCTGCAGATTAATTTTTAGACCCACTCTTCTGCTTTGCCTCTCCAGGTCAGTGAGCATGCATTGCAATTGGTCCCCTGAGTTACTAAGCAAGGGGGACCAAGTGGAATGCATGCTCACTGACCTGGAGAGGCAAAGCTTCATATAATTCTCACTTCATATAATAGATTAATTATATGTGCACTCCTAGCGCATCTCAACGCCCATTAGATGGATTTATTAACCTGACAGCAAATGTTTTGCAGACACCGACGTAGTGGCGTAAAGCCGTTAAATTTGTGTTGAGCCACGCTGCCACGTACCCAGAAATTATTCGGACGGGAAACTTGGCTGGAAATAACGTCCTAGTAAAGGACATCGAATCGATTATAACAGACCTGGATTCCAGGTGCACACATTTTCTTTTGCGGTTCGCATTCATAAAAAAGCGGCTGCGGCATCCGCGACCCAACGTCAAGCGCTTAGTTCCTAAGCCGCTGTTGTAGAAGAGAAGGCAAAACAATAAGTACTTAGATAGCCCAAAGCCAAAGAGCTTCCCTGCTTGGCATTTACTTTTTTTCGCGATAAACATTTGTCCTTCGTTCTTTCATTCTGTTTGGCGAACACCCCGCAACTACATTTGCACACGTTATTCATGATTTTTTTTTATTTACATGATGAAGTGATCCCGAACGTCAGACTCATGTGCGAGTATGAGAGACAACGACATCCTACATTCCTATGAAAGGAATAAAGCAGGTAGAAAAGACGCCAAGTAAAAGGGATCTCTGCAAGACTACACATAGTATGCCAAAACGCAGAAGAACAGTGCGAGTACATTCCATCCCAAACAATGGAGACCTACAGCGGAATTAATGTGCGCAAATGAATTCCTTAATTCATTTCTTAATTATATTCACAAAATTAGCTTTTTGAATGCACCAGAAAAAGTTGTGCATTCAGATAAAACAGACAAGGGTCAGCATACATATGTTGCACAATTGCAGCCAACTTTAAAGTGCAATTTCTTTTTTCGTCGTGCTTCTCTTCACTGATTAAGCCCTTTAACATAAAAGTGCAGCCTCGTTAGGAGATAAAAACGCACAACTGCTGATGTGAAGTTATCAGCATGTATTTTGCAGCCTATGGCATAGCCAATTAAATTTAAAGCTTTCACTAGAATCATGACGTCAACTATGCTGTCGCTGCAAAACTCCTCTTTGCTGAAGAAGGTTGTAAGTATATTCCCTCAAGTTTCTTTAGTACTTCAAAAAGCAACTTGGAGGGATACAGCAATCATCCCCTGTAACAAATTTGTGAATTTTGGGACTGCTAACACTAGAGTTCTGCAAAAGAAGAGAGCGGCAGTCCTCACATTTGTTGCGAGTAAAAATGCCTGCGCGACATACCCTGCCATATATAATGGATGAGGCGGTCATCGCTCCTTTTCTCCACTTGAGCCCGATGCTCTACCGGAGTACTGTTCAGCCCTGCTCTGCCAGCGTTAGATTTCCAGCTTCAACTAACTCATGAAGTGACGCAACGTCCCCTTCCTTGTCATAATTATCAGGGGAGTGAAGTAGCGATACCAAATCTTTACTGACCTCAGTGTTACCTGTTTGCATTGCCTTCGCCAAGTTATAAAAAGACAGGCAATTCACAATAATAAAATATTGAGATGGCGCTGGGGGATCGTTGGATCCTCACGACTACCTCACAAGAAGTTCTACAACTTATATTGGCTTAGTCTAGATGCCAATAGGCATTTAAAACCCTCTCTTTCAAAGTATTCTATCTGAGTCAAAGTGCTGCACAATGTCACACGGAGCCCATCTGCCACCGACTGGCTCAAGAAGCTGCAAAGTCCTTTTACATTAGAAAGCATATTTAACGCCAGCGAACAAGGACAAAAGAGAGACGACACCACAACGCGCTAACTTTAACAACTTCATTTTCAGGAAACACCCACCTATTTAACCCATGCACCGTTAAGTAGGCGGGTGTTTCCTGAAAATGAAGTTGCTGAAGTTAGCGCATTCAGGTGTCGTCTCCCTTCTGTCCTTATTCGCTGCCGCTAAATACACTTTCCAAGTCAGTTTACCAACACGCCCAACAAATGGCAATCCTTTTGCATGTGACTCCCAACGAGACAGAAACTCGAGGAATTCCTCCAGAGTCCTTCAGAGCAAGCACGCTGCAACCGCGCGCAACACACGGTGAACGCGTCTGCATGCGTCCGTACAGCCCGTGCGACTGCAGCGCCGCCACATACATCCGGGACCTGTCTACGCTCCCGGCTTCAAAGCAGTGCGTGGCGCACTCCGCCGTCTGAACACACTGCTCCTATTCTAGTACATTGTAATTATGTGAACCGGCCTGGAATTCGCAGCCTCCCATATTAAATAAGAAAACGGGGGTTTTACGTGCCAAAACCACGATCTGATTATGAGGCACGCCGCAGTGTGGGACTCCGGAAATTTTGACCACCTGGTGTTCTTTAACGTGCACCTAAATCTAACTACACAGGTGTTTAAGCCCCCATCGAAATGCGGCATTGATGATGATGATGATGATGATGTGTGTTGTTTTGTGGCGCAAGGGCCAAGTTTGGCCAAAGAGCGCCAGGCCGGGATTGGATCCCACGACTTCGTGCTTAGCAGCCCAACACCATACCCACTAAGCAACCAAAGCGTGTAGCTTCCCATATCGCCTGCGCGGCGAAATTAAACCATATATCACAGTAAGACCACAGTACCATTTTTTTCGTATTTTTGTTAGATACACGTTTATAATCGTGGTAAATACGTATTTATAATCGCGAAGAGTTGTAGACGCCAGCAACAGGATATTGCTGACACTGCTATGCATGTAATCTAGTGCGTTGAAGCGAGTAATGGAGATTTACGACACGATGTAGATATCAGAGATCAATTGGAGATATTTTAAATCGCATTATTAGCGTGAGATCTCATGTACACGAGATAGCCTTTTCTTTTTCCTAGTGTACTTACTTTCCAATGTTCTGTTTTTTCAGCATCCAACTGGGATGGAAAGACCCCAATGTAACAGCGAATCTCGGACGGGCTTCCATCCCGATAACCCTGTCCAATTACAACAATGTAAGACTAAAAATAAATTTCGATAATGTGCTTACATGCCAATCAACACTTCCATTTAGCTGAAAACTTATGTACAGTGCATCCCAGTTTCTTGTCGTTCAAGACAAATAATTCTTCAGAAATCCGCTTCCACAACATTCATGTTTTTTTTCTCATTTCTGTTGTCGCTTACTATTCCTAAACAGATGCAATACTACGGAGTCCTGACTATCGGTACCCCGCCCCAATCTTTCAAGCTCCTCATGGACACGGGCTCCAGTAACTTTTGGGTGCCGTCGGTGAATTGTGATCCGAGCACGGCCTGCGGTAAGTATACGCAAGCCAACTGTGATTTTCATTGCGCGGTTCGAAAACTTAACTCATAACACTCGGTCTCTTACCTCCACCCGATCGCAGGCAGCCACGCAAAGTACGACAGCAGCCAGTCCAGCACCTACACCAAAAACGGACGGTACATCCGGATCCGCTACAGTGGCGGCGTGGTGTGGGGCGTCATGAGCATCGACAATGTGGGCGTCGGTCCAGCCACCGTGACGCAGTACAAATTCGCCGAGATGGGTCACTTAGACAGTAAGATGTTCATGAACGCAAAGTATGACGGCATTTTCGGACTGGCCTTCCCGAGTATCTCGCAGAACGGGCAGCTGCCACTGTTCGACGCCATGGTGAAGCAGGGCGTTGTCCAGCAGGCCGTGTTCTCGCTCTACCTGAGCAAGCAGCCCAGCGAGCAAAACGGCGGGGAGATCTACTTCGGAGGCATCAACGCGGAACGCTATACCGGTGACATCCATTATGTGGCCGTCAACCAGCCCGGTCACTGGCAGGTCACCATGGACAAGTGAGCCCACTTGCTAAGGAGGGAATGGGATAGGTAGACTAAGGTTTTACTCCAAGCACGTTGGGCCAGTATGCGCGAGCCTCGACGCGGTTTTCATGGTCTCTTTGCACTTTCGTAGCTACCAAGAACCTTTAGACAAAGATGTCTTCGTGACAACTAGAAGCCATCATCAGAGATGGTTGCTTCTGTAACACCCTCCCTTTTACACGGAATAGCAGTTTATCTGAAGTATTCGTGTGTACGTGTTAAACGTCATTAACGTCATGAACAAACAAGTAAACACAGATATAACTTTCGGTCTCGTGACTCTGAATCCTGCGATCATCTGCTTGCGTATCAGCAGGGAAACCTGGAACCTGCGGACCCTAAGTGCTTTGTGGCGCACCGTGTGGAGACAACGTCGTATGCTGAACACTGGTTATGTTCTAAGTGCATACTGGCGAGTGCTAGCGGTGTCTCCGATAGCACTTATTGGCGACGTGTCAATGGAGCGAGCGCCCGTAAAACAGTGCAAAAGCGATTGTGATGGCTGTCAGAAGTAGGCCATGGATCTGCAGGTGACTGAAAAGCAATCCGAAGGTGGATGCGCCGTTCGGAGGCGAGTAGGAGCAGTATGTTGCATGCTGCAGGCGGATCCAGCCTTGCGAAACTTTCCTGCAACTGCTCCGCCCGAGCGCCACTTATCAAGTGCGGTAATGTCTGAAGCCCGTCACATTCCACTTGGTAACAGAAATATATTTTGTGACACAACGTAATACTGACTGCGAGTATAGATTTGAACCTGGGTTAAACGGGCTGCGGCCCATCCATTTCATGTGGACCCACAACCCTCACCATTCGCACTCTTGCTCTGTGTCACACGGGAGCAACTTGAAGAGGCCAAGCACGTGCTATAGCCACGGAAGGATTCGGACAGGCTGGGCGAGAAAAGCTTTCTTCCCTTTTTTTTCGTTGTACGCTGGCTTCTACTTGCACCTGTGCAAAGCCCATCTCTCGAGAAATCAGAGTAGCCCCCTGACCATCCCCTCCTTCCGAAACCCACAGGAGCGAGAGAATTGTGGCGCTAAAAGTTATCGTGCAGGCCTGCAGGGGAAATTGGTTGTCCACAAGTGTAGAGGGACAAAGCAATGAGGTAAAATTATTGAAATTAAAACTCAAGCTATATAGCGAAAATTACGGAAATTATAGCTAGGTAGATGTCATGATTTCGAACAACAATATAATTATTTCGCAGCAGACTTTTTTCCCCTCCTACATTATTCAAGTAAAGCAGAAACACTTCAGAAGATGAAAGATCGGACCACTGATGAGCAAACAAAACTGCTGCAGCGCCGCAGCCAAGACAAAAGTTAAAAGGGTAGTTGCCGCGCAACGGCGTAGCCAGAAATTTCGTTCGGGGGAGCTCACGCTGCAGCTCGGCATCCTGTTTATAGAATTTGTCGAGGGATGAAATGCATTATAATAACTGCATTGCCATTGCCAAACATGCTGCAAACGAATTCTTGAACGCTGCGCACTCCCAAGACAAGTGAAATATGTATTTTTTATAAAAGAATATACTAGCATGTCTCAAAAATTGTGCCCGAAGTAACTGATATGAGTGCTTCCATGTTCTCTGTCTATTTAATAAGTAAAGAAAGTATCACATGAACTTTAGAACTGCATCAGTTTGAAACCAGCAAGTGCATGCCGCTTATATGAAAAATGTAATAAAGGCCATGAAATTAACAAGTTGAGGACAAATGTGGTAAAGAAACTTTCTTAACCTCCCTGTCTTTCTCTCATTTGCATTTATCCCTCTCTGTCATTCAAGAACCTTGTTTACATTTTTGTACATATGCAACGACCAGGGAAAAATCTCAATGACGCTATCCTTTGTTACAATGTATTCCGCAGGACCAGCTGTCACCGGTCGCGTATTGTGAATAATTGCACCGAAATTATAGTCGCAACACAGAGAACATATAAAAAGCAAAAGTTCTGCGAAATCTACGAAGGCGAGTGAAATTAAAGTGAGCCAATTCGAATATATGACAAACGGGGTACTTTATTCAAAATGTCTCCATGAGCATTAAGAGATTTGTCCCACTGACTAACGAGTCGCGTGATTCCCGTCTAATTAAACTCCTTGGGTTGCTGTTTCAAAAATTCTGTAACTGACTATTTCACGTCATCGTCCGACACGAATCTAATTCCCTTGACCGGTTGGTTTTTTTTTTTTAAATGCTCAAAAATGTGGAAGTTGCAAGGCGACAGGTCTGGGCTGTATGACGGACGTTGCAGCGTTTCCCACTTGAAGTTTGTCAGTGTTGTATTAAGCACATCACAGACGTAGGGACGGGCATTGTCGTGGAGCAAGATGACCCCATTCCTGAATTTTCCACGTCGTTTGTTTTTGATTGCGACACGCAGCCGATCCGACGTTTCACAATATCGGACGCGCTTGATAGTCTCTCCAGGTTTAGCAAATTTGATCAAAAATGGCCCCTGACGATGGAAAAAAGGTCAACAACACCTTTCTGGTAGAAATTCCTTGCGGTGGTGAATTCAAATGTTTCCACCGTAAGCTTTGTCGTCGTGTTTCAGGCTCGTAGTAGCGGCACTATGGTTCGTCCCCGGTTACAATTGCAGACAAAAAGTCGTTACCTTCAATTCGATACCGGATCAGATGAGTCAAGGCAGCGCCGAACCTCTCCGTCTTCTGGCGATGGTTTAACATACTGGGCATCCATTTCGCACACAAGAGTCGATAACGGAGATGTTTATATATTATGGTGTGACCCGAACCGTGACTGATGTTCACACGCTCTGCCAATTCATCGATGTTTATCCTGCGTTCTTGTGTAATCAGCATTTGCACTTGTGTTGGGGGTGATAGCACGGTGGATTTGGCCCGGTCTTGGATCGTCTTTGCAACTTTCACGTCCTTCTTTGAACCGCTTCCGCGAAGGCTTCATAGTGGCTAATGAAATGCAATGTTCAACGAATACGGCAGTCATACGGCGACTAATTTCTTTTTGGGAAACATCTTCAGCTGTCAAAAACCTCACGACAGCACGCTGTTAAATTTTTGGAGTGTCCATTATGCCCCGCAATCATGTTCAACCCCACTGCATGAGAGCATTAAAGAACCTTTATCCCCACACCTACGTGTCACTTTTGTAAATGAGAGATGTCTCTGTGTTAGGCACATACTTCGCACATAATTAACCAAACGATTATTGCGCGGGGTGGGTTGGCTCACTTTCATTTGACTCGGCCTCGTACATTAGAAATGCGAAGATAGAATGGAATATACAAATGCCAAGATACAGCTTCGTAAAGGGCAAGAGAGTGTCACTGGAAACAAAGTTCACTGCACGTATACAAAAAACTTCGCAACAAGATATCTAAGTATACGTAAAAGTATTTAATAAATCTACTAATTTAAGAAAAAGTCGCGGTATATAATGCGTCAAACAAGGCAAATAAACATGTTGCGCAACCACAAATTCACAGATCACCCCCTGATGCATCGAGCGTGACAGCAGGCGGAGCGCTTTCTCCTCGCTTTTCTCCCTTGCGCACGCAAGACTGACCCACCATCGCCCGCTCACCCATGCCCCGCCCCACCCTACGCTTTCACTCGCACATACAGCATGCGGCGCGCGGTCACGATGTTATCGCCCTTGGATTTTATACGGAACATGAGGGTGACGACCACGCCAAGAATGCGCCTGGAGTGTCCATATTGCTTCTATCGCAATAATATAATAAGAGTATCCGGCAACTGAAGCGTCCCGTGGCCCATTACTTTCCACAGAAGAAGTAACAAAATCGAGCTTTCACCATGCGAGAATTTGCTGCGCCGCAGCAATGTATTTTTTTTTCTCTTATGGGGCAGGTGCACCGAAATGAAAAAAGCGCAAAGGAAAGCATGTTTGCCACAATGGAATGCCTACTTTGGGTACCTATGTGGCTACCGAAGGAATATCGAAGAAAATGTGAGACGCTTGGTGCACAGAGAACCATACACATTCTGCTCTGTATCCTACACCGGCGAGACAAGACTTTCCGGAGAGGTTGCGCTCAAGCGAACGCGTTGCAATACGTCGAGTCCCCACAGTGATGGCTGCGAGCGACCATTGTTTCTTTTTCTCGTGTACTAGCTAGAAAGAGTCCAAAGCTCTGCCAGATGAAAATCCACTCAGCCAAAGAAAAACGAACGCGCATCGAAGTGCGACGCGTGGTGTTCGGGGCAACACGAGAAAAACGCATGTTCTCTGGCTGGTTCCATCAGCCCGCGGGTAGCGAGAACAAAAAAAAAATTGAATACGCTCAATGTGTCCTCGCGTATAAAAGTCAAAGTATAAAAATAAATAAGAACGTAGTTACCTTTGCTGGTTTTAGTATCTTGACATGAATGCTTTGACGCAGGTGAAAAAGAATGTTGATTGATATTCTTTTGTGTGACATGACGGCACAAATGAACCACCACAACGCTTCGGCCCAGCGGACCTCGATGCCTGCTTTGTGAAATTGTCTGACAGTGTGTTGATTTGGCTTGTATCGTTGTATGGTCCGATGTACGACTTTAGAAAAGTCAGTGCACATTTGGCGTCAAATGGTTATGACAACATTCAACGCGCAAAGTTCCGGAATTGAAAATCTAAAGCACGACTTTGGAAATATCAATGCACTTTTCCCATCAAAAGTTTATGAAAACTTTACGCCCATAAAGTTTCAGAATTGAAATCAATGCGCTCCGTAGATTCCGTGGCATTCGTGAGATACTGTGATGAGCCCACTCGCCATCCAAACGCCCTTGAAACTCTGCTCAGATAGGGCTCCTTGCTTTACGATATGTGACTCCCGGTTCATGGGCGTTGTCGCGAAATCCAGCCCGATTTCGGAATGTTCGCGCAGAAATGTCTTTTCGAGCATCTAAAACGACATTCTAGACAAAATGCAGCATGATTTCCGGCACCGGGTGTTCTTTTGGTCGGCGGCAAATGACAGCAGAAAAAAATTTCATGGGGGGGGGGGGCTGAAGCCCTATGATCCCCTCCCCCCCACCATAATTATGCTTCTGTTGCCACGGGTGCATTTCAGAAAAGACTGCAAAAGAGTGAATCCATTAACGTGTTCATATCTTTTCATGTGGGACAGCCGACGTAGCGATTTACAACACAGTGCGTAGGTGCTGCTGTAGTACACGGGAGGAAAGCAGCTGCTTCCAAAGACGTTTCTCTATATGAGTTCGCTGTACTCTGGCCTGTTTTGGGAATTTCTTCAGTGCTTTAATTCTTGTTCTCTCTATCCTGCACAGCATGGACGTTCAAGGCACGACGCTCTGCGTCGGCGGCTGCAATGCTGTGGTCGATTCCGGAACGTCGTTCCTCATTGGACCCAAAGCGGAAGTGGAAATCCTTCACAGGGTCATTGGCGCTACGCGCACCGCTGCTGGGCACGTAAGCACGCCGCAGAAATCATACCACGATCACGTGAACGCTTCCGCGCCTCGTAGGTGTTCACCGATACATTTTTTGCTCTATTTTCTAGTGAAGCAGGGCGTATTCTAACATTTATGTCATAAAGCCTCCTGTACCGCGGTGCAAGTTTCTAGTCCTACAGACTCCGACAAAAAGTATCCGTGTTCTGTTCACCGCGATATTTGCGTTTTTTGGCACCGTAACAGAAACGCCGGTAAATGGCACATGGCATTTTCTGCTTACTGGAAATAAATTCGTGTCATCATACGATTGTGGAAAGCGTACAATAAAGAGGGGAAGTAGCATATGGGCATGATATCATGTTTGATCATGCCAGTGGCATAATCATAAATCACAGTTGGTAATATCAAGTCGTCACAACGATGTAGCAGCTAATTTGCGAACAGCCGTTAAGAGGGAGCTTTAGGCTCGAAGCCAGCTTTGATCGTCTTATTCAAATACGTGTGCAGCGCGGAAATTCCCTACTTATACAACAGTTGAACAGATTTCAATAAATTCTGTAGCATTTAAAAGATAACCTGATGCTACCGACTACTGGAAACATAACATTGAATCAGCAGCTCAACTTTCAAAGAATAATTGCCGAAAATTGATAAATTAAAAAATTGAAACAATGTTTACAACTTTGTAACTCTAGGCCAGCAACGGTCATTGGAAAACCACATATTGCAATGTTGCAAACTATATTTGTCAGGTGTTCGTAAGTGGACAAATGTGACATATTAAATTCCAGCTGATCTCAGATTATTACATTTCCAAACAAGGATGCTACTTTATTCAATTCAATTCAGCTTTGTTCAACATCTGCCAGATGTTTGGAGCACGGACAAAAAGCCTGAAAAGTCTTTACTGTGTCCGTGCAGCATAGCATGGCATAGAGTGGCATCAATTCCATACAAAATGTAGAGGACAAAATCAATTTGCAGGAAATGCGAAAACTGCAGAAAACACAAAAACAATGCAAACGATAGGCAAATATGTGCGTAAAGAAAATCCATGAATATACAAAAACATCCCTGGATCAGAAACGAGAAAAGAAAAAGTACAGAAAATACAAGCATTATTTCAACAAAAAATGGAACAATGGAGAGTTATACATATATGTTCCGTAGCTCATTGAAACAAATCTATTCTATATCCGTGCCATTTTTGGCCAATTCATTTAACAACGTCGGTAATGTGCACTATAACATTTGGTTACCGTAGGTCGTGAGACATTATCAACTTTCCATGTTTCGGGACAGGGTGTGTTGTGTGCAGGGGAATTTTTTAGCAACCTCGCCAGTGATTTCAGAAGGTAACTCTTCTTATTTGTTTCCAGTTTATGTTGTCGAACTAGTCTCAAATTGTACATAGATTGCACGTTACCAAGCTTATAAGCTTCTTAAACATGTACTGTGTATGACTTAGGTAAGGAGTTTTAAAAACAAGGCGTACTGCACGCTTCTGAAGTGAAAGAAGTTCATTCATATTTCCTTTAGTTGTTGTTCCCCAAACTACACTGCACCATAGTTTAGCGTAGAAGAAAATAGAGATGTACAAAATATTGTGAAGAGAAAGAGCGACTGTAAAGCAATTGTGGCGCATCAGACCAATTAATTTGGACAGTTTTTTCGTTAGGTAATTGATGTGAGCATCGCAGGTTAAATTATTGAAGAAAATCACACCAACCGTTTTTAAACTTTCTACAACTTCTACTTCGAAATCGTTTAGCAGTAGTCGTGGGATTTCGCAGAATTTGTTTCGTGGATGAAACAAAAGAAGCATATGGACGGCATTCGACAGAGAACCCCTTCGGTGGGTCATGTCTAAGACCTAGCTAGCGCAATACACGAATCCACAAATCGCCTTGGTTTTTAACTGTGTGTGCCGTTTGTGCTGGCACCTATATTTTTCAGTGCAAATGCCCTCTCCCCTCCGGGAAAAAAAGCAACCATCCTAGCAGTCTATGCGAACTACAAGACAACAAAGCTGGAGTGTAGCTAGGTTTGAGACGCGTTCTATAGTATAGTTTCGTACTCGCGACAACGGTGTTCTGAAAAACATTTTGAGGACGTTTAAGTTTCGCCTTTACGAGCGGAGCGCGATAACATTAAAAGGATCTTGACTGCTTCTCACACTTCCCGGCAACTGCAGGTTCTGTAACCCTAATGTTTACCGGGAAGCGATAGCACTGACCGCTATCCACGAAGGAAACCTTTCTGGTAGAAACGCGGCCTCTGGGTTAGGCCGATCCAGGAGGTAGCGCACAGCCGCGCCAAAAAAGTCATATCATTTTCAGGTTTCTGTTATTGTTTGCAACTGTTAATATTTAAGTCTGAGAACATTTAACATAAGATACATGCGCTGTCGGTGTTTTGTTTCATGAAATTTGTTTGTGGGTTGCCATTCTCGAAATTCCTAGGAATAACTTTGTCAAGAATGAAAGACAAGAGATGTGCTACTTAGTGATATAATGGTGTGGCAAAATAACATGCATATACCGCGTGTCATACAACAAGGCGTGGAATATACATATACCTAAATATATACGAAAATTTTCGCTCAAGGGCCAGTCCAGCGACGCCGACACCGGATTTTCGGCAACACGGAGCCCTTAATGCTATCGCATTAACACTGCTCGAGCGCCTCGACGACGCACTCGCGAAGAGAGGTTTTTCGCATGAGTTAGAGGCTGCGGTGACTGAAGAGCAGCTTGGTGTAGAGCTGGAAGCAGTAGACGGGCCCCAGAGCCAGACCAGTACGACGGGAGAATAGCGAGAACTTTATATGCCGATGCGTCATGGCCTTTTTAGCGCCACTGATCTACGGCGGTAAACGAGCGAGCGAGCAGCCGGCATTCCTTGGTTTATAGGCGGCGAAATTCTGATAATCCTATGTGTCGCTTGAGAAACATTGTGCAGAAAAGGAAGAACAGTGTCCCTGTAGGGAGGAAGTTTCGCTTCCATGGAGAAGAGAGAATTAAGCCGGTGGTAATTTGCGTTGGGCCCAACGCAGTCATTGCGTTGGGCTAAAACAGCACCAAATTCAGCACCAAGCTAACGTTCACGTGGATCTCAGTAGGTGGTGCAGTGTTGGAAGGGACGTGAGGAGCCGGCGTACTGTCGTAAATCAGTCATCGTACTCAGCCAAGAGGTCAGCCCTGGCGACAAGTTGGGTCAAAAGAGGCAATGACGAAGGCAAGATTGCAGATGAAACGCCAGAAATATGAGCTTAAACCAATGGAACTCCGAAGCTCTTCCACAGTAGCTGGCTTTGACTTCTCCGCAACGGCGCGAATTTCGGTAAGATTATGAAGAATGCACGCTTTCGAAACGACGTGCCTTAGGATAGTAACCTGGAGCACAGAAGTGACGTTTCTTAGAAGTGTATTACAACCTAGTGGCTCTGAGAAACCCAAGTACCTGCTGAAGGTGATTGAGATTAGATTCAAAACTTATAGAAAAACCCACATTGGTGTACAAGTACCAAAGACAGATGTGCCGCTAAAGACACCAGGGGACAGTGTCCAACACAACTTTCAATATGTCAGGCGCTTTGGAAAGGCCTAAAGGCATCGCGACGAAATCATATAACTCGTCAGTGGTCACAATAGCCGTTTTCGAGCGTCTATTTTCAGCCATTAGTGCCTGCCAGTACCTAAACCGCATATCCTGCGAAGAAACTAATTCCGCTCCGTGAAGGTACTCTTATCAATTCAAAGTACGTGCATAATATATGAATTCTGTCCACTTTAGATGTCCAAATAGATGCAGGTCACGGAAACATGATATCGCTTCTTATTGTTCAGTTAAAGAGCCATAAACTTGACGCTTCATTTCAATTCTCGGCAATATTTGTTTAAAGAAACGATGATAAGCTAAATAAAATATGCGCTCACAACAGTCTGTTTTCTTTTTCTTTAAACTACAACAACTAATATCAGTATCGGTTCTGTCGATTACAAATAAAATAATTTATCCTTTAGCCAGGGCAGTGTACCCGCCAGCACACAAATCGCTTAACAAGCGACAAGAAGTAGCTTGGCGGCGACTTCAGACGAACACCTACCCCAACCCCGCAGCCTATCACTACTACTACCTGGACCAATACCCTAATACATGTAACCATTGTAAGAAAGAAACAGATGTGTTCCATATTATGTGGTCGTACGTACGTGCCCAGCGGAAAATCATACAAAGCACGAAATAAGTAATACTGAGCTGTGGGAGGCCGTGTTGCTCAGCTCCGGCCCTGAGCTGCAGGCCAAGGTCATCAAGAGAGCTGAAGAAGCCGCCCGGGCCCAAGAGCTCGCGGCTGCTTAACAACGAGGTCACCTGTCAATACCTGGTTTTGAAATAAAGTCTTTACTCACTCATTCACTCCGTTCCCATAACCTTAGATACGAGCTCCTAAGGTAGCGCTTGCCTTAATTGCGCACTTCACGCCAGCGCTGTCCAGCTGCGTCTCGTCCGCCACAAACTAAAAAAATTATGATCGTGTCAGCGATAAAACTAAATAAGGCACTTTGAAGAAACGCGCACTCCGCAAAATAGCATCGAACTCGGGGCGCTCCCATCTCAAAACTGACGCGCGTACTAACGGAGCACGAGCGCTAAAAGCAGCAGTTTTATGTCAGCAAAAAAGGGTGGGTGTAAGAAACATGCAAGATATGCAGGGCACCCGCGATTCGCGAAGTGCTCACCTTCTTTCCACAGGGTAAATGGGAAGTGCGGCAGAACCCGTGGGGTACTGCGGTGCAACGAGTGCACTGCGCACGAAGGCAGTCGTAAACCAGTAACAAGGTTAAAGAAGTGTGACGGTGCTCCCCAGCTTCTCCGTGTCTATAATGTGCAGCTGATACATGCTGCACAGATCTCCGCCACTTTTCTTATTATTTCCTCTAATATCGCCTATCACAGAAGTAACACAAAGCACTGGCTACCTCTCGTGCTAATCGTGCCGTTAAGCTTTTCGTGGTAAAAGGGCAAGGCATACAATGCCGCGGAGACGCTGCGCTGATGTGAGGACTTCGTTACGATTTGAATGTCCGTCCGTGAGTTACCGGCGCCAATCTCTAATGCTCCTACAAAAACGAGGTGACATTGGCGACAACAAGAGAGAGAGAGAGAGATCATTGCAGCGCTGTAAGGCAGTCAAAACCCTCAGTACAGTGTTCAGGGTCGGCGTACATCATAGTTGTGCTGACGAAATCAGTTAGACACCGTTGGTTTGTAGAGTGCCTGTTTGAACCAGCCACTCGGCGGTGGTGTTGGTGCAGAGTTCAGAAGCAGCATGGGAGAAGAATTGGTCTGGGATAGTAGCCTCAGAAGATGCGAGAGTCAGTGTGATGCGATGTGATGTGCGTCCACGTGGTGTGATGTGACGCATGCGTCTATGTGATGGCATGCCGGAGCTTGGCGCGTCGATCCTAAACATGTTCACATCCGCGCGGTTATGTGCCAGACGCAATTCGCGCTTCGGCGTTCGAGTTATGCCGCGCTTAGCCATGCGAGGCACACGCAGATTACTCGAAGCACAGGCGCGCAGTTGGGCCTCGAACTACGCGATATTTCTTTGCTTCGTACCAACTCGGAGAGTTGTCTCGGCTCGCTAGGCTTTGTGCAATGGAGGTGCGGTCACCATGGTAACTTCGCAGCGCGTTCTCTGCAGCACAAAGCCTAGCTAGCGGATGATGCAATTTTGAGTAGTGCAAACTGGGAGGTCTTGGCGCCATCTGCTGGTGGTGGTGGTGGTGGTGGTGGTGGATTGTAGCAACAGGCGGGTTTAGCCTGGCGAACAAGGCCGGCAATTGCTCCGCCCGAGCGTCTCGCACAATACCGCTGATGGGTTTCACCATATGTCCATCAACCCAGTGTCTCTTAAGAATTCGATCAGGAGACGTGAAGTTTCTTTGCGGGCCATCACTGATCCCTCGGGAAATCTGCTTTCACTCATTCTTACATGGGCACTTGTGTGTGGGGCGGACGTAAATTACTTCTTTCTTCAAAACTGAGCTTCACGTATTACACCCATTCATTTTTGACGCTTGCAGTACGAGGTCGATTGCAACGGGATAGCCAGCTTGCCACCAATCACTTTCAACCTGAACGGCAAGTCCTTCCCGCTGCCAGGAGAAAGATATACCATTAAGGTAAATACGCAGTGTTTATTTTTATTCCTTACTTCTTTTTAGGCGTGGGGGGGGGGGAGGGAGGTAAAGCGAGAATTCTCCAAGCGCAAATAATCCTAAGCATTAGCGACAGCCTACCATGTCATCGTCTCCCAAAGAAATTCTGGTTAATTCTGCCAGCTCATAAGTTTTTATTCCACTACCTACCATCGACTCCCCAACTTTGATCCGAATCTATGGCTCCGCCTTTCGTCAAGACGACCTAGAGCTGAGGAGACGCTACTGTGACGCTTGTGGCTTGGTGTGGCCTTCACGAATGCGTATACTCATTTCGGATCGGATTGGCCAATGGCCCTACATGCGATAACTCTAGCTGCGAGAAAACAATCGTACACTTTCTCTGTGAGTTTCCCGGCTTCAGCGCGCCCAGCAAATAACTTTCAAGAGTGCTAGGTATTATTGACAAATGCCCTTTCTTGGAGGAAAAGGTCCTGGCACACTGGCTGAGACCGTCCTCAGCACAGAAGGCTTTGAAAGCGTTTTTGCGCTTCCTGCGGAGGATTGATCTTGGAGACAGAGTTTAAGCAGGGCCGTATTCTCCTTTCCTTTTTATCTTTTATTTTTGCTCTTCCTTCCTTATTTACTCTTTTGTAATATCTCTTTTGTATTATCTTTTATTCCCTTTACACCCTTTCCCCAGCACAAGGTAGCCAGCCGGTCTGAGAACTGGCTAACCTCCTTGTCTTCCCGTCAATTTCTCCTCCTCCTCCTCCTACCTTCGACAAAAGGCATGATTTTTTTTTTTACGCGTTCTTCACGATCTCTTGTTTTTATTTATGGGGCCATTTCTCTTTTTTTTATCCTTCTTGTACTTTTTACCCTATGACGTTGGAATCGTTACTTTTGTACATAGTTATTTTGCTTGCTGACTGAACTGTATATGTTGCGTTCTTGTATAATATGCTTACACTACAGTTTCCTATTATTTTCGCGCATTGCTCTAATTGTTGTATAAAATGTGGTGTGTACATTACAGTACTGTCTACTTGTCATGTATATAATTTATGTTTTGTTATATGCACATTTAATCTTTACAGTGACGCCCCCCTTACGCAATGTCTCATAAGAGGCCTGTAAGGAAATTTTAATTAAATAAGAGATCCTTCCCAACCACACTGACACGCGGCGCTTTTTTCCAGATCCCGATCGAAACCGGCGGTGTTCAGTGCTTCACGCGCATCTCCGAGCCGGATAGGTCGGGATCAAGCCTCTGGATCTTAGGTGCCATATTCATGCAAGAGTATTACACAGTGTTCGACAGGAACCAGAACCGCGTCGGATTCGCCACTGCGGTCTAAAAGTGCGTCGTCGCCGCCAGTCTGCGACACTCTTACGGCCCTCCGAAACGACTGCTCTTGAGTTCCATCGTGAAATGAATAAAGCATGCCTACTGTTTCTACGGCGTACTTTACAGCGAAGCTGTATATGGTCAGCCGATTCGTCCGTACATCCATCAGTCGCCTGGAGGTCGAAAAGTCCTCCGGCGCAGCCCCATGCACATGCGCGAAAAAAAAAGAGAGACAGAAAGGCGCGCGGTTGGCTGCGCAAGTAGTGACCTCGTTGCTCTCCGTCGCAGCCGAGGACGCGCGCAACAGTTTATCACCGGTTCCGAAATGGGTAGGCCACGCGTCATATGTACACCTGAGGAGCAGGCAGCTTTCGATCAGCAACACCGCGAGAACTGGGGACGAGCTCGTCTACGCATATATATATATATATATATATATATATATATATATATATATATATATATATATATATATATATATATAAATATATATCCCTGTCTCTCTTAATAAATCATCCAGTCGCCATTGTTCTTATTCAAGTAAAGCACATGAATAATGGCGCCCATTTTAGCAATGTAATTACCTACCCAATAAAGCCGACACGATGACAACGATGAAGGCACAGCAGAGTCGCCGGTGGCGTCAGGGTGACAATGACGGAAATGCTGACGTTAGCCTGACGCCGATAACAAAGGCGACACGACTGTGACGGTGATAAAACTACGACATCACGACGACACTTCATCGACTGACGCGTAAGACAGCGCTCACGTGGTGTCCTCAAAATCATGTACGAGTCTGTAAACGTATTGTGAGAGTCTTTACTGGTACTCAGCCATTGAAGCAAGGTAACAAAGAGCCCGCAGTGTTAGAATTTTTTTCTACGTGGTTAGGTTGCGAACAACGGCATTTTGTCAGCTCCTTTACATAGTTTCGTAACTTTTCTTATTGCCCGCACCTCAACCTTGCACGCGTCTCGCGACCACAGAAGTCACATTTAAACCCAATACATTCTGAGGTACGTATTTCGCCGTAGGCTGCAAGAAATAAGCCTGAATGATAACGGCATAGAAAGTTTGCACAATGTTCAAAGCTCACGCACCTTCAGACGAAGCTTGAAGTTTGATGTGGCGCTACGCCCATCGCTGATGACAGATTTGAAAAAAGCGTATCTTGCTTTAAAACCATGTCTCCATTGCAAGAAGAAGCAGGAAAGTGTGTGCCATCCCAGATAGCATGCCGACTTTCCTTAGCCATGTTGAGTTTTCAAGGAGGAGCCTTCAGAAAACAGCTTCCCGCACGTCGAAGATGAACTGGCCGATCGCCCGCATTAGTACAGTGCACTACAATACGTAGCATTAGGCAACTGCACTCGCACGTATTTTTCTTTCTTTTTTTTGCCTTCTCGTCACAGGACGTTACGTAAATGTGGTAGCTCAGCAAATTAAAAGGTAGCGCAATTTCTCCTCGCGCACCAGGGAAGTTTGCTCGTTTGCTCCGCGCGGCGCGCGTGGTCGCTACTAAATTCGGCGTAACGCGTCGGCACACTTCCCGCTTGCATTTTTGTCGGGTAATCGGCATTTATTGCGTCTTGCCCATTCCTCTTGGCCCGGGCCAGAGGTGTAACTGGTTCGTTCTTTTGCCGCTAAAGGATCGCACAAATGTGTTGAAGCAGGCGAACGAAAGGCTCGTAATTGTTTGAAGTCAACAAGAGAGAGAGAGAGAGAAATAACGCTTATTTGCACCCGCAAAAAGAGCCCCGAAGAGTCAGGAGTCTTCCTGTCTCTTCGGATTGCTCCTCCCTTTTCAGCTGGCTGATGCTCCTTGGAGCTCAGCGGTGTCCAGGGCCATGCGGATGACTTCTCTTTGATCATCTTCCTTCGAGCTGGTCATTAAAGTCTCCCAGGATTGTCTATCTCTGTCTGGTTTACTCTATCTAGGACATGTCCATATTATGTGGATCATGTCCGCCTTTGCCCCGCAGTGTTTGCAGTTCATGTTTTCAATGTTATCGTGCCATCTCTTCAGTATGTAGGGGTTGCAGATCACCCCCGCTTGCAGTTGCCTCCATGTTATTTCTTCTTGCTTACTTAGTTTCTTATGCGCCTCTGGCAGTGTTTTCCTTCCCATTCTATAATAAGCGAGAATTTCGCTGTAAGTGTTTATGCCTTCTTCTTTTTGTAGGGGCTCCCTGGCTGGAGAGGCTGTATTGGTGTACCGTTAAATAAGCTCTCGGGCCAATGCGTGCGCTTTCTCGTTGCCGGGCAAGCCTTCGTGGGCAGGAGTCCATATAAGGTTTACTAATTCTTCTGGAATTGGTCCTTTCTCCAATATGTTGAGCGCCTCTTTAGAGATTCTCGCTGCGGTATAATTCCTGATGGCTGTTTTGGAATCTGACACTATGATTTTGACCCTTGAGGAAGTCCGGGTCAAATGCTACGGCGAAGAGCAGGTCGAGAGCTACAAGGAAGAATACCGCGGCGAAGAAAACCCTACTACGGACCGACCCATCATGAGAGAAGAGGTCGTCGAGGCGATAAGATCGGCCACCAAGAACACGGCGGCGGGGGCGGACAAAATCCGGAACTCGCTAATCAGAAATGTCGGCGACGAGGCCATCGACCAACTGACGGCCTACCTGAACAAGCTCTGGCAAAAAGGAAGAGTTCCGGCGGAGTGGAAACACTCCGTCGTTGTAATGATTCAGAAGCCAGGGAAGAAACTCCAAATAGAAAATCTCAGGCCGATATCCCTAACGTCGTGCCTGGGCAAGCTGTTCGAGAAAGTGATCACGAAGAGAATCCAGTCGCACTTGGAAAACGAGCAATGGTACCCGGACAGCATGTACAGTTTCAGAGCCAACCTCTCAACACAAGACGTGCTGCTCCAACTCAAGGAGGAAGTGCTCGAGACGATGCCGAAAACGGGCGAAAACGTCGTCATGGCCCTCGACATCAAGGGGGCCTTCGACAACGTGAGCCACGCGGCCATCATGGAGGGCATCAACAACACCAACTGCGGGAAGAGAGTGCACGATTACGTCAGGGACTTCCTGAGCAACAGAACGGCGACGGTGGGGCTGGGCGAGCTGAGAAGCAAGGTCTTCCCCACGCCGTGCAAGGGCACACCCCAAAGATCTGTCATATCGCCCGTCCTCTTCAACGTGGCAATGATTGGCCTGGCAAGAAAACTTAAGGAGATCCGAGGCATCCAGCACGCGATATACGCCGACGACGTCACAATCTGGGTCACCCAAGGATCCCTCGGAGAGAAGCAAGAAAAACTGCAGGAAGCGGCGACCTGCGTGGAAAACTACACCAGAGAAAGGGGACTGCGATGCTCCACGGAGAAGTCGGAGGTCCTCAGGGTCGGCAAGCACCCAACGCAAGCGACACTGGAGGTGACCCTCGAGGGACACAACATCCCGGAGAAGAACATGATTAGGATCCTGGGCATGTGGCTACAAGGCAGCCGGAAGTGCAGCCACACCATTAGCCTGCTGAGCAAGGCGGCGGAACAGGTGGGCCGCATGATCAATAGGGTGTCCCAAAAGAGATACGGAATGAAAGAAGAAGACACTCTGAAGCTAGTCAACAGCCTAATTGTCAGCCGAGTCACGTACTCCCTGCCGTACCACGTGACGACCAAGGCAGAAAGAGAGCAAGCAGACACCATCCTCAGGAAGGCGTACAAGACGGCTCTGTGTCTACCGAGAAACACGTCGAACGAGAAGTTGCTCCAGCTGGGCATCAGCAACACCTTCAGCGAGCTCGCCGAGGCTCTGCTGGGTACGCAAACCGCGAGACTCAGAGGCAACCCTACGGGACGAGGGCTCCTGTGGAGGTTGGGCCGGGATACGAGCGGACTGACAGACAGATACGCGGACGTACCGGACCACCTCAGAAAAACCATTAATGTGGGACCACTGCCAAAAAATATGGATCCCAACTTACACGAAAACAGGCGAAAAGCTAGGGCCGAATATGTTGAGAGAACGCTAGCCCAGCTAGACAATACAGTATACACGGACGCCGCCGTATATCCATACGGAAGAGAACGCGTGGCCGCGACGGTAGTGGTTAATAGGGAAGGAAACCCGATCACGTATGCCACAGCAAAGGTCGCTGGCACAGCGGAGGCCGAGGAGATTGCCGTAGCGCTGGCGGCAGCGGAAGGTTATAGAACAGGCCGATCTCTCAACATACTGACGGACTCAAAAGAGGTGTGCAGAAACTACACGAGAGGCAGAATCAGCAAAACTGCCCTCAGAATACTCAGCGGAGCCACCTCCGCCGAGAAGGAAAAGCCCCGACACAAACTAATCTGGATCCCGGGTCACGCAGGCATAGTGGGGAACGAAAGGGCAGACAGCCTAGCTCGAGGTGAAGCGTTCCGAGCTGGGTGGTCGAATGCCCCGGAGACCCACCTACAGGCTTGCGAGGGGGGATACGCAGAGACCCTGAACTTACATAGAGGAACTAGAATTAGATATCCGCCACCACACAAAGACCTCTCAAAGGAGGAAGCGACCAGCTGGCGCAGACTACAGACAAACTCCTTCCCCAACTTACACGTGCTCAATAAGATGTTTCCGACACAATACAGGGCCACCTGCCCTTGGTGCGGTGCCAAACCTACACTCTACCACATCACCTGGGAGTGCGAACGCAACAAAGCATTCCACAAACACGAACACCCGAGTGCGGAGCAATGGGAGAGTCGGCTCACCAGCAGCGAGCTCACGGCCCAAAGGGCCCTAGTGCAGCACGCGAGCGATGCAGCGCGACTCAGTGGAGCCTTGGAATAGGGGCCCACCCTTGCTGAAGAGAAGTCTCCAGTCGCCAGCGCCAAGAAGATGAAGACGACGGAGACCTCGTAACCGCGAAACACTGGAAAGACTCAAAAGTTTTCCCTCCCTCCCTCCTCCCCTTTTTGAGTCAAAGCTAGGGCTATAGCCACCTCCTCTGCAACCTCCACTCTGTTTTGCGAGGTACTGCAGCTCTTTGAGTTGTCACCGTTAGCCTGTGTCGTCACTGAGACAAAACCTGGTCTGCTTTCTTATTCTGCTGCATCCGTGTAGAAAACCCCTTGCTTTTTTTCTGGTGATTTTTGTAGTGCTTTAACCCTGTCTTTCCTCCTATCCTGATGGTGACTGGGATGCATATTCTTCGGGAGTGGTGGTATGCGTATCCTATCTCTGATTTGCGACGGAATGGCTCCCGTGTTTCTTACTTTGTTGCTAGTTTTGTATCCTAGTTTCTCTAGAAGTCTCAGACCACCTCTGCTTCTCATTAGTCTCTGTTGCTGGGAGACTAGTGTGGCTTCGATCAACTCTTCTAGGGTGTTGTAAATGCCCATGTTTAATATCCTGTGCGTAGAGGTGCATGGTGGAAGGTTTAGGGCTGTTTTAACTCCTTTCCTGATGAGGATTTCTATTTTGTTTTTCTCGGCCCTTGTTAGTTTAAGGTACGGCGTTGCGTATGTGATCTTGCTGATCGCGAAGGACTGTACTATCCTTAATAGGTTAGCCTCCCTCATGCCTGCCTTCTTGTTGGCGATTCTTCTGAGGAGTCGACAAGTTTGGCTTACGCTCATTTCAAGCTTTCTAATCGTTTCCGTATTTCTTAGATTGTCCTGAATGTGCATGCCTAGCACTAGTATAGCTTTTACGTTTGGAATTGCGTCCCCATTAACCGTGAGTTTTATCCCGTGGTTAGGAATTTTCTTTCGCATTTTCTGTGGACTGATGAAGAGAGCCTCCGACTTCGTAGCTGAACATTTAAGTCCGGCTTTTTCTAAGTGCTCTTCAATTCTATTGATGGCCTTTTGCAGCGTTTCTTTTATGTAGGCGTCACTTCCTCTATTTATCCATAGGGTTATGTCGTCCGCATAGATCGTATGTTCTAGACCCCGTAAGTCCTTAAGTTTGTGCGGGAGTCCCATCATTACTATGTTAAAGAGAGTGGGTGAAAGCACAGAGCCCTGCGGTGTCCCCTTATTGCTGAGCTCTATCCCTTTCTCCTCGTTACCGCCTAAACTGACCGTTACTGTTCTGTAAGTTAGAAAGTCCTTTATGTACTCGTAGGTACGTCTCCCTACGTTTAGGCTATTCAATTGTTCTAAGATTGCCTTGTGGTCTACGTTGTCAAATGCTTTGGCCACGTCTAAGCCAACGATGGCTTTCGTGTCCTTCGTTTGGTGGTCGATAATTTGCTCTTTAAGCTGTAGCATGACATCGCACGCAGATAGGTGTGCTCTGAAGCCTATCATTGTGTCAGGGTACATGTCTTGGTCTTCCAAGTATCTGCTAATTCTAGATTGTATCACGTGTTCCATTAGTTTCCCGACGCATGACGTGAGGGATATTGGTCTGAGGTTTTCGAGACTGAGCTTTTTCCCCGGTTTTGGAATTAGGACTAATTTAGCCTCCTTCCATTCTTTGGGGATTTTACCCTTGTCCCAACACTTTTGCATAAAATTTGTTAGGTTTACTACTGACTTGTCATCGAGGTTCCTCAACATCCGATTGCTGATTCTGTCCGGTCCTGCAGCTGTTTTCGTTCTTAGTCGATTCAGCTCGGCCCTGACCTCTCCTACGGTGACGGGGCTGTCCAAGAGGGGGTTCTCTTCCCCTTTGTAGTCCGGCAGTGTTTGTTGCGGACCACATTTAAGATATCTATCCTTAACTTCAGCGAACAATTGTCTGTTACTGCCTTCGTATTTATACACTAATTTCTGCATGTTTCTATGCGTCTCTGATTTGCTGCTTTGGGGATCAAGTAGGTGCCTCAATAGTTGCCATGCATTTGATTTACCAATTTTGTGATCCATCTGTTCACATATGCTATTCCAATTTCGTTTCGTGAGTTCGAGTGCGTATTCTTCAATCTCTCCGTTCAGTTGCGCTAATGCCCTCCTAATGTTTCTATTGCTTCTATTCTCTTTCAATGTTTGCTCTAGCTGCTTCTTTTTTCCTCCATAATCTGACCAGTTTCCGGTCTACTACCTCTTGCGTTTCATCTGCCTCCACCTTCTCGGTGGCCTCTTCAACCGCTTCCAAGAGTGCTTTGCTCCAACTGCCTACATCCTTGAGCTCCTCGTTTTCGGCACATTTCTCCCCAAAGAGGTTCCAATTTACTGCTTCGATCTGCTTTGGTTTGGGAGTTGGTATGCCGTGTTCTACCACCGTCTCTATAATTCTGTGGTCGCTCCCCAAGTCCTCTCCCATGTTACACCATCGTGCGGTTATGTGTCCCCCTATGAGAGTAAGGTCCGGTGTGGTGTCCCTGGAAACTCTATTTCCTTTTCTCGTCGGAATTTGAGGATCTGTTAGTAGGGTTAGTCCATGCTTGGAGATAGTATCCCATAATTCCCTGCCTTTTGGTTTCGAGGTTTTGTACCCCCAAGCCGTGTGTTGCGCGTTAAAGTCTCCGACTATGACTACGGGGCTGTTGCCTGCAGTATTTTTGGACCTTTCGATGAGCTGATCGAAGCCACAACTCTTTTTTTGCTTAGGAGAGCTGTATACGTTGAGAACGCATAGGCTCCTATCTTTTCTTTTCCTCGGTACTAGTTCAATTAGGACGTGATCAATATTATTTGTGTCAGTCTCGTGTAAGACTGCTGCTAAGTTTCTTTTAACTAAAATAGCTGTCTGTCGGTTATCTCCTTGCCCAGTGTAGGCTGTGTAGCCGGCCAATTTTGCATTTTTCCCACACTCTTGCAACGCAATGACGTCTGGTTTATCGATGTTAGGAATGTTTGTAGGACTGCTCGCTTTTTCAGGAAGCCCCTACAATTCCACTGCCAGATCGTGTTATTTTGCCAATGCATTTTGAATGTTAATTAATTGTGTTCTAAACCAATCGAATTCAGCTTTTAAAGCGAAATCGCGTTTGTCAAATTCTGCTTTGAGGGCGATGTCGCGTTTTTCAAATTCCGCTCGAGTTTGCTCCATGAATTGCATCATAGCTCCGTTCATCGGAGTAATATCCTGAGTAACTTTGTCCATCTTACTGTCTGACTCTGTCTCTCCCGTTCTCTTCTTTTTGAGCGGGGGCCGATCTGTTTTGGGCTCTTTGTCCCCTACACTCTCTTCCTGTGTCTTACTGTTTCCACCCTTCTCTTTTTTCATCTCCTCGATTATCTTTAAAAATTCTTCTCTCTCCTTTTTCCTATCGTCAATCAGTATCCTAATTTGCTCTTCCTGCCGCTTAATAAGCGCTTTTCGCTCCTGGTTTTCTCTATCCTTGTCTGAATCCTGGGAGACTTTGTCTGACCAGCTCACCTTGTTACTTGTTTCCTTCTGTTGTGTGTGGTGTTGCGGCGTCTGTAGCCACGGGAAGGACTCCGAACGGCTCCTGGTCATGCTGCTCGATCTCTCGCTTGGCCTGCTTTTACGAAGTTCCTCTTGGTTCGCCTCCTCGGCCGCTTGTTTTTGCTCCCATTGTCTCTTCTTCACGATGTACGGGGTGCGGAATAAATTCCTGCACTTCTTATCCCCGGTGACGTGGTTTTTGCCGCAGAGCTGGCACTGCGGTTCGCATTGATGTCCTTCTTGTGGTCTGGTTACCCCACAGCCTCTACACCTCGGTTCGTCATTGTCACACACGTCTGATCTATGCCCGAGTCCTCCACACTTGTAGCATACTTCGTACCTCTTCTTGTATAGGAAGCACCGTAGAATAGCGCCCATGAAGAAAACCTTGCGTGGAACTTCCTCGTCGTCAAAAGTTAGGAGGAAAGTTCTGGTTTTGCCCATTCTTCTTGCTTCTAGAATTGTCGGGTTGTCTTCGTCCTCGTTGAGGTTGCTTAGGACTTCTTTATCGGAGTACATTTCCTCTATGCCGTGAATAACTCCACGCCCACAGCTTTCCGGTGCGTTCACGTACGTGACGACCCCGTAGTCCTTATCTCCGATTCTGATCTTATCTATCTTGCTTATTCTTTTAGCATTTTCCATAGATAATGTGTGGTAGATGATCGTACCTTGTTTGGTGTTTATCACGAAGCGGTCTCCCTTGGCTTCTTGTAGGCTGACGCCCGCGCTTTCTCGCACTGCTCTTCCGAGGCTGACTTCCGGTGCCTTCTGAAGCACCGAGAGGCCTTCTCGTAGTCGTAGAGTCCCTTTCCAGCCCGTGGCAGGCAGTCTCGGTAGGTTCGATGCTACCGATAGCTCCGCTTCCTTCTTCCCTGCTCCCTTCTTGAGCGCGTCGCGCCGAGCGTCCGCCGAGCGTCCGAGCGTCGTCTCCGCGCCAGCTGGCACGGTCTTCTGCCTCCTTTTCGCCAAAACGGTGAACCATCCTTCGTTGTCGGGTCCCTTAGGATCCTTTTCGTTGCCTTCCACAGTCACTTCCATGTCGCCGCTTCTCTGGGAGCCGCCGCTGGCTTGGGGCTGCCCGTCGACGCCGACCACGGCCGTGGCCATGCCGAAGCCGAGGTGAGGCTTAGCGCGGCGTTGTGCTCCGGTCACAGTTTTTTAGCCGTAAAATCACTAAAAATCCACTCACAGGCACAGACAATTGTGTCCACCGGGTCCTTGTCACTTCCGAAAATCGATTTTAGCACTTTCGCAGATCATTGTGCCAGAAAAACCACCAGAATCCTTGGTTGTTCGCGGAGCCGGCGTAAACACGTCTTCACTCCTCGACGCTACCTGGCGTTCCCCTGAAGTCAACAATAATTTACGCCCGTTGGTCACGACTATTTGAAAGAGCAAGTGCTAGCTCGGTTATCTGTGTGACTAGGTCCTAATAAGCAGCGTTAACAGAATCGTCAGAACGCAATCGCACCGATCCTAACTCTAACAAGGTCAGCACATGGTTTATTTAAACCAAAGTTGACGGTTTTAACACTTCATTTCTTAGCAACGTCTGCCTAATTTTGGCACTGAGTGTCGAAAGAATAGCCGGCTTATGTTTGGAGCGCGTTAACTATAATAATCGAGCAGATCAAACTTTCCTCACGTATAAACACCCTCTAGTCCATCCATAATATGCAGCTGTCGCAGCTTATTCATATTTCGCAGAATTATTATTTATTTATTTATTTATTTATTTATTTATTATACCTCAAAGGCCCCAGAGATGGGGTATGTAGTAAAAGTTAGTTAGTTAGTTGTAGTAAAAGTTATGTAGTAAAAAAAAGTGCTTTTGGTGCTTGCGAGCAACAATGCGGTGCACAAAATAGCCGCTTTATGCACAAGTTTCCCGGAAGCAGCACAATACATGCTTTGGTTCAAGACAGTCAAACCTACATCCACGAGATCCTTTAAATCCCTGGTGTATGAAAGCCAGTAAACGCAAGGCAACCCCATTCTTGCATTCTCCCGACTTCGTAACAAAGCACCGTGCAAGAGAAACTTCGATAACCACTCTATAGAGACATCAGAATTTGCGTGAAAGACGCCGCACGCATTGGGATACGCAGCACAGTACGGTGGCTACAAGCAAGTGTCATGGCACCGGCGCAACAAAAGAAACAAAAACAAGAAAACAAAAGGTGGGCTGCGCGCAGACGTTCGCGCGCTTGTTTTTGTCGAGACGGCGCGAGCACCACCACGGTACTCTGCTCCACGAATAAAGGCGCGCAGACTTCATCGCCTCTCCACGCTGGAAAGTTAGGGTGGAAAGATAAACGAATGACGCTGCCTTAATTTTATTCAGGTAGTGGCAGCAGTATCAGCTTGAGAAGGGGAGTTCAACGACGTTTCTAGTTTGGCAGGGTGATGTTGCGATAGCAGTATCTTGTGCCTTAAGATACACGATACATTCGTTCATGTATCGAAAATATAGATACTGATACACGTCTTGCCAGAGGTATCATGATAGAGATTCAAGATACCCAAAGAGCATCTAAGATAGTATCTAAGATGCACGTATCTTCGATACTGCCCAGCACTGCATTTGCCGCTCTTCAACAAACGTCTTTGACGCCAGCTTGTGTCATTGGTTATGTGCTGCTGTTCATGATAGTCATAAAGTAACATAAGTTAAACACAGCATAAATCTAATTTCACCCAGAATACTGTAAGTGAAATAACAAAACGTACAACAGCCATATGCCCCTAACAGATGTACATGAGTGACGTGGCTCTACCTCGCCGTCTCACGAGCATGAAGCAAATGATACTGACGTTTGCTCTTGCTCACCCGTCGATGAGGTGAAGTCACACCTCAAGAATTTTACTCTCTCGGCGAGACGGTCTGCTATCATCTGGAGAGGTGTTAAAGGCACATTACAAATGAACATTATGTTAAACTGCATTCGTAAATCACGCTTCTGAAATAATAAAACGTCTTCTCCTACTGTGACAGGAGGCTCGGTAAGCCAGAAAAAACACAACAACGAAAGGCACGTGGCGACACCGCCATAATGTCTCTGCTGCAGCTTCGCTGAGACGCCAGATCATTTAACAGCGTTTACTAAAGGAGTAGAAAACTGTTCATTGATATACTAAGACTATATTGAATTCTAATTTCTAAAGAATCCAAAGACTCAACGTTGAATATTGCAAAACCTTCTGCTGCCTCCAAGTGGCCCAAATACCATAAAATACTTGAGTCGATGACGTCACAGTGACATACCTGCGCCGAGGTTTCGGCACTAAATTCAGTACGAACTTTGGCCTTCGCTTTCTCTAGTACCTAAATTTGTCATTGTGTCACATCAATGAAAATAGTTAGAAAAAAATACTTAACCCGGTGTAAACTGATTTGGTGTTCCCGTTTAGTGTCCCTTTATTAGGGGCGTCCGCATGCTGTTAAGAACGGCCGGCTGAGGTGCAAGTTCTGCCAGCCAGTTGCGACAGCGGCGTCAACTGTTCTACAAACGCAACCGTCACCCTCCAGCCACGGTTTTACTTAGTCGACTGTGTGCAGAACACGCGCGTCCTCGACTCTCCATCGTGGAATTGCCGAGATGAGTTCGAGGAAGCAGGCTTTGTGCATGAACCCGCCACCGCCCACTTGATCTGCTATGAGTCAGGGAGGTCCCGAGGGAACGTCTGCGAAGGCCCCTTCCCACGCACCGTTCTTGAAGTAAGCCCCGAGTTCTACGAAGTCCATCTGACGTCGGTTGAGGACCGTGAACCTTGCGCAAAGAAGTGTGTGTGTGAGTGTGTGAGTGTGCGTGTGTAATCGCTCTCGCAAAAAGCGGCTCGTCTCCTGGTCGAACGTTTTCCCATTACCTTGGGATCGAGGGAGGACCGAGTGTTTATAAACCGCTGTTGTGCGGCTGCTCAGTACTTTTTTCTCTCTCAGTCATGCTAGACTGAGGCACGTTCTCTTGCAGTCATGCTATACTGATGAACTGCAACATCCTGATGTAGATACTGTAAATAAACCCATTATCCTCGTTCTCGATGAAAAGCAGTCCTTCCCTTCAACAACGTCCTCAGCGTGGATAAGTTGGACGACGGCATGGGCCACCTACCTTCAAAATTCATGCCCGACTCCAATCTTGACAACTGATTGCGAGCGATGGAATTGACCCCCCCATCCTAACAATGCTGCAGGCGCATGCGAATAACAAAGCCAAGCGTATGGGCGTGAGGGTGTTGTTGATGCGCAATATCCTTGGGCAACCCCCACTGAAATGTTTTCGGACATGGGAATGCAACAGAAACCGAAATTTTGTCGCAGCCAATGCATGAGCCCTCGAATCGAGAGGTGCGCAGGAGACGCTTTACCGTAAAACGACTACATTCTCCACAAAAATTTCGAATTCAACAGTAAAGCTTTATCAAATTTTAACTTTTCTGCGGCTTCCTTGGTACGAAAGCTAATGCAGTTGATTGTACTTTTCCGACGCCCGTCATAGGTAAGATTAAGGAACAGAATAATAAAGGTGTTTTATGTCAGCGCAGAATGTGTTCAGCCTCTTTGTCAGCCTGCACTTTTACGAATTCTAAAACTTGGGCTGAACACTTCACAAGGAAGGGGTCATTAATGTCGAGAAGATTTAGTGTTTTTAGCAGGTAAGCGGCTAATCCATTATGCCACGTTCCTTTCTCAGACGCGATTACCCTGAAGGGGACGTTACTTTTGTGCGTCTTCGCGCAAAAAAATAATGGCCCCTTCCCGGCGAAGAGTTAGAACCAAGTTTTGGAATTTGTAAAAGCGCATGCTTACAAGAAGTCGTACGCATTCTCCGCTGACATAAAAGACTAAAAGACCTTTATATTCTATTCCTCAATCTGACCTGTTAACCTGCGTTGAAGAAAACATTGACCAATTTAGCGCAGCGCGGTTTTGAAATGAAGCCACAACTTCTGTTCAGCGTTCATTAGCCTTGCTAAAGAAATACCTGACCAACGTTTATCCTGTGGAATAATATGCCATTTTTACAGAAGCAAGGCGTATGTATCTGGTCTTGTTTGGCTCCCATCCTGAGTAACCTGTATCTTGGAAAACTAGACAGAGTCTTGGCAGGGAGGTTCAAGGGAACCTCAGTCTACATAGCGTTCCTATACGTGGATGACTTCCTTTTGTTGCTTGCCTGCACTCCTCAGTGTTTTCAAAAAGAATGTTAAGGTGTTACAAGCACAATTTACGAATGTCTTGGTCGCCTTGATGGGACCTTCTAAATGCCAACAGATAGGAGTATCCGCTTTGTCGATCTACAACTTTTGTTTTACAACCACATCGCATGCGCTACTTCGCCCGTGCCGCCACCGCTAGAGAATGAACACCAGAATGCACTCCGCGCGAGACACGCGTTCCACTGCTCGCGCTTTCTTTCTAAACAATGAACGACGCAACCGGTGGAATTCAAAAGACCTGAAGAGCTGCGCTGAAATTTCACATGACAGGGCATCGTAATTGTCGGTGAATTATTTTATCTTCGGTACTTTGACTTGATAACAGTGATTAAACGGAACCTACTACGACTACAGTGATGAAATGAGGGAGCACATTAGTGCAATGGCCGTTAGTGCAGCTGGAACATCTCTATAAGAGGGGCTCGGCATATTCTAAAATTTTCATTCGCTCTTCGCACTTTGCCAGTGGTATGAGCGGTGCTCCGCTTACGTCATAACCGGAATTGGACTCTCGAGAACGGTTGATGATAAGAAAAAAAAGTATAACTGAGCGGAAGAAATCTTTATAGTGTCATATGTCTCACTCTGTAAAACACAGGCTAAAAGTTAGGACAATCTGTTGAACTGGCGAGAAGGCCAAAAAAAACAGAAAAGCCCGATGGCTTTCACTTCAACCGCTGCGACTTGTACACTACAGCACATGCGAATCCAGGGTTTGGTTATCATGGAAAACACTTGACAACAAGCACAACGCGTGCGTTCTTATACTCGCCGCACGCGTCAGCGTGGCACGGGTCGGAAGCAAGATTACACAGACGCACAGTGCGCTGGCCCCACGTCGGCTCTAAAGATCGCGACCTGGACAGGTCTTGTGCCTTTTCGCGAAAAAAGTCACGTGCATCTGCTTTGCTTAGATATGTAGACCAGGGCATGAATATTCTGCTGCCCGTCGCACTGAACTACGAAGGCTTCTGTCACAGCGTGAGCATACGCTGCTAAGCATCTCTCTGTTTGTGCACGTGTATGTGGCAAAAATATTGACGGGTGATGATAATCACGTGCCATAAGCAGACATCGTCCTGCAGAATTCCCGCAGCCTTACTGTACTCGCAGGAGGGCTGCATGAAGGCGGATGGGGACCGTATGAGCAGGTACTTAAGACAAAATTAGTTTTGTTTAGACAGATCACTTATGGTAAATTCGACTGGATCTCTTATAACGCTCGAAACACATTCGGCTGGTTTTTACAGAGCGCCACGCACCAGATCAGTGCGCTAGGAGCCGCTCTCACCTTCAATCTGGGAGCGCTACACAAATCTGGCCGGATTCCGGTCACGTGGCTCCTGAAGCTGCCGTTGTTGGCGTGGCGTCGGTCGGCGTGGTGCTTCTGACCATGCACGCCTTGTTTGTTTACAACAAAAGAAGCGCTGACCAGTTCGACTTTAACTTAATTCTGGGTTTTATGTGCCAAAACCACTATTTGATTATGAGGCACGCGGTAGTGGGGGACTCCGGATTAATTTTCACCACCGAGAGATCTTTAATGTGTCCCCAAAGTACGGAACATGGGCGTTTTCGCATTCCGCCCCCATCGAAATACGGCCGCCGCGGCGGAGATTTGATCCCGCAGCCTCGTGCTTAGCAACGGAGCACCATAGCCGCTAAGCCACCGTGGCGAGTTTAACTGTTTGCTCTTGCGGTGTTCGATTTCTATGGCAAGCGGCAGCACATTCGGCTTGGTTATACTTTCTTTGGTTCCGATAAAGTTCGGGCTCCGCATCGTTGCAATCCGAGTCAGAGCGCGATAGGGACCAACCGAAACTACCATTAGTCGTCGCTGTCAAAGCGCACGATGACAAACGAATGCAACCAGTGAGAACCTCGCTTCATCATTTTCGAGTTGTTGTTTTTTCTCCCAGAACCTTGATACGCTGAGTGGTGACGGCAGCTGTTTTCTACTAAAGAGACATGAGGGCTCCACAAGAAGTCTCTAATCTCCTGGTTACAGAAAGTGGAATGGCACTCGCTTGCCGGTAAAAGTCACCAATGCGTATTATTGTGGCAATGTCCTGCCACCTAGTTTGCAGAGGTACAACATAGGGGCCACAGCTTTACGAAGCCTGGCACAGACCAAGCTTACCGCTTTCTGCACATATGGCCTAAATACTACAACAAATAAGATTTGTCGGCGGGCACAGTTCAACCATACAACTCATGTACTGATCTAAAAATGACTGGTCTTATCCTTAAAGTTGAGATTCGTTGTTGCCACTTTAGACAAGGCGTGAAAGTCTAACATACATTGCGACGACGAATGCAAGTTTTTTTTTCTTTGAAACTAAAGCGAAAACAACTGTGAGGCTCAGAACCGATACGGTTTCAAAAAACTCAAGAAAGAAGCACCAGCGGTTTTGAGTGCAGCCGCCTCTGCGACTCTACCGCAACGTTGGTGTATAGCGCTTGTGTTGCAGACGCCGATAAGAAATGCACTATAACAGCAGAAAGACGTTAGCTCCCAGCAGTTACGGCGGCTCCTCCTGCCATTTCACTGCAAGAGAGGCCTCACCATGGCGTTCTGGGCTACGCTTCTCCTGGCTCTCACTTTGATCGTCGGTTCACGTGCACAGTTTGCGTAAGTTAACTAGATATTACTAATTACGAAAAAACGGTGTACTTAATTCGCTAACCATATGAAAATTGAAAAATCTGAAGCATTTTTATTTGCGCCAAAGAGAATTTTCAGATGAGTGGATGTTTTTCACAGACAAAATAGAGAGTTTTAGAATGTGTCTCCAAACGTCTGGGGCTCCAAAGAAATAGCGTCGAAGCTACTGCGCATGCGCGAGACGCTATTTCACTGATTTAGCGGTAGCCCCAAAACCTGCACCAAAAGATTTGCGTCGACAAACCTAGCGGCACCCTTCGAAGCGACGGCTCTAACCTAGCACCACGTACCCAGGATTTTTTTTTTTTCGATGGGGGCATTTATTGGTTCGGGGGGGGGCACAGTACATTTCAGTGCTGAAGCTGTATTACTCCCCAAACTTTACTGCCGACTGAAGTGAAACTTGGCAATAAATAGTTGCAGAGAAGCAAGCATTTTATTTCAGTTCAATAAAAGTGAGGCTTTCGCCATTGCACTATAATAGGTGAGGGAAAACGTACAAAATTACGCGCTAATAATTTTTTTGTGGTTACCGCCTTATTTGGGCAAAAGGAAAAGTTTGAAGTATACGAATTATTTGCAGACTCGCGGAGGAACGGTGGCTGGCGGTTATGAGGGCGCGGGCGGGGCTTCACGGCAGATTTAAGTTGTATCCGAGTATAGTAGTGTTTTTTTTTTTAATTCGCTCTGGGGGAATTATAAATGTATATTTGCGAAACAGTCATAGTTCTTTTGGATCCCTCGTTTACTGCTCTAGCAAGTTACGTGCCATAACCTACCCGTATTGTCATTTGGGAATTTGCATAATGATGCGTGGCCGCCAGTCCCATACAACCGCGTAGAGCGCAGGACGCTGCGGTTGTAGCCGCATCTGCGCCCACCACGGTAGGTTACAAAAACACTTACATAAGCACAGCAGAGTAGTGGATACGTCACGCGGCTTGATTGATAACTGTAGAAGCGTTGTTCAAAACACACGGAATTGTTCTCCACTTCCGGTGGCGTTTTCTCTACTTCCTTTTTAAATAAAAAGATTATGATCCACACAAATTTTCATAAACAACGGTTAAATTTGTTAATTTTCGCTTTTCATTCCTGTCTGGCTGTTGCCTAGGCTCTCTCCCTTCGTAGATCGCTCAATTTCTCAAATCCTTGCGGCTCTTGTTTCCAGTTGCCAATTTTGCGCGAAAAGTGCTGTACAATTAGGTAAAAACCAGACGAGGTAACGGGTGACAGACATATTGCTTATGTGTTTAAGGGTTCTTGCAGGGTTTGATGATGGGCGCTGTTTCGCATTATTTTATTTTCCACCTTATCTAACAAAAATCGCAGGTATACGATTCCCAGGATATGCCAGCGTCGCGGCGAGCCGTCACTCGAGAAAATAATGAAGCAAAAGGAAAAGTTAAACGCCAACTGGCGTTTTCTCCGGCCGCAACTCGTTCCACAAGCATACAGACCAGCTGATCACGAACAGAATCCCATTCCAGCTCCCTGGATCAGTCATAACAAAGAAGGTTGAACTAACGAAGCCACAGCGATGCGTGTGACCGTTGAATATAGATGGTGGGAACTGAACGCATCTCATGTCAATCGCGCGGGCACCGAATCAATAATGAAACTGGCCTTCACTGCCCAAGAGATGCCGATAACTACCGCCATACAAAAGGAGTAAAAAAGGCGGCAAATTGTTGACCGCCGAATAGCTGTCAAGTCTCAACATTGATTTGGCAGCGCTTCGGGAATGTATGTGAGGAGTGGTAGCGGGAGCGGTGAGAGAGGGGTTATGCCGCTTAATTTTAAAGCCCCTTATACTTCGTAAAATAGCGACACTCTCCTCGTCCGCCTTCACTCCTCCTCGTTTTTCCTCTCTTTCACGGTCCCTCCTCGACCATGGCGCCGCCTACACTGCTCGAGCGTAGCAACGGGGCCAACATGCACTCCTCGCCACTCCGTAGACGCTTCTCGAGCAAAAATGGCGCTGATGCACGGGGCGAGGGCCCACGTGATGCTATTAGGCCAATAGCGACGCGGCGTCGGCCTCGGCCTCAGCGCGCGAGGAGAAGGAGGCATTCTTCAAAGCGTGGTACTACTTTACGAAGTTTAAGGGACTTTACTTAATTTCGGAGGGGGGTGCCCCCTTGGTACATGCCTGCACCAAGCTGGGCTCGATTCGTGGCAACGCGAGAAGTTCGCAAGCTAGGAGAAGTGACTGCGGTTATCGCTTTCTCTCAACTAGCGTGTGTTATGAAGATTCATTGATTAGACCCCGCTGATTTCGAATTAGACTGTCGATCTTATGGCTCGTAGGCCTAACACGGCTTAGCTTGGCTGGTGAAGGCACGTAAAGTTGGTTACGCAAAACTAAGCGCAACTAATTGCTTGCTGCATGCTAATAGAATAACCTCTAAATTTTAATTAAACACGAGAACATGAAAGTCAAAATTCCCCTTCTTATCATAAAATGTTATATATTATATTTAACTATTTCTAATAGTTTTTCTTGGACGCCGTAGTGGCGTCCAAGAAAAAGACGCCATCCTCAAACGCGAAGCCCTATTCTACATCTCTTTACTCCTGCGTGCCCCAACGCTAACACCTGCAGCGCTCATTGAGTCCCCAAACTTTTGGGGCCCCTATTTTAACACTCTCCAATAAATTTTCAATATTTTGCGCGCCTATCACGGTGATCAAAGCCAGAAGGAAGACGAGCGTCTCATGGCACTCAGAATGTTTTGCCACGCAGAATGGCGCCTGAATTGTTGACAGTGCTGCGGCTACTGTTTGCGCGAGAGGATACCGATGCGCCTCAAGGAGTCATGTTGGCGTTGGCCGAAGAGAAATGTGCGTGCGATTGGGGCCGCTTGCTCCCCCGATCACGAGAACGGAGAAAGAGCTAAAGAAATCTGTGCGCTTAAATAAAGGAATGACGCACTCGAAGGCGCTTATTTGCTGCAGTGAAGATGTATATTTAGCTGGAGTTTGTTGCTTCATTGCGTATTTATGCAAAGAATTGAGAGCGTCTTTAAGGGTATCTTCAGAGGACTATAGGTTTAAGGCAACTCATTATATGTGTGCTGTCGACTTATGAGCTATTCGGCAAAACAATGACGACGGTGGCGGCTGCAGCAGCAGCGGCTCGGCTTTAAAAAAGGTCACTGCATAAATTCCCTAGTGGGACTTGTCAGATGGTGCGTATACGCGTTATTTCCAGTCGCTCATTATTTCCAAACACACGTCTCTGGTGTATCCGAGCTTCTGGTCGTATGACGGCCACGTTTGGTCGGTTTATTTTTGTTAATAAATATGACCTAATAAATTAATCAAGGTTAATTATCTTAATTGTTTATTAGACTTATGCCGTCTTAATTACCCTCAATTAATCTTGATTGATTTTATTCAATTCAATGTTGATCAAAATTAGGTTTTATCTTAGGTATCCTTAACCAATCTTGATTAGACGTACTTAATTACAATTTTTTACAATTGATTAGTATAATTAATATAACCTAAATTAGTTAGCCTTCGCCTTCCTATTATTAATTAACCTCAGTTAATCATCATTACGATTGGGTAATTTCATCGTATACAATAAATCTTATTAGTCTAATAACATTATTTACTCTTAATACCTCTTCAGCACTCACTATATATAGTCATAACCATAAATATACACCCATTATACACCCACTCTCATATATACCCATTAGAGCCCCACGTATACCTACGGAGCGCATGTTGTCGCACGTTACAGACGGATGGACGGACGGACGGACGCACGGACAGATTTCCGAGGAAAGTAGCCCTAAAATGCTTACGCATTAAAAGTGCTTCTCCAATAGTTGGATCTGAACCAGAGTCTACGGGCATAATAGTCCCATGTACTACACACAAGGCCATGGAAAGACTCATTCACTGCATTCATGCATTCACTGCATACTTCGCTTAATCTTGTCCTGCTTAATTTCCTGTCATTGGTACTCTATTTTCTGCAAATCGCACCATTTTTTTTAGTTTATATATATTGTAAGGAAGAGAACGAACGTGCGCACAGAGTCAGCAGCATCGGCAGCATCAAGCGCGCGGCAGAGGCTCGAGCTCGGGAACTGCTCTGTGCATCCTAGAACCGGCGGTCGCTACGAACCCCAATAAATCTCCTTTATAAGTGGTGGAGGTGCTGGGTAACGTTCCACTCTACCATCCTGGAACTCCGTTCTCGGACGCTACCCTCTGCCGTGCCGGACGCCGACCAGCAGACTCTTCCATCGCCACCCGTCCCTTGCGCTGGCACCGTTCGCCAGCGGGAGCCTCCCATCTTCAGCGGAACCGACGACAACGACGTTCAAGAGTGGCTACGAACGGGTGGGCGTTCACAACAAATGAAATGACTCGGACAAACTGGCTTACGTATCATTCTACCTCGCGGGCATGGCTGGTCTCTGGTTCAGAAATCATGAGAGGGATATCCGAACGTGGTCGGCGTTCAAGACGTCGATTACAGAAGTATTTGACTGACCCGCCGTCAAGAAACTCCGAGCCGAGCAGCGTTTGCATACACGCGCACAGGACACGGGTGAGACCTTCATCAGCTATATAGAAGACGTTCTAGATTTGTGCAGGCGCGCGAACGCTGCCATGACGGAAGCGGAAAAGATCAAGCACGTCATGAAGGGAATCGATGATGACGCGTTCCAGATGCTTCTGGCCAAGGACCCGCGCACTGTTGGCGACGTCATCAGCTTGTGCCAGAGCTATGACGAATTACGCAAGCAGCGAGCTCTGAAAAGGCGACATCCCCCACCAAATGCAGCGTCACTCTGCAGCCTGACCACCGGCACAGAACAAGCCTCTCAGATACCACAAATCAAGGATTTCGTGCGCGAAGAAGTCGCACGACAGCTTTCTCTGGTGTCCGTCACTCAGGAGTCTGCCAGCACTTTGCCGTCTCATCTCCGTAACGTGATCCATGAAGAGGTCGCGGAAGCGCTGCCGGCTGTTCACCAGCAGGATGTCATGACTACGCCAGTCACTTATGCTATGGTTGCTGCAATGGCCCCTCGCACTGTGCCCGTGCGTCGCTTCCAGCAGCCTGTGCTCTCATCACTTTGTTACCCGAAAAACGCTTCTTTTGCCCTTTGCAGCTCTTGACCTTGCCGCCGGTGTCAGCACAATGCCCATTTACAATCATCTTTCAACGCCGCTATCACTGCTCCGCCGCTAATGCCTTGGTTACGTCGAGTCGGTCGATTCAACACGAATTGCCTCCGTCCTCGACGAAGTGCCTTCTACTGCCGTCCCTGAACTGAGTGCCCTCTCCGTACCCGACTCAACATGGACTGGTGTGTTCAGCTCGCCTTCTTCTCAACTTATCGCAATCCTTCAGCACTTCCGCCGTTCTTTCGACGTTGCGCAAACATCTCTTGGCCGTGCATTGACGGTCGAGCATTACATCGACACTGGCTCCCACTCACCTCTCCTACAAAGACCATATCACGTGTCCGCTACGGAACGTCGCGTCATTGCAGACCAGCTCGATGACATGCTCCGTCGAGGCGTCATTCAACCTTCCCAAAGCCCATGGGCCTCTCCCGTGGTCCTCGTCACAAAAACAGACGGTTCCATCCGCTTCTGTGCTGATTTTCGACGATTGAACAAGATTACGCTGAAGAACGTCTACCCATTACCACGCATCGATGATGCTCTGGACTGCTTACAGGGAGCCGAGTTCTTTTCTTCGCTGGATTTGTGGTCAGGCTACTGGCAGGTTCCGATGGCAGAGGCCGATCGCCCGAAAACTGCCTTTGTTACACCAGACTGCTTGTATGAATTCACCGTTATGCCTTTCGGACTTTGCAACGCACCTGCTACGTTCGAAAGAATGATGGATAATGTTCTGCGTGGCCTCAAATGAAAAATCTGTCTTTGCTATCTTCAAGACATTGTGGTGCTCGCCCCTGATTTCGCAACGCACCTGCTTCGCCTCCAGCACGTACTCACTTGCTTGACCAACGCCGGGTTGCAAATTAACCTGAAGAAGTGTCGATTTGCTGTTCGTAAACTCACAATATTAGGCCATGTCGTGTCAAAGGAGGGCATTCGCCCGGATCCCGAGAAGCTACGTGCTGTTACTGCGTTCCCAAAACCTACCACTATGAAAGAGCTACGCAGTTTTATCAGCCTCTACTCTTACTTCCGGCGATTTGTTCGAAACTTCGCGTCAATTGTATCGCCTCTCACGCAACTCCTTGGTGGCACTAGAGATCTGTCATCATGGTCTGCACCTTGCGCCGTCTTCTCACGACGCCACCCATTCTTCGCCATTTTGACCGTCAAGTGCCGAACGAAATCCATAGCGATGCAAGCGGTGTAGGCCTTGGCGCTGTGTTGGCACAGCGTCAACCTAGCCACACAGAATACGTCGATCGTCGCATACGCGAGTCGCACGTTAACCAAGGCGGAGACTAATTACAGCGTTACAGAAAAGGAGTGTTTGGCCATTGTGTGGGCGCTTGGCAAGTTTCGCCCATATTTATACGGCCGATCGTTTGACGTAGTGACCGACCACCACGCACTATGTTGGCTGTCGACGCTCAAAGATCCATCGGGCCGCCTTGCCCGCTGGGCATTGCGAATCCAAGAATATGACAACTGCGTGGTTTACCGTTCCGGGCGAAAGCACTCCGACGCTGACGCGCTGTCCCGATCGCCGCATCCCCCGAAGGCCAGTCACGACTCCTCCTGCGAGTGCACATTATCCTCTCTGGACGTTGACACTATCGCTGCTGCACAGCGTAATGATCCCTGGACTGCATCTCTGCTCGACCTTCTCTCGGATCCGTCGAAAGTGCCGGCGTCACGTACGCTTCGGCGCCAAGTTCCTCATTTTGCGATTCGAAACCAGCTACTATATCGACGCAGCTATGCCCCAGAGGGACGCACCTGGTTATTCGTTATTCCGAGAATATTGCGGTCAGAGCTCTGCTCTTCGTTCCACGTCGACCCTCAGTGTAGCCACGCGGGAGTGTTCAAGACTTACGAAAGACTTCGACACCGCTATTACTGGCGGGTGATGTACAATTTCGTTCGAAAGTTCGTCGGCTCTTGTCATGAGTGCCAACACCGCAAAGCGCCACCGCACAACTCCACCGGTGAGCTCCAGCCTTTACAATGCCCATCCCGACCCTTTGATCGCGTGGGCATAGATCTCTACGGGCCACTTCCATTGACTCCTACCGGCAACAGGTGGATAATCGTTGCGGTAGACCACTTCACCCGTTATGCGGAGACTGCTGCCTTACCAAATGCTACAGCGCAGGAGGTCGTCAATTTCATACTTCGCCGTTTTATCCCTCGTCATGGAGGCCCACGTCAACTTTTAAGCAACAGAGGCCGCGCCTTCTTATCAATCAATCATTTTATTTCCTTAAAGAAGGAGGAGTACAGGACTAAAAGCTTGGACAGCTTGACGAGGTCCCGACCCCTTGTAAGTTGGCATAACAGCAAGATGACAGCCAGTCATACACAAGAAATGAAAAAAAAAACATCACAATGTAACGGGTAATACAGAGTGAAACAAGACGGCAAGAAATAATCAACACTCATAAATAACAGTGGAAAACAAAATTAGGAGAAGGCAATGTCTAGTCTTGCAAATAAATAAGTTGACAAAAACGTTTAATGCGAGAGTTTCGGTTTCTGGAGGGATCAATATTTTGTCGGTCTAATAGGTTTAAAAGCGAAGGTAATGTATAGGATAAAGATTGCTCATCATAAGAGGTTCTTGGGGTAGGTACGAACCACATTTCTTTATGTCGGGTCTGTAGAATATTTGTATTTTCCCGAAGTTTTGCCAGATGAATTGTATCATCAATGTCAAATTTTACGAAATCTTTGTAGCACAACATCAACCTATAATTGTAAAAACAAAATACAGGAAGAATTTCATATTTATAAAAAAGTGATTTTGTGGAGTGCGTATAATGGACATCAGCTATGTAACGCACAACTCTTTTTTGTAGCAAATGTAGTTTGTGCAAGTTTGTCACACCAGTTGTACCCCACACCATGACGCAGTACTGCATGACAGATACCACCAGAGCATTGTACAGCATAATTTTTACCTTGGTCGGGAGTAAGCGACGCAGACGAGCAATAACACCAATGGCAGATGACAATTTAGATTGCAGATGATCAACATGCTCATTCCAGGTTAGGTGCTTTGTAAAACGCACCCCAAGGATATTAACGCAATCCACTATCTCTAACTGCTCACTGCCCAGACACAAATTCATATTAGTTGTCAACAACTTTCCTCTAGGCGCGTACAAGATAACTTTTGTTTTCTTAGGGTTGATTTTTAAGCAGTTTATCACGGACCACCGCTCTAAGTCAGACAGCGTCTTATTAGCCTTTATTTCTATATCTGTTTCCACGTTGCCTGTAATAAAAACGGTTGTGTCGTCGGCATACGAAACGAATGTAGCGTTATCTGTACAGCGTACAATGTCGTTTATATAAATCAAAAATAAAAGTGGGCCCAAAATGCTGCCTTGCGGCACACCAGTGATAACTGGCTTCCTTGAAGATATTGTGTTACTAGCATCTACGAACTGTGATCTGTGGGACAGATAAGATGTCATAAGCGAGTGGGCGGTTCCACGTACACCATACATTTCTAATTTGTTAAGAAGGATGGAATGATTAATTAAATCAAAAGCCTTAGAGAAATCTATGTATATGCCTAGTGCCATATGCTTCCGGCTGAATGCATCTAAAATTATTTCTTTTTGGCTCAGGAGGGCTGTTTCCGTAGAGCGGTGCTTTCTAAAACCATGTTGAAAGTCTGCAATCAAATGGTGAGGTTAAAGAATGAGAGTAATCGCGCATGCATTATTTTCTCAATACCCTTAGAAAATACTGGAATTATTGATATAGGCCGATAATTATTTAATGCTGTTTTATCACCGCGCTTGAAAACGGGAACAACGCGGGTAATTTGCATTCTCTTAGGAAAGGCACCTGTTGATAATATTAAGTTATAAACATGGGCTAGAATAGGGCTTATTATATCGAGCACATACTTTATAGGGCGAATCTGGATACCGTCGGCGTCTAGTGACTTGCTGTTGCTTGTAGCTCTAATAGACGAAAAAACTTCAGGAGAAGTAGTTGGAGCAAGGAAAAGCGATGCTCCATTCCTGTTTACTGGTAGAAACTGAGCGTGGTTAGTTAGGGTTTGTTCAACGTCCTGTTACGGTGCTAGAGTAAAGACTTCATTAAATGCATTTGGTACTGCGTCTCCAGAAATTTGTTGCCCATCATGTTCCAATATATCAGGAATAGCTGAGTAAGAGTTAGGCTGTAACAAGGCATTCAATTTGCGCCAAAGTACATCACTTCGTTGATTAGCAGGGTCACTAAATATTCCTAAAAAATAAGCATCTTTGGCAGTTCTAAGTTTATTTGTTAAACTGTTTCTGTATTTCTTAAACGCCTTAAGCAAGGCTTCATCCCTAGATTTCACAAATTTGGCATATAAAACATGTTTTTGTTTAATCATGTCAAGAAGCTCAGGGGTCAGCCAAGGTTTCCGCGCTTTAGGTGGCCTCGTAATTTTTTTGCATGGAAAATGCGTATCATACAACGGTTTAAAAATATTAATAAAAGCGGAATATGCAGAGTCGCTGTCTTGTGCACAATAAACACTGTCCCAAGTTTGCTGAGCAATGGCATGGCGAAAAGCCTCCAGATTAGATGGCGTAATTGACTGAATGTAGACTGGTTCCTTAGTTTTTTGAGTCACACGATTGATTTTACTCACTAGCAGAATAATGCCTAGATGGTCACTGATATCAGTGTACAGAACGTCGGCCTCTAATGAATGAATATTTATATTTGATATGAACACATCTAATAAGGAGGCGCTGTCAACAGTGATGCGTGTTGCTGTAGAAATTGTATTTGAAAAACCGCAAGTTGTAATTAGAGTCTGGAAATCATTTTGCAGCGGAGAAGATGACAGCATGTTTATATTGACGTCACCACCTAAAACAAGATTCATTTTTTCTACTGTTGCATAACTAAAAAGCTTTTCAACGAAAGCAAGAAAGCGGGTCGCATCACCTGATGGTGGTCTGTACACAACAGAGAACAAGTTTGTATGGCTTTGTAGTGTCAGTACCTCATAATCGGTAGTTATACCAGTGAACTCGTCGACTGGTTCAGCAAAAATATTATCTTTGAGCAAAAGCGCTACACCGCCCCCTCGCTTATCCTGTCGACTACAGAAGAACGACTGATAACCAGATAGCTGGAACAATTGTGATATGGGCGTTAACCACGTTTCGGTTAACATTATGACAGTAATCGGTATTCCGAAGCTGTGTATTAACATGGTAAGTTCATCAGTCTTATTTGCGAGCGATCGAACATTTTGATGAAAAAATGTCATTGCTGGTTGCTTATCTGATATAAGATCCTTTACCTCGGATGGTACATAACCCATATTTTAGATAAGAAGCTACCAGAAAAAAAAAACGGACCCAACTGTTGTTCCTACGTCATCTTCTGCAAGTCATCAAGATGGCAAATGGGGACAATGGGGCTGCCGTCTGATTTACGGGCAAAAATCTTGCCATTACGATACCAGGCATATTTCCAGCCGAGTTCCTTCTTTTTGCTGTTCACCGCTCCAAACAAGCGTTTCAAGGGAGGAGATAAGTGTTCATTGATATAAATCGGAGTGCTGGGCTCCAGCTGAATATCTTCTGTTGTCAGCTGCTTTTTCCTTGCCTTCTCTAGGAAAGAATCGCGCTTGGCCCTGTGTCTGAACTGCACCACAATATTAAGGCTATTAGCGTTACCGCTTGTCCTAACTCGGTGGCAAACTTCAACATCAGAATCCTCGAAAGGTACATCGAGTGTACCTGCAAGTTTTCTGGTTATATCCAGGGTGTTTTCTTTTGGCTTCGTTGGTACACGTTTGATTTCTATGTTGAAACACCTGGTATGCTGGTCATTTTGCATGAGCCTTACTTCATGATCCTTGAGTTTTGCGAGCAGGGCATCTCGGTCCTTTTCCAGACCCTCCACTGTGTTCCTTAGATCAGAGTTTTCATTTTTCAGCTCACTCACAGATCTTTTCATTTCCTCATAGTTCTTGTTCGCAAATTCCAAGAATCCCTTCATTTCTCTAATTTCTTTCCTTAAGTCTCTTTCCAGGCATTCGCGCAGTTCTCTAAATTCATTCTTCAACTCGCGTTTAAGTTCTTCGAAAAGTTTAGATAACTCTTGCTTGCCTGTCATTGCTACCAGAGCGCGGGACAAAACGGAGATAAGCGAACAAGAACGCGAGATAAACAACGGAAACAACAGTAACAGGAATGTGACAGCAATGTGGCATCAACAGGAATGTGGCAGCAGCAGCTACGGCCGAATGTGCATCCCACTATTTAGGAGGGGCATAAAAATCACCAACCTGTACAGGCGGAAAGAAGTGGTTCAGTATGCGTGCACGTAGCCGTAACCGCTGCTGCCAACTGATGCGAACGTGCTTCTTGCAGGGCTTTTAAACCAAGGGGCTTGGGGTCCCGCGCAGGCGCGCTGCGGTAGACGGCAGGCGGCAGACTCGGCCACTGTCAAGATGCTTTTTCTTGGGGCGATAAGCGGCGCAGCCTGGGTAGATGAAGTCTTCTTGCCAGCAGTTCCTTGCAACTGTGATCTGTACAGGCGGAAAGAAGTGGTTCAGTATGCGTGCACGTAGCCGTAACCGCTGCTGCCTGTCAACTCAATCTGAAGTAATCGAACAACTGCTTGCTGAATGCGCTATTGTTCATCGTAAATGCACTGCTTATCACTCACAGACTAACGGTACGACGGAACGCTTTAATCGAATTCTTGGTCCCATGCTCGCCATGTATGTCTCACCTGATCACATTAATTGGGACCTAGCTCTTCCGTTTGTCACCTACGCCTACAACACAGCGACTCAGGCCACTACCGGATTCTCACCCTTTTACCTTCTTTACGGCCGTCATCCTTCGCACACAATCGACACCATTCTGCCCTACCAGCCGAATCCGAATGCCTGCCGATCTCGGAAGCCGCCAGACACGCCGAGGAATGTCGCCAGCTGGCCCGCCGATTCACCTCGGACGACCAGAACCGTCTAAAAGCCGTTCATGGTGCCCAGAACTCGACTCCCACTTTTCTCCTGGGCGCTCTTGTATGGTTGTTAGTGCCGCACCGTACGCCTGCGCTCGCTTCAAAACTCCTTCCGAAGTACGGCGGGCCATAGCACGTTCTCGAGAGAGCATCACCCATTAATTACCTGAATGAGCCGCTAACGTTGCTGTCCGACATGTGACGTCGTAACCGCGAAGTCGTTCACGTTCAGCGCTTCAAGCCGCATCACCATTCTACCGTCCTTCCAGAAAACTAAGTCACCAGGATAGCTCCTTTATTTCCGCGGGGCCATTGTAAGGAAGAGAACGAACGTGCACACAGAGTCAGCAGCATCGGCAGCATCAAGCGCGCGGCAGAGTCGAGCTCGGGAACTGCTCTGTGCATCCTAGAACTGGCGGTCGCTACGAACCCCAATAAATCTCCTTTATCATATATATATATATATATATATATATATATATATATATATATATATATATATATATATATATATATATATATATATATATACAGTAAAAGCTCGTTAATTCGAACCGCAAGGGGAAGCCGCTTCAGTTCGAATTAACGAAAGTTCGAACTAACGAAAGTGAAGGAGAGCAACAGTACACTGCGATTTGGAAGCAGTAGGGCATGTCAGAAATTTGGCGTATCAGAAAGTGATGGCGTGTGCCGCGGGCACACGCCATCTTGAAGTCGAAGCTCTGGGTCCGACTGTCACACACTACCGATGTCCACCGAAACGAACGTTAGCCGAGGCTTAACACCATCACAATGAATCGCGACGGCCGATACCTCCTAAGCTGAAAACAGAGGTGCACAACCAATGAAGACTGCCGAGACAAAGACGCTGAACATGTGAAGGTGGCGAAGGCCCTGATTCGTTGGTTCTTGAGTGCAAGCGCAGCTGCGACCTACTTGGTTCGCTGTGTTTTGGCGCTTGCCGTGCCATCTCCGCACAACATTAGCAGCTGTACAAGATTTGCGAAGCCTCCGAGATTCGCAGCGGGCAAGAAGTCTCGGAGGTTACGTAGAACGGAGAGGCGCCAGCCGCCGCTGCCTTCTGGCTGACCCCGCGTCGGTTAGATTTTTAACGCGATAGCGTTAAGGAGCTCGTGTCGCAGAAAAGCCGGTGTCGTCGGCGTCGGTGTCGGCGTCGGGTGTCGGCGTCGGCGTTTGCGGCGTTGACCGTGAGCGATAAATCAAGGCAGGCGCTTCATAAATAAAAAGCAACTTCCAAGATTGGCCCGGTGGGAATCGAACCAGGGTCTCCGGAGTGTGAGACGGAGACGCTACCACTCAGCCACGAGTTCGATGCTTCCAAGCGGTGCAAACGCGCCTCTAGTGATTCCGGTGTTGCCTTCGAAACGAGCCGTGGCAAGTTATACTGCGGTGTATATCGGTAATTATGAACATGTAACGTACAGAAGTCACAATTACACGAGTTGCGAAGTGCGTTTCCGCTGCATTTCTTCTGCGCTTTCCGCACACGCAGAGCCATCTTGCGGCAAACACAGAAGACCCCCTCCTCTCAATGTACGGCGCTGCCCCGACAGGAAGCGCGCCGCGCGCGCATTGGGACCGCTGCCAGGCGCGTCGCGGGACTCCCTCTCCCCTGACGACGCTTCGCCGTGCTCCCGGTTTAGATTACTATCTATCTCTCTGCCCGTGCCGATCACGACGTTTGGCTGGCGTAGATCGTTTCCCCTCCGAGACACCGAGTTCTTTGGTTCGTTCCGTTCGCTCAGGCGCACGTTTCGTTGCCGCGCCGAACGCTGCGTTGCTCGACGCTCACCGCGTGATAGGTGGGCGCTAAGTCCGATGCGGGGCGCATCGTAAGTGATCGCTGTGCCGTAGCGCATTGTCTTATACCCCTTGGCAGGTCGACGGGAACGCTGTCGCGTCCCACTCTTGAAGGCGAAGCTTAAGCGTCCTCCAATTTTTTTTCCGATTTTGCCTTCTCTCGCCGTTTTCTACGTTTGGGAGGCAATACAGCCTTGTGTGTAGGCAGTAGGCGCGTTTCTCTGGCCGTGTGCCAGGCGAGCGTAGTTCGAATTATCCGTGAGGGAACCTTCTCGCGTTCGAATTAACGGACTTTTTTATACATAGACTTCTGTGGAGTTTGGCCGGACCAAATCGTACAGTTCGAATTATCCATAAATTCGAATTATTGAAGTTCGAATTAACGAGCTTTCACTGTATATATCAAAGATGGCATTAGCAAACACATCATCTGAATATACAAAGCGATGATACGCACAGGAAATGAAATTGTCAGGTGACAGCAGAACACGTCACCAAATTCGTGCTGTTACCAAACAAAAACAGAAAATGAAGAGATAAAAACAAAAATATAAAGAATAGTGACGTGCTTGTAAAAAGAAGAAGATCGAGGAAGAAGAAGAAGAAGAAGTGTATCTGCTCGGTCGCTGTTTTTGTGCGGTGCTCTGAGTTTTCTGGTTTTTGGACATTTACGGCTACCATTGACGGCGATTGACCAACAAGACGTCGGGCGAAGGTTCAACGAGCCAGGCGCCTTACAGGTACGACATTTCTTTTTTGAGAACCTGGCTATTACCCTGCCGCTACGGTGGTCGGAAGCCGAGAACATCGTCACGAGCCTTATGCTCGTCCAAACGTAACAAGCCATATGAATGATGCTACGGGCCGTAATGAAAAGCCTGGGGCCTTGCAAGCGTCACAAAGCTTCATAAAGCCGGCACGCTTGGTTCTCCACAACTCGGAATCAACTTCAGGGAATTCAGGAATAATGGCTGACGGTGAATTCGAGAACAAGAAGCCTCGCCTAGAAGACAAGTACGATGACACAACATCGAATTATGAGTTAAGTGATGAAGAAGAAATGGGTGAAGACGCACCATTTACTTTGGTCACGTACAAGAAAAAGCGAGCAGAAGGCATTCCGGTTGTCTTTCGCCCAAGTGAAGGTACTACCTTTTGGCAAGTAAATCCAAACCGAGTGTCTGCCGAAATAGTTTCCGCTGCCAAAGAAAAAGTGCAGTCTTTCAGGACGAACAGAGATGGAAGTTTCAGCGTCAGCGTTGCTTCCTTAGCGTCGGCGAAACGCCTTTTGACGCTCTCAAGTGTAGGCGGCCTGGAAGTCAAGCCCTTCATCCCAGAGTCATACACGCGAAACGTTGGCAAAGTAAAGCATGTGCCTCTGCAGTATACAGACGAACAACTCCTAGACTTCTTGAAAGACGCAGGAGTTATATCGGCACGAAGACAGATAAGGTATTCCCGCCAAGAAGATGGAGCAGTACAGTCACATCCGCTTCACACGGTAATTCTGACTTTCAGAGACGATCGCCCTATTCCAGGAAGAATTTACTTGGGTTTCACCAGTCACCCTGTCGAGGAATACCTGGGACCAGCACTTCGCTGCTATAATTGCCAGAGATTTGGGCACATGGCGAAAACCTGCCGTAGCACACGTCGATGTAAAATCTGCTCAGAGGATCATGACCACAAGGAGTGCAAATCAGTTCTTCAACCTAAATGTGCAAACTGTGCGGGGAACCATGCCGCCTCCTTCTCAGGCTGTCCTCAGAAAAAAGCAGCGGCAAAAATGCGTCGACATGAGCTCATCCATGGAAGACGACCGCGACGCAATGAACCCGCCCCAAACCTTGAGATTGTTCATCCAGTGCCAGATCACCCACCTCAGCGGGCACCGGAACCACCACAGCCAAGAGCACCAACAAGCTATTCCTCCTCTAGAGAACAACCAACAGGGCAATCAAGAGATCAATCAAGAGGATCACAGTCAAGTTCCCAGTCTTATGCATCAGTGCTACGGAAACCCAGACGACAACAGGCAGAAAGTAATACACAAGAAAGCTCCAGTACTCGCACACATTCCTCTCAGAGACCTTACTCATCTACTGCAGAAGTAACACCAGCTAATAGCGAGCATACCACAGCATCGGTGACACAACTGATTTTGCCAATGCTTTTCGCAGCTCTTAAGGCAATCCTATCTGCTCTGCCGGAAGCAAACAACCTACCAGAAGTGAAAGCCTTGTTACCTCTAGAAGCACTATTGTGTCAACAATCCGGGCCCAAACTGCGGCAGGCACTACATGAATAACCACTACAAAAATGTCTCCATATTTCAGTGGAATGCCAACAGTCTTCGAAGGAAGTGTGCTGACTTTCGTAAACTACTTGTGCAATACAACTTCCCAATACTTTGTATTCAAGAGGCGGGAATCAATGACGACTTTCGCCTCTCAAATTATGTGATATACAAGACTTCTCGTCAAGGTGCTGTGAGCAGAGTGCTCCTGTGTGTCAGAAAGGACCTACCATCTTATCAAATTCAGTCCAGTGATTCAGACTTCCCGGAATTCATCGCATGTAAAGTATCCTTTGGCAAGCTCTGTATAACAGTGATTAATCTATATCTACAACCTTCAAACCGCATTTCAGTAGAAGCGCTAGTGGATATCTTCAAGATAGCTCATTCTAATGTATTTATATGTGGCGACTTCAATGCACACAACATCATCTGGGGCAGTGATCATTGTGATGCACGGGGTAACGTTATAGAGTGCGCCATAGATAAATGCAACTTGACTGTTTTAAACGATGGGTCGCCAACATTCCTTCGTGGATATAATTACTCAAGCTGCATAGATGTTACCCTGTGTTCACATGATCTAGTGAATGGTGTGGGATGGACAACAGATATGGAAACGCGCGGAAGTGATCATTTTCCCATCCTTGTTAACCACCCTAGCATGTACTGTGATATCAGGCGTTACAGCAGACTAACCAACTGGCAAGCTTTTCGGTACCACCTAACGGATCAAATTAATCAACATGCAACAGTGGAAAAATTTACACAATTTTTGCAGGACAATATGAACATATGCACAAGGAAGGTCCCAATTCCAAAAGATTATGCTGCAGTTGACGGAGAATATGAACACCTAAGAGCCATCCGACGCCGATCCGAAAGAGCTTACCGACGGAGCGGAAGTTTAGAAGCATACAGAAATGCTCAGAAAATACACAATGTAATGCGCAGACGAATGGAAAATCTAGGCAAACGGCGCTGGCACGACTTCTGCGGCACGCTGTCTCCTCACACGGCTGTCCCACGAATTTTTCTAGTAATTCGTTCTTTAAGCGGACCTGTAACACAGAGCTTCCCATTTCGTGCTCTCGCTGTAGCACGGGACACGTGTGAAATAATAGTTGCAGATGAATTTTGTGAGCTTATTTCCAGACCTGCTTTCTCATCGCAATGTGCAGAGTTTGATAATTCAGTAGTGTTGGCTAAGCGCAAAATTACTGCTTGCTACTGGGCCCAACATCCTCAATTAGATCATACTTTCACATTAAGCGAGCTTCAATGTGCAATTGCATCATGTCGCCAAAAGTCCGCTGCTGGGCCGGACGGCATTACGTACAATATGCTAAGAAACCTCGGACCGACAGGTACAAATGCTCTCTTAGACATCTATAATAACTTATGGATAGAGGAAACTGTACCTGACTCTTGGAAAGTCGCTCGAATCATACCAATTTTAAAACCTGGTAAGACGCCCTTGTGCCTTGAATCCTTCCGCCCTGTTAGTTTGACAAGTTGTTTATGCAAAGTAATGGAGAAAATGATTGACGCGCGACTTCAATGGTGGTGTAATGAAACGAATGTGCTGTCCAACTACTTAGTAGGTTTTAGAAAACATAGATGCACAATGGATGCAATATTAGATATAGTAACCTGTGTGGAGCACGAGCATGCACGTGGGAACATGACTATAGCGGTATTCCTAGACATTAAGAGGGCATTTGACACTGTTAGTCACGTTCATGTTTTGCGAAGCATGTTGGAACTTGGACTGTCTGGCAGGTCCTTGCGATGGATTTCTGAATTTCTATCAGGTCGCAAAATCTTTGTTCAGACGGGTGAAGGAAAGAGTGCTGAACATGTTGTCAAACAGGGAGTACCACAGGGAAGCGTACTCAGCCCCTTCCTTTTTAACTGCGTCATGGCTGATTTACCAAGAAGGCTGCCATCACAATTAAAATTTTCACTGTATGCAGATGATATGTGTATTTGGACATCTGGGTCTAATGCTCAACTACTTCAAATGGCATTGCAAGACGGCATAAATATAATCAACAAATTTTTGAGAGAGAGAGGAATGGTACTATCACACGCAAAGACAGCTGTATTGCCCTTCACTCGAAGGCAGTTAAAAAATTTCACTCTTAATCTGGAAGGACACCCTCTAATGATTGTCAAACAGCATCGATTTCTAGGCATAATGCTTGATAGGCAGCTATCCTGGGCACCCCATATAAAGAAACTCGAAAACGAGGTCAATGCCGTAGTGACTGTACTTCGCAGACTTGCAGGCACATCATGGGGCGGATCAGTATCGTCCATGCTGACTGTTTACAATGCATTAATACGACAAAAAGTTGCGTATTCCGCGCCAATCTTACACGGACTTTCCCACACTTCAGAAGAGCGACTTCAAAGACTTTTAGCTAGAGGACTACGCCTATGTCTAGGAGTTCCACGAGCGACTTCTAGTTCTCTTGTAATAGCTGAGGCTCGCCAATCACCATTTCCAGTTATGCGAACTACAGAAACATGCCGGCATTATTTCCGTCTTCAAACCCAGCATAAAAACCACCCATTGGCTCTAGACATAATGAAACGAGATAGAAGTTATGTTCATATAGAAAATCAAGAAAATCTTCACATATTGCCAAGAAATGAATTTTGGAACTCAGACATCGAATATCCTCCATGGCTGCTTACAGTTCCAAAAATCGAATTGTCAGTAGATGGGATATTCAGCAAAAGAGACATGTTCATTCGAGCTGCTCAACAACTAGCGCTGTACCAGATATATATGCGGTATTCAGGATACACACACGTCTATACAGATGGCTCCAGTACAGCAACCTCTTCAACTTCATCATTCATTATACCACACCTCAACAAACAAGAATCATTTAAGTTAACTCGTGCGACTTCGTCTACAACGGCTGAACTGTTCGCAATCCTAGGTGCGATAAAATTTATATTGTCAGTAAGAGATGCGCAAAAATGGGTAATTTTCAGTGATTCACAGGCGGCTCTAACATCACTCTGCAACACAAAGGGGAAAACATTCAGTGACAGTATAATATATGAAACACTTAAAAACCTCACAAAGGCAAGCGAAGCGAAACATGCAATAGCATTCCAGTGGATACCAGGGCATTGTGACATTCCTGGCAACACAGCAGCCGATGAAGCAGCACGACAAGCACACCTCAAAGATGATACATCTCCGCTCCCAATATCAAAGGATGAATTGCGCTGCATTATAAGGACAACGTCTCTCAAAATGTCTAGAAACACTTGGTTTGACCAGAATTCTAAGAGCACGGACTTATACCATATTGATCCATTTATTGAATTCAAATTTTCTTTGTCATTAGATAGAACTATGGAAACCCTTATTCATCGATTAAGGCTAGGCACTGCCTACACAAAGCATTTCTTACACAGAATTGGCCGTGCGGAAACCCCCGAATGTGATTGTGGATTTGTAGACGAAGATATATATCACCTCCTTCTAGATTGCCCACATCACGACACACCAAGAAGCCGACTTAAATCAGCGCTAATTAAATTAGACCGCAGACCTTTCAGTTTAAGGAAAATTTTGGGCCCTTGGCCAACAACGGCCTTGCAGAAGAGTGCTTTAAAAGCACTAAAGAGTTTTCTTGAAGACAGCGGCATTGCTGGAAGTTATTAGCACTTTCATTGTTCTCTTCATTTCATTGTCACTGTGTATATCCATCTGTTTGTGAATTATGTTATGTTGACTGTTCTGTTGTGACTGTATGTGATAATGCATTTACATGATGTATGTACCACCCGCTGACTAGACAATGTGTAATTAGGCGGAAATATCTTTTGTACTTTTGAGACTTTCATCTACAAAAGTGTGGAGACATATACATTGTATTTTGTATGTACCATGTGTTCCTTACGTCATAGTGTTCCTGTGGAAACGCTGCGTGATAAGTCATGGTGCTTGTGTGGAAAGTCTATTTGATATGCAACCTTGAACCTTGTACGATGTGTGACGGAACCACTCAAGAGATGAGGAGTAGCCGGCGCCTTAAATTGTGCGCCAACATCTCCTTATATCATATCAATAAAAAAAAAAGAGGATCGAGGCAAGATGTGACGGGCTATGAAGATAGTCAACTCAATTTTCCTAGACTTTCATTCGAAGCGCAGACGCGACGGCGTCAAACTTATAGGTAAGAAAGGATTTACGGTTTTCTCTATCATAAATTGAACGAAATCCAGATTCACGCAATATGACTTTCAGCTTATCAAAGGAACGATCATTGAAGTGTATGTGTTTTGAGATGGGAAGGTTGGGGAACGTGTTAGTGTAGGATTTCTGATTGTTAAAGCGGAATTTAAAAGGCCCTTGTGTTTGTCCAAGGTAGCCTTTTTTTTTTGCACAGCATACATTCAAGCATATATATTACGATTTTAGTATCGCAGGTGAAACCGCCTTTCATATTTAAACGAGAGTCTGAAGCCGTACTAGTCACCCGCTGCGATGTACACATGTAGGGGCATATTTTACATCGCGGTTTTCGGAAAGGATGACTTCCGATAGCGTCAATGCTGTCAGTCATAGATGACGATAATAGTATGTCTCAAAAATTTTTAGCTTTAAGGCATACTACTTCAGGCGGTTCACCGAAGATGTTTTTGAGACGTTCATTTTGCAATAGGATATTTTGGTGCTTCTTCAGAATATCGGAAACACATTGGACTGACAGACAATGGGTTAGGACAAGATTTGTCTGGGGCGAGAGAGTCGGTTTCTTGGCAATAGGATAGAAGCGTCCTACGATCATGCACGTCTGCGCATTTTATGGCGTCTTGACTTAGTTGTGATGGATAATTTTGTTTGACTGAAACGTTTTAAGAGTTCCGCGATTTTTTTTTTGAGACCCGGATTGTTCAGAACAGATTCATTTGACACGTAAGGCCTGACTATCGGGAATGATAGTCTTGCAATGGTCAACGGGGACACTAAACTAAATAATGGGGCTTTACGTGCCAAAACCACTTTCTGATTATGAGGCCCGCCGTAGTGCGGGACTCCGGAAATTTATTCCACCAGAGGTTCTTTAACGTGCACCTAAATCTAAGTACACGGGTGTTTTCGGATTTCGCCCCCATCGAAATGCGGCCGCCGTGGCCAGGATCCGATCCCGCGACCTCGTGCTCACCAGCCCAACACCATAGCCACTGAGCAACCACGGCGGGTAACGTGGGCACTATCGAAGTGCAAATATTGATATCAGTCTATCGGCTTTTCGTATAGGGCGGTAGACAGTTTATCTTTTAGCACTGAAATGTTGACATCAAGTAAATTGTAGATGCAGAATACGTGTGAGAAAGTGATATGGGTGAAATGGGTGGATGGGCATTGTTAAAGACAGATATGGAGGAAAGCAGCTCCTGTTCACAATGCGACCAAATCATAAACACAACGTCAATGTACCGTTTGTAATATAACAGTTTTAGCGCCCGGGTTGGTTTTTCTAGCCGACCCATATATTGGCGTAGTTGGGGCCAATCCGCGTGCCCATTGACGTTCCATTAATTCGGACATATTGTTAACCTTCGGATTTGAAGTTTAGTTCTAAAATATGTCTTAGCACAGTGGCCAATGTGTTGCTATCGATTAGTTTTTCGGGTAATGATGCTTCGTAAGAATTGACGACTGTCATGACGCCATCTGCATGCGGAATCTTAGTATGCAAGGATGCTACATCAAGTTTGATCAAAGTAGAGCCTTGAGGAATATTGAGGTCGATTATATTTGACAGAAAGCCGGTAGTGTCCCTTACGTAAGACGTAAATGTAGCTGGGATATTACTAATGACGGAATCTACGTAGCTGGACAAATTTACCGGAAACGATGGGACGGCCGGGGTTGTTCACTTTATATATATTAGGTAAAAGGTAAAAGCGACCGGCAACAGGGCTTCGTGGAATGAGAAAATTAATTGCATTGTCAGGCAGCTCTCTTATTCTTGACGAGATCTAGCACCGTGCTTTTGACCGGAGATTTGTGTTGTTTAGCAGGGTCATGATCAAGGCGTTTATGAAACGTCGCGCCCGCTGGCTGTCTGTGGGCATCTGCGATATAATCAGACTTGTTCATTATGACAACGACACCACCTTTGTCAGCAGGTTTAATGACGAGGTCGTTGCGAGAGGACAGAGTATCTAGTGCTTTAATCTCGCTGGTGGACACAGTACGGTAAGAGTGCTTGGTTCCGATACCTTTGATCTGTTTTTTTTTTTTTTTTGCTAACATAGCACGTATTTGGCGGCGTTTTCTGCTGTCACCTGACAATTCCCTTCCGAACATCATTTTTGTTCGTAACATCGATCACTTTGTATCTTGAAACGATGTGTTTGCAAACGCGATATTTTATACATGCATCAGCTGTTCTTTAGAACGATTGACCCGCATTTTGTTCACCCATTTTCTTCGTTTTTTATGTAAATATATGTTGATACGGCTGATATGCACAGGTATATAAACTGCACTTATGCCACAAATTGCATTCTGATGAAGGCCGGACCCCGGCCATAACTTATTTTGTTATAGCACAAGCTTTACACGGAAACACAGCCAAGAAACACAGCGTCTCAAACTTGCGCTATAACAAAATGAGATGTGCCGTACCAACAAGCCCCTATTGCGATCCTCCCCAGCCATAACGTCAATTCATCGCTTCATACGCGCGTCTACTTAACTGTGCATATTTGTCCGGAACCAGAAACGTGATTGTCTCTTATACATACATACATACATACATACATACATACATACATACATACATACATACATACATACATACATACATACATACATACATACATACATACATACATACATACATACATACATACATACATACATACATACATACATACATACATACATACATACATACATACATACATACATACATACATACATACATACATACATACATACATACATACATACACACATACATACACACATACATACATACATACATACATACATACATACATACATACATACATACATACATACATACATACATACATACATACATATATATATATATATATATATATATATATATATATATATATATAGCGAGTTACTATTACAGTAAGTGAAATGGCCTGGGAATGCTTCAGTCAGTTATCTTTATATTTAACTGACCCGAAAAATGATGTGAATTTGCATTTATATCTTGCGACTGTATACAATCTCAAGATGATACAGGGACAAAAGGCAATAAATGCCCCAGAGTGGTCCCGGATCCCGCCCAGTAGCAGCAGTACAGTGCACATAAAAAATGCACATTTGCTACAATGAATTATACTTGCTGTTTCAGCCTGCAGCATAAATGTATGGCTAGTTTAGGTAATAGTATTGTCAAGGTCAAACGCAACGACGTACGATCAACATAAATTACTTGGAATAGTCATAAAAAAAGATCAACTCGTCATCCCGGCCTTGAGAGAGTGGATGTCCAACCAATCTGTTAAGAACCACCAATACAACTGCTGAGGGGGATATGCAATGCTTTATTGCTTTATAACACCCCCCCCCTCAATTTTCGCTAGATTTGATATATGTTGAGTTCATAAGTCTTCCAAGGCAACTGGATGAATTTTTTGTTCGCAAAACACATTCCCAAACTCCGGATAGATTACATGCGTAATTTACAACAAATATCATGATCAGTCTCCTATATTTGAAGTTTACCTACGTATTGTCCATAACGCACCCTTTATTTTCCCCAAATATAAACAAAATATGTTGTTTACTTCACCGAGGACATCGCTGAAATCATGACGGAACGTGTTATGACGCCTGAAAATAGGGAAAGAAAAACGACGGCTCATTCATTATTTGCAACGCTTCTAACCGGACCAGAAACGTAAAAATTTTGCCGCACATTGCAGCTACCATGTCCCCCTTCCCTTTTCCACAAAATATAAACCTGTTGTAAACTGCAGCTATGTCGGGACACTGGGAAGCATGGCTAGCGGCCATATCACACGTTCTGACACTTTAATAACCATTTGTTTACAAAGGCTGTGCTTGATCCAACCGTATTTAGCTTCGCACAGAGAGTTCTCATAGTGTACCACAAATTTTTGCTAAATTTGGTCTTAACTGCTTCTATAGTTCTGCCAGGGCCACGGGCTCAGTTCTTCCCCGCTCCATAGATGCGCTCATAGATTCTGGAGTGCCTGCACACGTAATTTATTGCGAAAGCCCAAATTGCCCGTCCATTTTGAACTTCACCATCACATCATCCATTAACTTGTCCTTACAGTCACCAAACATGACGAAGCTGCATCCTTTAGTTCACTGAGGACATCAGGCGAAACTAATATATCATGCATGAAAAGGTAAGAAAAAAGACCAATCTTAAATAATTTTTCGCAACGCTTCTAAATACGCCACAAAGGTTAAAACTACGCGATACATTGCACTTAAAGTGCTGCCTATTCCTTCAAATTATAAAATATCTGAAACTCAGAGTTTTCTTGGGACATTAGGAAACCTAGCTAATAGTAGTAGCGAGATACTTTCGAACACTTGCTTACAATTTTTTGAACGCTGTATTTGATCAAGACGTACTTACCATGGCGCATAAACTTGGCGTATTGCTCCCCTTAGGTTCGCAAAATTTTACCCCAATTGTATTTATACCAGCGCAGCCAAGTCTTACAGCGCTCGTAAAACAGACTAATGACGCTATGGACCACTTGCATACGTATTCTGCTGGAAAATGTGCATTTAACCCACTCATTTGGGAAAATTGCCTACACCTTATCCATACCATGCCCCCCCCCCCCTCCCCAATTTTCGCTAGATGAAAACAAGAAGTCTTGTTTAGCTCATCGAGGACGCCGGGGAAACAAACTACGAATTTCGTAATATCCCCTAGAGTCACGGCGTGCACGTTTGTGAACGCGACTTATTTTTGCCAGTACAGTGCAATGGTTGCAAGGAATAGACAATGAACATTAGGCGTTGAGTGAATTGAACATTCTGCTTTCTTAAAGTACACCCATTTCACTTCTGAGTGAACTGTACCGCTTCGCACGACCGCTTTCATGAAGGCACTATCCTCTTTGACGGGACCTTTGAAGTGGGGAGTTTCGAGAGCAATCGCGAAAGAATATTCCTTCCCATGTGCATGTATTTAGAGCGGGTCATTTCATATATTTAATGAAGAAACGTGGCCTGACTGACTGTACAATAAATGAATATTTAATTGCTATGTAACTATGATGAGCCAGTATAGAATGCACAGAGACATTCTCCCACCTTGACTAGCTCTCTGTATGGAGTCTCGAGCCCCCACCTTGGGATAAAATTATGTGAATTTCACACATTCATCGACACTCGATCCTAATTCGTGACTGACGGTATTGTGGCAGGCGGCGCGAAGAAGTAGCCGCCATCGCCACGGTGCAGCGGGCGACCACGCGGTCGCTCAGGTCGAACGAGCTAGTGTGTACTATCCTCACGCGACCCTCACGTGAGCCCATCTTCTCCTCCACCTGCTGTGGAGGCGATAGTCGCGCCGCTACATTAGTTCACGAAAATACACGAAAAAACGAGGGTGTAGCAATTATCTGCGACACTTGCGTTTAGGTCATCAAGGTGAGTTTCGCAACCGAATTGCGCTTAAAATTTTCCCATTTTCACGGAATTTCACGTCCGTATCTCATGCATTGTTTTAGGTGTCCAGGAAACACCTAGATTAGCGGCAGTATGACACACTGGAACGCTTCAATGAGTAATTTTCTACAAAGGCTGTATTGGACCTACACACAATAAACATATATCGCTCGTCACTCGCAACATTGTTTCGTACGTCGAATAAATATAAACACCGTACCCCGTATATTTTGCGGAGGATACCGGGGGGAAACAAGCTAATGCCGTGTATAACGCATGAAAATTTCGATAAAGCGACCAGTCAGTTAGTGTTTTCAGAATGCATAAGCAACTTACACAGTGCAAATGTTCGGTACACATCCACAAAAATTGGCGTCATCTTTTTCAAAATACGAAATATCTGCTGTGTTTGCTTCTGCTGCGAAACAAGCAATAGTGTAGCTCTTAACTAGAAACTGCCTGAAAATAAGGGGGAGGGAGGCAAACGACATAATTCCCCCCCCACCCCCCCACTCCGGTAGATACACGTACGCTTGGTGTTGTGTACCGCATGGCGTCTCTCTTAGGGCACCGCGTCATGTTTTACGATGTCTGTTACCCCTTCCTCCACGTCCGATTTCAACGGTTCCAATTAATGCTATGTGAAAAAGACGCATGATTGGTGCAATGTTATTTTATTTCCAACTACGAGCGAGGTTCTCCTACCATCGCATAAGTTGTGTGTCAATTGGCTTCGCGGTGAGGCGCAAACATGTAACTTCGTGTTCTGCATCGCGTTTTGCGCCACGTATACCTATAGTGAATATGCACGTGCCCGGCAAGGCACTTCTTCTTAAGTTTGAGAAAGCGCTTCGGTCCTATAGGACATCCGTGCTAAAGCCACGGGCACTATTGCAACGTGGGTTGTTTATATGCTCAGCCTCACCCGCGCTATCCCACGAAAGCGCCGGCCACGCGACCTCGGATTAGAGTTTCCGGCATCAACTCTCCGGAATCGGTACACTTTACTCGGCAATAACCCGACCGAGCAGACACGCTAGACCCCGTGGAGGAGCGAAAAGAACGCTTCGCTTTAATAAAAAACATTCGCTCTTGAAGGCGGATATTTGTTGCAATAGGGATACTTAGCTGCCACTTGTTGCTTCATTGCCTAATTTCGTAAAGAACAAAGCCGGTCTCCTGGCACATCAGAAGGCCCAGTACAGATAGGCTTATCATAAACCATTTTGTCTGCCTCGCCATTACTCTGTCGCCTACTCGGAGAGAGAAACTCTCAAAGCTCGGAAGTAGCTAGGAAATGAAAGGTTCGCCCTTGAAAATTGTCGACAAACCACTTTATGGCGCTCTCCTCTCAAAAGGCAAATTTGGCATTATTGCTCATGTTGTCGGTATGTGCATAAGATCGAATTACTTATATTGACAGTCTTATGTTTTAAAAAAGAAACGCGAATGCGTACTTGGTTTTTGTACTTTTCACGTTCAGGTTCAGTCTGTGACTATTTTTGTAATGCTACCCGTCAGATACAGCTGATATAAAGACAAGGGTCTCAAATTCCGAGACGTAATGGTATCAGCGAAGTAGTGAAATAGAACATCTAAACTTTTTTACACAGGAAATAACTTTAGAAGTGACCTTTAAATGGATATAAGAATGAGGATGATCTAGGCACATATAAATGACTAACTGTTCTCGTGCAACAAAAGAGGATGTCATTTTCTCATAGTTAAAGTGACATACCCCTTCCGGTGTCAGTTGTCAGCCTGTTCCTTGCTTTCCCTTTCCTGCGTACTGCAGATATGTCTTTAAAACCAATAATAATAATAATAATAATAATAATAATAATAATAATAATAATAATAATAATAATAATAATAATACATGTAAAGGAAAATGAGCATGAGATAAAACACTGGTACTAATGGGATTTATAAGCAAGATATAGAGCCTGTGAATTAATAAGAAAATTGTTCGCTTAGCAATTTGTCAAGTAAGATCACTTGAGGATAGTTGAGAAAATAATTAACAGGAAGAATTCAGTACATACGCAGTCAAGATGTATCACTCAACGAAAATCGCTGTAAGTAATAATGCCAATCGCCTGTGTTTTATTTTTATGTACAGAACAGAAGACGTGAAAGTAAAAAAAAAATTAGCCCAAGAATGTGATTATATACGAAAGCAAATCATGCCGAAAATAATGCCTCTGGAGGGAAAAAAAAGCACATGGTTTGATTAGTGCTCGCATGTTCTCGCATTAGTTCGCATGTGATTAGTTCTCGCATGTGTTGTTTTACGTAAGCAATGTGATAAAAAAACATTAAGTGAAAATCTAATTGAATACCGAGAAATTCCACTCAGTCGAAAGCCATAATGAGGTGACCATTGAGAGTTATTTCAGGAATGCGAGGTAATTCTCTTTGAAATAGTAGTATATGTAAATATAGTAAATAGTTATAGTAGTAATTCTTTTATATAATAGTATACACTATATGAATAGTGAGGACACTTGGGTAAATCATTGATATAAATCAAGAAATAAATGGCACGGGAAAGGCAGAGAAGTTAACGTGAAGAGAGGCTTCTGGTTTGCTACCCTACGTTAGGCGACGTGACCTAAATTCAGAACAGTAAGGGACCGATATAAGCATCATGCCAATCCTAGGTTAATAATTTTTCTTTCGCAATAAGCACCTAGTGTTCACATTGTTATGTTGTACACACAATTATTTCTCGGTGAAGTTGGTAACATTTTAACATTGTGCTGGACTGTGTATTCTAATAAGTAGTAGTTCGGCAAAAGAAAATGCTATGGTTGATAGTACAAAAAAGCTCGCAATGAAGTCTAACAAACCAAGGCCATAAAATTAACAAGTTCAACTGATTCCCCAGCGAAATCAATTAATGATATCAAAATTAAGAAAGTCATACTACGCGTACAAAAAAACATATTGGCAGGGCTTCAATCAGGCTTTTTTTTCACGTAGCTGCTGATACGATTATGCAATAACCTCTCTACAGCTTCACTGATCGATGACTGAGTACAGACCCTTTATTTATTACCCTTTTTATGTACAGGAAAGACGCTAGCTTGGAGAGAACTTCGGAAAGTTTCAAATTTCATGCAAGATAGCGAACGTCGCGAAACTGTAGGCCCTATATTTCACATTGCTTTCTTCATTTTTCTCAAGCTGTCACGCTTAAAGCGGCACTAAATAGGAATTATTTAAGCGGGACTGGAAATCATTAAATAACGTTTCTAGAATGTCGAAAAGATAACTCTCGCTGTCAGCGAATGCCTTGGTAAGACAGAAGATGCGTGGATACGAAAGAGGGGAGACGGCCCCTTCATTTTCTCGCTCCAGCGTCTCGTGACGTCCTAGATTTTGACAGCAACTCCGGAGGTTTTGCTCAACAACTTAACGATTGAAAACGACTACATTGTGTTCTTAAATGGACCAAAGCTTGAAGAACTTCTTCCGCGCTAAAGCGCTCGAAACAGTGCAATACTTACTGAGCATAATACTGGGCCAGCTGTCGTGTCACTGTTTTGCATAAAGGCGAAACAGCATTTTTTTTTCTCGCTGTAATCAACAGCTTCACGCAAAAGAAAATTGTCTTTCGGGAAAATACACGACCATTCATGATCAATTTCGAGCTTGCCTTTAATGCATCTTTAAATCAGAAGCTCGCTTCTGATGCATGAATTGACAAGCGCTATTTCTTATGAAAATTATGCTGAAAACAATGAAATTCTAGAGACGCAGGCAAAACGAAATGTTTGTATTCGTATCACTGGTATATATTTTTCACACAACAGCTTATAATCTCGCAATCCAAAGCACAACTTTAAAGGAATCCGACGTACAAAAATTTCACAAGTTATGCTAACGTTATTCTAGACAAACCAGGCATGCGTTTGACATGTATTTCGTGTAAGGAAACGTAGTTGAAGCAAACAGGCAAGCTTCCCCGCAGGTGCCACGGCACTACTCTTTTTTTTTCCCCTTTAGTGCTACGTGACGTAGTATGAGCGAGCTTTTCCCTAACCGCATTTCTCCGCTATCATATTTATCCAGAAGAGCATTAAACACTACAGTAATGAGGGTAATTATGTGAACCACCCTGGAATTCGCAGCCTCCCATATTAAAAAAAATCGGGGGTTTTACGGGGCAAAACCACGATCTGATTACGAGGAACGCCGTAATGGGAGACTCCGGAAATATTGACCACCCGGGGTTCTTTAACGTGCACCTAAATCTAAGTACACGGGTGTTTTCGAAATTTCACCACCGTGTAAATGCAGCCACCGTGGCCGGGATTCGATCCCGCGACCTCGTGCTTAGCAGCCCAACACCACAGCCATCAAGCAATCACAGCGAGTGGCTTCCCATATCCCCTGCGTGGCGACGTTCAACCATATATCAGAGTAAGACCACAGTACCGTTTCATTTGTGTAAATACATGTTTATAATGGCCAAAAGCTGTAGACGCCACCAACAGAACACTGTTTACACTCTTATACATGTAGTTTAGAGTGTTGATACGGATAATAAACATTTATGACACGTTGGAGACACCACATATCAATTGGAGATATTGCAAATCTCGTTATTGTAGCGAGATCTCATGTACACGAAATTGCCTTTTCTTTTTCCTGATGTACTTACTTTCCAATTTTCTTTTCTTTTTTCAGTATCCAACTGGGATGGGAAGACGTCAATGTAACAGCGAATCTTGGACGGGCTCCCGTCCCGATAACCCTGACCAATTACAACAATGTAAGATTAAAAATTAATTTCGAGAATATGCTTACATGTCAATCAACACTCCCATTTAGCTGACAACTGGTGCACAGTGCATCCCAGTTTCTGGTAGTTCAAGACAAATAATTCTTCAGAAATCCGCTTCCACAACATTCATGTTTTCTTCTAATTTCTGTTGTCGCTTACTATTCCTAAACAGATGCAATACTACGGAGTCCTGACTCTCGGTACCCCGCCCCAAGCTTTCAAGCTACTCATGGACACGGGCTCCAGTAACTTTTGGGTGCCGTCGGTGAATTGTGATCAGAGCATGGCCTGCCGTAAGTATACGCACGCATACTATGATTTTCATTGCGCCATTCGAAAACATAACTCATAACCCTCGGTCTCTTACCTCGACACGATCGCAGGCAACCACGCAAAGTACGACAGCAGCCAGTCCAGCACCTACAACAAAAACGGACGGTACATCCGGATCCGCTACAGTGGCGGCGTGGTACGGGGCGTCACGAGCATCGACAACGTGGGCGTCGGTCCGGCCACTGTGACGCAGTACAAGTTCGCCGAGATGGATCACTCAGACGGCAAGCTGTTCATGAACGCAAAGTATGACGGCATCTTCGGACTTGCCTTCCCGGCCATCTCGCAGAACAACCAGCTACCACTGTTCGACGCTATGGTGAAGCAGGGCGTTGTCCAGCAGGCCGTGTTCTCGCTCTACTTGAGCAAGCAGCCCAGCGAGCAAAACGGCGGGGAGATCTACTTCGGAGGCATCAACGCGCAACGCCACACGGGTGACATCCATTATGTGGCCGTCAACCAGCCCGCTCACTGGCAGGTCACCATGGACAAGTGAGCCCACTTGCTAAGGAGGAAATGGGATAGGTAGACTAAGGTTCTGCACCAAGCACGTTGGCAAGTACACTGTAAAATAATTTACACCCTTAAGCGTGAAAAAGCGATCATCTGCTGCGATCATCTGCTTGCCTATAAGCAGGGAAACCTGGAGGCGCACCGTGTGGAGACAACGTCGCATGCAGGACACTGATTATAATCTCGGCGCCTCCTGGCGAGTGCTATCGATGTCTCCGATAGCGCGACTGGAGACGTGTGAATGGAGCGAGTGCACGTAAGACAGTGCAAAAGCGATTATGATGGATGTCAGAAGTAGGCCGTGGATCTGCAGCTGCCTGGAAAGGAATATGAAGGTGGATGCGCCATTCGGAGGCGAGTAGGCGCAGTATAACGGTCTGACGGAAACAGAAGGTGAAAACAATGAAAAGCTAGAACGAACTGTAAATAAGACCATTATGCAGGACACGCTGGGATTGCAGCCTATGGCCATAGAGCGAATTCATCATCTCGGTAAACCAGCGCATAACAAAACGAGACCAGTTATCTTTAGGCTTCTGGATTCTAGACAGAAATCTATAATATTAGGAAAGGGGCGCAAGCTATAAAACACATGTTTGTCTATCGGGGAAGATTTCTGTAAAAGAACTCGAGAAATGAGGAAAATGCTGTGAAATAGCGCCAAGGAAAACCGAGACAACCATGACAGGATTTCTTTGTCATTAGGTAAGCTTTACAATAATGACCAAGTTTTCGCTTGGGATGAGGACAAGGGGGAGAGAGTTTTACTTTTTAAAAAACTCAGGACCAAAGCGTCCAATCACGCGAAGCCAAGCGCAGTCAAATAGCTAACGTTATTGAATGTAAACGCGAGAAGCATTTTAAATTTTACTGACGTGCTTGAAAATCTGCTTTTTGAACATCATCCTCACATAGTAGCGATAACTGAAACGTGGCTTCCCTCGGCTGTATCAAATCACGAATTTGTGCTTCCCGATTACTCCGCCATTCGAAAAGACAGACAGACACGTGGTGGTGGCGTGGCACTGCTGATAAAGAAATCCCTCCCATACGAACCGCTGCCAAATGTGAAGGATCTTGAGGCCGGGTGTTCTGCAGAATTACCTGCAACACTGCCATAATTGTAGGCTGCGTTTACCGAAGTCCTGACTCGGACGAAAGCTTCGTGAAGAACGTACATGAGTTTCTGCAGTGACACGCTCACACCCTAGGAATTATCATCATGGGGGACTTTAACCTTCCAGAAATTAACTGGAAGACAACACAATACTCATCACCTACTTCAGAAGCACTAATTAATCTAATGCTAAACTTCAACCTACAACAAGTACTTGATCAACCAACACGCTCACGTGGTACTGCAAGAAATATACTCGATCTAATACTACTCTCTGATCACTTCTTTGTAAACAAAATACATACAAGTACTGTTGAAGGCATATCTGACCACGATATTCCAATATGTCACCTACCTCTGTCGTTTAGTATACAAAAAAAGGTCTTTAGAAAGCACCATCATCGACTTTGCGAAATCGGACGACGCCAATGTTTTGACGTAGATGGCACATGAATTCACAGATTTTGCGGAAAATACTTGCAATCCTTCGGCAGACGCAAATGCCCTCTGGATTAAGTTTAAGACAGTAATCATGACTGCACTGAACAATTTATACCGTTAAAAACAAGAAAATTGCGAAAATAGTAGCGCGTGAGGTAATTCATGCCAAACGAAAAGTGAAAAAGTTACGTTGTTCTTTGAAGAAGGTTAAAAATTAATCACTCCAGACATCAAAGTTGATTACTGCCAAGGTAGAACTTAAAATCAGGCTAAGCTACTCCAGGAAACAATACTTTAATACTGCCCTGCCTAACTTCGTAAATGGTAATCCACATAAATTTTGGAAACACTTCAGTGCACGCAAAGTAATCACGCCAGAACGACCCCACGATGAAAAAGTTTCTCAAGCTAATGCATACAACAAGTACTTCCAATCGGTATTTACTGCAGATAACGGGTTTGTCCACCCAATAATTTCTACAGGTTTCGCCATCGACTCACTAAACATAACTGACTCAGGAATTTTTAATCTTCTACTCGGATTAGACACGAAAAATTCTAGTGGCCCTGACGACGTCCCGAACGAATTGGTAAAGCGATACGCAGAATGGTGTAGGAGATATCTTGGCATTATCTATCACCTGTCACTTTCAACCGGACGTGTGCCAGATGACTGGAAAAAAGCAAAGATAATACCAATCCATAAATCAGGTGACACAAACTCTCCTTCCAACTACAGACGGATATCACTAACTGGTACATCATATATACCTTAAAAATAGCTAACAACATATTTTGAAGATTATGGCATGCTAACAGCCAATCAGCATGGATTCCGGTACGGTATGTTAACAGTAACGCAGTTGACTGAATTTATACATCACCTAGCACAGAGTATCGACAAGCGCGGTCAAACAGACGTAATATTTCTAGATTTCAGCAAAGCATTCGACTGTGTATGTCACAACAAGCTAATTGCAAAATTGGAGTCAATTATTAGAAACGGAAGCATTACAGCCTGGACTAGAGATTTTTTACCACCACGTTCACAGTCCGTCTTCCATGATAAAGCACCATTTGATACAGTTCCTGTCACATATGGCATTCCCCAGGGCTCGGTCTTGGGGCCCTTAATATATTTAATTTACATCAATGGTATCGTCACTAAGATACCATGCAGCATAAAGCTTTTTGCAGATGATTGCATTATATATAAAGAAATAAGAAGTTATGAAGATCACCCTACTTTGAACAGGTGCCTTAATGAGATAAATGCCTGGTGTGAACAGTGGCAAATGTCTATTAACATCAAGAAATCAGTGACGATGGTAGTAACAACAAAGAAGATTAAGTCTGGATTCACCTACTTTCTCAATGGTACACCTCTAACTAACGTTCAGCAACACAAGTATCTAGGACTGACTCTAGCATCTGACTTGAAGCGGAACAAGCACATTGCCAACATGACTTCAGTAGCCCCACGTAAGCTTTTCTTTCTTAAAAGGTCCCTGAAATCTGCTCTCAATCATATGAAACTGCGATGCCATAAAACCTTTGTGCGGCCAGCATTAGAATACGCCAACACGGTTTGGTTTCCTCACACAAAGAGAAACATAACCGAGGTGTAAAAAGTTCAAAGGAAAGCAGTACGGTTTATTCACAACAAGTACAAAACCACTGACTCGCCCACATAACTCCTGGCTTCATCCGAAATGGACACACTGGTAAACAGAGTAAGGCAAGCTCGGCTAAAACTCATACACAACCTATTGCACAACCGCTTTAACATAAATTCCTAAAAATACATTACTTTCCCTATGTCCCGTATTTCACGTCATAAACATAATAAAATGTTAGTTGAGCACCCTTGTAAAACGAACACATATAGATACTCTTTTTTCCCTACTGCTGTTAGTGGGTGGAACTACCTCGACTCAACAATAGCTGATATAGAATCGCCATCAATTTTAATAACATGATAGAAAAGAGTAAGGAATAACTACTAGAACCAATTTAGTTTTATGCAAATTTGTTTTTACATTGTTTAGATCTATCTCATATGTTATGTTAGACTGTATTACGTTATACACTGCTAGGTTGTAAAAAGTTCTGTTGCATTTATATTTCACGAGGTTCTATTGTATCACAATTTATTGTATTTATAACATTTTTGTTCTCGTTACAGTTGACTTCGCTAATTAAATGCATGAAACAATGTCTTTTTTTCTGCATTTGTATTTTTCCAAACTGTACTGCGTAGCTGCATGTAGCGTATCTAGTTTATTGTATTTTGTATACGCATGTTCTATGGAAAAATGCTGTATCAACGCTTACATTGTAACATTATGCCTAACTGATATGGTCTCGATAAAAAGACTGGTAGTATTGAAAATAAACAAATAAATAGCTCATGATGCTATATAGCTAAAATGGCGGAAATTATAGCTAGGTAGACGTCATGATTTCGAACAACAATATAATTATTTCGCGGCACATTTTTTCTCCCCTCCTACATTATTCAATATAGAAAAAATTCAGAAAATAAAATAGCGGACGACACATGAGCAAACAAAACTGCTGCAGCGCCGCAACCAAGACAAAAGTTAAAAGGGTGGCTGCTGCGGGTACATTTCAGAAAAGACCGCAACAGAGTGAATTCATTAACGTATTCATATACGTTTTCATACGGCACAGTCCACGTAGCGATATACGAAGTGCGTAGGGGCTGCTGTAGAACACAGGCAGGAAAGCAGCTGTTTCCAAAGACGTTTCTTTATATGATTTCGCTGTACTGTGGCCTGTTCTGGGAATTTCTTCAGTGCATTCATTCCCGTTCTCTCTATCCTGGACAGCATGGACGTTCAAGGCACGACGCTCTGCGCCGGCGGCTGCAATGCTGTGGTCGATTCCGGAACGTCGTTCCTCAGTGGACCCAAAGCGGAAGTGGAAATCCTTCACAGGGTTATTGGCGCTACGCGCACACCTGCTGGATACGTAAGCACGCCGCAGAAATCTTACCACGATGACGTGAATGCTTCCGCGCCTCGTAGGTGTTGACTGATCATTTTTGCTCCATTTTCTAGCGAAGCACGGCGTATCTTAACACTTGCGTCATTAAGCCTCCTGTACCGCGGTGCCAGTGTCCAGTTCTACAGACGCCGACAAAAAGTATCCGTTTCCTGTTCACCGCGATTTTTGCGTTTTTACCACCATAACAGAAACGGCGGAGAATGGCGTATAATTTTATGTCCACGCATTTTCCCCTTACTGGAAAAAAATTCGCGTTATTACACTATTGTGAAAAGGATACAATAAAGAGACGAAGTAGCATACGGGCATGATATCGTGTTTGATCATGCCAGTGGCATAATCATAAATTACAGTTGTTAATATCAAGTCGTCACGACGATGTAGCAGCTAATTTGCGAACAGCTGTTAAGAGGGAGCTTTAGGCTTGAAGCCAAATCTGATCGTCCTATTCAAATACGTGTGCAACGCGGAAATTCCCTCCTTATACAACAGTTGAACGGATTTCAATAAATTCTGTTGCGTTTTAAAGATAACCTAATCCTACCAACTACTGGAAACAACATTGATTCAGCACTTCCACTTGTTTAGGATGATTGCCGAAAATTAATAAACTAAAAAAAATTGAAACAAAGCTTACAACTCCGTAACTCTGCGCCAACAACACACATTATAAGACTATATATAGACGATATTTTAAAGTATATTTGTCGGGTTTTGTAAAGTGGACAACTGTGACGTATTAGTTTCCAGCTGATCTCAGATTATTACATTTGCAAACGAGGGTACTAGTTTAATAAGAAGCGTATGGACGGCATTCGACAGAGGACCCCTTCAGTAGGTCATGTCTAAGACCTAGCTAGCGCAATACACGAGTCCACAAATCGCCTTGATTTTTAACTGTGTGTGCCGTTCGTGCTGGCACCTATATTTTTCCGTGCAAACGCCCTCCCGACTCCGGGGAAAAAGCAACCATCCTCGCGGCCTATGCGAACTTCAAGACAACAAAGCCGGATTGTACCTAGGTTTGAGACGCGTTCTATAGTATAGTTTCGTACTCGCGACAACGGTGTTCTGGAAAAAAATTGAGGACGTTTAAGTTTCACCTTTACGAGCGCAACCCGATAACATTAAAAGGATATCGACTGCTTCTCACCCTTCCCGGCAACCGCAGGTTATGTAACCGTAATGCTTACCGAGAAACGATAGCATTGACCGCTATCCACGAAAGCAACCTTTCTGGTAGAAACGCGGCCTCTTGGTAGGGCTGATCCAGGAGGTAGCGTACAGCCACGCCAAAAAAATCACATCATTTTCACGTTTCTGTTATTGTTTGAAACAGTTATTATTTAAGTCTGAGAATACTAACATAAAAGGCATGCGCTGTCGGTGTTTTGTTTCATGACATTTGTTCGTGGGTTGTCATTCTCCAAATTCCAAGGAATAACTTCGTCAAGAATGACCTCAGGTAGCGAAAAAGCGCTCGAACTGCTTTCTGGGCCAATGAACTGTGAGGCCAGGCTCCCAAGATCTTCGCTTCCGTAAGTGGCCTGTGATCCAGTCTATTTAAGGCACACTGGAGAGTCTCACGTTGATTATCGAAGCAAGAACAGTGGCATAGAAGGTGACTGATGGTCTCTTCACACTTGCACTTAGCGCACATTGGTGAATCCGCCATTCCAATACGATAGCTGTAGGAGTTGGTGAATGCTACTCCTACCCACAGCCGACACACAGTGGAGTGCCTGACTATAGACATCCTACACTAGGTTCTCTCTCTTCCTCTTTCACTCCCCCTTCCCCTCCCCACGTGTAGGGTAGCAAACTGGACTCAGTCTGGTTAACCTCCCTGCCTTTCCGTCTTCCCTTCTCTCTCTCTCTCTTCGTCAAGAATGAAAGACAAGATATGACCTACTTAATGATAGAATGGTGTGGCAAAATAACCCGCACATACCACATGTCATATAGCAAGGCGTCGTATATACGTATACCTAAATATATACGGAAATATTTGCTCACGGACCACTCCGGCGACGCCGACACCGGATTTTCGGCAACACGGAGCCCTTAACGCTATCGCATTAACACTGCTCGAGCGGCTCGACGACGCACTCGCGAAGAGAGGTTTTTCGCATGAGTTAGAGGCTGCGGTGACTGAACAGCTGCTTGGTGGAGAGCTGGAAGCAGTAGACGGGCCCCAGTGCCAAACCAGTATGATGGGAGAATAGCGAGAACCTTATATGCCGATGCGTCATGATTCTGGCGCCACTGATCTACGGCGGTAAACGAGCGAGCGAGCAGCCGGCATTCCTTGGCTTATAGGCAGCGAAATTCTGATAATCCTATGTGTCGCTTGAGAAACATTGTGCAGGAAAGGAAGAACAGTGTCCCTGTAGGGAGGAAGTTTCGCTTCCGTGGAGAAGAGAGAATTAAGCCGGTAGTTATTTGCGTTGGGCCCAACGCAGTCATTGCGTTGGGCTAAAACAGCACCAAATTCAGCACCAAGCTAACGTTCACGTGGATCACGGTCGGTGGTGCAGTGTTGGAAGGGACGTGAGGAGCCGGCGTACTGTCGTAAATCAGTCATCGCACTCAGCCAAGAAGTCAGCCCTGCCGACAAGTTGCGTCAAAAGGGGCAATGACGAAGGCAGGATTGCAGATGAAATGCCAGAAATATGAGCTTGAACCATTGGAACTCCGAAGCTCTTCTACAGTAGCTGGCTTTGACTTCTCGGCAACAGCGCAAATTTCGTCAAGATTTGGAAGAATGCCCGCTTTCGAAACGACGTGCCTTAGGATAGTAACCTGGAGCACAGAAGTGACCTTTCGTAAAATTGTATTACAACCTAGTGGCTCTGAGAAACCCAAGTACCTGTTGAAGGTGATTGAGATGAGACTCAAAACTTATTGAAAAACCCACATTGGTGTACAAGTACCAAAGACAGACGTGCTGCTAAAGACACCAGGGGAAAGTGTCCAACACTACCTTCAATATGTCAGGCGCTTTGGAGAGGCCTAAGGGCATCGCGACGAAATCATATAACTCGTCAGTTGTCACAATAGCCGTTTTCGAGCGTCTTTTTTCAGCCATTAGTGCCTGCCAGTACCTAAACCACATATCCAGCGAAGAAACTAATTCCGCTCCGTGAAGGTACTCTTATCAATTCAAAGTAGGTGGATAATATATGAAGTCTGTCCACTTTAGATGTCGAAATAGACGCAGTTTACGGAAACATGATATCGCTTCTTATTGTTCAGTTAAAGAGCCATGAACTTGAAGCTTCATTTCAATTCTCGGCAATATTTGTTTAAATAAACGATGATAACCTAAATAAAATATGCGCTCACAACAGTCTCTTAATTTTCTTTTTTTAACTACAATAATTATTATCAGTATAGATTCTGTCGATTACAAATAAAATAATTTCTCCGTTAGCCAGGGCAGTCTACCCGCCAGCACACAAATCGCTTAACAAGCGACAAGAAGTAGCTTGGAGGTGACTTCACACGAACACATACCCCAACCCTGTAGCCTATCACTGCTACTACCCGGACCAATACCCTAATACATGTAACCGTTGTAAGAAAAAAGCGGATCTGTTCCATATTGTGTGGTCGTGCTCAGCGGAAAATCACAAGAATCACGAAATAAATTAATGAGCACTGCGAGGCCGTGTTGCTCAGCTCCGGCCCTGACCTGCAGTCCAAGGTCATCAAGAGAGCTGAAGAAGCCGCCCGGGCCCAAGGGCTCGTGGCTGCTTAACAACGAGGCCACCTGTCAATACCTGGTTTTGAAATAAAGTCTTTACTCACTCATTCACTCCGTTCCCATAACCTTAGATACGAGCTCCTAAGGTAGCGCTTGCCTTAATTGCGCACTTCACGCCAGCGCTGTCCAGCTGCGTCTCGTCCGCAACAAACTAAAAAAATTATCATCGTGTCGGCGATAAAACTAAATAAGGCACTTTGAAGAAACGCACACTCCGCAAAATAGCATCGAACTCAGGGCGCTCCCATCTCAAAACTGACGCGCGTACTAACGGAGCACGAGCGCTAAAAGCAGCAGTGGTTCGCGGAGTCCACATTGTGGTTCGAACCACTGGGCACGAAACAGTTTTATGTCAGCAAAAAGGACGGGTGGAAGAAACATACAAGATATGCAGGGTATCCGCGATTCGCGAAGTGCTCACCTTCTTTCCACAGGGTAAATGGGAAGTGCGGCACAACCCAAGGGATACTGCGGTGTAACGAGTGTACTGCGCACGAAGGCAGTCGTAAACCAGTAACAAGGTTAAAGAAGTGTGACGGTGCTCCCCAGCTTCTCCGTGTCTATAACGTGCAGCTGACACATGCTGCACAGATCTCCTCGACTCTTCTTATTATTTCCCGTCATATCGCCTATGAAAGAAGTAACACAAAGCACTGGCTACCTCTCGTGGTAATCGTGCCGTTAAGCTTCTCGTGGTGAAAGGGCAAGGCATACAATGCCGCGGAGACGCTGCGCTGATGTGAGGACTTCGTTACGATTTTAATGTTCATCCGTGAGTTACCGGCGCCAATCTCTAATGCTCCTACGAAAACGAGGTGACATTGGCGACCACAAGAGAGAGAGAGAGCGAGATCATTGCAGCGCTGTAAGGCAGTCAAAACCCTCAGTACAGTGTCCAGGGTCGGCGTACATCATAGTTGTGCTGACGAAATCAACTAGACACCGTTGGTTTGTAGACTGCCTGTTTGAACCAGCCACTCGGCGGTGGTGTTGGTGGAGAGTTCAGAAGCAGCATGGGAGAAGAATTGGTCTGGGATAGTAGCCTCACAAGATGCGAGAGTCAGTGTGATGCGATGTGATGTGCGTCCACGTGGTGTGATGTGACGCATGCGTCTATGTGATGGCATGCCGGAGCTTGGCGCGTCGATCCTAAACATGTTCACATCCGCGCTGTTATGTGCCAGACGCAGTTCGCGCTTCGGCGTTCGAGTTATGCCGCGCTTAGCCATGCGAGGCACACGCAGATTACTCGAAGCACAGGCGCGCAGTTGTGCCTCGAAGTACGCGATATTTATTTGCTTCGTACCAACTCCGAGAGTTGTCTCGACTCGCTAGGCTTTGTGCAATGGAGGTGCGGTCACCATGGTAACTTCGCAGCGCGTTCTCTGCAGAACAAAGCCTAGCTAGCGGATGATGCAATTTTGAGTAGTGCAAACTGGGAGGTCTTGGCGCCATCTGCTTTCACTCATTCTTACATGGGCACTTGTGTGTGGGGCGGACGTAAATTACTTCTTTCTTCAAAACTGAGCTTCACGTTTTTACAGCCATTCATTTTTGTCGCTTGCAGTTCGAGGTCGATTGCAACGGGATAGCCAGCTTGCCACCAATCACTTTCAACCTGAACGGCAAGTCCTTCCCGCTTCCAGGAGAAAGATATACCATTAGGGTAAATATGCACTGTTTATTTTTATTGCTTACTTTCTTTAGGGGGCGGGTAAAGCGGAAAAGCTCCAAGCGCAAATAAACGTAAGCATTAGCGACAGCCTACCATGTCATCGTCTTCCAAAGTAATTCTGGTTACTTCTGCCAGCTCATAAGTTCATATTCCACTACGTACCATCGTCTTCACAACTTGGAACCGAAACTACGGCTCCACCTTCTGTCAGGATTACTTAGAGCTGAAGATATCCTTTTGTGCCGCTTGTGGCTTGGCGTGGCCTTCACGAATGCGTACTCATTTCAGATCGGAATGGCCAACAGCCTTACATGCGATAACTCTAGCTGTGAGCAAACAATCACCCACTTTCTCTGTGTTCCTCCGCTTCAGCGCGCCCAGGAAAGAAATTTTAAGAGTGCTAGATAGTATTGACAACTGCCCTTTGTTGGAGGATAAAGGCCCTGGGACAGTGGCTGAGACCGTCCTCAGCACAGAAGGCTTTGCAAGCGTTCTTGCGCTTCTTGCGGAGGACTCGTCTTGGTGACAGCCTTTAAGCAGGGCCGTATTCTCCTTTCTTTCTTATATTTTATTTTTTTTCTTCCTCCCTTATTCCCTTTTTATTTGCAACATCCCTTTTCTGTAATCTTTGATTCCCGTTACCCCTTTTCCCCAGCACAATGTAGCCAGCCGGTCTGAGAACTGGCTAACCTTGTCTTCCCGTCTACTCCTCCTAGTCCCCCTACCTTCGACAAAAAGGAGGATTATTTTTTTCATTTTTACGCGTTCTGCACAATCCCTTGTTTTTATTTATGGGGCCATTCTTTTTTTTTATTCTTCTTGTACTCTTTAGCCTATGACGACGGAATGGTTACTTTTGTAGGTTGTTATTTTGCTTGCTGAATGAACTGTATATGTTGTGTTTTTGTATAACATGCTTAAACTACCGCTTCCTATTATTTTTGCGCATTGCTCTAATATTTGTATAATGTGTTGTGTGTACATTAGTGTACTGTCTACTTATCACGTATATATTTTGTTTTGTTACATATATCCATTTAGTCTTTACAGTGACGCCCCCCTTACGCAATGCCTCATAAGAGGCCTCTAGGGAAGTTTCAAATAAATAAGAGATCCTTCCCAACCACACTGACACGCGGCACTTTTTTCCAGATCCCGATCGAAACCGGCGGTGTTCAGTGCTTCACGCGCATCTCCGAGTCGGATGCGTCGGGAGCACGCCTCTGGATCTTAGGCGCCACATTCATGCAGGAATACTACACAGTGTTCGACAGGAACCAGAACCGCGTCGGATTCGCCACTGCGGTCTAGAAGTGCGTGGTTGCCGCCAGCGTGCGACACTCGGCCCTCCGAAATGACGGCTCTTCACTGAACTGAATAAAGCATGCCTACTGTTTCTACGGCGTCACCTTACAGCGAAACTGTATATGGCTGGCGATTCGTCCGTCCGTCCGTCAGTCACCTGGACGTCGAAAACACCTCCGGCGCAACCCCATGCACATGCGCGAAAAAAATAGAAAGAAATGCACGCAATTGGCTGCGCCAGTAGTGACGTCGTTGCTCTCCGTCGCAGCCGAGGACGCGCGCAGCAGTTTCTCACCGGTTCCGAAATGGGTAGGCCACGCGTCATACGTTCACCTGAGGAGCAGGCAGCTTTCGATCAGCAAAACCGCGAGAACTGGGGACGAGCTCGTCTACGCATATATATATATATATATATATATATATATATATATATATATATATATATATATATATATATATATATATCCCTGTCTCTCTTAATCAATCATCCATTCGCCATTGTTTTTATTCAAGTAAAGCACATGACTAATGACGCCCATTTTAGCAATGTAATTACCTACCCAATAAAGCCGACACGATGACAACGATGAAGGCACAGCAGAGTCGCCGGTGGCGTCAGGGTGACAATGACGGTAATGCTGACGTTAGCCTGACGCCGATAACAAAGGCGACACGACTGTGACGGCGATAAAACTACGACATCACGACGACACTTCATCAACTGACGTGTAAGACAGCGCTCACGTGGCCTCCTCAAAATCATGTACGAGTCTGTAAACATATTGTGGGAGCCTTTACTGGTATTCAGCCATTGAAGCAAGGTAACAAAGACCCCGTAGTGTCAGAATTTTTTTCTACGTGGTTACGTTGCGAACAACGGCATTTTGTCAGCTCGTTTACATAGTTTCGTAACTTTTCTTATTGCCCGTACGGCGCCGACGCGCGAGCACCCGTAGGAAAGAAAGGAGCGGCGCTTTCGCGCCGCGTTTTCCAGGTTGCGAGACAACGTAACTCTCAACGACATGCATTGTCTCTGTTACCGCATATATAATATGCCCTTAAACTTACAGAACACTGCAATAAAAATAATCTTAGTGTAATTAGACAGCGACATTTTTTTTTCCGAAGTGTATTTATCAAGCTTAATTTCAAGCAGCAATATTGTGTGCGAAACTGCGACTATGTACCGTCCACATGCTGAGAGGCCGCTGCTTGTTTACAACTTCAGTTTCTCTCCGGCTCCGAAATGGGTAGGCCACGAGTCGTATACGTACTCCTGAGGAGCAGGTAGCTTTCACACCGCGAGCAGAGCCGAGAACGAGCTGGTCTACGCCGTACCGATGCTTCAGCCCGGGCACAAGGCTCGTGCAGCCGAGCGCAAGCAGCATCTGCGTACCGAGTATCCGACAGCCTACCGAGCCGTCGTTTAACGAACCGTCGGGATTAACCTAGTGATAAACACCAGGGCAGCAAGCTTCAGCTTCGCTGGTTAACCATCTGCACGGAGTGCTTGGGCGGTGATTTTATTTCTCCCATCTCCATGTGCGCAGCGCGGTGCACACAAACGGAAATAAAAGGTACGATGTTCCATAAGCACAATGGTCGCGAGACATTTGTTATGCATTGTTTACAGCAAGCTTCACATCCTTGGCGCAGAACGCACCACAAATGACTTTGTTTTAAAGTTCCACGCTGAAAGCTACAACTGGAATTAGCCAATCTCCAACGCGATCATTCGAATGCATGTCCTGAGCTGCGTGGCCCTTTGCGTCAGAACGTCGTCTTCTCACTATCGGGCGACCGTCCCGAACAATTGTCGAAGTTGTGCAGGCCTGATAAAACGGAATGGAAAGAAAATTGCACTTTCCTGAAACATCGTCAGCCCATTGCGACATGCGTCGATAATGTTGTTTATCTTCCTTCACTTGTCCTGTGGCAAGACTTACCTAGGTCAGACTGACAGGTGTCTCAATGCACGACTTAAAGAGCGTAACTTTAATGTCACAAACGCTTTCTAGGGGCATCTTGCACTGGATTACATGCAGTGCGGATGCAATCCAAGATTTGAAGAAGCCACTGTGCAACGCTGAGGTCGCAACAGGCTGACACGAGAAATATTAGAGGGAAGAGGGAATATTAGAGGGAAATTCCAGGAATTGGTGATAGGCGAGCCAGTGTAGCGTCCGTTTCCCTGTCACCAAATAAACTTGAATTCCTTACTGAGCCACTTGTCAGGTATGTAAGTCCAAAATCAAGAAAAGGGCTGACAGATGGATAGCACACTGTGGTATAAAGTCGGTAAACAGGGATAAGGTGCCTCAGAAAGGCTGGTCAACGTTTCGATAGGAGGACCTATCTTCGTCAAAGGCGGCCTCGTCATCCTCGGCATGTTAGTGTTAAAGGGTTAGTGCAAGGACGTCACGTGCGGTTGGTCATAAAGGGAGAGACTTCGAAGATAATGAGCGCTGTCGCCTGACGCCTGTGAGCGTGGTTCCCAAGACGAGGGGACAAGAGAGGGAGAGTGGTGGAAAGGCAGGGAGAGGACAGATTCTTGTTTGGGAAAGAAAAATTGGGGTAAAGTGCAGCGCAGTAACTGTCTCTCAGTTGAGGACACCTCAACCGCCCTGCACAAGAGGGAAGGGGAAGTGAAAGAGGGGTGAGAGAGATGCGGCGGCCAGAGCGGCGTGCGTGGGCAAGTTGGTGGCCTTGGCGTATGAGGCGCGATGACGCGCCTAGTCGTGATGAAGCAGTGCTTCCTGCGCAGCGAGAAAGAAAGAAAGGGAGAAGGGGAAAGAAGGGGGGGGGACACCAAGAGAGAAAAAAAAGATGGGGGCCATGGGAGGGCGTTGGGGAAGCGAGAGGTTAGGGAGCATTCAGAAGTGTCGTTGACGGCATGTTTTTGTGGCTTTAGAAGAGGCGGTCAGTGCGCGAGCAACAAGAAAGACTCCAAAAAACATGAGTTGAAAGAGTGACTTTAGTAGCATGGCAGCAAGGCGTCAAGTAATTTTGGAGACGTTAAGATGGCGACAAGGAGTCTGGGGTGCAACGCATGGGGTAACTGGAAGGCAGCGGCATGGTCTTTCAAGGGACGTTAACCCCAGTAGCTCAACGTAGGTGTCGTTACGGCGGTATACAGAAATGGCGATACCCTGTGTGGCTATGACACCGAAAAAGGTATACTGACGTCTGAGAATTTGGAATGTGTTGGTGAGGGTGTTTCAAAAAATATATAAAACAGAAAAAAAAGAAAAGACAGGGGGACAACCGAAACCGGAATAACAAATAGGAGGGTGACGTGCGCAGAAGCGGGCGGGGGCACGTGTACATGGGAAAAGGGGGTCGTACAGTTGACATAAACGTAAAAACATGCAAGAGTATATTAAATTGAGTAGTAGGCAGGAAAAAAATTGGAAATGGAGGATTAGGTGAGGTTAAGAATTAAGGTTAGCTGGTAGCATAATTTGTTTTATGCCTTGGTTGATGATATGAGAATTTCAAATTTAAGTTACCGCTTTTAAAGATTCTAAGTTGCCACGTACCAGCTTAATTCCCATCTGGTGTAGGCAATTAAACTTGTGTATGAGGTACGATTCCGTATACTTCCTTTCGCGAAGTGAACGGAAATTTGTTTGTAGTATTAGAGTCTTGCTTTGACGAATATATGAACATGTTCATTAAAGTGGCTGGCTACTGCTTTAGGTAAATTGTTTTGCGTCCGCGCGGTGACCGTTGCGTCCTGTATGAATTTGTTGTCCAGTCTCACCTATGTATTGTTTGCTACAAACGGCACATTCTAGTCAGTAGACTACGTTGCTTGATGTGCAGGTGAAACCTAAAGTTACCTTGTGTGCGTAGTTCGACGCTGTACTTTTTACTGTAGTAGTAGATTGAAGATGTTTGCATGTAGAGCACCTGGGCCGGCCACAGGGATTGCTTCCCCACGTCCTCTTTTTCTGTAGTTTGGCGTGCACAAGAACATCTTTAAAATTAGTGTTGCCTCTGTAGGCTACTGGGAGCGTCGGGAAAAATCGTATTAAATTTATGGTTGCTGGTGAGAATTGGGTAGTATTTACTGAAGATGTTATTCACGTTTGTGAGTGCGTTTGAGAATTTAGTAGGGCGTTGTTGTTCTTATGATCCTGGGGCGGGGCTTGAGTACCTCGGCTCGATCAAGTTTGGTTGCAGCGGTGTAGGCTTTTTGAAGGTCACTGTTTTGGTGGTTCCTGTTTGATAGGGTTTCTTTAAGGTGATCGAGTCTATCTATGTAGTCTTGGTTTTCAACGCAAAAGCGACGTAGACGTGTAGCTTGGCCTTTAAAGATGCCTTGTTTGCAATGTCTGGGATGGTTGCTCGTATATCCTAGGTACAGTCTTTTGTCGAAAGGTTTCCTATACAGCGTTGTCCTTAGCGCCCCATTGTCAATGTATATTGTTGTGTACAGAAAGTTTATGCGCTCAATTGAGGATTGTGATGTGAATTTTATTGTTGCGTCAAAAGAGTTTAGAAATGCTACATATTAATCTAGACTGTCTTAGCCATGTCCCCATATTATGAATATGTCTTCTATGTATTGTAACTATGTGTAGGGCTTGTCAGTGCAGCGCGATAGGAAATCTGTTTCTAGAATCCCCATAAATATGTTCGCGTAGGTTGGTGCAAAAGGCGTACCCATGCTTGTACTATGTATCTGTAGCTAGTAACTCTCCTCAAATTCGAAGTAGCTATGTGTTAGAACTAATTCAAGGAGAGACAAGTAGACTTCGGTAGAGTGTTGTGCATTGTGTTTAGACAGCGTTTGTTTTATCGAAGATAAACCATCAGGGATTGGAATGTTAGTGTACAGGGCCGTGGCGTCTAGTGTTGCGATAGCTATGGTGTAGGGTAGTGTGCCTTTAGTATTAATGTCCTCCATAATTCTCAGCAGGTGGGGCGTATCTTGTACAAATGACGGAAGTGCTTTTGGCAAGTCACCAAGGAAGTAGTTAAGGAATGTGGAGAATGCTCTCCGTCGGGGTGTTGTTGTTTGATACTATCGGCCGACCTGGGATAATAGCGGTTCAGTGGATGGAATTTTAGGGATTTTTGGAAGGAGGTAGAAACGCCCGGCAGTTTTATTTATTTATTTATTTATTTATTTATTTATTTATTTATTTATTTATTTATTTATTTATTATACCCTCAGGGCCAAAGGCATTACAGAGGGGAGTGGGTAATATAGGTTACAAAGACAATAAATACAAAACAGTGAATTTTGTTAGAACATAAGTTCAACATTCTCCAAAATAAACAAAGGTTGTTAGTGCATCACGAAATCGTTGATTATCTTCAATGGCTCCAATATCGGGAGGGAGGCGGTTCCATTTGACAGATGTCTGGGGAAGGTAGGACTGAAAACAAGTACTGCACTTTTTGATGCCAACCTTGTGCCGATGATCAATGCGATGGGAGATGTATTCCGGTGGTGAAATAAAATCGTCGTGTAGCGTGACGTGATGATATACCTTGTGGAATAGAGTGAGGCGACTGATTTTCCGGCGAGATTTTAAAGATGGGAGAGAAAGGTTAGTTTTCATGGCTATGATACTTGCAGTACGGTTAGAAAGGGGGTTAACTGAGGGGCCCGATTTTTATTAGTCATATCATAAGAAGCCAACAAACACTGACACCAAGGACAACATAGGGGAAATTACTTGTGCTTAATAAATGAAATAAAGAAACGATAAATTAATGGAAATTTAAGTGGATGAAAAAACAACTTGCGGCAGGTGGGAACCGACCCCTATGCGAAGGTTGTGGGTTCGGTTCGCACGTGCGGCAAGTTGTTTTTTCATCCACAAAAATTTCCATTAATTTGTCGTTTCTTTACTTCATTTATTAAGCACAAGTAATTTCCCCTATGTTGTCCTTGGTGTCAGTGTTTGTTGGCTTCTTATGATATTGCAGTACGGTTGTAATTTGAAAAGATGAAGCGAACGGAGTTATTTTGTATAAGTTCGAGAGAAGATACAAGATTTTCCTGCCCAAGGTCCCATATAGATGACGCGCATTCAAGTTTAGGTCGTATTAGTGATTTATAAAGTAGGAATTTCAAGGACGATGGAGCAGCAGAGAAGTTGCGACGTAAATACCCTAACATGCGATTAGCGCTATTGGTAACGTATTCAGTATGGGCATTCCATGTCAAGTTTCGTGATATATGTACGCCTAGATATTTATATGATGCGACGGAATCAAGAGGAATGTTATTAAAACAATAAGAAGGGGGAGTGTTAAAGCAGCAAGAAACACGCATGAACTTACATTTGTTAAGATTTAATTCCATTTCCCAAGTTTTTCACCAGTTAGAGACCAAATTAAGATCGGTCTGGAGAGTATTAATGTCGTTGAGGTTACGTATTTCTCAGAAAATTACACAGTCATCAGCAAAAAGGTGGCTGGCAGAAGATAGGATGGACGGAAGGTTAATAATATAAATTAAATATAGAAGTGGTCCGAGGATGGATCCTTGTGGTACACCATATAACACGCTATAGTAAGCGGTGAGGTTGTGCCATTAGTGAAATCAAACTGCCAGCGGTTGAGAAGGAAAGATTGAATCCATCTAAAGACATGTGGTTCAAGATTAAGATGACTTACTTTATAAAGCAACAATTGATGGCACACTTTATCAAAAGCTTTCGCGAAATCTAAAAAGATGCAATCGGCGCAAGATGACTGGTCAAGAATGCAATGTAGTTTATCAGTGAATGACCGTAACTGCGTTTCGCAGGAGTATGTTTGACGGAAACCATGTTGCGCAGAAGAAAAAGGTTTAAGAGATTTGTATTCTGACGGTGTTATCAATTCATCAGCCAAAAGTGATTTCAGCCTGTTGGTAATTGTCACTGTGTAGGATAATGTCGGATCGTTATATAGCTTACGGTAATGTTCTGGGTAGTTTAGTTGTCTGTAAGCCTCGTGCTTGTAGTTTTCTACTGGCGAAATAAATATACTTCCACCTTTACGTGCTTCCTTAATAACAATGTCATTTCTGCAAGTAAGATTTGAAATATGACTCTCCGGCGCAGTTATGTTTTTAGGTCGCTTAGATGTCTTGGATAGATCCTCCTATCGAAACGATGGCCAGCCTTTCTGAGGCACCTTATCCCTGTTTACAAACTTTTTGCCAGGTACGTGGTAAGGCTCGAGTACGGTGGAAGAACTGAGTGGCCACGGGACTAGCGTTGGGCAGCGTTGTGCTTAGTCGGCACGTTTTTGCAATGCAGGCGGTATTATCACTTGCCCTTGCTTGGCTCTCGTCAGCTCGTCGCGATAATTTAATATTTCATGGCCTACCTGACTCGAAAGAAACCTGCCAACAGACCGAAGAAAAACTAACCTCAGCACTTAACGCCGCTTTTAGCTCTTTTCCCAGCAATTCAATTCAGCGAGCCCACCGGCTTGGCACTTACCAAACTAACAAACGCCACCTGATAATTGCTAAATTTACTAAATACAAAGCCAAAGAAACAGTACTTTCATCACGCGCGCAGTTAAGACCTAGCAATATCACAGTTAATGAGGACTTTTCACCCGAAACTCGACTTGCCCGTAAAAAACTAATCGAGTTTGCTCAATCACAACCAGACTCACCCCAGTTGAAACTCAGCTACAAGAGACTGCTAATAAACAATAAGTCCTACATGTACCATTCTATCTTAAATAGTATATTCAGGAGACGCCAGGACGCAACGTCGGCCTCAACCATGTTGTGGCTGCCTCGCTACACGTTCCTACTTAGGGACACCTGAGGGGCGGTGGGAATGTGCAAAGTAATAAAATCAGCATCATTTATACTAACATCAGAAATGTTCTGAAAAATTGTGACTCATTATCATCTCTAATTGGCACGTGTTCAGCCAATATATAAGCTCTCACTGAAACGTGGCTCTCGAATGACATTCTTGACTCGGAACTTTTTGATGGTAGCAAACAATTCACGATATACCGCTGTGACCGAACAAAGCGTCGTGGTGGCGGCGTACTTCTTGCCATTTGAAGCACATCCCGTCGTCATAGAAGTACCAATCATAGAAACATCAGTACCAATCTGGAATCAGTGTGGGCTACAGTAACTCTGAACCATCAAAAGGTAATTTTAGGCGTCTGCTATCGTCAACCGTCCTCGTCATCTGCATTTACCAATGAATTGCATCATATAATTAGTTCCATTACGACAAAAGTTTTCTTCTACACCTCTTATTTGGTGACTTCAATTTTCCTAATATAGTTTGGAACAATGATGTACCTAACTTGTTATCCTCTTCTGATTCAACGGATTTCTTGGGTATTTGTACTACATTTTTGTTAACTCAGTTAGTCACACAAGCCACAAGAATAACACCTAATTCCGCAAACATTATCGATTTGATCCTAACTAATCGTCATGGTTATGCCTTTGCCATCTATTACTTACCCGATATTAGTGACCCCTTATTGCTAAATATTAACTTAATTACTCCGTTTCTGAAACTTCCGAAGATTAAAAACATAAGACACTATAAGAGAGATAACTTTTAAGCAATAAATAATGAGCTGAGTCTATTTCTTAACATATGTTTGAGTGATTTTGAAAATCGCAGTGTGCAGTCAAACTGGAATATGTTTTCGGCAGAGGTAAATCGCTTAATCAATAAACACATCCCAACGCGTATTATAGCATGCAACCCGCGCGCGCCTTGGTGCAACAATAATTTAAAGCGACTATCAACAAAAAAAGACGACTGTATCGTTCCACGAAGCTATCACCCGCTGACTGACGTTGGAAAGCATCTAACGCCATTAGCATCTAACGCCTATGTAGCCGCACTCAAATGCGCTAAGAAATATTCTTACCAATCACATTGCTATCTATGCTGATAACTAACGTAAAAAAAAATTGGCGCATCGTACATCCACTTTCCGATAATTCTACTGCTCTTAACAATTGCTCTGGTAACCCTGTTCCCAAAAACTTATGCGCAACTCTCCTGAATAATACCTTTGTTAAAAATTTATCGTGCACTGCTGAAATTGAAGTACCTGTCTTGAATGACCATAACTTTTTAACTATGCCTCCAGTGACTGTTGAAGTTCCCGGAGTTATTCGACTAATAGATTCATTGAACATACATTCGTTACCCGGCTTTGATAAAATCAGTGATAAATTTCTGAAAAAATACCTGCTCTTATAGTTCCATTAACTAAAATATTTCAACAATCACTCAAAACACCTACTGTTCCGTCAGAATGGAAAATAGGAAAAATTATTCCTATGCATAAATCTAGCAGCAAAACATCACCTACAAATTATCGTCCGATATCATTAACCCGTACCTGCTGCAAACTACTAGAACATATTACTTTTACTAACCTTGCGGATTTTCTTGAGTCGAATTCATTTTCTTCGCCATCACAGCACGGTTTTCGAAAATCATACTCGTGTAAATCACGATTATTAACATTTACTCACAAACTACACCAAATGCTTGACCGTTCTTCTCTTGCCGATTGCATCTCTTTAGATGTTTCAGAAGCCTTTGACAAAGTGTTTCATAAACTTTTACTTTATAAACTAAGCAAATTAAACCTCGATCGTAACGTTCTAAAATGTATTAAGTCATTTCTCGTCAGCCGTTCCCAGTTCGTAACAGTTAATAGTCATGACTCACCTCATAGCGATGTCAGTCCGGTGTTCCACAAGGCTCCGTGACCGCGAAAACTCACCACATCAAAGTGACGTGTACGCGTTAAAGATGCATTCATTTGCCGAACAAAACAGATTTTTTTTTTCTGAATCGCCGCAGGCTGTCCGTTCGGAACGCAATAAAAGGTGGCTGCTGCCGATCGCTCAGGCACTGGATACACTCTTAAGCAAAATTACATCCTTTTGCCACACAACAATAATCATCATCTGCCCAGCAGGTATCAGCAGCAGGATGCCAGTCATCTGTAACCATTAGCTGAACGGCTTAGACTGCATGCCAACGGTGGCGCCGTGCTCCATCTAATTCTAAGCGCGCTTTAAGAAATAAAATATTCTGAGCTAACGACTCGATGCTGACCACTCCACATTGATCAGCAATAACTGCAGCGCAAGGGGCAAACACACGGACCACATACTCCACGCAATTTCGGCGTGGCGTCTACCGGCGCGTCCATTCTTTCTTTATTATTTTTTATCCGAGAGTAAATGCCTCAGGGCATACAGGAATATGGGATACGGGTGAATAGGGATGATTAAATGAATGAAAAAAGATTTGCTGATCTAATGAACTCCAAGACGGGTCGATAATGTGGTCCCTGCGTCCACGCAGTGTAATCGCTCGGATTATGCAGCGAAAGTCCCGCTGCTGCGAGGTGCCGGAGCCTCGTCGGTTTCAGTGCAGGGCGCGTCCATTTCGCGCAGCGTAATGGCTGAAACACGTTCTATGCGACATACACTTTTGTATCTATTCACAAAGCACGCCTTCTTTCCAGAATTAAAACGCGGTGTTCGAGACAGGCCAAAGCACTGACGGCTAATATACGACGGCAGTGCGTACCGCGCGGCTTCAGACGCGCTGCCTCCTCCCGCAGTAAAGCGCCGCCAGTTTCAGGAAACGCAAGCGGCCAGAGACGCGTGCTGCCTTCTTTTATTATTAAATATTGTACAAAGGAAAATACAAGTCAACTGCGGTTTCATGGAAGAACAACGTAAACGGTGACTTCGTGATTCAAAGTTTGAAAAGGCAGGCGTTGAAAACACACAGACGTTTTTTCACATGTCCGCGTGTGAAACGATCAAACACTGTCATACCCAAACTGTCATCTGTCAAGTGCGTCTATAAGTGACGGGTTTACGCCGCGCAGCCTATAGTGCAAGCGCAGATAGCTTTAAAGCGATTCTGTCAAGGGCAGTTCCACAATGGTTCTCGCGCGGAGGCGGCGGCGAGTGGCGGCGTGATGTCAGTCGAAGAACCGCCATCGACGCAACCTGCGTCAGAGTCCCGAAGCGGCGTCAGACAGCGTGGATGTCAATGAAAGAACTGCCAGCAATGCAACCTGCGTCAAGGCACATTCACACCGAAAGCGGAGCGTCTAATCGGACAAGCGCATTTTCAAAGCGGCGAGGCGGCGAGCGCCCGCGCCTGTTCAGACGAGCCGCGTTGTCTGGCTGTCCGCGCCGCCGGGATGGCGGGGCATCTCGCAATATCTTTGAAATTTCAGGGACGTGCCGCCATCTCGATATTTTTTTTCGTCGTGCCTTGGCGCGCTCCCGCCCGATATCTACTTCTGCAAAATGATAAGTTCAGACGAAGAAGACGAGATCGTTGGCATTGTACTCGCCACTTGTATAGTCGCTTTTCAAGATTTGTTACAGCGCAACACAAGACAAGGACAAAGGAAGGTGTAAAGCGACGACACGGCGCCGTGTCGTCGTTTTATACCTTCCTTTGTCCTTGTCATGTGTTGCGCTGTAACAAACCTTACTATAAATCCCAACCAACTGGCCCAACTTGCCCTTTTGACGCTTTTCAAGAACAGATGCGAAAAACCCAGAGAAAGACATTCGTTTACATTCGTTCACCAGCGCTTCCGCCGTGTCGGGTTCTGATTGGCTGCGGCCAAAGCGGCCAACTTGTCCGCGCGGAAAAAATCAGTCCTTGCGCGATCCGGCCAAGCGGCCGCGTATATTCCGCAAAGCGGAAAATCCATGGCCGCTTGGCCGGATCCGCTTGTCCGCTCCGCCTTCGGTGCGAACGTGCCTTCAGAGTCCCGAAGCGGCATCCGGCAGCATAGATGTCAAACAAAGAACAACCAGCGACGCAACCTGCGTCAGTCACGAAGTGGCGTGCAGCCCCGTAGATGTCAATCAAAGAACAGCCAGCGACGCAACCTGCGTCAGAGTCACGAAGCGGCGTGCGGCAGCGTGGATGTCAATCAAAGAACATCCAGCAACGCAACCTGCGTCAGAGTCACGAAGCGGCGTGCGGCAGCGTGGATTTCAATCAAAGAACAGCCAGCGGCGCAACCTGCGTCAGAGTCCCGAAGCGGCGCGCAGCAGCGTGGATGTCAATCAAAGAACATCCAGCAACGCAACCTGCGTCAGGGTCACAAAGCGGCGTGCGGCAGCGTGGATGTCAATCAAAGAACAGCCAGCGACGCAACCTGCGTCAGAGTCACGAAGCGGCGCGCGGCAGCGTGGATGTCAATCAAAGAACAGCCAGCGACGCAACCTGCGTCAGAGTCCCGAGGCGGCGTGCGGCAGCGTGGATGTCAAAGAACAGCCAGCGACGCAACCTGCGTGAAAGCCCCGAAGTGGTGTGCGAGAAAGTGGAGTTCAATCAAAGAACAGCCAGCGACGCAACCTGCGTCAGAGTCCCGAGGCGGCGTGCGGCAGCGTGGATGTCAAAGAACAGCCAGCGACGCAACCTGCGTGAAAGCCCCGAAGTGGTGTGCGAGAAAGTGGAGTTCAATCAAAGAACAGCCAGCGACGCAACCTGCGTCAGAGTCCCGAGGCGGCGTGCGGCAGCGTGGATGTCAAAGAACAGCCAGCGACGCACCCTGCGTGAGAGCCCCGAAGTGGTGTGCGAGAGACTGAATGTCAATCAAAGAACTGCCAGCAATGCAACCCGCGTCTGAGTCCCGCAGCGGCGTCCGGCAGCGTGGATGTCAATCAAAGAACTGCCAGCAATGCAACCTGCGTCAGAGTCCCGAAGCGGCGTCCGGCAGCGTGGATGTCAATCAAAGAACTGCCAGCGACGCAACATGCGTCAGAGTCACGAAGTGGTATGCGGCAGCGTGGATGTCAATCAAAGAACAGCCAGCGATGCAACCTGTGTCAGAGTCCCGAAGCGGCAACGTGGATGTCAATCAAAGAACAGCCAGCGACGCAAACTGCATCGGAACCCCGAAGGGGCAGCGTGGATGTAAATTCAAGGAACAGCCAGCGGAGCAATCTGCGTCGGCGTCCCGAACCGGCAGCGTGGGTGTCAGTCAAAGAACAGCCACCGATACAACCTGCGTCAGAGTCCCGAGGCGGCGTGCCGCAGCGTGGATGTCAAAGAACAGCCAGCGACGCACCCTGCGTGAGAGCCCCGAAGTGGTGTGCGAGAGACTGAATGTCAATCAAAGAACTGCCAGCAATGCAACCCGCGTCTGAGTCCCGCAGCGGCGTCCGGCAGCGTGGATGTCAATCAAAGAACTGCCAGCAATGCAACCTGCGTCAGAGTCCCGAAGCGGCGTCCGGCAGCGTGGATGTCAATCAAAGAACTGCCAGCGACGCAACATGCGTCAGAGTCACGAAGTGGTATGCGGCAGCGTGGATGTCAATCAAAGAACAGCCAGCGATGCAACCTGTGTCAGAGTCCCGAAGCGGCAACGTGGATGTCAATCAAAGAACAGCCAGCGACGCAAACTGCATCGGAACCCCGAAGGGGCAGCGTGGATGTAAATTCAAGGAACAGCCAGCGGAGCAATCTGCGTCGGCGTCCCGAACCGGCAGCGTGGGTGTCAGTCAAAGAACAGCCACCGATACAACCTGCGTCAGAGTCCCGAGGCGGCGTGCCGCAGCGTGGATGTCAAAGAACAGCCAGCGACGCAACCTGCGTGAGAGCCCCGAAGTGGTGTGCGAGAGAGTGGATGTCAATCAAAGAACAGCCAGCGACGCAACCTGCATTAGAGTCCCGCAGCGGCGTCCGGCAGCGTGGATGTCAATCCAAGAACTGCCAGCACTGAACCTTGCGTCAGCCCGAAGCGGCGTCCGGCAGCGTAGATGTCAATCAAAGAACTGCCAGCGACGCAACATGCGTCAAAGTACCTAAGTGGCGTGCAGCAGCATGGATGTCAATCAAAGAACAGCCAGCCACGCAACCTGCGTCAGAGTCCCGAAGTGGCGCGCAGCAGCCTGGATGTCACCTCGCGGGCAAGCGAGCGAGTTTTGATTTGGCCTTACCGAGGCATGGTTAGAATGCAGGGAAGAACTTGCACGGACAAGGAATACGCGGATAACACGCGCTTACAAGGGCGAAAGCGACACGTCGCCCTCTGCCCTCATGCAACGCCTGGCATGCTAGCACGAAAAAAGGCGTTCAATCAAAGAACAGCCAGCGACGCAACCTGCGTCGGAACCCCGAAGCGGCAGCGTGAATGTCACTGAAAGAACAGCCAGCGAGGCAACCTGCCTCGCAACCCCGAAGCGGCCATATGACCAGGGTACATTCTAACCAGGGCATGAGCGAGAACGCGCAGCCTGACAGCATTTTTACAATTACTAGTAGGTACAGCGGGGCGGGACCTTTCTCGAGGCGCTCGACGTTTCTCCGCAGGCGCGAGTAAGAACGGGTGCGAAAAAGAAAATGTGGGGGCCTTTGCTCCTTTGGATATCCGACTCTGCCTAGGCACTAGGGTGGAGAAGTTTCTTTGCGCGTGTTGTATGCATTTGTGCGTAGGCGTGCCGGCATTGCGGTGTAGGGTCGAGTTTGTTTACGCGCGGACGCCGGCTGCCTGCGCCGTGAAACAGGTAAACCAGCGCGCACTGACGCCCCATTTGACCATCGCCGTGTCTAAAGGTGGGTTGGACAGACTTTCTCGCGCGTGCGGTGCTGGTGCTGAGTCAGTCATGCCAGATTATAACTTTGTCGCGCCTTATGGCATTTCAACGTCAAAAAACGAAAACAAAAATTGGAGGACGCTTAAGCTTCGCATTCAAGAGTGGAACGCGACAGCGTTCCCGTCGACCCGCCAAGGGGTGTAAGACAATGGGCTACAGGGCAGCCATCACTTACGAGGCGCCCCGCATCGGACGCGGTGAGCGTCGAGCCATATGGTCGAGCAACGCGGCGTTCGGCGCAGCAACGAAACGTGCACCTGAGCAAGCGGAACGAACCAAAGAACTCGGTATTTCGGAGGGGGAAATGATGCACGCCAGCCAAACGTCGTGATCGGCACGGGCAGAGAGATAGACAGATAGTGATCTAAAGAAAGGAAGGACGCTTGATTCTGCTGAGGGAGCAAGGCGAAGCGTTGTCAGGGGTGAGAGAGTCCGGGCAACGACCCCCCTCGCACCGGTCCTTCCACAGCTCCAATGCGCGCGTGGCGCGCCATCTGTCGAGGCAGCGCCCTACATGGAGAGGAGGGGGTCTTCTGTGTTTGCCGCAAGATGGCTCGGCGTGTGCGGAAAGCGCAGAAGAAATGCAGCGGAAACGCACTTCGCTACTCGTGTAATTGCGACTTCTGTAAGTTACATGTTCATAATTACCGATATACACTGCAGTATAACTTTCCACGGCTCGTTTCGAAGGCAACACCGCATTCACTAGAGGCGCGTTTGTACCGCTTCGAAGCATCGAACTCGTGGCCGAGTGGTAGCGTCTCCGTCTCACACTCCGGAGACCCTGGTTCGATTCCCACCCAGCCCATCTTGGAAGTTGCTTTTTATTTATGAAGTGCCTGCCGTGATTTATCGCTCACGGTCAACGCCGCGGACGCCGACGCCGACGACACCGGCTTTTCTGCGACACGAGCTCCTTAACGCTATGGCGTTAAAACACTGATTTTCCGGGGGGAGCAATAGGGCCCGTAGTAGAGGCCTGGCCTGCTCTCCAGGGCTTTTCAGGAGCATTTTTGAGTGATCCCCTTTGAGTGAAATGAACGCATAGCGTCTTAGCAACCACGCTTGGACACGACCGCCTGATGTCGCGCCTTGAGGATTATTGGTTTTGCGTCTCGTCCACGTTAGGCTAGGTTAGCTTAGGTTTAGGTTAGGTTTACGTTAGCTTAGGTTACGTTAGGTTAACGTAAAAGGCGTTCGGGTGGCGCGACGTATTCTCACAGCAGTTACGCCGTGCGGATTATTGTCTTTGCGTCAGGCCACGTTACGTTCCGTTAGGCTAGGTTAACCTTAGGTTGGGTTAGGTTATGTTAACCTTACGTTACGCTAGGTTACCGTAAAAGCCGTCAGGCTGGGGCGGCGTATTCTCACAACAGTTATGCCGTGAGCATTATTGCCTTTTTGTCTCGGCCTCATTAGGTTAGGTTAACGTTAGGTTAGCGTAAAACGTGTTAGAGGGGCGCTGCGTATTCTCATAGCGGTGGCAGGGGCGTGAAGCATCACCGGCGCCCTTTGAGCCACTCGCGTTCAACCGTGGTTGCCAAGGCGCTCTGCCTTTTAGATTCTCAATATATGCGGACCGGCCTCTTTCACGGTCCCTACTATTCCCACGGAAACATCTGCGATGTTAGAGACGTTTAGCTTGTACGCTATTCCGGTAAACGGGAGTGGTTTGGGCGGATTACCGGATGGTCGGGGCGTAAACGTGAGCGGTGTAGCCGCCTGGTGTTGTAGAGCCCAACCAGACAAACGCATAGCTAAAACTGCAGTAACTCACCATATCCTGCTTCGCCACTCGTGCAAATTTTTGGCAGCGGCGTAATTGTGAACACGATTACGCCACTGTCGAAAATTTACGCCAGCAGCTAAGCAGAATACAGTAATTAGCTCTGTGTTTGTGTGGTTGAGCTTTGCGCCACCAGCTGGCGCCACCGATCGGGCCGCTCACCTTGACGCCCCCGCTAAATCGGAAAACCGCCCGCGCTTGTCCGGATACCGGACCCGCTAAAGGCCTCTGTTATCACCTCTTTCACCGCGCCGGAAGCCAGCGTGGGAGCGTAAACAAACTCGACCCCATTCCGCAATGCCGGAACGCCTAGGGACAAACGCACAGAACAGGCGCTAAGATTCTCCCCCGAAGTGCCTAGGCAGAGTCATACATACAAAGAGCAAATGCCCCCACATTTCCTCTCGCACCCGCTCTTACTCGCGTATGCGCGCACACGTCCGGCGCCTCCGCAAGTGTCATGCCCCTCTGTACTTACCAGCAATTGTAAAGTCGCGGACGCCGGCGTCGGTGATGAGTTATCACAAAGAAATAAAATTAGAGGACGCTTAAAAGCGATAGCAATCAAAGATCCCTGACTGCTTCTCACGCTTCCCGGCAACTGCAGCTTATGTAACCGTAACGTTTTGCTGGAAACGCTGGCGGCGAACGATATGCACGAATGCGAGCTTTCTGGATCTTTTTTTTTTCCTTGTAACACCATCGCAACCCCATCTGGATGGTGTTGCTAAGAACCGAACGGGGGGCGCAGCTCCCATTAGACAGACCTCAAACGACAGCTGGAAAAGGAACTGGTGTTTGAAATTCCGCGTAACAAAATTATTTCCTCGTAAGTTACAATCAGAGGCTATGATTTCTGTAGGTTGTGTGTAAGTCGTACTTTACGAATTTTCTGACGCATTTTACTTCGAGAAATTCAATTAGTTCAGTAACGCCACTGCGCCACGCGGGCGGGCCTGCGTGGATCGGGATGCGTGGTTCGAGATGACTTTTCTCATACGCACATCGCCACCGCCGCCGACGCCGGCACCGGATTCTCTGCGACACGAGGCTTTTAAACATATCGCGTTAAAATTAAGCAGAAACCATCGACGAGGACAGTCAAGTAAGAGAACAGCCGAACGCTTTTAGAAAGCTAATCACTTTATAAAAAACTGGCTGTGGCTTAGCTAAGGTCAAGCCCAGGATGCGAAGCATACTAGCCTTTATTTTAACGCGACAGCGTTAGGGAGCTCGTGTCGCAGAAAAGCCGGTGTCGTCGGCTCAGGCGTGCGGCGCTTGCTCAGGCGCACATTTCGTTGTCGCGCCGAACGCTGCGTTGCTCGACGCTCACCGCGTCCGATGCGGGGCGCGTAGTCGCTGCGCCGTAGCAAAGCCACCTAGAAACAGTCTCTGTAGCACGCCGCAACCTTCGCTTCTCATTCCAACGAGCAGCTCTATCTCCAGGAAGCATCTCACCTCGTGAGTGTCTAGCAGAGGCAAGCGCAGCTGCTTATATACCGCCGCGACGCCGCGAGCGACGGCGCGAGTTGGAGCCCCGTTTCTCCTCTGTCGTGACGTCACGGTGTCACGTGGTCAGCCTTGAAGGCGACGGCGCGAGTTGGAGCCCCGTTTCTCCTCTGTCACGCGGTATTGAAGGCGACACCGCCGCGCCTGAGGAGCTGGGTTGAGCTGTAGTAATATGCTTCGCATAAAATCATGATACGCTTGAAGGCGTATATTTCAGTGAGGGCATTTAGGTAGCATTTGTTTCACTTCGTAATTCCGTATAGAGAACAGAAGCAATAATCAGCTAGTCTGTTGCGGTGCTGGAGCCCTCTACTGCAGCCGCCACACCGGGGAGAGGGCGGCAGGAGAAGAGGAGGGCAATCCTTTCCGAGCCCTCCACCACAGCTATCTAAACCGTGTGACGCCGCAAAGCGTGCTGAGAAGCCCAGCTATTCGCTACAACGATGTTACGAAGGCATGTCTCCAACGGAGCCAAGGTCCACCTTCGCAATGTCACGCATTGTCAATCTTCATGACCTCTGGAATAGTCCTGGTTGTTTAACGAAACTTTACAAAATAGGTATTTTACCGTTGCGAACGCCACATATAGAACTCTAAAGTTCGTGAGAACTACGCTCGCATCGAAGGCATTTTAATCTATCTACTGTTGGCAACGGATGCGCCCCACAACATGGTTGCGCGAGAGCACGTGCTCCTTGAGTCGGCGGTGAAGTGTCTAACCGCTAATAACCGACCACCGACCGCCAGCCACTGACCACGAAAACGGGCGATAGCCTAAGAAAACTATTTGCCTTAAATGTTAGCAACGTAGCCCAACCAAGCCGTCGGAACGAGCAGCCAGACGCGGCCGTCGGTAGAGCGGGTACAGTATGCATGTTATGCAGTAACGTGTCGGATATAACACAGGATATAGAAGTACTGTGAGCTTGGATGTAGTACAAGCATTTGAAAAGGCTCAGGTATACAGCGAAGGAATATCGCGCCGCATATAGTTAACCGTTTGCAAAGTCTTTGGTAGACCTCGGGCATCGGCAAAACAGATTTCTATAGGACTTCTGAAGAGCGGGTAACTCGCATTTAGAGCTTCACCATTTTGATGTATGAATTCCTCGGAGTGGCATACATTGATCCGCCATTCTACGACCTTTATGTTGACAGTCCCCGTTTGTGTTGTCCCTTCCCTTGTCGGTGTTTCCTACGCCTGCTTTTCAAACTTTGATTCTTCACCAACTTGCTCTGCTTTCTGTTGTTGCAAGACCTCATGGTAAGTCCTTCTCCGACAGACGGTGAGGTGCGATCCGTAACCTGAAAAAAATAAAAATGAAAAATAAAAATTACCGAGCAGTTCGACACCCATATCGCTGAGCCGCTTTGGAAATAGCCCGCTTACATGCCCACCTTATGCTGCCAAGTGTTTCTGCGAGGCAATTCTAAAATCATAAAATCAAGGGTTTATCGAAACCTGATCTGGTCGGGAATCCTCATAGCATAGTTATGTGAAAATACAGACACCGACCCAATAAGAAAACTAGAAGGTTAAACAACAAAGGACGTGACGGCTCCCGAGCGGGAGCCTTGCTCGCAGTCCTTGTTAATAAGTCTTGTTCAGAAGGCGACACATTATATGCACAGGGGGCATATGTTGCACGACGTAACCTATTCAATTAAAATTCACAAATTAACCTATTTGACTACTGTATGTCACATGGTGCAATTGGGGAAATGAAGCCGTTCGGTGCTCAGCACATGTCCACTTAAGTAGTAATCCTAAGACTATAACGTCAGCTCTGAGATATTCATATATCTGCGTCAGGTGAAACACGCCTTCCAAGTTGTAGGGGACGTGAGGACGCGGTAGAAAATTTTAAAGCTGCCGTCGGAGCCGTTCAAAACGCTCAATCAACCAGTACATTAAAGCTATTGCCGTAAGCGAAACGGCTCGTCATTTCTGTTTGAAATTTAACACACGTATACAGGTCCTCTGCGTTTATAACCAATTAGTGAAATTGAGAATGGTCTTTGTTCGGACTGGTTAGATGCGCACTGCAAAAAAAGGTTTCTAGCAGAAAAAAAAAACTGACATGGACATCAGGCAAAGACACACGACACACCGCTGGACAGCTAATCAACGTCTAAAATTCGCTTCGAGACATAAAATAGCCACAAAGCAACCGCTGCAGTGTCATTTCTTTGTGAAACGCCCGTAGATCGTTTCTTAAGTTGACAGACTGGTTTTGCGCAGGTAGCCTTTCTTTTTTCCGTTAGCACAATCGATGGCGCGGTGATGCACCATCAATTCCTCCTGTTTATAGCATCCCGTCTACGGTCATGTCTGCTGACATTTCGCGCGTCAGCTTGACTTTTTCTAAAACCTTGATGTGGAATTGCACGGTGCAATGGCAATAGCACTGGTGAAGCGAGATGCCCGGCGAGGTTGCCTTCTAAAGATGCTGAATGCAGTCTAGACCCCTGCCTGTTTGTCCAGTGTATCGTTGACCGCATGATAAAGGTATATAGTAGATCACCCCTTTCTGGCAGGTATAGTGTATTCCTTTTTGTGGTTCTTTTATATATTTTTTACACACTGGTCACTTTTCTGGGCATTACTGACCCCTCCGCACATTAAATAAGTCTTGTTTGATGCTGAGCAAGCCACCGCGACGCCTTGCCGGCTATTTTCTTTAGCTTGTGGATAAGGCCATGTACAGTCAAACGCCTTTATAACGGAGTGCTTGGGGCCTCCGAAATCATTAGTTATACAGGTCACTTCTTGGTAAAGGTCGCGCGCCACACAGCTCACAATAGGACCGAGACAGAATATTCCTTCATTATACAGGTCATTTCTTCGTAGAAGCGCTCGACTGTAAATACAAAGGCAACTTTTCTCCTGGTGTCCTTTTTCCCCCGTTCTTGGGCTTCGCTGCTACGGCATCCAGTGTTTCCTAGGTATACTTTGTGGCGCAAAATACATTTCTTGAAAAGGGACAGAAGAAAGGAAGACTGTGAAGCGCCAATTTGACACTTCACTGTCTTCCTTTCTTCTGTCCCTTTTCAAGAAATGTATTTTGCGCCACAAAGTATACCCAGGAAATCTAAGCACCGACTTGCCCAAGAAGTAGTTATTTTTTTTTTTTTGCATCCAGTGTTCTTTAGCAATTCTAGGGTGACTGCTACAAGCACGCCCTCAGCGTAGCCAGTGTAACAAATCCTGGTTATCTGGTGAGAGAAGTTTCCATATTGTGGCATGACTTTAATAGATCGGCGTAAAAAACCGTCGTCGCGACGGCTCATTGAACACGTACTGCAGCGCAGGATGGCGCGCGCGCAATACGTGCGTCCGAGCTGCTTCGAGCCTATCATCGGCAGGCAGCGATTCCTGAGCTGTTGCAGCCCTTGTGCACGAAGTTATCATTGCAAGTGTGTGAATATTGTGGGAGCGCGACTATGACTTTTATGTTTAATCTGGTACCATCACATTATAGCGTCAGGGTTACTTGCGGCGAAAGAGGCAAAATGCAGAGGTGTTTACATCGCTCACTGAAAATACTCCGGCCGCATTGACAGTTGCGTGATGTGGATCTTGCAAGAACTGCACATCTACGGGCGCCTTTCTAACGAGCGTCTCGTGAAGTTACAGGCGAATATGCATCTTAAGTAGCAGAAGGTTCATCTGGGTGCGTGAGGTTAGGGGTGATAATCAAATGCTGCAAAGGCATCTCGCTCATTGCATTGATTTGCTGCGCACTTTTTTGACGCGGAAAAACTACAAAAAGGCATCTTCATCGGCGACGTCGAATGGTTCCTATGCGGATATGATTTCTGCGCCTCTGCAAACCAAATCGTCGTCTATCGTGGAACTGGTGCTGTCGTATGGAGAGAGCACGTGAGGTGTCGTCCGAGCCTGTTTCTGCAAACACCGGTGAACCACGACGCCTTCACGTGCCGGGGGCAAGTGATACCTTGCGTGACAGTGCAGCCTTCCTGGATGAAGGTTTCATTGTTTATCAAAGAAACAGACGCATATTTGTGCTAATAGTGCAAGTTTAAGCAGCAAACTGACAGCCTCGGACGACAGCCCCCGCAAGCGTAAGGAGTTTCTTGTGTCCCGGTTAAGTCCTAGAACAACTCCAGAGGACATTACGACAGCATTAAATTATCTTGTCCCAAATTAGTCTTCAATGCACATAGCTGCCGACAAAACACGACAGTTACAGCTCTTTTCGTGCATCAGTTTTGGAAGCGGGTTTAGAGAATTTCAATGATGTCAATGTATGGGGGCCCGAAGATCAATTTCTCGGTTCTTTCTTTTTTTTTTTTGAGCGCTGAAGGCCGCCGGACTCGGGCAAATGATTTGTAGAGTTTATCCCAAAATGTGCGTGGTCTTCGAAAAAGCGCATGAACTCTGACGATAATGACGTCATTTGTGTTACTAAAACTTGGCTTAATGAACGCTTCAGTAGAAGCGAATACTTTCCACGAAACTATGTCATTTTTCGTACAGATCAAGCCTGCTCTGCTTCGCGTGTAGCTTTGGTAGTGGTAGTGGTGTACCGCTCCGATACTGATGTGTACTGAAAGCGTAGGGTTGAAATTCAGTCAAGAAAAAAAAACAATGCTGTGGTTGGAGGCTGTTATTTCGCTTCTAGGGTACCTTCTCGGATTTTTTGCTCACCATCAGTGCTTAAAGGCAGGGGCTGCCAGGTGAGGGAGAAAGGCTCAGCTCCCCCCCCTTCATTCTTTAAGGAAAGGCCCAACACCACCTCGGCAGGTCAACTGCACCATTGCAGCGCCCATTCGACAAGCGCTGAAGGTTATTTTGTTACCAGCAGTGTCTTGTACGGAGCATTATTTCTTTTATTACGTGCTTCCATTATGCGACACACACACACACACACATCATATATATATATATATATATATATATATATATATAAACGAGAAGAAAGGGGGTTAACCGAGGGACCCGATATTTATTAGTCATGTAATGAGAAGCCAACAAACACTGACACCAAGTACAACATAGGGGAAATTGCATGTGCTTAATAAATGAAATAAAGTAATGATAAATTAATGGAAATTAAAGTGGATGAAAAAACAACTTGCCGCAGGTGGGAACCGAACCCACAACCTTCGCATGTCGCGTGCGATGCTCTACCAATTGGGCTACCGCGGCGGCGTTTCCCCATCCACTTTCTTGGGTATTTATGTATACTAGTAGAACCCTGGGAGTGTTAGCCAGCGCCCCCACTCACAGACCTTGGCGGCGGACGTGGAACGTCTTTTTTTGCCGCAGGCGTCACGAGAACGTGATCTTTTCGGGTGAAGGCAACTGGTCAATAAACCCACATATGCTACCTGAAGGCATCAATGTTGCCGGATTCGAGACCCTCGTTAAGTAATAAACGAGAAGAAAGGGGGTTAACCGAGGGACCCGATATTTATTAGTCATGTAATGAGAAGCCAACAAACACTGACACCAAGTACAACATAGGGGAAATTGCATGTGCTTAATAAATGAAATAAAGTAATGATAAATTAATGGAAATTAAAGTGGATGAAAAAACAACTTGCCGCAGGTGGGAACCGAACCCACAACCTTCGCATGTCGCGTGCGATGCTCTACCAATTGTGGGTTCGGTTCCCACCTGCGGCAAGTTGTTTTTTCATCCACTTTAATTTCCATTAATTTATCATTACTTTATTTCATTTATTAAGCACATGCAATTTCCCCTATGTTGTACTTGGTGTCAGTGTTTGTTGGCTTCTCATTACATGACTATATATATATATATATATATATATATATATATATATATATATATATATATTACAACGTTACTACATTAACTCAAAGGGGTTGGGACACCAAATTTTGAGGCTAAAAAAAGTATGTTGTAGGCTGCTTCCGTATGCAAGGACACCCACAACGAGATATTGGACGCTGCAAACATTTCAAAATAACTTTAATTCAGCTCCAAAAAGTCATTAAAAGCTCCTTCTCGTGGTCGAGACCCATCGCTAGCGCGGCAGTTATGACGTCACAGCGCAGGAACGAAAATATTGACGTCATAGCACACTAGCACAAAAACGTGACGTATGATGAGTAGTGATGGAATGCCCATTACGGAGGCTGCTGAGCCGAGCGACCGAGCGTAGCCTCCACTATGACCGAGCTACAGGCATATAGAAATCCTTTCTTAATGCAAATAAAGGGTAAGGCGTGCAGACACGGACACAGGTGGAGAGAAGTGGACAACACGAACGCCGCACGGCGGCCCGCGAATGGCAAACTGCGCGCGGCGAGTTGCCGTGCAGACGGGCCTCCGAAATTTAGGGACCAGGATGTGCGGCGTTCGTGTTGCCCGCTTCTCTCCTCGCATAGTTTGGCAGCTCGGAGCGGTCTCTCGTTCGCTTGGCCTTTCTCAATGTGAAGGCCCGTCCACGTTACCGGCATGAAAACTCGCCGCACGCCTACTCAAAAGATTTTGCGCCAAAAAACAACACACACAAGAAAGACGACGACACCACGGGCGCTACTTCAACTGTTTAATGAGGGTGAAAGCACTCGACATATATAGCCCTCCAAAACACCGCTCCAAACATCGCCGTTTGCCGTTCGCGGGCCCCCGTGCGACGGCGATATATGAGGAGGCGTGTGTGAGTGCGCGCGCTATACTGGTTGGCACCCTATGACCCCCCCCCCCCCCTTCATTGAAATGAGACTTTAAGCCCTGCTGATCATGTTAAGTCACTCGCAACGGCTCCTAATGCTTTAAAACATCAACTGCTATGTATTAGTGACTGTAATGTACCCAATGTTAATTGGCGTAGCGAATTCCCTATCTCTGGTAGGCACACGTTAATTTAAAGGCAGATTCCCTAGTTTCATTTGTTTCTTTCTTGTCCTAAGCGCACAAAATCAAACTTGTTATAGCTGCCGGCAACATTTTAGACCTAGCTCCTGTTAACTTTGACACTGATGACAATGTTAAAAACGGGAGACAACCTACTGACGAGAGGGAATGCAGGTCAAGTCAGTGACGTGGTCTGCAAAGCTCAGTGCAAGATAGGTTGGCCAAAGAAACAACGTTCCCTGCAATCTTGCTCCGTATTAGCAAGATCGAGAGCGTCTTACGCTGCTAGATGGTCTGCTGATGATAGGAACGAGACAGGTCATTCCGCAGTCCCTCGCGGAAGAAGTCTTGTATAAACTGCACGACGGTCACCAAGGTATCTCAGGCTACAGAAGTATTGCCAAGGGCTCGGTTTGGTGGTCAGGTTTGAGTGCCAAGGTAGCACACTTCGTGAAACAGTGCAAAGTTTGTGCACATGATGCTCGTGAACAAACTGAGCCGATGAGAGCATCGCAAACACCCTCTTTGTGGGGTCTTCTGCCACCGCACGGTGACACGGCGTTTGGACTTCGTCTGGGGAGCACGCCTGGCATGCGCTACACGGCGGCCCATCACGACGTGCACCGCCATCAGAGTTGTACGTGTGACGCCATGTTATATTTGTTTACAATGGTGGCTGCTCTGGTATGTTTAAAAGTATCGAAGGTTATGACTCGTCTTCAATTTAGCATGCGACCGATGTAAACCTCGCTAGGGAATTTTTCATTTGTGCGGTAAAGAATGTCATTGATATACTTATTGCTAAATCGGCGAAGAAAAGCTTGCGATATCCTTTCTGGTTTTCTTTTGAATCACGATGGCATATGCTTTTGAATAAGCTGAAGTTCCACTGCCGTTACAAAGCATGACGTGACCAGTAATTGTATATATAAGCAGTTCAATGAACTTAGAGCGCAGTGAAAATATCAGTAACCATCGGGTTAAAGATAAGTATATTGAAAACGTCCATTGCAACTTGTCAAGGCGAGCAGAATAATTCTGGTATGTGAAGGATTATAAATCTGTCCATGCACGTGCTGGTGACGTTATGAGCTCAGGTGATGTGTCTGTCTCTTCTCATGCTATTGCTCTTTGCTATCATGTTCGCCGACTATTTTTCTTCTGATCATTATCGATAGGTTTGACGGTGACGTGCGATCATACATCTATGGGCGAGAACTTAGTCGCCAATACGGTGGCGTCATCGTATGTGATCGCTGCTGTACAGTCGCCCAAATCTTTAACTGGTGTGCGGGAGCGGCGACTTTTCCGTGCGTCAGCGCCGTTTGACGGGGCGAGGTTGGAAACAGTCTGAGGCTAAGCGCATGCGGACAAAGCGCGCTCAGCTGGGCCCATCGTATACTATAGGCTGTTTCCAGCCTCGCCGCGTCATACGGCGCTGACGCCCGGAAAAGTCGCCGCTCCCGCACACCAGTTAAAGATTTGGGCGACTGTACTGTCAGCTAGTGATGCAGTTATTTAACATTTTATGGCGAAAAATCAACTTAGGCTATGAAGGGCCAGTCACTGAAGCCGAAAACTTTATCATTTAATAGTGTCCCAGCTTTCGTCGTAAAGGCGTGTGCATATTTGTTTTTGGAGACTTGCAGACATTTTAAGCTTATCTTTGGAGTCTTTAGAGCCAAAACTGTTTTCAGAACTGTGGGAAATTGCGGTTTTCGTTCCGATGCAAAAGTGTAGTGACAGTGGGAAATTATAGGGAACTACACAAAACGGTGTCATTGCTCTTTCCGTTCGTCAGTTTTTGAAGTTGTTTTAAGCAAGCATTCCGCAAAACCTCATTGCAACATGGATTTATGCCCGTTGGTGATCTGCAGAAACCACCCTCGTGTCTTTTCTAAATGACGCTATAACGGTTGTTGAGGACAACGTTACTATATTAGCTTAAAGGCCCCTCACCAGGTCTGGCCATTTTGAGCTGACAAGCGCAGAGCATACAATGAGTACTAACAATCGTGTTTGCAAAATACATTGCTACGCGTCGTGGAAAGGTCTGAAATTTCAATCCGAACGCCGTTTCCCCATTCCCTCGTGGCGACCGCGCTACAAGCCGGACGGTGACTTACTCGTGTCTCTGCGCCTACGTATTAGTGTCCGCAGTGTGACATCGCTCGTGGTGACACGTGACTTCGAGAATTATTCAAGACATCTGTTATCTGTTGCTTGAATTGACGAATTGAAGTTTAGAGAAATAATAAAACACACAAAAGGAATGTATGCGTGCTTTCTCGATTTACTTCGCATCGAAGCAAGAGAGATGTACTTCCGCTTCGTCTGCTTGTTCCCACGGTCGTGCAGTCACGTGCGCAGGTACCGAAACTATGCCATTTTCTACCGTGTTCCAGCGCCGTGATCATGTTCTGCTATCCGCTTGTTCTGCCTCAGTATTCGTGTAGCACTGCACTATACCGCTAGTCATGTGTCCTTGTGCACAGCGCGCGAAATCGTGCGCTGCGCGAAACGATAACAACTCGCGCGCAACGCCGTTACCGAAAGTGCGCAGCGCCGCAAGAAAACAAAAGAAAAAGAAAAAGCGAGGAGAAAAGAAATGAAGCCGGCGCCCGTGACGTATGCGTCACGCGATCCTGGAGGTCCGGTTGGGAGAACGCAGGGAAGGAATTTCGCTTGCGGAGGCTAAACGGGGCGAGTGGAGAGAGCGTCTCGCTTGGCAGTGGATCCCGACTGGTGAAATCAAGGGTTCGCGGCACTGAAGTATTTCTATCTCTGTTATTAATGAGCCGCTTCGAAAAAATTTTTGCGGCAGAATGCTCCCTAGAGGACACGCAACAACTTCCAGCGTATAACCAAAATTTGCAGCGGGGCCTGGTGAGGGGCCCTTTAACCTTGGTTGAGGACGGAGGCCCATAGACTGTGTCTACTTTCAAAAACAATTCATTTGGTGATTCATAAAATTTTAGTAGATAAGTAACATGCATAGTGTCTAGAAGGGAAACCCAGGGCCCGATTTTTATTAGTCATATCATAAGAAGCTACAATCATAAGAAGAACAAATCATAATCATAAGAAGAACAAATCACATAAGAAGTCAATCATAAGAAGAACAAATCACAGAAAACAAACAGAAAAGGATGTTCCACATCCGACGTCAACGACGTCAGGTGTGGCGCTGGCTAACACTCCCAGAAGGGTTGACATCCGGGCCAGTTGGTACATAGTTGACGGAAAAAACCAGCCACAAGCGACAAGGGACGAGATGTTCACACCAGAACGACTGGACTATCAACTGAGCTTTATTAGAAATGGCATAGTCCAAGCAAGGCCAGCAGAGCATGCGTTGACATCAGGTTATTAGGTGACGACTGCACTAGTACAACCTCGGTGCGCTTAGTTGAAAAAGAATTTGCTTTTTTAGGTCGGTCACGATAGATGTGATATCTCGTCTTTTCATTTCTCTGTGATTAGTGATGCTGCTGTTGTGAATGCTCTGCTGGCCTTGCCGTTTCTCTATGCCGTTTCTCAGGGTGTCTACCAAGTTAACATTTCCAAATTCCCCTGAGTTTTCCCGGTTTTCCCTGAGACCCTTTGCAAAATTCCCTGAATGAGCCAGAGCTTTGTTTTATGTCAAGACAGGCTTACACCATGTTGCCCGATGCTGTCACTCTCTAGTAAGCATGTTGAAACAGAAAATGACTTAATCCAGTATGAATAATAAGGAGTAATATCTATCTTATTTAAAAAGAAAACAGAAGGAAGATGTCAGTAAAATGAACAGCGAAAAAAAATGATCAAACCCATTCCGAATTGAGCCGAACATTTTCAAATACGAATCAAAAGGAGATGCATACATAAGCAAATATTTTTGAATACAAGTTATTTCTATCAACTGATAGCAAGCTCATCGGTATGAGGCCTGAACTTTGTCACAACTAAGATTCTCTCTCGGCAGCTGGGAAGTCAACCTCAACTGTCCTGACATACTCTCAGCCCGTACACATCTTAGTGTTGGGTTTCGCTGCTTTAAAGAGTTTATTTTGGTTTGGATGAGGGAGACCTGCATCTCGGCGTCAGCCGACACTTTGTTTTTTGAGCTCAAGGTCCTTCAAATCGGCGACGGCACGCTTCCTTTCCATTAATTTCTCAGTGCATCGGTCCTTTCTGTTCTCATCCTCCTTCTGTCCCGCGTTCACACCATGGGTCATTTGAAGCATCCTCTTGGTCAGTTGTAGTCAACGTCAAATTTTTCGGAATCCCTAGGGCCACAAGAACATCCGAAAAATCGGGCAGTCCGAAAAAAATGAATGCATGTCTTTAACTGCCCTTAAGGGCTAAAATTGCCACCGGCACATCCGAAAAAGCTCTTAAGGCCTGCCAGTGCTCTTACTCGGCATATCCGTGCTCGTACTGTGACAGGAGACGGGGGTGCACGCGTGTATAATTAAGGACTACATACTGTGTCCCGTGACAATTGCCCCTTTACACGCTTATGCTTCACCGCGTAACACTCTGTACTGAGGCGAAGCTAGCTTTCGGAGACTGGCATTACACAACGCGCTGTGCTCTGCGAGCTTCGAAGCCAATCGCGAGGATTACAAAGACACAGTCGGTGCTATTGCTGACAGCGGCGAATTCTTTCAATGAAAAACACGGCACCGCACGGCGAGAAGCTTGATAGCGAACGTAGAAGCAGCTAGGCCTAACGTTGCCGCGGTGGTGGCTACGGCTGCCAGAGGATCTGCGTGCGAGATTGCCGGTTCGAGGCGGCGAGATAATCAAGATGGCGGCGGTGGTGGCTTTGATTGATGCCATTTCAGACCTGCAGTCAGAGCAATATACAGTGACTATATGGAGTACGTGGTGGTGCAGCAAAGCCGTGCGAATTATCGGGCATGTCCGAAAAAATCGGCCGTCATAAAATCGGTCTCTGGCAACACCTCGTGCCGATGGCACGGCGTCAATGACGATTCGTTGCGATTCCTCTGCTACTGGAGCCAGCATTAACACGACTTTCGTTCCCTTTCAATAATTTTACAGCTAATTTTCCCTGATAGAAGCACAAATTCCCTTAGTTTTTCCTGAGTATTTCCTGACTATTCAAATTCCCTGAGAATTCCCGGTTTCCCCGGTTGGTAGACACCCTGGCTTCTAATAAAGCTTAGCTGATAGCCCAGTGGTTGTGGTGTGATCATCTCTACTTGTCCCTTGTAGCTTGTGACTGTTTTTTTTTCCTTTAACACTCCCAGGTTTAGTTCTAGGAGATAAACATTAACACCCCAGAAAGCGGAAAGGAAAACGGCGCCACCGTAGTTCAGTTGGTAAGAACATCCCACGCGTAGTGCGACGACGTGGCTTAGTATACCACCTGCAGCCAGTTGTTTTTTCATACACTTTCATTTCCATTGATTTACCATTTCTTCGATTCACTTAGTAAGCACAAAAAAATTTCACTATGTTGCCCTTGGTGTCTTTGTTGGCTTCTTATAGGATAAAAATCAGGCCCCTCGGTTCCCTTTTATGTGAAGGTGAAGGTTTATTTGCATCTATTAAAGAAACGGGAGCAGGAGCAAAAGGCTACAAAGGCCTGACAAATGGCTCCCGCTCCTATTGGCATTCAGCACTGTGGTACATAATATCAGATACATTGGCGACATCATATCAAATAATTGTTACTTGTGCCGTACGGAGGTAAACTTATCATTCAAATAAAACTGGCACAGGTTAGTAGCAAGAATAACAGAAGAAATACATGAGCGCCTCGCTGACAGATGGCAAGCCGCCCTCCTAAGTGAGGCACCCGAAGACCAGCAGTGGGCCGTCCAGCGGGTCACGGCCATTGCCGAGGATCTCGGAAGATTTTCCTCGGACGGTGGACCTCTGGCAGCCAAGCCCCGGACACCAACAGCAATAACCGTTGGACAAATAAAGTTTATTCCCATCCCATCCTACATACATTATAGAAAAATGATACAGATTGACTACGACCTGTAGATATAATTTCCCGAGTCTGGGAAATAACATCTCGTTCATTACATCCCGAGGGTCTCGAATCCAGCCACATTGATGCCTTCAGGTAGCATGTGTGGGTTCATTAGGCAGTTGCCTTCACCGAAAAAGATCACGTACACGTGACACCTGCAACAGTAAAGGATGTTCAACATCCGTCATCAAGGCCTCGGGGTGTGACGCTGGCTAACACTCTCAGGTTAGGTTCTACTAGATAAACATATATACCCCAGAAAGTGGATGAGACAATGGCACCACGGTAGCTCAACTGGCAACAGCATCGCACGCATAATGCGGAGACGTAGGTCCGTGCCCCACCTGCGACCAGTTGTTTTTCATCCACTTTCATTGTCATTAATTTATCATTTCATTCAATTAATAAGTACATGTAACCCTATGCTGTCCTTGGCGTCTTTGTTGGTTTCTTATGATAAGTACTGTGCCAGTTCATGCATCAGGAAATTTATCAGAAACATAAATCGTGAGCCATGGTGTATCCTAGGGTTCACTGCGTGGGCGTCTTCTTTTCAATGTGTTTATAAATTATCTCGCTTCTTCCATTACAAATGCCAAATTACTACATTATGCTGACGATATCAGAACTGTTCACTCTGTTCAGGACATTAATAACTGACATGCTGTGCAAAATCAATTAGCGCTGGCGTTCTAATGGCGTACTTATAAATGCAGCAAAACGTTTTTAACGTTTTTTTTTTCTTTACAAAAACAATTTCAAATAAATAAAGTTCTGGGGTTTTATGTGCCAAGACCCTGATCCGATTATCCATCCATCCATCACGCCGCAGTGATGGATAGATGGATGGTATGAGCGTCCACTTTGAAACGGGGTGGAGAGTTGCACCACCAAGCTCTTATTTTGCCTAATGTCCTGCTTATATCTTTGAGAAAACACACAAACACCTAGAATTGCCAGCAACAAGCTTTTTAAACCAGTACTGGGGCCTCAGTTTCTGTATGCCTCCGTTGTTTGTGGCCTCCCTACTTTTCTGCCACCAAACTGCCAATCGCCTCTTACTAATCTCAATTGCGGACATGTTTACTTTCCCCCTGCTATCCCTGAACCCAAAGGCTTCAAGAAAGCCAGATAAGCCTAAACTGACAAATCGGTAGATATCTTCGCATTTTAATTAAACATGTTCCATCGTTTCCCTAGCTTTACCGCAGCAAGCACATGCGTCCTCGTCCTTGGTGTACCTCGCTTTAAAACTACGCGTTCTAAAGCATCCTGATTTCGCTTCGAAAAGCGAGGAGCTTCCCTTTGGGTTATTACAAATTGTTTATTTCCCGATTTCATAAGTAATAAAACTGAGATACGTCAATACGACAAGGTAGCCACCCTTGTTTATTCTCATTTCTTCCTCTCCTCCTCCACCTTTCCTCCTCTTCTCCCTTACAGTCCCCCTCTTTTAAGCCTCACCCATCCTGGGATGATACGGAAGGACGCTGCTTACAGCTGCAACCTCTAATTGTCCACTGTTCATATACCCAAAGTACGCCTTGCTGCACACATGCTTTCACCACCTGGAACGGACCAAGAATTTTTAAGTCGGTTCCTGGTAGTCCCTTTCGGACAAGAACAAAGTCGTTTAACATGATATCAGATATATGTCCCCAATGCCTCTTGTCGAACTGGCGTTTCATCGCTTCGCGATACCTGCTGCGCTCCTCGGTGGTCTTGATTCGTTCAGTTAGCTGAAGTTTGTCGGAAATTCCAAGCTCCTGGTCGGCGGACAGTTTCGGCACTTCACCATACGCGGCAAAATGGGGGCGACATCCAAGGCTTGTGGTATGTGTCCGGTTATGGTGTGCAACGGCTGCTTCTATGCAGCACTTCTATCCTCCTCGGAAATTTGGGTACATGAACATAAACTGCTTTATATCACGGATAACTCTCTCCGCCAAGCTACTGGCTTGGGGGTGATACGGAGAGCAGCGCCGCAGCACAACCCCGCGACTATGCCCACTGCTGAAACTTCTTGCTCATGAATGCGCGTCCGTTGTCAGAGACTACGACTTTCAAATTCGAAAACATCGCTCGGTCAAGAAACGCAATAACACTATTTGTATCTTCTTTTCCAGGGCGTGCAGCTACTATTCTTGTGCATTGGTCGATTGCCACTAGAAATGACTGTTTGACGCACACCTTCGCTCTTCTTTTTCAACTAGGCAAAGTCCACATGCACTACTTCGAAAGGTGCGTCTGAGTGACGCGGTAACACGAGCTCGTCCGGCCGTGACCGGTACTTTGCCTTTTGACCTGGCACAAGTGACACGACCGAACATATTTGTCTATGTCTCTCTTCATATTCTTCCACGTGAACCTTCGTAGAAGTTTATTACAGGTTCGCCAGGAACCATCATAACCGCCAGAGTCGGGAGTATCGTGGTACATGTGGAGCACTTTTGGAGCGAGAGTCTCCGGCACCACGAACCTTCCATTGGCAAACTGTAGACTTTCGGATCCTTCCCATAGTTTCGTCATGTTTAACACTTCATATGTAACTTCGACCGCCAGTCTAGATAACGCATCTGCATCCGTCAACACGCTGCCTGCCCGGTGGATGACCTCAAGATCATACTGCTGCAGTTCGTTCATCCAGCACGCCAGCTTTCCTCTTTGCTCCGACTGACTGAAGAGATAGGTCAGAGCCTGATGGTCCGTATACAGTTTGAATTTTCTGCCGTCTATGTACGATCTAAAGTATCGCACTGCCATGAGGACGGCAAGGGCCTCCTTCTCCGTCATAGAGTAGTTGAGCTGAGAAGTGTTAAAGGTGTAGCGATAGTACCCACGGCACGAAGTTGTCGGTTTGGTGGAGAACTGCAGTCCTCTGATACAGCACTGCCCCTCTACCATAATGTGATGCGTCTGTGTTCATTTCGAACGGAAGGCTGAAGTCGGGTAGAGTTAGTACTGGGTCAGACGAGATGCGGCGCACTAGTTCTTCATAGGCTACGTTACAATCATCAGACCAAATAAAAGTAACATCCTTTTTTGTCAACTCGGTCAGGCACTTTGTCACCTATGCAAAATCCTTGATGAAAGCCCTGAAGTGGCCTGCTAGTCCAAGGAAAACTCGCAGCGAATGAAGGTCATGTGGCTTCTCAAGTGTGGAAATCCGATGTACAAACTCTTGCTTGGTACTTTTGGTAGCACCGTCGAACACTCTACCAAGAAAAAGGACCTTGGGCTGAAAGAAATCACTCTTTTTTTCATTTATCTTCAGATCGGCATTGTTGAGTGCTTGTAAGACCTTCGCCAGGTGTTCGGTGCGCTCCTGCTCAGACCTAGAATACACAATGATGTCATCAATGTAAACATTGCAAAAAATTCCGATATATGGCTTTAGAACATTGTTCACCTTCTGGAACCATGCGGGCGAGTTCTTCCAGCCACAAGGTAGCCTGTTAAATTCGTATATGTCGAATGGTGTCACGAAGGCGGAAAATTTTTTAGTCTGCTCTGACAGTGGCACTTGCCAGAAGCCTTTGCACAGGTCCAAGCGAGAAAACATGTTACAACTCCCGGTTTTATTGATGAGTTCGTCAATAAGTGGCATTGGAAAGGGAAATAAGTCAGTCTGTCTGTTGACCTGCCTGTAATCAGTACAGAGACGAAATGTGCCATCTCCTTTAGGAGCAATAGTATTCGGAGAAGCGAAGGCAGAGGTTGATGGGCGGATTACACTGGTGTCGAGCATCCCCTGTATTTCTTCCTTCAACCAATGCTTCTTCTCTCGTGACATCTTGTAAGCCTTGCATTTCACTAGTCTTGTCGCGAAGTTCAAATGGTACTTCAAACTTTGATGTGGCCTTTGGATAGCCCCCGACGCATATTAGCTCTGGATGGAGCTTGATAACGTCCGCTGCTGTAGTGGGCTTCCGCTGATGTTCAGCAAGTGAAACCGAAGACATTTAGCGGTCATTTCGAGTGTGACTTCCCCATCCCCGTTGAGGTTAAGTCGCAACTGTTGCATGACAGGGCGAGACAAGAGCAGCTGATATTTTACTCCATTGAGTACGAGAGCCTTAATTACGGTGCTTTTTCCTTTATGCATGATCAACACTTCCGCGCACTCATTATATGTCTGTTTCTTGCCGTCGTAACCATACACTGTCACAGGATAATCTTCCACGATGCTTAGGTCCAGAATTTAGCTCTTGTTTACAACTATTATCGAAGCTCCACTATCTACAAAGCCTTGACATCCCTCACATTTGCTTGCACAGAAATGTACAGAAGCTTGGCACTATCGGTAATAAAGATGGTCTCTTTAAATGAGAGAGGGTGACCTCCCGATATCAACTTGGTTCTGTTTTTACACCGCAGTGTTTGACCTTCATTGGATGAGGTACTGTAGCCGTTAGAAGCACTCTCTTGATGCTGCAAAGTGCATAAATATTTCATATTTGTAAGCAAGTCATCAACAGTATGTGGAGTTCTTAATTGTACCTCGTGCTGCATGCTCTTCGGCAATCCTATTATGATCAGAGGTACGAGCGACGAGTTCGATAACGTGGAGTCAGCAATATGTAGCAGCCTTCTCTTCTCAAAAAAGTATTCTACCAGAGTGCCGGAATTATATTTGAAGGCTATAGCGCTGTCCCAGCTCTGGAGCTAATTCTTGGAGAAAGACGTCAAAAAACTGTCTCTCCACTCAGCCCACGGCCGGTGCACTCTTTGGGTGATTCTCAAGTCATGCCAGGTTTTTGCTATGCCTCCTTGGTACAAGCGTATATTCATAACCTTGTCAAGGTCATGTCGCGAACTATTTTGGTCGCTCGCGTACTCATAAAAACTCCGCCAAACCTGTGCGTTTGCAGGTGACGAACCGTCGTAAATATCCGGATTTACCGGTTCCAACGACAGACTCCGAGAATGCTGGAGGACGTTTTTCATCACGAGCTCTAGTATTTGTTGCTGGTGTTCACTGTTCCTCTGCTCGAGTTACATTACATGATGAAAACTGTCGTGCGCTCTCTCATATATTCGGCCTTGTTCACTCGTGCTGGTGTTACGTTGTACCGCCGATAGCAAAAGGTCGTTCGTGAGCGTTCTGAACAAGGGATCAGCGCTCACCCGCAACAGCGAACCGTACTCCGTGGAAAAGGCTTGCCATGCTCGTGTGTCTGTTGCCGTCCGCGCAGATTTCCATAACGCCCAAGCAAATGGTCCACGGTGAAACAAAGCGGATGAGGTGCATAGCACAGGTTCGAATCCTGTTTTCGACTGCGCCAAATTTGTAATAAAACTGAGATACGTCAATATGACAAGGTAACCATCCTTGTTTATTCTCACTCCTTCCTCTCCTCCCACCCCCCCCCCCAACCTTTCCTCTTCTTTTGCTTAAATGATATTGAGCGACATAAAAAACGACACGGACGTGAGAGAAGACGACACACCAAGCGCAAACTTTCAACTAAGTTTATTGTGCCACTGCGTCATTTTATACATGGCAGGCAACGTAGATCGCGCATGCGCTTACAAGGAAATGAAGTGCGAATTCATGTAACATGGTTACGTGTCATGTGATGCCGCGTCCAAGTAACTTCATTCTTTTCCTGTGAGAGCCAGAGACGGGAAGCTAACACACGCATCACCCAATTTCGCGATCATCTGCGCTTCAGATATCTCACGGATGAGCTGCGCGCTGACACGGGAAACAATCGTGCATTGATCCTCAAGAGGCTTGCAGCCATGATCGCGACAGTGGATCGCCAAGAAACCACCAGAGCCGTTTTTTACATTGTTGCTGTGTTCGCGGAGCCGATCATTGAGGCAACGCCCAACAGAAAAAGAATTAAGTTACTTGGACGCGGCATCACACGACACGTAACCATGTTACATGAATTCGCACTTCATTTCTTTGTAAGCGCATGCGCGATCTACGTTGCCTGCCATGTATGCAATGACGCAGTGGCACAATAAACTTAGTTGAAAGTTTGCGCTTGGTGTGTCGTCTTCTCTCACCTCCGTGTCGTTTTTTATGTCGCGCAATATTATTTAAGCAATGGATTACCAACTTGCCCGGAATGCTGCTCCCATTCTTCTTCTTCTTCTCCCTTACATTGTATTGTTCCTTTGAGGTAGCTACTCAAAACAGGCTTCCTTTTTTTTAAACTGCCGCCACCTATGAAATTGTCTCAACCATAGGCGGGTGTCTTCGTGACCGAAGCACCCTCCAAAATTTCCTGAAGGGGGGGGGGGGGGGGGCAGAGCAGCGATGCCGAAGCCTCCCCCCGTCCACCCAAGGACTCATTGCCAGAGTTTTGTCAACCACATCATTTGAAGTTTCTTTTGAGGTGTCTCTACGTTCTCAGTTAAAATTTAATTGTGGCTAAAGGCACAATTCTCATTATTCGCATTATTCTTGGCGCGGGCATGCACGGCTTTTAATTCATACTTTCTTTAAATTTCTACAAATCCTGTCAATCGGTGGCAAAGCGCATTAAAAGTACCAGCAGCGGCTATCTCAGCCGTATTTTTTTTTTTTCAGTTGAACAATTCTGTTGTTTCAATTTCCACTGTGAACATGCACAGACACAATACATTTAAATATACACGAAGGACAAAGCTTATATTTTTAACGAGACAGAGGTAGCCTACAAATAATTATTTTTAATGGTATGGATAGCCTATGCCTAGAGAATGAATATGTTGCTGTATGTGTACCTCGCTCAAAAAAAAACCCTGCAGACTTCAGTGATCCCTTGTCAGAATCTTGTCAACGGCGTGCGAAATGCACATGAATGATTTGTGTCTTAATATTGTTTCTCTTTCCAGTAGGCAATGCTAACGACTCATGAAAAAAAGCTCGTACACTAATTTACAACATTTATTAGGAATGGCGACATCGCCAATTGCATACAGAGGTCATAAATATATATAATTGACTTAGTACCTGAAATAAGACGAAGCCAGATTTTTTCGAAATCAGAATCAATGGTAGTCATGCGTAGCAGCGCCTATACTCGGACTTCGTTAAAAAAAGAAGGTGCAGTTTCGCTGGAAAAGCGAAGCAGTATTAGTAATAGCAGAGTATAAGACAATTCCTCCAAGTGAACTATTCTTCGAGGTCACACTAAGTTTCTTCAAGTGCAACTATTAAAGAGAGAGTGTGCGTGCGTGTGTTTGTGATGTTCGGAACAGTTGGTCGTGCCCCCCCCCCCCCCCCCTGGGAGAATGGAAACTTTTCGCCTATGGTCTCAGCTTCTCAATTTGCATTTGGCGTTTTTTGTTGCCATGTTGCTGACCCTATCGGTCGCATACTAGCTGGTAAGCTTCCTAGTTCTTTTCATCCACTTTTGGAACTCATTTACTTTTTTCCATATTCCTCAGTCGCTCTTCAATATCAATTGTACTCTGAGCTACCTTCACTTCTAAACTTGTCCAGCCCATATGCGAGTGACGATAATGATGATGTAGTGGCGGTTAGCCCCTTTGTAACGGGTGGATACACGCAATGTCCTGGGGGGACTCCGGATCAGCACCATCTATCCATTTGTCACTACGTGCCACCCGTCATCTTGTTGGGCTGGCGAAATGGTGACAGTATAGCTACAGGCAAAGGTGCTGCTTTCACCCTTGTTATGTGACGTCCTCCCACTGCTGTTCGCCGCAATAAGTGAAGCAATACATTCATGGCTATGCCGGAAACAACCCAAGGCTGTATTTTTTTTTTTTTCAGAAGAGGACACAACAAAATGACCCAATAAATTCTTCCGCATGCTAAACTGTGGCCGACACGACACTGCAGGGAGCTGCTACTAGCACGTAATAGCTAACATAGTACTAATTTACATCTCGGTCCCTCATTTCTTTCCTGCAACTTGTACAATAGCCCCCTCACCACACAACACTGCACAGCTACCACCACTTTCATGCCGATAATATTCAGCTTATGTTCAGAAGATGTACCTTAGAAAGAAACTAATCAGTGAATCCATACTTAATAAAAGTAAAATTGGGGCTCAATAATCATGCCACCTATCAATAGCAAGTACTTCTCTTTTTCTACACTGAAAAGAAGTAATGCGAAGGTTAAAACTTCGGCGTTCCTGCTCCTTTAGCAGTTGCAAGGTGCGGAGCAGTGGTAGTCTTCACAAAGTATTATAACTGCAATAGTCTGAAGGAACTGGCAACTATCCATGTCGTACAACACAGGTAGTGAGTCCCTACAGAGTTAAATAGGGCCAACGAAGGAATTCCATGACAGCAAGCTTTTGCGTGCAAACTAGGGGACGGTGTCAAGACACATGACAGACACAAGCATATCTGTCGTCACGCGTCGCTGTCCCCTGGTATGTACGTAAAAGCCTGTCATTATGAAATGCTACCATAACAACTAGACCAAACCAGTACCTTATTCAATGAAGGGAACCAGCAAAAATATTCCTAAATAATTATCGGCTACAGCATGGAAGCTTTATATTTGATTGATGCACATATCCACATTCAGGTAAATGAATTTATCTTTTGAGTACCGTAGTCAGTGACAAATATTTCAAAATAAATTCTTAATAGCAATCAACACTGTATATGAGGCAGAAATACATATGTAAGTATCAGTACAACACAGTCAAGTATGAGGCCACACACACAAAAACATCACATAGAATTCAATAAGCTGCTCAAGGGGTCCAAAAACAATTTCATTCAGCACATGAATACCTGCTCTTGTAAGTTTCATAATGAAGCCCAGGAGGAAATTTTCCTCTTTTGTTGTGTACAATGAAAACAAGGTATGAAGATGCTGATGGTGTCGTGTGCAATGGAGGACATAGTTACATGTAAAGCCATCTTGGTACAAAGAGTTGCGCGCCATTTCTTATGCATGCAAGTGGATTTAGGCTCATAAAGTTTACATACAACGCATTGTACTAGAGAAGCATCAATCAGGAGAAAGCTCAGGTATCGAATATTTTCAGTGAAAAGTTGATGACATGAAAATAGCATTACTTTTCACACATCGCCTGTACAACTAAGCATGGTTCAAGTACAGCAGCAATAGGCTGCTTTTGCAGACATGCACCGCAGTTCTGCGCCTTGAACCAGATGGCCAACTGACATACCAGCTGTCGCAAAATAAGCGTCACCAAGAATTTAAAAAGGGCTTTACACTAACAGCACTCAATACATGTTCATGGGCGGTGCTCATGCTAGTTATCAGTGTTTTCATTGTGCACAAATAATTGAGCGCCATCAACATTTAACCCTCTCAAGCATAGTGGCCTCATACTAGGTCAGCTAAATAACCAAATAAGAAGGTGCATTCTGCTCCTTTTCTGCCATTCAATCCCACATCTTCTCTTTGTGTAAGGACAGAGGCAGCTTTCTCAAAAATTGTGTAAATCGCAATATGCATCCAAGCGACAATCTGAACTGGATTTCTTGTGACCAGGCATGTACCCAGGATGTTTTTTTTTTTTTTTTTTGAGGGGGGGGGGGCAACCCGAGGTAACGTTTTTTATGCAAATGAGGGGGGGAGGTACCTTTACTAGTACAAATGTAAATATCCACCATTTGCCATAAAGACGCATAAACCCGCAATAGAGAAATGAAGTAAGGTGTATTTCACAGGTACAGCTGTGCGATACACCTCTCCTTCACTTGGCAAACAAGGAACCACATCAAATGGACTCACGCATGAAAGAAGCGCAGGAAGAGTACTGCCAAGAACAAATTAAACAAGCAAAAGTGTAAAACAAAGATTTCTAGTAGCATTATTTAATTAGCTCTGGAAGAATTATAAACATATTTGCAGAACGGAGGATGCTGCGATTCTAGAAGTACTGCGCCCACCGCAGAAGGTTAGAAAAACACTCCCATAGCACAGCAGAGAAGTGGCTACGTCAGGTGGCTCGACTGATAACTGTACAAGTGTCATTCAAAACACATGGAATTATCCTCCACTTCAGGCGGCGTTTGTTCTACTTCCTTGTTAAATAAGATGTTTATCCACAAATATTTTCACAAACGAGGGATAAGTTTGTTCATTTTTGCTTTTCCTTCCTGTTTGGCTGTTGCCTTGGCTCTCTCCCTTAGTTGATCGCTTAATTTCTCAACTACTTGAGACTCTTGTTTCCAGTTGCCAATTTTGCACGTAAAGTGCGGTACAATTAGGGAAAAGCCAGACAAGGTAACGGGTACCAGTCATATTGCTGATGGGTTTAACAGTTATTGCAGGGTTTCATGGTAGACGCTGTTTCGCATTATTTTATTTTCCACCTTATGTAAGCCATATCGCGGGTATATGGTTCCGAGGATCTGTCAGTGTTGTGGCGAGCAGTCACTCGAGGAAATAATGAAGCAAAAGAAAAAGTTAAACGCAACTGGCGTTTTCTCCTGCCGCAACTCGTTCCACAAGCATACAGACCTGCCGACTACGAACCGAATCCCTTTCCTGGTCCCTGTATCAGTCTAAACACAGAAGGTTGAACTAACAAAGCAACAGCGATGTGTATGACTGTTGAATAGATGGCAACAACTGAACGAATCTCGAGTTAATGGCGCAGGCATCGAATCTATGAGAAAACTAGCCTTCACACCCTCGAAGATGCCGATAACTACAGCCATCCAAAACGAGTGATAAAGGCAGCAAAATGTTGACCGTCAAATAACTGCCAAGCCCTCCCCTGCGTACGTGCCTGCTCGTGATAAATGGTGGAATCATTCGAGTGGCAATTCTGGTTAGAAAGACAGTCTCACAGGCAAGCAGATTGTTCTCCCACAAATGTATTCTTATTGAGAAAGTTCAGTTTATTTGAAAGTATTAATGGCTTTTTGGCACTTTTCGAATCTGATGGCAGAAATATGCTGAAATACAGCTGTCCTCTTTTAAGAACACTACACAGTAAGCTCTTCAGTGCCGCCACCATGTAAACAAATGAAATAAAATGCACAGGTTCTGTTACGTAACTGGGCTGCTGAAATTCATTGCACGCACTGTTTGAAACTTCTACTTGGTACCAACCACATTGAGAGTTGCACTCTTAATACAGGGCGTTGAACAAAGCCGGAACAACCAAAACCAAACCACTATTTTATTTATTTTTTTTCATCTTGATACCGAATTCTAACTTTTTGGAGGAACCATTCCGAACCAGTTCAACCACAAGTTTAGCATGGGGTCATTGTTGCTGAAGTTTTATGAGCAGACAATGCCTTTTTCTTCAATTCGGTGCAGCATGAAGTATTGCCTCGGGAAACATGTGGCTCACTCAACTTTACACGTGGTAGGCTCAACTGTACACTGTGTGCATAGTCAGTCAGCAATGTCTTAGACTGTCGCTGGCATTGCATTGCTCTGAAGCATACCACTTGTGCCGAGGCCCCTGTGCTCAGGCGCAGCAGCATACTGGTTGCACTGTCACACATATACATTTTGCAGTTCGCACTGTACCTTCAGTTAATGCTGTTGCTTCTGCAGCGCAATTAGGGCATCATGGAAATTTTCTACAGCAAGCACAGACGGCAACACCTCAGTAATATAAGAGGGACAGCAGAGTTCATTTCAGGGAGGTCTGCCTTTAATAAACGATATCTAGAATTTACTGCGTGTCCTAAGTAACACGGGCCAAATTGTTTAAAAAGGACTGCAAGATACGACGATGGGACCAATGGTGTTTTGTTAGCAGTTCACTTTTCTGTTCACTTTTTCTGTTATCATTGATTAGCTAACTTTACAAAATTATTTGCCCAAATATATAATTTGCATAATCTTGTAAGCGTACATATCAAATCATGCATCTCATTCGAAAACATAATATTCAACAGTTTCTGGCCTGCTACATTTTTTAGTTTGTTTTTTTCCACATTTCAACATAATGGCACAAAATGCAAAAAGGAATGTGCAGTGAAGGCGGTACCATGCCTTTTGCGTAAGCAAGAGCACCGGCCTTAAAGGTGGTTTTAAAGAATCAACACTACTCAATGGCCGACTTGCTGACTGTAAAAAACTGACGAAGCGACGGCGTAGTTGTTGGCTGTTTGATAGAGCATTTTGCACCAGCTTAGGGTGGCAAAGAGAAATACGACTGAAGCGGAGAAAATAAAAATGAAAAAGCAAGCTGCAGCTGCTTGCTTATAGCAGCAGCCAACAGTTGTGCCATCGCCTTTTCACTTCTTCACGTTCATTAAGTCGGCCACTGAGAAGTGTTGATTCTTTTAAACCCCTTTTGAGAGCACTGCTGTCGTACGCACGAAACTGTCACACGCATGAAACGAGCGGGCGCTCCTTCCCTTTGTATTCATTTTCACCATTTTACACCACTGCTTTGAAATGTGGATAAAATAACTGGGGGAAATGTAGTGAGCTGGAAACTTCTGAATGTTCTCAGAATTTTACATCCAAACTTACACAATAATGCGAGCAATTATAACTTTAGGCAATTAATTTTGACGAATTTGCTAATAAATCACAGAAATATTTAGTAGTGTGCGCAAGGCAACTGCTAATATAACACTATTGGTTCCATTGTCCCATGTCGTAGCCCTTTTTTTTAAAAAAAAAAAAAACAGCTTGGCCCGCATTAGCTGGGATACACAGTATGTAATTGCAGGTGCGCTCTAAGTGTTTTATGTGGTATTCCTTTCTGCTTGTGAGGGCGCCTGCACATGTGCGCTAGAAAAAGCGCGAATGGAACATACATCACTATGGAATGCCAAAAAAGTTGTATTCATCAGAGATCTACATTCATTCCGCTAAAAATGCTACTCAATATGAACAGTTCTGCTTGGAGTGTCTGCATTATATATTTATCTATTTTCAGTCACATTAAGAACTATGAACAATTTTTTACACAAATTATTACTATTTTTTTTTTCATTTCTGCAACGACTACACGCATCGGTTAAAATTAGAAGTGGGCAAATATCGACTTCATTAACATGAATCGTAATACAAATACTAAGAATAAAAAAAATTGAATGGTCCAATCCAGATGCGTATATCCACAGCAAAAGTACTTCGCCTGTACCGACTATTGTAACAAAGACAGCCAACTACCAGGGACCAACTATCAGCTTCAAACACAAGATCACTCATTTTCATTTAAAAGCCTTTCAGGAACTTTAGCCAAGCCTGGGCTACAAACAAGTTTTCCAAGAATGAATGAATGCTATATGATTAGCTTTTGAAAAATGCACATGGTTGCCAAAACAAGAAAAAGAAAAGCTGAAGTACTTGTGTGCCATACACACATTTAACTGCAATGCACTGCAGGGAAATCAATGGTTGCAGCATAAAACCTGAAACTGCTGCATGACTAGACAAAAACACTCGCAGACCACTGGAAAAAAAATCAGGTTGTCACGAGGTTTCACTGCGAAACTGGAAGCAAAGCTTGCATTATTCCTTTTGTTTGGGCATTGTATCGAGGACATTTGTCATTGGTTAACTTGTGATAATTTGCTATACTTTATTTAGCAGATGGAGAAAAGTAACCACACTTAAGAGTCCGTTGCGAAATACTGCGAGTTTCGAATGTTCAAGAATACTAATATAGGTCATTTTAACAATACATACAATAATATAGTTCCTTTTCGAATACAAACGGTGTGTAATGTTCAACTCTGATTCGAAACTTCAAATATTCGCCCGCCCCTATTTAAAATATTCGTTCAGCGCTTTCACCAAGTTACTTATTTGTCCCCTCTATTTCAGCTGTAATTCATGAATTCAACATGAAGATGCAGCAAGCATGCACAAGGTTGTGTTAACTGCAGCTGCTCACTCAAGCAAAATCGTACTAACACCTGTTGTCATCTAACTAGGTGTCGTCTTCACTTTTACAAAAATGAATACGCAACACAAGGGTAGTTAAACATTAGCTGGGATATTTTGCTTCATTTTCTACCATATGGGCGAGAACAAACAACTTTATAAAGAAGTACTGCCACAACAATTATCTCGCTTATTTTGCTTCATTACACAGCTCCTGCAACTGCAACTACAGTATGATGTCAGAATTTCTCCAACATGCAAGGAATCAGTAATTATATATATTTTTTTTTCATGTGACAGTTCAACTCATTCTAAATTAAGCGCAGCTTCTTGGCACAGGGTCTGTTTACAAAGGCTCTTCTACAAGTCGCAAAAATCATAGGCAGTGGTCACACGGCATCACAAACCTCTGATGCAAGTGTCAGTCAGCCTCGTGCAGTGGTTGCAACCCACACAATGACTGTCACCGAAATACGGATGCACGGTGCACAGGCCATTCTTTCTTTTTTCACTGTTCACTTCCCATTCGACACAGAATAAAAAGATTGGTTCTCCAAAATCAGTTCTCCAAGAACGGGCAGTGCCCTTCTCATATTCTCTGTCCCATTATTCGGTCGTCTAAAGCTTTTGACAAGATTATCATAATGCAGCTTTGACCATTGTACCGACCTGCAAATCAGTGATACCACGTGACCACCACGCTACTATATTCCTGACATCTAGAGGAACGCAAGCAAACAAACCCTATGCCAAGAAGTCACACTCCATTTGGCACTATAAGTCATTTGTTGCACATTCAAGCATCGACAACTCAATGTGCTTCAGGAGCCAGCAGCTAACAAAAAAAGGGGTGGGGGGGGAGGGGGAGCACAACCATATTGTGTCGGTACTCCTTTGAGGACACAGTAAATAAAAAAATTCAGGGAAAGGGTGGCAGAGTAACACATCGGATTGCCGCAGAAGGCCCCACGAATATCCCTGAATGTATGAATTCCAATTCAGAAAGCACCGAATCGGTCAAAAACATTATAGTTTTCACTTTGGAGCTGAATCACAAGCCTGAACTCGAACCTCAAAAAAAATTCAGTTCACACCCTGCTCCCTTGTTTCTTGCAAAGAAATAGACAAATACAGTCGAACCTCGATATATCGAACAGCGCGGTGATCACAAAATAGTTCGATATAGCCAGAATTTAATATATATGATCACTTAAGAAAGCGTCAAAAGTTTCTGTGAATCAATCAATGAACCAAGGGCCCGATTGAGGATCGCTGTTAGGAGCGAGTGTTCAGTTTCGCCGCGCGCAATCGGCCTAGGCCGAGCCAACTTCATCTGCCGGTAGCACGCAGTCAATTGCGCCACGGAGGCCGCGCCATTTTGTCAGCCGTGCGAAGTTTGCACGGTCTAGGCCAATCACACGTGGTGCAACCGAACGTGCGCTCCGAACAACAATCCCCAATCGCGTCTCAATCATGGTGCAGTAAATATTCACTTGAAGCTTCACACAAAGTATTTATTTATTTGGCTGAAAGTACTGCAGCAGTGTAGCCTGCTTCTTATTGGCAGCTGCGTACTTAAACACGGTGTCCTCAACACAAGTCTAAAAGATGCACAAGCGATAGGCTGATGGCGTAAAATGGCCAGAGCAGCTACAGCCTCAGGTTAGTCGGGAGCGGGGCAGCATCAGCGCTTGCGGGATCAACCTCGGCAGCGTCTTTGTTTGGACGCTACTTCTGCTGCGATCTCCACGTCCGTCAGTCGAAGCATTTTGAAACACTGTCAATAACGAAGTATTAAGTGGCGTCTGCCAAGGCGTCTATGAGTGAGCTCAGTGAGCGCGCGGTGTCACACGTCCTTGCAGATGCAAACCACCAGTTCTGACGAGGCACAGCAGGCGAGGAGCGCAGCACTGAGGAGGAGTCAGTGCGGCAAATGCCATGCATTGTTGACATTGTCCAACTAGCCAAGCCACCTCATATGTATGGCGCTACATTGAAATGGCACCCTCGGCGCAATCGATGTATGCAGCTATAGTGCGCAGCAGTCGGGAACGCCCATCGTGTGGAGGACAGTTCACTGCCTGTCAACAGAGCGCTCATGGTCTAGGGTGGCGGAGTTCCGATATATGCATTTTATATCCAACCCCATTCAAAATAAAAATTTTAAATGCATGCGAATTTCCAGGCCATATAGAAAATGTTTGATATATGCAATAATTCTATATATTCGTGTTAGATATATCGAGGTGTGACTGTAGTTTCAGCATGAGCTCACCATAAAAATGAGCTTTGAAAGGAGAAATCGATGTGCTAATCGATCCCACTCCCGAGATGGAGTGATACAGATGACTGATGAGCTGATTACGGACTTAACCCTTTGAGGGTCAATTTTTTCGCCATATGCAACCGCCCAGGGTCGATTTTTTTATTGCAGATTTCTATTCATCTGAGGTACCTATTTAAAAAAAAAAATTAACATAATTTTCCTTGGGTGACCGTAAAGTGACAAAAAATATTTTGCATTGGTAAATATGTACTGTTTATTCATGAATAACAACAATAAAAAAGGAAATAAACATAATTAAAAATTTTAAGTGTTGTTATACACATAAGGCTTAGATTAGAAAATGCGCACACGAGAATATTTCGCAAGTGTCAAATGTCCCTGCTCTTACACTAATATTTACGTGTATAGCATAATCGAACTGTGTAGGTGAGCGCACTCAAGAAACCTGTGGTTGTGTGCCCATCAAAAAAGCAAAACGTGCGACAAACTTCCGCTAATCTTCATCTTATCACCAACCAGAGGCAATTAGTTTTCGCGAGTCTCAAAAAAAAAAAAACGAAAGGAAACGCATGCACGGCGGCATCCTTCCTATGTGCACCCCTGTGGGCACTAAACGAGCGAGAAACAGGCGGTCGCCCTTTGAGCGATTAGTAACGAGATAGCCATCACTTTTGCAAACGCAAGAAGCCGAAACCACCCACAGAACAAAACCCAAACCGCCGCCGCCCGCCCACTAATGCACGAGCAGTAGTATATAGACGCGCCGGAGCAAACTAGCTCTAAAACAAACCGTGCAACAAAAACAGAGAAAGGGAGGCGCGAGAAAAAAATTCCCTGTATTTCCACATAGTGGCAGCACATGATCGAAATGAAAAAGTTAGGAAATTGATTCCCGTTTTATATGTACAGACGGTGCCGTAAATATATGGCACCGACCATTTTGGACTTTTTCACGGCGCCGCATATTTATGTCATTGATACTCAAAGGGTTAAAGGCATCAAACAGCTCCGAGGAGAAGGAGAGCACAAGATGCATGTCACCATGCAATGGTCCCATGGAAATTGCTATGACAAGTGTGAGTAGCTCTACTATGAACAGCACATTAATGTACTTTAATAAATGTGTTTTTCACAATTCACTGACGTGTATGCGTGAGGAATGTTTATTCCTTTGATTCAGGTTGTCCTCATCTGAGGACACGTATTATTACCCTAAATTTTGGCCTTTGAAGATATGAAACAACATTTTGCTTTATATTTTCCAGCTTGTAGATGAATATCAGAAAAAAAAGCATTTCACCCGTCACTATTTATTCATGCACAAGAGGATTAACCTCTTTGACCGCGGAAATGTCTATGCAAAATTTCTGGAGAATGTCAAGGTGCGACTGACAACAGCACTTGAAGTAACCTAGGTCTTGTATGGCCGTTCTTTCTCGGCAAACAAAACCTGCTAAACATAAATTACCCAGTGACAATGAGTCTCCACAAGCCATAGCAATGGTTTCAGCCATAAACCTCCTCATCTAGTACACTGCATCTTGCACACACTCAAAGCCAAGGCTTTGCGCTTGATAAGTAATGAGTATGCACTTGAAGCTGCGGATGCATTGGGGATAGCATTGTGCAAACTAAGTGTTACATTTTTTATTCTCCACACCAGTTCTATGCTGAGCAAGAAACACATTTTTTTTCATTGGAAAAAAGGACCGCACAAGAGCTGCATCCCTTTAAACTAAGTTATTAGTCATATCCTGACATTCTCCACAACATGTTCACTGACCCCCGATTTAGTAAGTTACATAGAAGTTGGATAATTAAATTTCAGTAATTATTTGTGCAGAATAAATTAAAGATTGAAAACTAGAATGAATACTATCCACCAACATGTAGCAAGATCCATTCACGTAAAACTCTTAGTTATTCTTTAGCTCTTGGCTGGTTAATTCTGGTTCAGCTCAAAGTAATGTAAAAAAATAGTTGCCCGGTTCACTGCTTCTCAAGAGCACCACCGTCCAATACCGAAAGATCCTTTTCATTAAACAAGCTAAAATGATGCCCAGGCCAAGGTGATACAGCAGGCATGAGCATTAAACCAAGCCACACTATTTTCCTACATCTACAACTAGCTGCGAGTTTCTACACATTTTCTCTCAAGGTCTGACATGATCGGGGTAATCTTGGGCTCTAAGCATGTACAGAAAAGAATAAAAATTTCCTAGCTGTTTTATTATTCTGCATGTATAGCCACACTGTACAAAGTCTGTAAAAATTACCTGCAGAAGTAACCAGTGGCTGGAGCAATTGTAGTGCAACATTCAACATTGCAAGTTAGCACAATGATAACTAGACTGCCAGAAGATCATTCCTAATGTTCATTATGAGGGGTGATTCAGTAGGCAGTTATACCAAGGAATTTTCTTCTCTTGCAAGAAGAACAGTTCCCGAAGAAGGCAGGTAAACTGTCTGCCAAACCAGCCTACAACAATCTTGCTATTTGGGTACTTGTGGCCTGCAGCACTACATGCTGCTATATTGCTGCTCTGGTCATTTGTAATATTTTTTTTCCCCAGCGAGTCAACCAGCAGCAGCATTATGTAAAAGTAGTGTCACCCCCTCTAGTATCCAACTTTACAATAACTGTACAACTATCACAAAAGTGCAATTAAAACGAAGCTTAGCAAAGAAGCATGTTTATTCTAGCAGTTTGACAACAGGCAGTGTCTGCTTGACGTTCGGCAGCATCTGGACGAAAACAGTTCACACAGCCAGCAATAAATAAAGCAAACTAGAAAAAGCACATAGCCCAGCGAATTCCCTAACCACAGGAAGAATCACACACATTTACTTTGTACTCTCTGCAGTTCTCCACCCATGACTTGGCTCTTCAAACAGCTTGTTTTCGGACTACTGACACAGCAAAGAATAGCATAGCAAAAACAACCTACAAGGATTCCCCGAGTACAAACAGTCCAGCACATGACAAAATTGAACAACTTAAAGCCATGAACTAGAGTAACATGTGACACTTCCAAGCCCACCATTCATTCCATCATGCTATACTTAAGCAACACATCTAAACAAGGCTCAGCCATTGTTTGAGGCTACAATACTTTAATTCAACATACCAAAAACACAAAGCAAAATGTAATGACCTTATCAGCAAATACAGCTGTAGCAAGTTTAATAGACCAGCAACTATTGCTTACGATTTGCCAGTTGGAATGTAAGCTTTCACTTTATGTGCATAAGTTCTTAATATTAGTCTAGCTTACTGCCTTGCAATTGAATCACTGTCAGTTTGTCAAATTCAAATTTGTTCCAGCCCATGTTTCCAAACAATACTTACAAGGCTGTTTTTTTTTTTTTGTATCCAAGAGTACATAAAAGAAGCAGCAACAACACAAATGTGCAGCTTCGTGTGAACAATAATACAAGCCAATTGTAGCCTGTTTCACTTTTTTGAACATCAATTTGCATACATATGAAGTACGACTTCTCTGTCAACGTCACAGACTATAGTTTCGTGACAAGTATTATTGTGCCACAAACTCAATCCCCCCTATGACAGAGCAACTACAGTATCACTGCAAATCTGGTCTTAGAATGGCATTAAGTCTATGACAACAACTGTAAACTTATAGTACAGCTTTAAGCAGAGTCTGACACATTGTGCATGTTTCTGCCATGTTCGGAAGGAGAAAGAGCACACAACTGGCTTTGTATGAAACAGCAAAACACAAAGCCACTAAAAAAATTACAACCCACAAGACTTTCAAATGACCATGTAGACAAGCAAACATTCGCTAAAATGAATGTGACAACACAATATTTTTTTACAATGGCTTTACAAACCCCAGTCAAGGCTTTCTACTCTCTAGACAAACATCTAAAAATACATAACTGTTGTAGGCACTGCAGTGTATTTCTTATTTTCTGACAAATAGCTTGCGGCTATAAGGCATGAAAATAGACATTAAATGCGCACATCACCCAGCAATGTGACATTAAAAATCTGAGAACAATGACATTTTAATAAAAGGGTGTGCAGCACATATGCAGACGCAAAGTGAAAAGGAGCTCAAGCAGTGGTACAGAAAAATCTATGCTGCCTTTCAAAGCAACCATTGAAGTGAAAGGAGGTAGGGTGGCTTAGCATTAAGTAACGAACCAGCGTCAACAGAAAACAGTAGCAGACAATATAGCAGCCTGAAAAATGGCTCAGCTGCCTTCCAGCACCTGCTGTTTCAAGATTATAATGCTACTGGCTGACATTGTGCAGACACCAGACTACAGAAGAAGCCCCAAAAAATGTTTCAGAATGCTTCAGAAGATTGCCTCATCACTCTTGTTTTGTGTCACCACTGTAGAACAAATTGTTGCTTCCCAAAATATTGCAAGAGAATAGCTGTCATGCATATTACTAAGTGCTGTAATGCTGTGTACAGCAAAGCACCTGTCACCTGTATTTCGCTAGATAGACCAATTCAGAAAAGTCACAAAAATAGGAAGAAACTTGTTCTACATAGATGTGTCATCTACCTCCACAGGAGGCACAGTGCATGAGAACATCCAGCATGTAAAATGCCAAAAGCAAAGCACCTTGCTGCCAGAGTGGAAGTACATATGCAATACAAAAGCACAAGTGGCCATAAAACCCTGGTATTGCCTTTTGCTTTTCAAGGGCTAGAGGAAATGTTGAATGTTTTTATAGGAAGCCAACTTGGAAATACACACAGCAGAGAAAACAAAATATACAAGCAAAAATTTATGATATGGTACACATAGCATTAAAAATATTTGACAGATTTTGGTGCACAATAAAAATTCCTGTGCCTTAAAGTAAACTTGAATATTTCCTTATTTTCATACAAAGCATCTCAACAGAGAAGGCCAACACAGACTCTACAATATTAGAAGGGAGAAGCAAGAGAGAAGGATTACAAAAAGAAATTGAATGAATTTTAAACTTTTATACAGCAGCTCACCACATTGAACTGTAGCAAGTACAAAGCTAGCCTTGTCTGCAAAAGCAAAACAAAGCAAATACTTGGAACACCAATTATTCAGTACAGGTCTAAGAATAAATCAATTGACTGATTACTGGTGCTTGGCTGTTCAGAGAACATGTGTGAATACTCAGTATCACCAGACGTCACCTTCACATATGGCCTTGATCTTTGCAGAGTTTACATGCAGCAACAACCAGCCACACATTAAAAAAAATGTATGCATCAACTGCCAAGAACACCAAATACAGTAGGTCACAAAAGAAGCATAGATCCTAATAAATGCCCTGAGTAAAGCGCACTAAGGCCAAAATCTTCAAAATATGGTGAGTTATTAAGACAGACTCGTCTAACTTCTTTAGCTTTATCAAAAACTTTATTCAGAAAAATTTGCCCACAAAGCTTCAAAAACTAGGATGATGTTTAAACCAAATAAGCACCATTTGCAAGCGTGACAACTAAGAATGTATGCATGCTTGCAACTGATGATGATATGACAACTGCTATGTACTGAAAAATAATGTGTTAGTTTGATGAGATCCGAAAAGCAGAAATGTGAAGACATGTGAACTTTCCTTTAAATTGCCTAAACTGCGCCCTCAAAAGTCCTAACAGACAACAAGATGGTCGATGAGCCGTGGACGAAAATGTAGATGTACTTCCAGTGATGCTGCCCTTACTTAACAGGCAAATATCCACTCAGTCACACTCCATTTGGTCTTACTAGCAACTTATGATCACACGTTGCATGGACACTGGCCAAAACAGCATTGTGGTTGGTATCCAAGATGTTCCACCACCACCCACCCCTGCATATCTACTATGTGCGACTTATCTTGCAAAGTTGCTAAGTGCTAAGCTATTTGCCAGAGTCATAGTACTTGTAGACCAGCACACCCGTGCCCAGCAGGAGAACAAGGCCAAGAGAGACGCGCTTCAGCAGACGCCGCCGCTGGCCCCAGGCTTCTGAAGAGCGCTGCTTCTGCCGCATGCGCTGCAGCATCTGTGACGTGCGCTCCACCCTCTCCCGTCGTTGCCGCCTGCGCAACTCTGCCTCCTCTCCAGTGCTGCACACAATACACGGGCATCATCAAGAGCACCTTCCTCTCAAGCCGGCATGAGCTAAGCAACCAGGCCATGCCTAACCACGCTCACACCCTCACTGCCTAAAGCTTGCACAAATTGTTTACTTCCCAGCCATGCAAAACAAATTGGGGAGCCTCCAGAAGTATAACTACTTTTTTACTGTGCCCACAGTCATCATTACTCATGCCACATTTTCATGCAACTCAAGAAAAGAAAGAATGAAAGGCAGAAAATGGGTCATGTAGCTTAGTCCATGTGAACAGGCACTAGCAATAAGCATGCTAACACAATTTTGTACCTCTACATTGCATCGACCAGTACAATGATTTCTACTTTCTTAAATAGCAGTATGCAGTAGCTTTACCCACTTTTACTAGAATGGGCATTTAACATATAAAGAAAAGAAATCCATATCTACAAGCAGTAATGAAGCCAACAGGCACAACACCATGTAACACCTCAAAAGTGAACCAACTCATTTTTCACACCTCAAGAGCACTTAATGCTACATTTCCACAACAACACAATTTAACTGGCCCTCACAGTTATGTACCCCCCCCCCCCTACAAGTATTTGTAATGAATAAAAGAAAAATTTTTCACAGTACTTATGCTTTTAAACATTAGGCATCAACCAACCTGATATGACGGGAGGGGGGAGGGAGGAAAAGCTCATGAAATTGTTAAGGCAAGTACAATTTCACTTTAAATTCCCTGTGATGCCACAGACAATACGCACCCACATTTCAGTATGCAATGTGCTGTATTTTTGTTAAACCAAAACTAGCCAAGCTGCACACACAACACAACTACTAGTTCAAAAGCTGATAAAAACATGTCTTTCATCTTTTTGCTGAAATAACTACATGGGTACAAGGGGAGCGACCTGCTCTAAGCCCTTCGATAAAGTTTGCTAAGGATAAACACAGGTCAGTAAACTCCCAATACCACTGTAGGAACATGAACACTTCTCTATGATGTGTTGCTATGGTTAAAAAGCATTAGAGAGTGATGTAGCTGTCTGGCACAAACTTTACAACTGCATCAAATGTGTCCACTATGTCTACTTATTTTTAGATGTACAGCATGCACATTAGGACACTTTTCATTAGATATGTACTGTAATTCATCCGAGCGACCCGACATTAATTTCAACCACCTGGGGTTCTAAAATAATTTATACGCATTATGTCAGAAGAGCAAGAAGGCTGACCTCCAAGTAATTACTGGTGGTGATTGTCAATGGTCACACAGTTCACTCAACTATATTTTTTTCACAATAGCAGTTTATATCAGGCTAATTTTTCAATACATGTTATATTGTAATTTTTTTTCTGTACCTTAAATAACTTTCAGATTTCAAACATGGACATTTAAGTTAGACCTACAATTGCATTTAAGATACTGCAGCAGGAGTGCAATGATGGTCACCTTAAAGGGACCTACAACCAATTTTGAAGAACCGTCTTCCTTTGGTGTAATGGAAAGTGGGTTATCAAAATCACCAAGGCCTGTAGCAATTTCACCAGAATGTGAAAAGAAAAAAAGGCAAACAGAATTTCCATTTGCAAACAGTTCTTAGTTTCCTGTAAGCAGACATGACCTTTGCAAATGTCTGCGAAATCTAACCAGCTCTTGCAGCAAGTTATCTGCTAATGTGCACAAGTTTCTCCTTTTTGTTATTCTTATGCATGCCAGTACTCCATTACGAGAAGGCAGCAAGAAATCACAAGACACCAACAGGTATTTTGAGAAAACAAAGTATACATGCCACTTGAAAAGATATCACTGAAGAAAAGTTGAAAGGGGGAATTTAAGAAAGTGCACAGACATGCAAGCTACATGCCAGGTGGAGAATATATTGGCATTGGGACATGCACAATAGCTTCAATGACATTAAGTGGGGCATACTCAGCACCACTCCACAACAAAAACTAACTACAGTGTGCATTTTTTAAATATATCTGGAGTTTCGAAAGACGTTATGGTAGCAAAGGGCAAAATTATATGAAAAGCAAAGCATGCATGACAATGACTAAACAAAATATATTTTGTTAACTTGTACGGCCCAAACATATTTCCAAGCACTGGTTCCCCACCATGTGATCCATGTCATTTCTGATGCCTTTCTGTGCCAATTTAAATTGTCATTCACTGTTTATGAGACAAAATCATGCTCGATTCCATCAACATGATGCACACTTTTGCTCCGCACCTTAATCTTGCTGCACGTTAAAATTGGTTGCCGGTACCTTTATTGGAACCTGCCCACACACTATTTGCAATATGCAGCTGAAGTAAACAAGCACTGCGATGATAACATGCCACAGCATCAACTGTTAGGCACAGCAGGAACAGACAATACCTGAATATACAATTTTGTACATCATGCTTGGCCAATAGCTAATATAAGCAAGTGCATGCAGCTGCACATTGTGCTGCTGCAAACTGCTCAAACAAAGTATCACCATGTAAAATGGAAAATATACCAATATGAGAAATTACAATTTTCTTCCAGTAAGAAATGCTGCCATTTAATAAAGGATGCAAACAGGCTAGCCCATGCTATAAAAAAAAAAGAACTACTCGCCATTCTGTCCTGTAGCTACTTGCTGTGGGTCCAGTTGGTGTTGAACACACAACAATAAACAGACAACCGACAGTGGGCTCATAACCGTAATGAATATACTCCAACAATGATATACAAACGTCCCCTTCATTTCACACCTCAGTTAAATGCTGCTGTAGACTGCAAGTGGCCGGACATAATACAACGCTTATTGCCATTTTCAAAAAGGACAATGTGTGCTCACCCTGTGCAGACAGTCACTCCTTGCAGACGTTCAATTTTACAATTAAAGAAAAAAAAAGTTTCCACTCCACACACACACACAGGAGCCAGACATACAGCCATACACAGGCTAAACAAATTCCTAAAGAACCCAATTTCATTTTAGAAGCGTGTGTGATATTCACTGGACTCGTTGCAAAACTTCCCCGACAACCTACACAACAGAAACTCCATCATAGAAACAATCCTTTCTCAAGGCAAAAATTTGATGCAATGTAGTACAGCTGCCTGCAGGAAGTAAGCCTTCACAGCAAGATCCCTCCTGGCAGACACCTTTATCACGCTATGCCAGGTTCACTATCTGACCAGTATACTGAAGTCAACACAGCACTAGTGAGACATAGTTCCACCAATTTTGCTGCACCAAAGAGCACTATCAACTTCTTGCAAAATATCGTAGATATGGCCAGGATACTTGCAAAGGAAGAAAAAAATTCTGCAATACATTGTGAACAGGCTTCCGCACTTTCAAAAGTGGGAAAATTTATGTCCCGTGATATAAAGCGAGCACCTACTTAAAACCAACTCAAGCAACACTATTATAGTCAGTGGATCAGGTCAAGAATACAGAAATTAATGCCCCTCCAAGAGAACATTACACATGCACCAACAAATCACTTGACGTTTCCTTCTCCTTTGTATCCTCATCTTAACCCCAAGGGGAGATGTTTTTGCTTATATGCAAGCAACACCTATATCTGCAAAGGGATCAATTTTGGTGGAGTGTCTACACTGTGGCACACATCTGCTCGCACTCTCAGGGAGTCAGCAAGCAGGTCGTTAGTACCAGATGTCAGAATCATCCCTTTCGTAATCCTAAATCCCCAGTGTCCTCTGCACGTGTTTGTGCTTTGAGCTCTCTTCATCCACACATCGCTGGTAATGGCTGCTAGTGAGCCTGGCAGATGACTGTGGCATCGTCATCACTGAGAAATAGGGCACATCCCTTTGGTGCCTATATGCTTCGTAAGAGAACTATTTTCCAGAAGTTGGAGAAATAGATGAATAGGAAGTGCAGCGAGCTTTCGTGGGAGGAGCCCTGGATCATGTTTTGCATTCTTGACTTGTCACCGACTACAGTGGTGGACAGTTTGTAAAATTCTCAAACTGCAAGACAATATTATTGCAAGAAGCAATACTCCTCCTAAACTGTAACAGGCAGCATACACACAAATAAACAACCTGCAAATATGTTCATACAATTTTCAATTCGTTTTCTCCTTGAAATACAGTTTTCTTTATACCATAATATTTAAAAGATATTGGTTAAAACACGTTGGCGGGCAAACTGGTTAGAATCCATGATAGAGTGTATAAGCGTGACTGAACGAAGACGTAGAAACAGATACACAGAGACAGCGCTTTTCTTCACACTATAAGAAATGCACACATTAAATGAAAGAACTAGCATAAACTTCAAAATAACCATTATCTGAAGTCAACCTATGTCTTGGGAGTCTGGTTAACACAACACTTCAAAAAGTTTTTCAAGATTTGTGCTCCACCTACTTTCATTTAGCAAAGATGTATGCCACTTCCAAAAGTATGATTTATAGGGTACTGTACTAAGGCAACACTGGAGCTATGAGACACACTGTAGTGGTGAGCTCAGGATTAATTATGACCAAATAGGATCCTTCATGAGCACCTAAATGTAACTACGAGAGTGTTTTATTGCATTCTGCCCCCTACAGAATAGAGCTGCCACAGACAGATATCAAACAAGCAACCCTGATTGAATTGCATTTTGGAGTTTGATGTGCCAAAAACACGATTTGATTATGATGCACGCCGTAGTGGTGGACTCCGGATTAATTTTGGCCATCTGGGGATTTTTAACGTGTCATCAATGCATGGGATACAGACGTCTTTGCATTTTGGCCCCATCGAAATACGAGCGCTGCGGCCAAGATTTCATCCCGCGTCTTCATGCTTAGCAGCACAACACCATAGCCGCTAAAGCCACCATGGTGGTTGAACAGGCAACCCCAAGATCAACAGAATGCCAGAGCCACTAAGCCGGCATGGTGGGTGCTCCAATGAAGGCAAGATATAGTTGGGCAGTCAACAATCCATGTAACCAAAATGCAATCTATAACCAGCAACAGGACAAATGCTATTTAAATATGTGTGCCCAGCCAGACAAGGCAGCAGATGCATAGGGATTGAAAAACCATGACACTCTGTTCTATTTGTTTGAGTTAAAATATTTAAGGAAAATGTTTGCTAATGCTTATTCATTACAAACTTCCAATCATATAGTGTTGATGAGCAGCACATGCAAGCAGAAAGGAAAGAGCATTTCCACCACGACTTCTGCATACTTCAAGACTTGCCACAGTGGGCAATTCAGTTACCTGTTAGCTCTAACAGTAAACCACTACTATACACTTAATCTGCGCCTTTCAAAGTTGCAAGGAAGTGACAAAGCACACATTTCACGAAGGAAGAAGATTATGCACACTGTGGCAATCAATGTTATACAAAGCATTTTCTAGGCAGAAGGCCATTCAGCATTGCTAGGTGTTCTGCAAGCATTACCAGATGCACCAACATGATCATATAAAGTGAGCAATCGTCTGCGACGACAGTAGCAAGGTGTTGACGATGGTATGATGGCGATGGCATAATATCCTATTTATAGTATTTGGGCAAAGAAAGATTACAAGTTCCATTATGCCCAGGGCTGATCCGAAAGGTAGGTGGTGCCATGTCACATACATCTCAAAGGACTAACTGCCACAAGCATGGTGAATACTGGTACACTGTCACATTTATAAGCTAGTTGTTACTATGCAATATAACACAAGTAAAGCACAGTGATAACAATGACAGCTATTCATGCACTTGCTTCCTGCATCTGTGGCCTAAGGACAGTTGACACTCGTGATCTTGTTTTTTTTAAAGGGCCCCTCATCGGGTTTGGCCATTTCGAACTGACAAGCACAGTGCACATGATGTACGCTAACGATCGTGCCTGCAACATATTACACCGCTATGCGACGCGAAAAGAGCTGAAGTTTCAAACTAAATGCCCTGTGCCCTTCTCCTTGCAGGTGCCACGCTCCCAGGCAGAAAGTCTACATCAATCGTGCAAGTACGCCAACGTAGTTCGCCATGCTACGACGCCACTTACAGATGCACGCGGCTGAGAATTATTCAAGGCAACAACAGTTATTTGACTGATCTGTTGCTTCAATAGACGAATTAAAGTTCAGATAAATAATAACACCTACAAAGCAAAAGTCTACGTGTCTGTTTTTCTTTGTACTGTAGCAAGTGAGACATACTTCCGTTTCGTCTGCTTGTCCCCATGTCGTGTAGTCGCACGCAAGGAGCAAAACTGTCAGTTTCTACAGTACAGTGTTCCAGTGCGTGATCATGCTCTGTGATCCGTTTGCATCTGCATCAGTGTTCGTATAGCACTGACTTATACCACTAGTCAGGTGTTCTCATGCACAGCATGCAAAATCATGCGCTGCACAAAACTAGGCAAACAACAGCTTGCACACAAGACAGTCAGTGGAAGTGTGCTGCACAGTATACTTCCACTGACTATGCACCTACGTCCGAATACGACTGACTAGCGCCTACATGGTTGTCCCATGTTGCCTTCCTTCGTTCGTTGTTTTAATCAGTGCCTTCGTTATCATCATGTATAACCAACTCGCCCATCAGCACATGCTCAGTGAAAAGAAGAAAGAAGGCGGGGCCCATGATGTATGCATCATGCGATCCTCCAGCTCTGTTATGGGAGAACGCAGGAAAGGAATTTTGCTTGCGGAGGCTAGACGGGGGCAAGTGGAGAGAATGTTGGCGATGACACACGCCTGCTGAAATCATGGGTTTGAGGCACTGAAATAATTCTAGCTTGGCTATTAATGAACCAATTGGAAAAATTTGTGCGGTAGAACACAGAGGGCAGGTAACAAATTCCAGCGTACAACTAAAATTTGCTACGTGGCCTGGTGAGGGGTCCTTTAAAGCAAAACGTTGCTATGTGACATGAATACATGCAGCAATCGCCTCAAAGCAGTAGTTCACATTGGCACAAAAAAAGTATGCGTGGACCTACGACCTAATAGGTATAGCATCAAGCTTTTTTGCTGGGAGACTTCATTCAAATTGGGCACAATTTCTTTTTTTCTTTTAGAAGGCCTGAAACGAGGTAAGACAGGAACCTACCTACCGCACAAAGTGCCTGGTACAAGATAAGGAAAGCTTCGCATTATAAAAGCTATTAAATTCAGATCTGAACAATGTTTAACTCCTTTTTCTGAAAACACTCTAAAGTGAATTTAAATTTTTGGAGCAAGTTGGTCAAGGTGCAACCTAGTTCAGAATGTTGTAGTCCATAGACAGTGATAAAGGGCTGTTTGACAATGACTATGATGGACAATAAGCGTGAACAATTTTCCGTCCTCTGCAGCTCTCACATTTTTCTGACTGAGGAATTGAAAGCATGATCCCTTTTTTGGCATTTTAAATAAGATCCGATATGTTTTAGGTTTAAGTGCACACTGTTTTGTTACATGGGTGTGCATTAAAATAGGTTAAATACAATTGTACATACTAATTCTTGTGCGCTTTGCAAAGTCTCAGGTATCTTTAATTTTGTTGCATCAGCAGAGCATCCGTAGCATTGCAAAGCTTCACAACACATTCAATAGACTAGTCTGCATCTAGGTGGATGTATCCACTTTCTAATTTGCCTATGTCTTTGTTCTTGATGCCTACATTTGCAGTCACAGTGAAACAAGAACATATTTTCTTGGAGTAAAGCTTGCCTTATGGCACAGGATGGTGCCAGCTATTACTTCTGGCACAACCTGCTGAGCATGGTCCAGCACAGTGCAAGAATAATCCTATGGTGCAGAATGGCCCAAACACCATGGCAGTTACACCCTTGGACCTGAACTCCATGCCATGAAGTGAATTTGAAACTATTTGACTAGATTTTAAGTGGAGGGACACACACAGGAGTCTGCATTCATATGTCCTAAATTGAAACACAGCCCCACCTTGATATAACAAAGTTGTACTGTGTGTAAAACTTTATTACATTAATTTCATTAATATAAGATTTCCATGTTTCAGCAGCAAGTTATCACTTCATAAGTTCCTAGAACAGTCCTTGTAGATGCCATATTATTTGGTAAGCATATATGAACAGAACCCTGCAAGAAGCTCACAATATAACTAAGGGATAAAAAGCATTGATGTGTGTACTCGAGACAGCATTAAGAGCAATGTAGATCAGACCTACTGCTAGCAGCCGCCATCACATAGCACAACATGTGAATGTGTATCATTGTCATGGCTCAGCAACACCAGTTTGTTTACAACGATGTAGTGAGTTGCAAAGCCAAGATCACTTTAGCATTATTCAGGATAACAAAAGTGTACATTGCTTCTTTTTTACCAGATGAATTCAATAAAACTTCTTGAAAATTGCCAAGTTCAGTCATTTGTTTTCTTAAAATACAATAGTCCATTCTTACTGATAAAGAATTAGGCCCTAGCAGACACCATCAACATCCACAACGTCATGGTGACCAGGTGCATAAACTCATAGACAGCGTCACCACACTTATTTCATTTTTTTTTTCTTTTCTGGCTTACCAAGCCTACAGCAAGAGTGGCTTTTTTTTTTTTAATTGTAGAAGGGTAATTTAGTAACACAGCTCAAATAATTTTTCTCTTCACTATCCCTTTAAGTCAGTGTCCTTACATGTGGTACAACACACTACATTGACCACAATCGCAATGATAAGTCTGGCAAATAGAACAGTGTGCTGCTACAAAGTGCTGTATAACCCTTTTAAAGGTATTGAAAAATATATACACATACAATATATGACCACAATGAGCACAGCACAGATTACATTGCATGTTACCAACATACCCAAAGTCAATATTACTGGCTCAGCAACTTTCACAAAGAATATGATTGCAGGAGACAATAAAACTGGAGTTGACATAGCTGCAAAGCTTTACTGTTTAACAAATTCCGATCAGATTCCCACACTTTTTTTTAGGGATGGGCATAGGTCAAGATACTTTACTTTCGACCCCCTGGTATTATTTCAATGAAAATTGGCCACAATTATTATGACAATGATATAAGGTGCCATACTAAATATTGCTGTAGCTTATCGTTCCAAAGAGTTGTAACTCTTACAATGTGTAGATGACTATAGTCACCGAGAAAATTTACCACTGAAAAATTATCAGGAGGTTTGTTCTCCATATATGCTATATCATTTGAGGAAGTACGAAGGTACATAATCATGGATCTACTTTCTACAATTCAGTGTGTTTATTATTAGAAAGAAGCCACAGTACTACCCGAGAGGCAAAGCACTGATTGCAATAGCGAAGTATTATGCAAATGCACAAAGAAAGGTTCATAGTTTTATCAGCCTAATAAATGCAGTAAACACTCACAATTGAATTAGCAAGCATAGTGTCGCTCACACAGGCAAACACGAACCAACCTCACTCGATGACCACAAACACACACTGCCACAATGCTGGCGTGATGAGCGCAAACTGAGGGGAGCAAACGCTTCTGCTCTTTCCCTTTAACACGTCTCCAAAACTTGCAATATTACGCAATCTCCAGCACTAGGCACACAAAAAGATGGTGCACATTGTGGGGTCTTCGGGTCTCACAGGAGTACCGACCACCGTGGGTTCGAGCTTAGCGAGCCACAGGGCCGCGTCAGCCGTCAGCCTCTAGCGCCGCTGCGCGCGAGCTCAGGCCACAAGGGGCTACCGAGCGACGCACGCAAAAACACAGTATTGCCCTAAAATGAAGGAAACCGTTTATTGTCTCCAACGGCACCCAACACTGCACAAACGCCCGGTCACGGGACGGCAGGGAACCAAAGGGGTCCCGCACCAAGGGCGAAAAATACAGCTAGGGGCGCCTGTAGCACGTCGCTGCGAGAGCACAGGCTCAAGCTGGGACGCGCCGCTAGGAAAAGTCCCGGCGGCTATGCTACTTGCTCTCGCGATAACCAATGGGCCAACTCGCGAGAGCTCGGGCAATCTCCTTCGGCTTGGGCCTCCAATGAGTGCGGCTCGGCGTGGTACGACCTCGCGCGAGCACTAGGCACCCGTTCTTCGGCTTAGCGTCGGGATAGGAAACAACACGAGGTACGCGCTCCCCGCACGAGCAAAGGCACCGTGCGTGAGCTCAATCCTAGTCACAAAGGTGTCGGCGGATGAGAGAGAGCATCGTACGTACCGGGTGCTGTCCGAAGGAGCAAGAGAGCCGGTACCGTCACGGCAGTAGCCACCAGGGGCCGCTGCGTGACGTCACTAGCTCCGCCCTCACTGCGAACCATGGCGAGTGGAGCGCCACCGCTAAAACTGGTTCGGAGCAAGAACGGCATGGCTTTTTGGATTGCAGACATGGGTGAAATGCGCCCGCGCAATGGCGCGTCGAATTCCTCAAATCCCCACAACATGCAGCCACCAGTCATCTCAGCTGGCCTAGCGTTTGACCCTTCCAGAGATTGCCGTATTTCCCAGCGATTTTCCGATGTACAAGTCACGGCTTTCTTCCACAATTTTCCCCAGTGCATCTTACACAACGGTGCGACTTAAATGTGCATAAAACCATGCATGCCGGCATGATAAATATGCATTTTTCTTGTCATTGTTTTAGTTCTTGCAAGAGATGTAAATCGTGCAGAGCAGTATTCTGGATAAATTGAATCTTGTATTAACAGCGGGATGTTACTGTACTAACCTATTAACAGTAACAGATATATTAACATTACTGTATTAACACTAACATCAGAACCATTGGTACAGATGTTAGCTCGTAGGGCTCGCCATGCTGCTTACACGGCAGCAGCAGCAGTAAAGGCCGTCAGCATGGTCTCCATGATATAAGTGCCTCCATGATTGAAGGTCAGACTTTAGTTTGCTGTTATAGTTTAGCCTTTGTTGAAGAAAAGATTAAGCCCACATAATTGATGCAATAGATAACTACATAAAGGGTGCCACAATTTTCGCCACATTACAAAAAGCACAAGCACCATTGGTTATCACCATCATCAGTTGACTGCACGAGAAGTCGGTACTTCCGTCTTGCGGTCACTATTTAATTTTTTTACGAGTGTGTTCAGGCTGGTTCAGGCGTGTTGCGATCTTTTGCCTGTTTATACCAAGCATGAATGCCAGCAACATGCCTACAACGCCCTGTACAAGTTAGTCAGAGGCCCAAAGAATAGCACCACACAAAATACATGGACACGAAGGACCGTGTATTCTGTGTCGTGCCATTCTTTAGCTTCCACTATGTACTAACTAGCCCAGCAGAAAGTTTAAATTACCCATTTATGCTGTCGGCTCAAGTGGTTGAAGTTTTGGACAGTGTCTTGGAGGAGGAGGTGTTCAATGGCTTTGAGTGAAGAGCGATAAATATTGGGTTATTGTACGAAAGTTTGTTGAGGTTATTTCCTGCTAGGATTTCCATCACATGAATTTGGTTTATGAAAATTTAGTGCCCTGAAATAGATAAAGTCAGCATTTCATGACGAGTGTACAGCGATCAGCCATTGAGACGCGATACTCGAAGCGTGTGGCTGTTGGCAGTTATTATGCCACTGGTGGGTGCTGGGGACACCAAGCTGTTGCATTTTTGTATAAGAAAGTGAAAGCCATTGTAATATATTGTGACTGCATGTGGCCCAGTGCTGTTCACCCAGCCCTCACCGGTGGTGCAAAAAGTTCCAACTGCCATGGAGTCGAAGTATCACGATTTAATCACTGAGCACTCTACATGTGCACGTCATTTCCTTATTCCAACCATGTTAACATAAGTGTGTCTTATAAAGTTATATACCATTTTTTTTTTTTAGAACCTCACAAAAAGTGGGAGTGCGGCTTATACAAAGATGTGACTGATACTGGGAAAATATGGTAGCTCCAAGACATGGCGTGGCGATGCACGGCTGGGGTAGAGGAGGAGACACACTCACTTGCCCCCATTCACCTGCCTCCAATCTCTCCCCGTTCCTTGCGCACGCAAGAAGACAATGCGCATCGAGCCAACATCCTTCTCAGCTCACCCCTTACACACTTCCCCTCACACTTGCAGCTTATGACGAGTAAGGTGTGATAGGATATTATCGCACTTGGACTTCATAGGGAGCACCATAGCAATGCGACGGTGAAAATTCCCTCCGAGTGTCCATATAATTGCAAGGCGAAGCGCTTGCCCCCAGAACAGTGACTGGATCATCCAATATCGCAGCGACATCAGAAACATATCCGCCATCATGTAGTGCCTTTCCTTTCTGGGCACTGTCACCACATGAATAATTATATTTTAAGCGCACTAACAGAAAATCGCCGCCCCCGTACCCCTGCCAACCTTGCTGCTATTGCTGGACAGCCATGCCACTCCTCCCGTCTCGAATTCCAAAATCCACCGCTAGGAGGCCCCCCATAGGCGACACTCACTGCATATAGACGCTGGCAGTGTCCTCTTGCAAGGCCTGAAGCCAGATTCCCAATTAGCGTGCTTCTCAAAATAAGGTTGTTCATGGACATAAGCTCGGACTCATTATCATGCACAAAGTATGCATCAATGTAAGCAGAAGAAAAAAAATGGCTCGCTCAGCAGCACAAAAGTTCCCTGCCCAATTAAAAAAGCTTAAAAATTTTTAAAAAGAACAAAAATGTGTCAACAGCTACACAAATTTCACACAAGGAAACCAGCTTGCACAGCGAGTCAATGGGACAGAGAAGCTCCAAATCAGTACGATGGAAGCTGTCATGTACAAAATACAAAGCGCCTGACTAATAGCCAGAGTGCTAAAAGAAAGCACCACTTGTTCTGAAATGCTGGCATGCCACACAATTACTACAGCCTGTCTTCCACACAGGAGGAAAATGCAACGAGAGCAGTCGCACAGTGCCAGGATACGAGTCATGTGAAAATGCCAATGCTGTAAATTTGTGAACTTTCCTCTAACAAGCTATTAACTGTACAAAGCACAAAAATTCTGGAACAGCCCTATGCGTTACAAGGGGCACCGAAATAAAGCTTTCCTGCAGAGGATGGTTTGAAGTGTCTTAAATAGGAAACTATCATAAGTGTAAGGCCTTCCACATCTACACACTAGCACTGCAGCTCAAATTAATTGTTTTTGTTATATCATGAGCATCTATTAAATGTCTAGTGATTATTTCTTAAGAACTGAAATTTCTACATAGGAATTTTAGCAGGATCAATTTAGGTTACAAAGGAAAATACTGCATATATACTACAATATATTACAATACAATAAACAAAATATAATGCATTGCAGAGTGACAACAGAGTGGGAAAAAGAATCATTACACTAAAGTAGATATAAATGATGTGACAGCATGTTGCAAAACTTGACTCTTAGGCAATTTCAATCTTTGACAGATCATTGAATGGAGTATATAAAGGAGTTAGGTATGTATTTCTATGAAAATGAAAGGGAATGTTTTAGCACTCTTTGAAAAAAAAATCCTTTACAATTGGCATTTGCACTGTGTTTATGTGTTCAGTTCAGCTAAGATCATTAGTTCCCAAAAGACCTATAAATTTATAGTATTGGGTTACTGCAACGTTAGGTCTATGTTAATGGTACCACAAAGAAATTTCAAGTGACCACTTTTGCACGTGAAGCACATAGGCAAGTAGTTTTTTTCTTATTTTGTTGTGGCAGATATTTGTTTTACTCGAAATGGACAGACATTTGTTATGGGTTATCAAAAAATACCTATAGAAATCTGAATTAATGACATCAGGTAGCAGCATGACCTCAGAATATATTGCGCAGTCGTCCACATATACAGCATTTAATATTTACTGCTAATAAAGACAAGGACCCTGTCCTTCCCCGGTCCTCGTCTTTAATAGCAGCTAATTTGATATGCAGTAAACACCAACTAGGCCAAATTCAAGTTCTTCTGTCCGCACATACAACCTTATTTTTACCATACCTTCTACAATATCATTTATGAATACAGGAACTAAAATAGGGCAACACCACAGTCCTCGAGGATGCCAGAATCTACTCCTAGCCTGAATATTACGTGTCCAGTGTTCCTCAATATTATATGTTCAATGATTGATGACAATGAGCAGAAACAGTGCGTGAAACCATATTTGCTACCACCATTCTAGCTGGAGTGGGGCGAATGGCAGATTTCTGGTCCAAAATAAATTCAAAGTAAATAGCAAATCTAGTCGAATAATTTCGAATCAAATAGTTTGAATAGAAAAACTATAGCCCTTCAATCTTTTTTTTGTTTGTTTTTGTCGTGAAACTCCTGCGTAATGCAACGAGAGTTGTAGCGCCCACAGTGCACACGCCATGGCACTGGTGCACAAAGAAGGGCACTGGAGCAGATGCCAGATGGATGCCATAGGCATTCTGTGCGTACACCGACTACTACTTTTGTCTGGTCTGGTTACAGCGTTTCAAACATCGTCAGCGTGGCAAAACGTTAGATGTCACGAGGAAAGACTGCGAGAACACTCTCCCTTTCCACCGTGCTGTCTTTACCACTGGGTTAGGTTGAACTACTCTTGGGAACGTCCCACAAACACGGTTAGACAGTCACACGAAATCGCAGTTAGTTCCCAAAGAATGCTAAACACACTAAAAAAAAACAGATACACATCTCGGTTCTATGTATATATGCATAAAAAGCATTCCTTGCTGTTGACATGTTCCAATAGTTAAAAGTAATGTGCATCTCTACTTCTGTAGCAACAGCGATAGTCCATGAAAAATAAATGTATGACGGCAACTAGTCACACAATGTGCAAAAAGTTTGCAAATAAACAGGCAGGGTGTCTACCAAGTTGACATTTCCAAATTCCCTGAGTTTTCCAGGTTTTCCCTGAGCACCTTTGCGAAATTCCCTGAATGAGCCAGAACTTTGTTTTATGTCAAGACAGGCTGACATCACATTGCCCGATGCTGTCACTCTCTAGTAAGCATGCTGAAACAAAAAAAATGACTTAATCCAGTTTGAATAGTAAGGAGTAATATCTATTTTATTTAAAAAGAAAACAGAAGGAAGGTGTTAGTAAAATGCACAGCGAAAGAAATGGTAAAGCTCATTCCAAATTGAGTCGAACATTTTCAAATACGAATGAAAAGGAGATGCATACATAAGTAAATATTTTTTAATATCAGCTATTTCTATCAACTGATAGCAAGCTCATCTGTATGAGGACCTGAAATTTGTCACAACTAAGGTTCTCTCTCAGCAGCTGGGAAGTCAACCTCAACTGTCCTGACATACTCTCAGCCTGTACACAACATGTCAGTGTTGGGTTTCACTGCTTAAACAATTTATTTTGGTTTGGATGAGGGACACCTGTGTCTCAGCGTCAGCCAACACTTAGTTTTTTTTAGCTCAAGCTCCTTCAAAAAGGCGGCGGCACCCTTCCTTTCCCGTTATTTCCTCAGTGCGTCGGTTCTTTCTGTTCTCATCCTCCTACTACCACGCTTTCACCACATGGATCATCTGAAGCATCCCCTTGGTCAGTTGTACAGTCAACATTTCATTTTTCGGACTTCCGAGGGGCCGCAAAAAAAAGAAAAAAAACGGGCAGTCTGAAAAAAATTAATGCATGTCTTTAACTGCCTTTAAGGGATAAAATTACCACAGGCACGTCTGAAAAAGCTCTGAAGGCCTGCCAGTACGCTTATTAGGCATATCAGGTCTTGTACTGTGACAGGAGACGCGGTGCACGCATGTGTAATTAAGGAATACATACTGTGTCCCGTGACAATTGCCCCCTTCCCACGCTTGTTATGCTTCACCGCCTAACAATAGTGTACTGAGGCGAAGCTAACGTTCGGAGACTGGCATTACGCAACACGCTGTGCTCTGCGAGCTTCAAAGCCAATCGCGAGGATTAAAAAGGCGGAGTCGGTGCCATTGGTGATAGCGGCGAATTATTTCAATGAGAAACACGGCACCGCACGGCAAGAAGCTTAATAGCGAACATAGAAGCAGCTAGGCCTAACGTTGCCGCGGTCGTGGTTACGGCTGCCAGCGGATCTGCCCGCGAGAGTGCCGGTTCGAGGCGGCGAGATAATCAAAATAGCGGCGGTGGCGGCTTTGATTAATGCCATTTCAGACCTGCAGTAGAGCAATATACATTGACTATATGGAGTACGTGGTGGTGCCGCAAAACCGTGCAAATTATCGGGCATGTCCGAAAAATCGGGCGTCTAGAAAACCGGTCTTTAACTATTCTGGCAATACATCGTGCCGATGACACGGCGTCAATGACGATTCGTTGCGATTCCTCTGTTACTGGAGCCAGCATTAACACGACTTTCGTTCCCTTTCAATAAAGTTACAGCTAATTTTCCCTGATAGAAGCACAAATTCCCTGAGTTTTCCCTGAGTTTTTCCAGACTTAAAATTCCCTGAGAATTCCCGGTTTTCCCGGTTAGTAGACACCCTGAACAGGTTACTTCTAAAATTTATAAGCTTGAAATCAGTGCACAAGAATATTGGGGTATTTGATTACCCTTTATTAGCCTATTGTGATGTTTCCATAAAGAAATTCATTCAGGTGGTTCTGCGAGACAAGCATCAATTGCTGTATCGTATACAGTCAAACGGCTTTACAAGAAAAAGCTCGGGGCCTCTAAATACCTTCGTTATAAAGGTCATGCACTGTATCACACGCAATAGAGCAAGCTGAGCACATTCAGAAAAAGAAAACCTTTATTTAACATGAATTAAAGATACTTAATGAAAGAAGTCGGTAATTTTCTTCTGGACACTTCGTTCGATGCAATGTGCAACTGCAGCCGACCTTATTACATCAAGGTTCACAACATGCTCCACTGCAAAACTCAGGAGTGACACAAGATACATCTACAGAGCACGAATGCTGCTATTTCCTTGTTTATCGTCAATATTCTCATTTCACCTGCAGGCTCTTCATCACTGCTATCTTTGTCAGCCTTCGACTCTTTTGCGTCCTTGATGGCTTTGACGATGTCAGCAGTCGTCAGTTCCGAGCAGATCATCACGTCTTCGTCAACCACGACATATTTGTCAGCCATCACTCCTGCTGCTGCGTTGCAAGAGGCAGCGTACGAGTTGAGAGATTTGTGGAGGTCTGCAGCAAGACTGGAACAGTCGCCGTCATTGGTGCGGTCGTCAGGTTCATCGCTAGCGCTGTCTTCAGCTGTAGCAAATCCAGCCTTCTGCCAGCAATTACGAACGACATCAGGCGGCACACTCCACCAAGCAATCGTTATCATTTCAATGGCTTGGCGAACGTTTATTTTTGTTGGCAGCTCAACCTTGTGTTCCAAGTTTAGCGAAATTCTCTGCAGCATTCTTGTGCAGTAGTGTGCCTTGGCAGACTTTATTATGCCTTGATCTAACAGCTGCAACAGGGAAGTGCAATTCAGTGCCAAAAAATTACATTCACATGCTCTAGCACCGGGGGCTTGTCGTGTGCGGCACAGTTGTCAACAAGGGCAATCTTGCAGTTCTGCAGCTGCATCATTTTCTCCACTTGCAAAAGCTAGGCTAGAAACAAGTCCGCCATCATCCAGGCTTTCTTGTTGGCCATAGCCATCCGGAAGGCTACACATGCCGTTGAAGCACCACGGTTTCGCAGACCATCCGACCACAAGTGGCTTTAGCTTCTCTGTACCCGCAGCGTTACAAAACAGCACTGTCAAGCGTTGCTTTGACTTCTTGCCACCTTTGCAACAATCTGTCTTCTTGCAAGGTGTTTTCTTAGGGAACAGCTCATAAAGGGCTGTTTCGTCAGCATTAAAGATGTCTGCTGGTCTGTGCTCCTTCCTGCAGCACCTTGAGCAGCTCCGACTCGCACCAGCTGTCGGCAAGATCGCTCGACGCATCGGCTTCTCCCAATACGGTTTTAAAAACTATGCCATGGCGTTGTTTGAAACTCCTCAGCCATCCGCTGGTTGCCTTGAACGTCTCCAGCACCGAACGCACAAGCAAACTCCCTGAACCCTTTTCGCGCGCATGTCTGCAAACCCAATGTACATGGCGGCATCAACATCATCAATAGTGACGGCTCGAATCTTCTTCCGCAACGGGTCCGTCTCACCTTCTGTCACTTGCACTTCTAACTTGTCCTTGTCTTTAAGGAATGTTGACAGTGTCGATGCACTTATCCCATACTGGTCTGCAAAGATCTTTTTACGGCCACTCACTACAGCACTGACAATTTGAAACTTTTCGTCAAGAGAGAACTGTCGATGCTTCGATGTTAACGCACTGCTTACATTCATCATGGCGATCCTGAAACGTTGCACCAAACACTGCTCTAAATGCACCAAGGAACAAAGAGAAGATGGCTAAAACCATGTGTGCTCAACTCAGTTAGCCAGCACGTAAACGCATGCGCAGAAACAGCGCATAATCCTACTCAGTGCAGGGAAAAGGGAAGTGCCGGCAAGCACTCACTGAAGTTTTGTCATTCGGTCAGCTCCCAATTTGATAAGTGCAAAATGGCGCGCCTCAAACGCCGGATTTGTCAGCGTGTTTGCGTGTGTTGTTCATAAAGATCGCCAGTGTTGGTTTCCACGTCTACAGCTCACTACAATCTACAGTTTCCCACAGCCAACAGCTCACTATGCCACCAAGCAGGTGCGCGGAGATCCTTGCGCCTATTGGGGGCGAGCTCCACCACTGAAGAAGCTGGCACCACCGTCGCCGTGATGGGGCATGAGGGATCATGTGGACACAGCGGCCGCGTAGGCTGCTTCGGAAGCACCGCAGCGAGCTGAAAACGAAAGCTTAAAGTCCCACCTGCGCTGTGATTCTGGTTAAGTGGTGAAGTTTTCCTGCCTTGGGTATCTGCTTGACAGCATTTGAAAGCACTACAATAGGTAGAGGCTGCTTTTTGATGCGTGCTGCATGGTAGGCTACTGCTCGGTGCCGCACTGTCAGACCTACGCAACGGAGCCTGGTGTCAGCCTTATTAACACGCAGCCGCAGGACAAGAAGCTGAGTGAAGCTTGGCTCGCGAAACTTAGAACCAGCAAATAGCCATCGGCTGCAACTCGGTTGTGCAGCAAGCACAGACACAAGGAAGATTTCTGCTACGTCGTCGGGACTGCGATGTTCGGTGAGTAGCCGAAAACGCGCACTGGGACACTCGCCCGCGCCCGCTCCCTGGCTAATGTCATGACACTTTATTTTATCTATGAGCTTGTTAATGCTAGATTCTGGCAAGTTCACTGGAATGGAAAGGGAGCGGTAAGAAGTGCATCAAAAAAAGGCATGGCACATGGTCATGTTATGAATCAATGCATTGGATTACGAAAAAGAAGCAGCAGGAAATCGCATGCCGAGAAAACCAATAAATATAAACTGCGACGCAACTTGAGAAATAATATTGAAAAGTCCAAGAATTTAGAAAAAAAAAAAAGATTGAATCGTCGCGACGGCACATCACAGTCGCCGTAGGCATTGAAGTCTCTATATTGAAATGATTTTTGAACAGCTCTGATAGCATCCACGCAACAATGGTTGCTTGTGTACTGTCAAATGCTCATATTCTGTGGCCTAAAGCTCACAGCATGGTGCAAAAATGCGCTTGCAGCGAAAGCAAAACATTGCACGCGGACATGCATGCAGACACGGGCAGTCAGTCGCTGCGAACCCGTGCTATCGCTGCATTGAGGCTTCATTCTGTTATGTTCCATTTGGTTATACAGATAGCCCACTATAAGAACGTATTTCACATACCGTGTTTACTCGCATAATGATCGCACTTTTTTGTCAAGAAAATTGACGCTAATTCAGGGGTACGATCATTATGCAGGTTAAATTTCCCACGAAAAGAAACATTTTCTTTTTTTCATACCACATTTGCTGCGGGATGACAAGCAGGCAGCTGCCGCTGTCAGTGCAGGACACCAAAACAAAAATGGCGGCCAGCGGAGCAAGCCAAACGCACCGAAACAATTATTTTTCTTCTCACAAGTACATTACGTGTATTGAAACAGTTTCTTCCGTATCAGTAATGAATAATATCGTTAATATCGGCAAGTTTGCGACAATAACATTGCCATGTCCACTTTGAGGGGACAGAAAAAGAGATGGGCGCGCTTAGCTGCCAGTGACATAGAAACACATGGCGGGCATGCTGCAGAAACTGCGGCATTTGTCTTCACTGCTAGCCTAATACGGCACGTTTCCGCTAAGGGTCGACGAATATCTTAGCTGCGTTACAAGCGTCGGCGTATGGATAGGGTACACTTCTAACGTATCGGTGTAAACGTGGCCACTATCGTTGCCGCTCGCGATTTGTTGCATGCCCACAAGTACAGTCGAGAAGAATTGAAAGGTGCCCTTTATGTTGTTGTTGACCAAAACCATTATGAAACCTACAAATAATCAAGCCGAAGCAAGTTTGGAAGTAGCTTTTTTTTTTTCATGAAAGTGCGGAAAGTGATGAAAGGAATGAAATGGGGCATCTGCTTAAGAATGTTGGGTGCTGCACATGCAGACCACTTGATATGTCTTCAAGAGTCGTTCACGTAGCATTCGACAGATGGTAAGCACGATCATTAGCTAGACTTGGCACACAACATATCACTGCGACAAGTTCAGGGTGCAAACATTACACGGGAAAGAAAAAAAATCTAATTTTGACGACAAAATTCAGCGGTGTGATTATTATGCGAGTGTGATCATTATGCGAGTAAATATGGCAGTTTGCTCTCACCGTTTGCCTACTTTTCACGCAAGAAGCCGGTTTGGGAGACTCCATTGCGGCGACCGCGAGCAGTGGCGTTCACTGTACATATTTGGTAAAGATATAGTGTCTGTAAACAATTCTGTGCTTTCAGCTTGCCCAAGATTATTTCGACAATAAAGAACTTCCCTCGTTTTGAGAGTACTTACAGAAATCTCCAGAAGGACTGCCGCGTGGTGTTCTCATTGAGCGCCGTAAGCCAAACCTACGAGGAGCGCGCCGTATTATCCCTCGTACTACGCAACGGGGAGTGCTTCCGACAGATGGCGACTCCGTAAGTCCTTGCGCCCAATAGTTTTTCTTTCTGCCGGCAGGCAACTCTAGTGCCGGTCATCAAAATATTTGGTTGTTCGGCCCCCTGCACACATTTTTTTAGTGCATGTCGGGCGGTTGCCACGGAAACTGCAGAGCGCGGATTCTCCATGCAGTATTTGCTGCGGTGCCGACTGGCACTCCCTATGCTCTCTGCAGCTCAATGGTGGCTAATGGCAAATACGGAACCGCTACACGAGTTCATTGTAAAGGAGCAAATCAGCCGTTGAGGACATCTAAATTTCTTCGTTGTACAGGCAAATTCGTTGTAGTGGTCTTCGCTCTAAAGGCATTCAGAATACACATGAAAGATAGGAATTCCGCCAGGACATGCGAAATACTCCGTTATACAAGTCATTTCGTTGTAGAGGCATTTGTTGTAGAGGCATTCGTTGTAGAGGTGTTCGACTGTATAGTACAGTATGCAGTTATGGGTTGTTTTGTTGAGGACAGCAGAGATATGTTTCCTCACAAAAGAACAAATTTGGTGGCAAAAATTTATTGTTTGCCCGAGCAATGTTTTTTTAGAACCATTAGTGCTGCACATTAGGCAAGAAAATGTACCAGCAGTGTTTACGATGAAGATAAGAGTGAGGCCCACAGGACAGCACACTCACTCATGAGTACACTCATGCACACATTGTGAATGTGAGTGAGGAAGTGCTGGTGAGCATGAGCTGACACGAGTGTGAACGTGAGCGAGTACCTGTGAAAGTGTGTAGACGTGAATGCGAACGCGACTGAGTACTGGGACAAGTTTGAACGGTTTTGAGTGTGTACGTGAGTGACTACCTGTGAGGGTAAACACGGGGAATGCGGAAGATGGAAATTCAAGACGATGATGAGCAAAACGAGAACAAGGTGAAAGCAGGAGCCAACGTTTCGACAAGTGGACTTTGTCTTCTTCATGGCAACGTATGCTTTCCTCGCCACAGTATACCGGGTGTCCCAGCTAACTTGAACCAAGGGTTTAAAAATGAAATATTGGGGTCAGGAGAGTGAAACTACCTGCATATTGGTGACAGGCATTTGGCGCACCACAGGAAATTTTTTGTATCGCAATTACTTAACTAGTAATTAAAATAATTTTTTTAAAATTTTTAATATTGACTTTAGACACTAAGTGTGATTCGCAAAGTTGGAGAGCACTTTCAGAAAACCCCATTCCATTATTCGCCATAAAGAAAACCTTACGTGTACCTCTTTTTTCGAGCTCGAAAGAAAGCCCGCGAAATACAAAAAAAACCACGTGACGAGCGCATTCGCGCGCCGCGATCGTGCTGCTCTCAACCGTGCTTTCAGTGAACGAAATCAGCTCCGGCCTTTATTCGACGGCCCCGTTGCAGCGGCAGGCCGATATCTTGGCGGGGGTTTTTCGTCCGCGTCAGCTAGTTGGCACCCGGCGATGACGACTTAGTCCCAATCTGATAAGATACTGAGATGGCGAGTCTGCTTTGTCACTCAGAAGCAAAAGAGAAATACAGGGAATAATGTTTCGCCGCGAGGTGTTGGCGGCTGTGTGTTGCAGTTTCCTAATGAGGATTTTGAAAGCTGGAAGCAGCGGTGAAGCACAGTTTGTCGTGTGCTCTTCTTATGCCACTCTCATGCGAGACTGAATCTTTGGTGTAGTGATTACTAGCACTGCAGACATGCCGTTTACAAATGAAGAGAAAGCAGACATGGTTCTGGCTCTAGGTGCATGTCATGGGAACAGAAGGCGCGCTGCAGACCTTATGCAACAATGGCACCCAGGCAGGCGGCCAAGTTCAGTAACGATCCTGCGTGCCTTCGAGACGCTGCGACGGATGGGCAGTTTTACGTCCACACGACACAGAGCACCTGTTTTTGACGAGGACTTCGAGACGCATATTTTATCGCTGTTCGCTCTGGAACCCCAAGCAAGCGTGCGCAGCATGAGCGAGGATACCGGAGTCTCCAGGTCATCAGTTTGGCGAATACTGCGCAAACACCGCCTGCATCCGTACCACGTACAGCTTCATCAAAATCTGTTGCCACGGGACTTCCAAAACAGGACCGATTTTGCTAATTGGATTCTGATAAAGATGCAGGACGACCCGGATTTTTTGAACAAAGTGATATGGAGTGACGAAGCTAGTTTTTCGCGCAATTCACAGGTGAACCTGCACAATGCTCATTACTGGAGCGATTCAAATCCCTACTGGGTTTTACAGACGCAGCACCAGTACCAGTGGTCATTTAGTGTTTGGTGTGGACTTTTCGACGGTAGTTTGATCGGGCCTGTGTTTTTCGACCAGACGCTGACAGCAGATCGCTACACCAATGATATCCTCAGAGGACCCGTTGACGACTTCCTTTCGGATCTACCGCTCGCCAGGGCCACAAATGTGTGGTTTCAACACGATGGCGCCCCCGCGCACAGCAGCGCCAAGGCTCGGACCTGGCTCGACGCAGCGTTCCCGCAGAAATGGATAGGACGACTAGGTCCCGTGAACTGGCCAGCCAGGTCTCCTGATATGACACCTCTGGACTACTTTTTGTGGGGTCATATCAAGGACAAGGTGTACAGCACACCAACTTCCACACCGCAAGACCTTAAAGACAAAATAACGGAAGTCTGTTTAAACATGCCTGAGGCTGTCATACGAAATGCAACGGCTGATTTGGTTACAAGATGCCAGAGCTGTATCGTCGCACAAGGTGACCTATTCGAGCACTTTTTATAATTGGTAAGAAACCGAAATGAAATGGAGTCAGGACAACCGCATGCCACGGCTGTCATCGCCGCACAGCCAAGCCATAAACCGCCACTTTTATTTTCTTTGCAACTGGCAAATAAAACTCCTCTCATTTGAAAACTTCGAGCTTGGCAGTCTTTATCGCGACTGCAAAGCGCAGCGCACTCGCTGCAATTTACACCGTCACGCGCGAACTGGCTGACACGGCCGAAGAAACCACCACCAAGATATCGGCCTGCCTCTGAAACGGGGCCGCCGAATGAATACCGGAGCTGATTTCGTTCACTGAAAGCACGGTTGAGAGCAGCACGATCGCGGCGCGCGAATGCGCTCGTCACGTGGTTTTTTTTGTATTTCGCGGGCTTTCTTTCGAGCTCGAAAAAAGAGGTACACGTAAGGTTTTCTTTATGGCGAATAATGGAATGGGGGTTTCTGAAAGTGCTCTCCAACTTTGCGAATCACACTTAGTGTCTAAAGTCAATATTAAAAATTTTAAAAAAATTATTTTAATTACTAGTTAAGTAATTGCAATACAAAAAATTTCCTGTGGTGCGCCAAATGCCTGTCACCAATATGCAGGTAGTTTCACTCTCCTGACCCCAATATTTCATTTTTAAACCCTTGGTTCAAGTTAGCTGGGACACCCGGTATATAGGTGGGGTTCTTCTAAAGAGGACAGGGTGTAAGGCGGGTGGGTGCGTAGAGGGTGTAAGGCGGGTGGGTAGTCCTGTGAGGGTAGTCCCTCACGTACTCACGCAGGCACAAAAGGAAACATTAGCGAGTGCCGGTGAAAGTGAGTGGATGAAAGCATGAACACGCGTGAGTACCTGCAAGTCTGAACGAGTGCCGATCAGCACGAGTGGACGCGAGTACCTGCGAGGGTGAGTAGACATGAGTGTAAACATTAGCATGTGCCGTTGAGTGTGAGTGGACGCGATATATGCGAGTGACTAACTGTGAGGGTCCGTAGGCACAAGTGAAAACGTTAGCGAGGGCCGGTGAAAGTGAGTAAATGCAAGTATAAACATGAGTGAGTACCTGTGAGGGTGAGCAGGCGCGAGTGTAAACATTAGCAAGTGCTGGTGAATGTGAGTGGATGTGAGTATGAATGTGAGTCAGTAAATGTGAGAGTGAGTAGATGCGAGTGTAAACTTCAGCATGTACTGGTGAGTGTGAGTGGACATGGGTATGAGTGTGAGTATCAGCCAATAGACGGCTGCTATTGGCTGACAGCTGATATAAAGTAAGAAGGATGTATGAATCAGTGTGCTTCTGCCTACTGTTACTATATTTATTGACGCAGCTTACTAAACTGGCTGAAGCAAGCAAAAACCTGCGTTTCGATAAGAATTGATTACTTCTGGAAGCAGCTGAATATTGTCTGCTCCTGCTCAGCCGTGCCCACCCGCGTAGGAATGAAATTTTGGCCACGCTGCTTATCAGTGTCGTAGCCGTCAGGCCTCGCTAATTTAGAGTAGTTCTGAACGCTCAACTAGCCTCGAACCACACAAAACTTAAGGTCAGACCACACGTACGATTGTCAGCGTGTGCTCACTATTGGCAACTTCTAGCTGGACACCTTGGCAGACATCACTTCATAGTGAGCTTCAAATGCGCAATTTGGATGTGGCTACTTCTCAGCTGATGTGCACATAGTCAATACACTTGCAAGAGCGCATGTATGAGAAGCTTTGTTTAACCCTCAAAAATTGTGCGATTGCCTTACAGATAAGCGTAAAAAGAAATGCACTCCTCATGCCACTCGATGCGAGAAAATACAGCCGCACGTAGCTATCTAGTACACTGTAGCACAGTAAAGGCATCGTAGATGCTAAAATCGGTAGTAGTGGCATCTATGTGAACATCCAAAATCAAATTTGAACAGCACACCATGTGACCTTCAGTAGGCAGACCATTGTAGGCCCACTATGCTGCGCCATAACCTTCACAGTGCAAGGCACTGAAAGAGGAGTGGGAGCACCACGAAGGGGATCAAAGGCGATCTTCCATTGCCAATAAGTTCGCTTCTGCTGAACGCATGGAAGCACTTTTGGCTGCAAGGTATTTCTGAAGTAGTCTATTTTCCCTTCAAATGCATTTCTCGACTTCCACAAAAAGTGTTTCAGGGCCCCTTTGAACAACTTGTTCACATTTTATTTCTGGCCATGATTATACTGGTACGAAAGAAGTAATAATAATTCAGCCAAACTTAATAAGTAGAGTAATTACTCCACTGGTAATCGATTTACTGAATTAACCTCAACTGAAAATTCCCTCCAGCATGTTAAAAACACTAGTACGAGCTCTACATTGGGTTTCCAGCACCTAAATTAGAGCCTTTAGGCATCTAATTCAGCATATCAGAAATGATACATTGGGCTTTGTGGCATTAAGGAATTCAGAGTCATTGCAAAAGAACACTTGGCTAATTATTGGGTTACAAACCCTCACGTACATCCTATGCCATGCCAAGAGAGCACAAATATAACACAGAGCACAACATGTCACGGACTATCCCACTATTGCAGCGGCACAATCATGTCTGAGGAGGCAACCTTCAAAAACCACAAGGTGTACTAAAAAAAAAACCACACATGAAGTCCTTACAGGCTTACACAAAAACACACACTATATGACCGCATTTTATTCACACTACATATTTCTCCTATTTCTCCCCTTGCGCAAGATGGATTGGACCGAGATGGATGTGTGCATCACATTTATGAATGCATGCTGTTCCTTTACAATAGTTCTACCAACGTGTTTTATAGTGCAAAGCAACACTTAAACTACTTGAAAAACACTACTATCCAAATAAATGCATTTTCATGCATTTTTTCAGATATGGCTCAACATTGCCAAGGATGCTCAAACCAAGACATAATGCATAATTCTCTAAGGATGAATCCTTTCTACGAAGTCTGCAAGAATAATCAACAAATACATGGCAATTTACTACTGAATGGGGGGCACTCATCTAGCAAGTCTCGTTGAAAGGATCAGAAAATTGCAAAGATGAAAATGCATAAGTTAAGCACCATGCACTGTATTATTAAAAGTAGAACCTGCAAAACTGCAGGTTCCAAATTCGTTCAATGTACTCCAGTGCAAGAAGAGAAGTATAGACTCTACTGTATGTCTGTCTACATAAAATATGAACAAGTAGACTATCCTTCAAGCACAGGGGTGCTGCAGAGGTGAAGGGCTATTCCTCTAACTAGATTGTTCACTACAGAATAGGTAATAAATTTCTTGCAGCACAAATGCTTAAGCAGCAAATAGCAACCATGCTCCAATTCAAAATGAACACAGTTGCTACCTGAGTCGGTCTCCTTTGTCACTTAGAAACCATTCAAAAGTGCCAGATGTGAAATGTGGAGATGATGCGTACCTTTTCCTTGGAGATGTCTCCTTTGCACCCGGTTCACCTGCTAGAAGATCCTTGGCTTCACTCGAACTGTTGGAATTCTCCTCAGAGGAACGTTTGAGCCGAGGTGGCAGCGGCGGTGGAGAGTCGCCAGCTCCCATAGGGAGCCGGCTGCTGCCTTCACCATTCTCACTGGCATCTTTCCCACCACCCATAGTGTCCTCATCATCACCGTCATCCTCGTCATCTGAAGAGTCGGTTGCTTCAGATTCTGAGCTCTCCTCAGTTATCCCATTGCGCTCAGGGCTTCGACTTAGCACCCGCTCATCAGCTGTGGGGTGGGCATCCTTCTGGAAGAGAAAAACCCATCCAATTGGTCTCCGATGCCTTGGCAAGACACACAAGGTGGCGCCTACCTGCTGGCAGCAGGACAAGGCCCGAGCGCCCTCCAGGATGGCCAGGTAGGAGAAGCGCAGCTGGTCTGGTGTCTGGATCAGACCCATGCGGTACTTGCGCATCTCCAGCAGCACTTCCTGCACGTCCACCCGGTCAAGGCGGCCCCCATTGGCTTCAATCTGAAAAACAATTTTTTTTTTTTTTTCTGTGAGGTGTCTTTGCTGCACCTTCCTTCGCTGATCTCTCAACAGGCTACTCGCCAAGAAAGTTAGTCATTTACTACAATGTCCTGGCCTTCTAAAGCACTTTCCCTTTAGTACTCACATAGCCAATAAGCCTCTATTACTACCTGCCCCTTCATTTCAACAGTGCATATTGCATGCATTCTTTACTTTCTTTTCTATCGTTTTTCAGCAACACGGAAGATTTATTATGCACAATGCCACCGGCTTTTTTCTTCATTCTGCCATCATACAGTTAGACTAGCCTGTTCACTAATACATACAGCTGCTCCTTGCAGCATCTGTTTCCATGAAAAAGCATTTGCAAGTGCTTCACCCTGGAAGGGACACAATGCAATACTCTAAAAGCTTAATTCACATTTTGTGGGAATAACCAAAACATTTAATTAAATGAAGTTCAATTTCATGGAAGTAAAACATTGCACCACCTGACAGTGGAATTACAGTAGCCTATAGCGCATACATGGAACAATTCCAGTTCACTTAAATAGTAAGCAGGGCTCCATATAATAAAACCATTGTTTCTCTTAGGTTCTACAGTAATTCTTAAGGGGGGACACAATTCTTAAAAACCAAAAAAGTAGCAAAAAAAATCAAGAATTTAGAAGTGTTATTTTCGAAATCTACAACTATTTATCTACCTATCTGCGAAGTTTCTCGTTTCTAGAGTCAGTATTTTAGGCGAAATAATAATTTGCGCAATGAGTTCTGGCTAAATTCCAGCCAAAATGAACACCAAAACGGCCCTTTCTTCCCATCGCGCAGCTGCCATTTCAGGCTGCCTATCGCTGCCATCTCGGTCTCGTTTGAAAGAGCCGCCTTCCTGCTTAAGTTTCCCGCCACCGCTGCTCAGTTTCGACCATTGGTTGGTGCAAAATAAACCAATAAAGAAAAGCAGATTATTTGTTTCCTATTGGCTGAACGAGCCCACATGAGAAGACCGCGCCACCCGATTGGCGGAGCTGGCTAGTGTCGTCTGCTAAGCGAGCCGGCCCGCGCCGCCGTCGCACTGAGACAACATTTTGAAAAACTGCGTGCAGCGACTGAGAAACAACACTGCACGGGTCAGCGAAAAAGTTTCATATGCTGAACAAATTCGGCAAAAAGCAAGAAATCGATGGTTGGCAATGTTAAAGGTCGCCACACTTCCCCAAGATGCGGCGAGGGCGATGTAGAGGCTACATCGAGTGGAAGTTGGCAACAACGGCATGGGTCCAGCGTGTGCGCCAGCTCGCGAAGCCGACAGCGGCCGCATCCGCCATGACACGGCGATGCCGCAGCCTTCCGATGTGGAGCAGAACAGGATTCGAACCGAAGTAAAACTTCAGGAACACGCATCAATGGCAGCGACGAAGCGGAAATCGGATTGTTTTAACTGAGACAGCGGCGTGGTCGACAGTGCGCTTGACGAGACGGCATACACGATCGTCAATTTGGATCTGCAAAACCAGCTTTTGAGTGCGCAGCGTGTGATAGCGGCAACGTTGAGTTCAAGAAATGTGAGCGAGAATACAGCCTTGCTGTGCAACTTACGCTCTCATGTACCAACTGCGGACACATCGCGTCCGCGTGGAGCTCGCCGTGCATAAGTGGCCATCAGACGGTGAACCTGTTCGTTGTAAATATGTTGGCAGCGCGTGCTATGCAGTGCATTGGGAACCAGCAGGCAGCACTTAATTATATTTATTCAGTGATGAGCATTTCCAACCGCGGACTCCACAAGACGTGGCAGAACTACGTGAAAAAAATTGACCACTGCAGCAATTCGTGCGGCCGAATAAGTGATGAAGTGAGTCATTCCTTGGTCGACAGTGTTCAAGAGGCACTGAAGAGACGACATTTAAACAGCAGCAGGCAATTAGACTACATTCCTGGTGGTTATTAGGAACGTACATGTGTAAATGTGCAAAACATTTGTTAATTTTAGTTAAATTTTGTGCCGTTTGTTTTTCGCATGTTTCTCATAACACAAATTTTTGGCTCTGTGCAATATTCAGGCCTCGATATCTCAACACCTAGAACAGGTAGAACTGAAATTCTTTTTGCAGAATGAAGTTTAATGTGTACTCTATGAAAGATAGCAAGCAGATTTCTTATCTTTCATTTCAGAAATTAATTGTTTTGCTACATTTTGTGCCACATGGTTGCCACATCTTGTGGACTTGCATTAAATGGGCTGTAAAGTATCTATTAATGGTCACATCGAAAAAGTGTTTGCTATACTTCAATCCTTACTCCTTATGCTATCTAATCATGCCTCACAAATAATTTTTTATTGTGCCATTTATTTTTAATTGAGGCCGCTAACAAAGGGAATTAAATGTTAATTACCTTAAGAACTAATTGAGCTACACCAAAACTACGTCCATATTTGAAATCGGTGCAAAAATATCAATGAGACGGACGGGTTTGATTAGTATATATAGGAAAATAAAGAATATTATTTATATAGCAGTGTCCCCCCTTAAGCAATTGACCTCTCCTGGTCATAACATAAGCATGCGATATTTGAGGCTGTGGAAACCCTGACTTTTACGCAGCCCCTGATATTGTTTTCCCCATGTGGCTCGCACCTCCTGTAGTGTGGCTTTGCCGCGTGGCGCTGCGCCAGCAGCGATCAGTGTAGTTGCACTATGTATGAGAGATGGCATGAGTGTTGCGCTGCAAACGCCATCTAATGGCAGGGCTACTCTGGCGCGAAAGGGAATAGCCAGTTCCTCTTTGGCTCGGGGTCGGCCAGCTGCGTGGTCATTTCACGCATTTGCCGGCCATTCGCAGGACCATCCTGCAAAAAGCTTAGGTGCAGGACACGAGAATGGACAAACACGATCATTCAAATGTGCCACCGTTAGTGTGACCGTACATGCGAACGACTAGGCACTGGTGCCCAGCATGGGAGCGAACATGCTCGCTATCCGGTCACGGCGAGTCGCACTTCTTTGCTTTGTCGCGCAGCAATCGGCATGTCCTATCAGTATTAATTTGGCTGGCTAGAACAGTGTACAAAAGGTGCAATAAATGCCCTTGTGATTGTCTGCACTACCGTGATGTTGTTCCTTTGTCTCAAGACCCATGTTTGAGACCCCTCAAGGCTTACCATATACAAGGGGGAACGCGGCAATTGAAGTGGTCAAATTGTCAAAATGTTCGATTTTCTGAGTTATTTTTTTCACGACACACGGACCTTTATTTACCTCGTGGTGAAATATTATAACAAAATACGCCGTAGAAATCAAGAAAACAGCACTTTCGTAGAGTGCTATCATCAAAAATTGCAAAAAAATCGGGCTATGGAAGGCCCCATCGCACCGCGGATCGCCCGGCTATCTGTTGACGCAGTGCCGTCATCTTGGTATCATCATAAAGAGGAGAAATCAGAGCTAAAAATAGCTGGAGCGACGCATTTCTCCACCGAAAAATAAACAAGCAAACGCAAGCAAAAAAGCGGCAAACCCGGCATTGCGATTGGGCATAGCAGTTGTGTGGGGTACAGTGTGCGCTCCTATTGGCTGTTGTAGATTTGAATCGCTGACAAACCTCTCTCGCGTTTGCACAGCAGCGAGCTGCACGTTCCAATCAACAGGATTTACGATTTTGGCAGCTTACGCACCTTTTCTGTGATAAGCCCCAAAGGAATGACATTTCTAATGGCCCACGTGTACGGAAGACCACGAAAGGCAAGGAAAAGATGCAGAAAATTACTCGTAAAAGCGGATGCCGCCGAGCTTGTTGACGAGGCACGACCGGCGCACGTGGTTGACTAGGAAAGCGCACCCACATGCGGTGCTGACGACGCAACCACAGAACACCTACGTTACCGCAAGCAATGATGAAGGCGCGACCGCGAGCGCCGGGAAAGGCGCGTTTGTGAACGACGGTGACATTACGTCCGCTAGCAATGGTGAAGGCCCGTCCGCGAGCAATGGTGAGGGCGCGACTGACAGCAATGGTGAAAGCACGTCCGCGAGCGATAGTGAAGACACGACCGCAAGCGATGGTGAGGGCGCGACCGACAGCGATGGTGAAGGCATGACCACGTGTGGTCGTGACGGCAATGCAACATCGACAGAGCAGAAGTTTTCACGCAAAATATTCAACTGCGAATTCCAGCTCCAACTCCACTAATAAAGAGGTTGCGCAACGAGAGACAAGAGTGGACGTGTTGAATGCGCTGTCACCTGCCTCTGGACGACAGATAGATGCACGTGGTGACCAAAAAGGCAACTAAGGTGCATGAAACTGCTGCAAGAACACAAAACTACATCAAAATGTAAAGAAAATGTGTCCCACGTGCAAAGGACCACATTCCAGGCGGGTTTTAGGTGCTCAAAATAAAGATTTAAATGTTAACAACAAATGAAACTGAGTTTTATTTTCTCAGTTTTCATTTTTTGTGCAGTTGCTTTCAGTCATACAAGTGCCATTTCCCAACGAATGAAGACAAAATCATTCTGTCTTTTGCACTTCGATCCTGAAACATTGATGAGTGCAATAAAGCTGTACATTTTTAACTGCACCTCATAAAAAAATTTATAATGGGTTTTTCGCAAGAGTCGGTGAGACAAAATGTACAGGAGAGCTTAAAAAATAATTTTACACTCCTTTTGGCGTATAAAAAATAAACCAATAGCTTTATTGCACAGAATGGGCCTTTGTGAACATGTGGATGTGAAAATCTTGGCAAACTTACGTGTAATTAATTAATTTGGGGATGATCATTAGAGGCTGTCAATTGCTGTAACTCGTAAACTATAATAGATAGCTCAAAACTAATTTCAGTTATGATATCAGCATAACAAATCACACCTGCATGCCAAATTTCACCAATTTATTCCAACAAATATAAAAATAAGTTTTAATTGCCACGTCCCCCATTAATTATGTAAGGCCCGCCCTCGTGTAGGGTCCGCCATACAGTTTCCTACAATAATTACTAGAGGAAACTCTGGCGCTGCAGTCGTTGAACCTCCATGGGAATGATGGGAAGTACATGGATTTGTCTGATCTTCGTGCTTGTGGATTCAGATGTTCTTGTGGCTTTGTATATTACGCTATATAAATCTTATTGTAAATGTCAGCGTAATCAATACTCTTCAGAGTGCAGAAGACGCCACGAACAAGCACAATTGCTATTAACCCTTTGAGGGTCGAATTATTTTGAAAAAAACTTTCCGAGGTGGTCAAATTACTTTATTGCAGATCTTGAATGTACAAAATGTATAAAGTCGGGAATAAATAGTAAAAAATAATTAGGAAGAGTATTTTGGTGTCAGCATCACTCAGAACTGCAAAATGTTCAATAGTATTTCCGAGCGTGGTACTCCTTGATACACGAGTCTACGCATAGCGCCTTATCGCAATCTGCACACCTAAAATGCGTCTGTTCTCTTGGAGCGAGGAGTTGGCGCACACGACATCTCTGCGTGTGGCTACCTTAGGCAGAGGCCTGAGGCACCCTCTCGCGTAAGCGCGCTGTCGCAGACAGCGAGAATACCTCGTGAGCGGTGGTGATAAACAAGCTAAGAGCAGTGCCAATCAAGATAGAAATCAACTTCCGCCGCCTCTGCGAGTGCGTGCCGACAAAGAGAAAAAGCACGTTTCGCGCGCCTCCGTTGCGATCACGCGGCAGAACCGAAACCGCGAAAGCGTGTTGCAACTGAGAGCAAGAATACCTTGCGAACGGCGCTGATAAACAATCTAAGAGCAGCGCCAATCAAGATAGAAATCAACTTCCACCGCCCTGCAGAGGGTGCCGACAAAGAAAAAATTGACGTTTCGCGTGCCTCCGTTGCAATCACGCGGCGAAACCGAAACCGCCAAAGGGGCGTTGCCGCAGTATGAGCGATGCGCTGAAGCTAGCAATCAGTTCTGTTTATCTCCCCAAGAAGGTAGCACCAATTTTAAACACATCTTGCAAGTGCTAAGAGGTGGCAGCACCTCCCGGTGAGCACGCATCGTCATTATGGCGCGAAATTTCAAACGGAGGGTCGGAACCGTACCCGTACAGCAAAGACCTTGCGGGACAGAAAACCACCGCCATACATGTACGGCGAAAACCCTCAATGGGTTAATTGCAACGATTGAGCTTGTTCAGGTGGCCAAATCGAAACGCGCCAAGCGTCTCAAGGCACTGGTATGCCCGGAATAAATTCATAAGGGCGTTTCATTCGCTTGTCGATACATGCGTTCATGGCTTAATGGTTTCAATACAGTTGAGCCCGCTTATAACGAACCCGAGCATCACACGGAATTCGTTCGTTCTATCCAGAAGTTCGTGGTATGTGGGCCACACACAAAAATTGACATCAGTCATAACAAAAATTTATTGAGAAAAAAAAGAAAAAAAAATCGGTGATCGTTGTCTGCCTCGTCAGAGCACATCCAATAACAGCATTTCAAGCTTGTTCAAAGCTGCGATGTGTTCGTCACCCAAGGCCTTAAAATACACAAGATTTTTAAGTGCCTCAATATGGCTCACTGTTGTGGTCGCGCTTACGGGTGCTGGCTCCGATGGATCGTTGTCATCGTCCGATGCTTCGGCGTCACTTGATGCCCGCACTTTCCGGACGGCGGTCTCGTCGCAAAACGACTCCGCAACTTCAGCAGCGTCGTCTGCATCAACAAAATCTTGCCAATGAAGATCGCAGCCGGCCAGGTTAGCGTCAACAACGCATCGCCACAAATCATCGTCAGGCTGGCTTTGTTCAGTGTCTTCAATGCCTGCTTCAGGTGCGTCGGCGAAGCCGGCCTTGCGAAAACAATTCCGGATGCATTCGGGAGTCACTTCCATCCACGCCGCTTTGATCATTTCTATCGCCGAGCACAGCGAGACCTGCAGAGGCACATTGGCAGCGGGGCGATCAACTGCAATCGGCATCCGCTGCACAACACGGCACCTGTAGGCCGCTTTGAACGACCATATTACACCCATGTCCAGCGGTTGCGCTTTTGAAGTTACATTTGGCGGCAGAAAAAGCAGCTCAACTGCTGTTAAGACAGCTTGGACATGGTGGGTGGTACAGTTGTCGAGAATCAGAAGAACTTTGCACCCTTTCTTCGCCATGCTGCCGTCAAAGTCAATTAGCCATTCCGCGAACAACTCGCGTGTCATCCACGACTTCGTGTTATGCCTGTAACGCACTGGCACATATGTGCGGAAGCAACGTGGCCTCTTTGATTTACCGATGACAAATGGCAAGCATCGATCGCTTCCATCCATAGTGGTGCACAAAAGCCCAGTTATGCGAACTTTGCTGTGCTTGCCGCCAGCACATTTGTCACCCTTCATAGCGTGCGTTTTGCCAGGCAGCATTTGATAGAATAGCGCCGTTTCATCGGCGTTATATACATCCCTTTCAGCATAACTTGATACACGGGCCAAGTTTTTAGACATCCACGTGTTGATGTCTTCGTCGCTTACTGATGCCGATTCGCCGTTGATGGTCTTGAAAATAATTCCGTGGCGGAGCTTGAAGCGATGGAGCCAGCCACTGCCAGGGGAAAAATCTGGGAAGTCCAGGAGGAACGCCAAGTCCTTTGCTCTGGACAACATCAGCGGCCCGCTGATGGGAACATTGCGTGCTCGAGTATCAAGGAACCACTTTAGAAGCGCGTCTTCAAGGTCTGCATATGTGGCTTTCCGTAGGCGCTTCCTCGTCGCGGAGACCGTGGCAGCACTCTTGTACCGTAAAAACCGGAATATAGGTCGAACTTTTTTTCAAAAAATCATCGCGAAAAGTCGACCCTCGACTTATATACCGGACATTGGCGGAAAAACTACGGAAGTCTTGCAACAATGGGCGGATGAAGTAAACAGCCGCCATCACCATCATCAGCAGCGCGGCGTTGGTTCTTTATATGTCTTTATTCTATGGCGTGGCAACATTGTGGCACCGGCATTTTGCGTTTCCACTGTCGCAGAGTTATATTAATTAAAGGCTGCATTTTCATTTTGTTTCGAAATGAGCGGAAGCTGACGTCAATTCACCGTCGCCTTCAAGAAAAAGGCGACTGAGTACGCGGAAGCCCACGTCAACCTGGCGGCACAGCGCGAACTTGGAGTATCCGAAAATAGCATTCGGTAGTGGCGGAGGCAAAAGCAATGTATTACAACTTGCAGCAACCAAAAGAAAACGTCATTTCGTGGCCGGATCGCAGCGGACTGCAGAACTGGAAGGCAAGGTTGCGGAGTCCGTCTGAGAGCTGCGTGTAAGATCGCTGCCTGTTGTCGAATGCATTCGTTTGAAAGCGGTAGAGATCGCACGCGCCTATGGACTGGACAGCCAGAAGCACTCGTCATCCGACTCTGTTCAAACGTGTTGCTCTGATTCGGGGTGGCGCTTGCGCACTTCGTGCCCTTCTGTGTACTGTACACGCGACGAATTTTTAACAGTATCGCGCGACCGTCGACCCGCGTGTTTGTCAGCACCTTTTATCATCATGGCACGGAGCGGCGAAATAGCAAAAATAAGGGCATGTGTACACATGCGCGTATCTCGTTTGTTTCGCTGCTCGGCGCCGTTAATACGGTGTTGACAAGCTCGCGGGTCGATGGTCGCGCGATACTGCTAAAAACTTGGCCAGGTGCACATGCGAGCAGCATTTAAATAAATACTGTCACCATTGTGCAACCCGCTGAGTCGCATTTGTTTATAGGTAAGGGTGTCATGTCTTTCGGTACTTTTGCCACTGAAAAAGATTTTTTTCATTTTTAGAATTCGTTAGTTGGGGGATCGACCTATATTCCGGTCCGACCTATAGTCCAGTTTTTACGGTAGATTTTGTCCTTCTCTTTTAGTATCGTGGATATTGTCGATTTCGACAAACCACACTTTTTCACCAGTTCGTGGTTTTTCGTGCCTTGGGAAAGGTCTTTGAAGATCAACAGTTTCGTGGACAAGTCCAAAGCTTTTCGCTTCACTGTCGAAGTAGACGCCGGCGAATCTGCCATCTCGGATAGGCACGGGAGCACACAGTCCCGCAGTCATGTGAGGGGCGGCGTTAAGGGGGGGAGGGAGAAGAGGGGGTACGAAAGCACGTGATCACGTGCTACGCTGTCAATTGGTGGAAAACTTCGCCGCTGCCCTGACGTCGACGATGGCGAGTGGGGTCCCGTGGCGAATGAGCTGTCAGGCTTCCCTTCGACTTGCGTGTTCACGTTGCTCATGCGTGCTGGGCCGGCTTTTTTTTTTTTTTCTTCTCGTTATCGCGGCAATCTCCTCACCGCATCACCGCTCCTCCATGCCTCCGGCGAGACTCCGCGGGAAAGCCAATTCTCGGAGTGTGCACAGCACAAAGGTCGGCGGATCTCGCCACGTGGAAAGTGGTCCGCGACACCAAGGCGTTCGCTGTAGCCAATCGGCTAGGCTCGCGGGCGTTCGTTGTAGCTGAGACCGAGCGCCATAGCCTAAACGCGTATTTTGACGGTCACGCCGAACTTGTTCGTGATAAGCGAGCGTTCGTCTTAAGTGGGGCCGTTATAAGTGGGCTCGACTGTATCCGGCTTCTGTGCTAGAGTTCCTGTGTTCGAATCCTGCCATCGAACAATTTTAATGATGTTTATATATTTATTACGCAGTACATTGTTGAAAATGACGAGTTGACAAAATCACAAAGACATTTGAAGCCAAAAGGACGAAGTTTAGGCAAATCCATGTAGTTCCCATAATTCCCACGCTGGCACTACTGCTCCCATTGCAGCTCCCATAGACACTAACGCCAGAGTTCCCTCTAGTAATTATTGCATGGAACTCTATGGGGTCCACACCCCCACACTGAAGTGCAAAAATTTGAAAAAAAGATTTGACTAAGCATCACGTGCATAGTCACACGCTTACATTAATTTCTGCAAGTCGCTACCAGATGGCACTACCCATACCTGAAAAATCAGTTGATGCCTGTAAATGTGTTATCGGCCGCCAGTGGTTGCATTTTCTCAGCGTAATTCGAGACTTGAGTGAATAGCCATAAGCCTGCCTCAATAAGGCCAGTGCCTGGTAAAACTTCTAGAAGAAAAAAAGTGCAGACCTCACAAGAGTACATAAATGAGGTACAATATACAGTCGACTACCGATAATTCGGACTCCATGGGGAACGTATACAGTCGAAACCCGCAATAACGAAATCGCCGGGGAAAGAAAAGCATTTCGCTTTTGCGGGAATTTCGTTAGCGCGAGAATGAGGCAGAAAAGACAGGGACGGAAATTAGCTTGCAAAAAAAAAAAAGAAATTATTGCCAAAAATCAGTCAGCTTACTTTGCCGAGCCTTGCCTTGCAGCAATTTTACTGCTCTCGACTCGCACTGCAAGAAGTGGTCCATTGCCACGTCGTCATCATGCTCACCGAAAAATGATTGAATTACATCGAAGGCATTCAACATATCCCGCAGGTTCGCAGTCCTCTCTTGATTTGGTGTCTGGTGGTCGTCGGCACCTTGGCAAACGCTACTTATGATGACCTCATCAGGCATCTCTTCATGGACGACAACACCTTCATCCACACGAACGAACTCATCGACGCTGAGGCCATCCGGAACACCATCTGTCACGGCAGAAAGTTATCCCATACGTGGACCAGCGATGGCGGCACTGCGCCGTCACCACTGTCAACTAGTGCACCTTCAGGCAAATCTTCTTGCGATGCCACTGGATCAGCGCATGATGCTTGCCGAATGGCAATGAAGCCAGCATGATTAAAACAATTAGCTATCACGGCTGGCGACGTCGCAACCCATGCGGCGGCCATCATCTCAAGCGCCATGAACATGTCCACTACGGTGGGACGCTTCAACTGGAGGTTCAGCAGCAGAGGCTGAATCAGCCTCTCCTTGTAGGCGCACTTGACGCTACGAATGACGCCTTGATCAAGTGGCTGCAGCACGGAAGTGCAGTTCGGTGGAAAAAAAAACAAGCACGTTTCCCAGTTCCACGTCATCGACATGATGGGCACTGCAATTGTCCAAAAAAAGGCAGACCGATCTGCCTGCCTTCTGCATGTCCGTATCGAAGGCCTCGAGCCAGCTGCCAAATATGGCCCGGGTCATCCATGCCTTCAGGTTCGCGGTGTACTGTATGGGCAGCCGACGATTTCCCTTGAAGCAGCGGGGCTTCTTACTTCTGCCGATTACAAGCAATGGCCGTTTATGTGTGCCGTCCATGTTGTTGCACAACAGAATTGTTACACGCCACTTGCTGTGTTTCCCCCCGCGGCGTTTCTGGACTTATAAGTCCAGGGTCTTCGATGGCAGCATCTCGTAGAATAAGGCCATCTCATCTGCGTTGTAAATGTCCGAGAGCTTGTACTGGTCCAATACTTCTTCGTTGGTCAGCGGCCACGACAACGTAGTGAAAGGGTCGACAGCTGCTGCCTCCCCGGAAATGACTTTGGCCACTATGTCGTGGCGGGGTTTGAAACGGCTCAACCAGCCAGGGCTAGCCTTAAAATCAGCATGCCCGAGAATGCATGCGAAGTCCAGCGCTTTCTGCTAAAGAACTCAGCCAGACAGCGGGACTTTGTTGGCACGCTGTTCACAAAACCATGCAAACACCGCCTTGTCAACATCTGGAAAAGCCGCAGCGCTCACCGTTTTGTTTTTCGCACTCACACCATTTCCGAGCGCGCCGAGAATGGAGGCCTTGTTTTTCACAATCGTCGATATCGAACTGCATGCGATTCCAAATTCCTCGGCGATATCCATTTTCTTCCTGCCCTTTTCAGCTTGGGCAATAATTGCAGCCTTATCCTGCAGTGTCATAAATTTCCTCTTTTTGGCTGGAGGCGGCATCTTAGCAGGCTGTCAAAGCAATTGGTCCGATTGGCACAGAGACACACAATTGACGCACTCTGGCACCAACGACACTGAGCACACGACCATGTGCGGCGGTACACAAAGCCCACTGATACTAAAGGGTCATCCGGGTTATCGAAGCCTTCACGTGTAGTAGATGTCGATTTGGCTGCCACGCATGCAGGCGTTTCGCTCCGCATTTAGCACAAGCTGTAATGGCACACAGGATTAAATAAAATGTGCTCACTGCAGGATCGCCTACGGTTCTTGTCTTTATTTATTTGTATCATTTAAATGCTAATTGCATTTTTTGCCCCGACACTGTACAGTCACCCGTTGCGACGGGCGAACGACCACCATCATCATCATCGCTGTCGTCTGTCACGAGAGGTGTGGTGCGAGGCTTTTTTTTATTGTAGACAATGATAGCGGCGGCCACGCAAGTGTGCTGTGGCGGTAGTTAATGCAATTTAAGCGCACAACGAATGCATTTCAGCAGTTTCCGGACACTACTAGTGTTACATGAGCAGATTATTTGCGGACTGTCGTTTTAGAAAATTTCGTTGATGAGGGATTGCTATAGAAAAAAGTTTCGTTGTCGCGAGATAGGAAATGCATTGACTCCTATGGCTGTTTGCCGGGGATGCAAAAATAGTTCGTTGCGGCGAGAATTTCGTTCCTTCGGGATATCGTTACCGCGGGTTTCGACTGTATAAGTCCCAAATATCAAACGTCTGAAAAAACAAATGTATCCGAAAAAAAAAGATCCCCTTATTTACGTTTTAAGAGGGAAGGTGGGGATCAGAGCTAACTTTTTTGTTCTTTGACCTAGAGCAACGAAATTTGGCAGCCACACTCAAAAGTGTCTGAAATAAAGAAATGTGCAGTTTCATTGGGATACCTTAACTAGTTTTCAAGTTACAAAATGTTACAAGTGTTCCGTTTGTGGAAAACCTGGCACTGTAACGAAACATGCCAGGGAGCTGCCTGTAGTTTTAATCTGTGCCCAAAAGAGCACTACACGGTACAACAGCTCCAAAAATTTAAGGGGGGACATGGCGATTAAAAGTATCATTATTTATTTATGAATCAAACTTGATAAAAATTGGCATGCTTATTTAGTTCCTTCTCCTGATTCTAAAAATGCAGTTATTTTTTTGTAGGTTCATTATTTCATTACATAATTAAGAAAACAATGTATTTTACAATGCCTTTTTTCTTACTACAATAGACAAATAACCGCTGCACAAAAATAGACAAATGACATATGGTCCAATAGAAGAAAGCACAAGCTTCACAACATAGGAAGAACTTTTATGATTGGATCAGTATTTCCTACTTTATAGTGCACTGAACTCCATTGTTCTGAACATGGCCTTGCATTAGTCAGACAAAAGACAAATTTTAAAAACTTTAAACAAAGAAACTTGAAAAACTGCTTCCTATGTTTGGTGCTCCAAACATCAAGCTTCATGATGCAAAAAAAATTAATACTATAACTATGATAGCTACTGATATATCACAGTAAATGTCTTGCTGGGTGGGTAAAATTAGTATTTCGAGAAAATCAAGAAAACAAATAAATGTCACATTTAATTGTGAAGGGTCACAAATGTGTGCACATACACATTCCCAAAACATTAGTAGGCTCCTGGGGCATAGTCAGTTTGGGCATTTGTGTCTCTGTGGCGCTTTTTGAAGAAGCACTGCACATTTTCTGCCGATGCATGCTTGTGTTCAGATGCGGCTGATCGGCGCCGATCTTTTTCCGCCATGCGCTGCATACACTTTTCGCCAGGATTCATCGAGAGTTCTTGCAAAATGCTTGCCGAGGTTCTCCTGCAGCCAGCATTGAACTTCATGACTGCTTCCGCCACTGCAGCCTCAACGCTGAAGAGTGATGCGTGCTGCTCCTTCGGTGCGAGCGCCCATATTAGCGAGTGCAGGCTTTCATTGTTGTTCTGTGTTTTGCCTCGCTGGCAACTGTGCCCGCGAGTCGTCCAAGACCCGTCGTACGATACAGCAACGTTGCCCGGGTTGCCGAAGTTTAATTGGCTGTAAAGCTGCCGGACCGACTTCGCGCATTCTGTTGTAAGCGTCTCACCTGCCCGGGTCGCGGCGGGCGTCAACTTCGTTTTGACGTACCCCTGCCACGTTTTCGTATGCAGCCCGCGGTGCGATATATTCATTGTTGCGAAAATATCATTGAACGCAGTTTGCCGATTGCCGGTGCTTTGCATCGCGCGCGCAGCCAGAATGTTGACGGTAAACGGATTCACTTTCTGAGTCCCATTCACACGCGGCGAGCTCCACGCTGACGCTTTGTCGCCGCATTTCGAGCATATGAGCACCAGACTTACTGCAAGGCCATATTCGCGCTCCTTCCGGCTGATTTTCGCGCTACCGCCGCATGTATTACAGTTCATATGCTCCAGAAGTGCGTTCACCGATTCCAGGCACACCACGGTGAAAACTGTGTCGTCAATCGGGCCGGCCGCGACATCGCCAGCGGACAAGATCTCCGACTTACGGCTCACTGCTGCGGTTGATGCGAGCTCTTGTAGTTTCTCGTCGGATCTCATGTCGATTACCTCCAAATCTGAAGGCGTCAGCATAACGGTGTCACGACGGACGCGGCTGGCGTTTTCGTCGCAGCTACTCGTTGTCGCACCACCTAGGCCTAGCACTCGGTCGGCTCCATCAGTTCCGTCGCTTGACGCCGTTGGTGGCTCGTCCTCAACCACTTGCGACGCGGTGGGGCGTTTTTTGAAGTTGTTGAGCATGGACTTCTTCCTTTTCTTTCCATACTTGTGCTTGGAGTCAAACTTTCGGAGCGGAGGAGGCATCGTCGCGCGTACTCACACAACGATCGTATCGAACATGGCGTCTCGCCTGCGCCTCTGCTGCGGCTAGCAGACAGCTCGGGAGTGCACCCAGCCAATCACGTGGCGTTATCTCGTCACGTGCATGCGACAGCGAATGAGAACGCGCGTTTCACCTATTTTTGCCGCCGGTTTTTGTATTGAACCAGCAAGCCTAACGAAGCGGCAGCGCGCGATATTTGAAGCCGAAACCGCGTTCTTTCAAACGAGACCAAGATGGCCGCCCTCAAGGCACTAGTACGCGAGCGCGGCGTCATTGAATGTGTGTTGTTTTCGCGTCGACACACGCGAAAAATCAGGTGCCCTATCTGTTTTTAAATTGTTCGTATGGCTGAAATATGACCTTACGTGATTGGAAACTTGGCAGATAGGGAGAATAATAGATGTAGATTAGAGAAATGCTATTTTCCAAAATTCGTTTTTTTATGATATTTTGGGTCTAAAGACCCGTGTCCCCCCTTAACTGCTTTATTTTCTTTTTCACAGAACATCATGTTCCCTTTTACTAATTGTACCAGAACTTGTCATTCACAAATTAGCATGCAGGAAAAAAACTAAGCCCTCAGCAAGATATTGAAGACTGTCATACCCTCAAGCACACTTCAGGGAATACATAAAAACAAACGGGATCAAAATTGGTCGAGGCATTCCAATGCTACCCTTTCCACAGACAACGCAGAATGCCCGAAACGCACTTCTGCGAAAACGTCTCTCAAAATTCTTGGAGCACTTCACATCTCACAAAATGCACCAGGATTGTAGTTTTTGCTGTCCTTGCTTACAGGTGACTTTTTGGGTCTCTACCCTTTGATTCGCACAGTTCGAGGTGCCGACGCGCGAAGTACCTAGCTGCGCAGTCCGACGTGCCGATGCGCGAAATGCCAAGTCGCGGGCTCGAGGAGTCGACACTTGATGTGCTTAGTCGCGCAGTTCGAGGTGCCTACACGCAAAATGCCTAGACGCGCAGTTCGAGGTGCCGATGCACGAAATGCCAAGCCACGGGCTCGAGGAGTTGACACTTGGGGTGCGATCTTGTACGCGTTCCAAAATAGAACGGAGGCGGTCCGTTCCACCAAGCCGCACACGATTGGTCAATTTGAACCGTGACAAATGCCATGACGTCAATTGTAACGTGATATCTGCTGTCAATCATTCCGTGTCGTCTGCTATCGGACGAACGCAACGGAACGGACCGCCTATTTCGAGACGTAAAGAACGAACCGCCTCCGTTCGACTTTGGAACGCGTACAAGATCACTCCCCTGATGTGCTTAGTCGTGCGGTCTAAGGTGCCGACGCACGAAATTATTAGCCGCGGGCTCGAGGAGATGACATTCGATGTGCTTAGTCACGCACTCCGAGGTGCTGAACCCCAAAGTACCTAGCCGCGCAGTCCGAGGTGCCAATGCGCGAAATGCGTAGCCGTGGGCTCGAGGAGTCGACACTCGATGTATGTAGTCGTGCAGTCGAAGGCGCCGATGCACAAAATGCTTAGGTGAGGGTCCGAGAGGTCCGCGCACTATGTACTTTGATCGCCGAGTTGGAGACTCCTATGCGCGATATGCTTAGCAGCGGGTCCGAGGATTGCGTGCGCGATGTGCTTGATCATGAATTCCGAAACACGAAGTGCTGGAAGGCTTAGCCGTGTGTCCCGATTCCGCGCGCCAATCTTGGTCGAGATGTTCGCGTCGGCGATACTCGGTATGCTTAGCCGCGGGTCTGAGACGTCCACAAACGTAGGGATCGGCTACGCTACTGCGATGTCCGCGTAGCACCCGTTTTGACACGTTGAGATTATGGCGAGTGGAGACTTCCATACTCGCGAGGTGCAAAGAGCCAAGCAGACGACGTGTGCGCCAGAAAAATGGCAAACCGCCATAGTGTCACGTGGCAGGCGCGGCCAATCGCAGACTCCAGCACGACCTTCAATCATTTGCTTTTTGTATGCTTGTTTCTGTATGGAGGAGGTAGCTGAAGTGGCAAATTTGAAGACTGAGAAATGCGCTTTCCAACGAGACCAAGATGGTGGCGCTCGATTGCGCCGTTCCGGAGATATTGGGGCATGAAAAATGATGTTTTTTCTTTATTTCCGCGAAATTCGCCACCTTGGCTGATAAAACAAATTTTTTCAAGCACTTTTACGTGGTTTACAGTGATATTTCAGAATCAGATAGAAAAAGAAATAAAAATTGAAAATGTGATCTTCAAAAATTCAATTTTTTTGGCCATTTTTCGCGATGCAAAAGCCGCGTCCCCCTTCAAGGACCCTGAGCACGGAACAAGTGGTTGATGTGTTGCTGCACGCACTTTCGCTTACGTGCTAACAAGTCCGCCTGTATTTATGTCAGTTTCGAGTTTCACTGTACGCCAATGCAAGGACTGCAAAGGCTTGAGTCAGATCCACATGAGGAAGGCTCCGGAGTCCACAGCACATCATCTGAATCACTGTTTGACAGTGAGAGAACTTGCTCAGTTATTTTGTCATCGTTCAATTAGGCACACAACAAAACCGTACTGTTGATATCTGTAGTCTTCAAACCTAATGACGGCAGGAATCAGCACACCACAGCCTAGCATGTCATCAATGATATCCACATTTGAGCTCGTTGTGCTAGGCGGCAGTTCAGCCTCTTCAGTTGCAGAGTCTAGCTCATTTGGACTGCAACTCAAGACTGATTTGGAGTTGGACTGCGAGGGCACTGTTGGTGCCATCTGATGCGGCCAAGCGATAGACCTTTGCACCGAAAGCCTCGAACCAGAAAGTCGGAAACGGATATCAGGCCCCCGGTAGCGAGAGTAGCTAGCGTCTCATAGTTGCCCTCTCTTGCTGGACTGTCACGCACGCAGTTCCCGCATTGACTGCACGACGTTTTCGCGGTATTAAGCTTATCCGCACCAGCTATGCGAACGTCCGGGCAACACTGCGCTGTGTACAGTTGTTCGAACAAGAAGAAGAAGCGCAGTGCAGCACGCACAATGTTCTGCAAGAGGACTGCGGCTGCAACGTGTACCTGTTGTATCGGTTTTCTGCCAACGCGGTACTGAAGCATCGCTGGATTAGCGCTGTAAATCGTAAAGCAGGAGACACACGGTACGATTCGGCGTCTGATCGGACGTGCGGCACCGCATGCTCCGGCATGCGGCATACGACGATTCGGGGCACACGGTGTCTGCATCCGAAAGATCGAGCTCTGCCCAGATACAGCCCCCCAGCTTCACTTCATACCCCGTCGAGAAACGCAATATAAACAACTCCGCACAACACTGCTTCGCTTTACGCGAACGCTACCAATAAAATTATGCCCCTGCGAGTGACGGAACACTTCACGACGGCGCGTTGTCCACTGACAGCTCCGCCAACAGCAAGTGATAGGGCCGGTAGGCCTAGCTAGGCGGACGCTGCGGCCGACGGCGCTTGCGATCCAACGCGAGCTCGTCAAAGAGCGCTTATTTTTGCCAAAACAATTAACACTGTACACTTAGGTTGCCCGTAATTAAATACAATTGGTTTACTCGACGCCGTCGTTGCGAAGGGCAAACGTGCAAGCGAAGCGAGCAGCCTCGCCCAGACGGTCGGTGTGTGCTGTCTGCCCGCGAAATGCCCTCGCGTCGCGGCTCCCGATCTCGCCAGTAGCTGGGTGCTAGTGTACTAGGCGCATAACAGGCACACGTTCGAGATAATTTTACTAAATTCGTAACTATTTCGTGTCGGAAACAAACTGCAGCAGGCAAGTAAAAAACGACGGTGCGGTTGTCGGACAATGAAAATCTGCCCGGTTTGTCGCACGCCGGACTTCCGATCCGGCACTTCGGCACGGCAAAACACCTTGATTCCGGCTGCCGTTCTTGCGTGTCGGCCACCAGATCGGACCGTGTGTCTCCCGCTTAAGGGATTCGTCCCTACAGAGTTGTCGCGCTTCTGCTCGGTTCATTTTATCGACGGGGAGCGGACATCAGAGAATCCAGAGCCGATGCTTCAGCTCGGATACGCGAGGAAGGTAAGACGCGCTGTGTGTGTCTCCATCGTCAGCGCCTAATGTTTAGATGGGCCATAAATTTGCAAATATGAGCCAACAAGGTCAAGTTTTGGCCTTGTTTGCTCAAGGCGGCAAGCCGACAGTGGCTGACGTCGACGCCATTCCGCAATCGCACGGACTCAAAACAATCGCACGGGCGCTCAAAACAGGAAAGTATGCACCTTAATGCGTAAAGAGACACCGCTTAACACTGGTGATACTTGCACTAAAGGTCCAAAACGACGCTGAGGAGACTTAAGACACGGAGAATCATAGGTGAAAGCAGCTGCAGCGCTGAGCTGATGCTTCCCGGCGCCATCCGACAGTCGCGTGCAGTCGTACGGCCGCTGCCAGCGGGAAAGTTTCCGTCTCGATGCGTAGCCGAGGCCTCTCGACACTGGTGAAAATAGCACGAAAGTGGCAAGACGACTCTGTGAAGGCCCAAGATACGGAGCAACAGAGATGTAGATAGCAACCAACGTTTTTAGATCTGTTTGTTGATAGGAACAGCAGCGCTGAGCCGGCTGAGGCTGAGCAACGACAGTCCAGTATGGTGTCGCCGCCAAGCAGACGCTAGGCGGCGCCAGTAGTCCAAATATGGTGGCGCCCATGGAAGCCTCAGTGCAAAGGTCTATAACTTCACGCGAAAGACTTCTTAGAGACAGCAGAGCGCTGTCTGGAACGCAAACTAAAGAAAGAAGCACAGCATAGAAGAACACTGTCCACAAGGCAAACTCAACACACATAATGGCGATAGCAGGCCACGCGCCGGAAAAAAATGTGATAATCGCGATATTGATGCGACCTCACAATTCAGGGAAAGCCTCCAAGACTGCCAAGTTGCGGTTAAATCTCAGAGGCGTAGAGCGGCGACCAAGCGACCAATGACATTGCATAGGCTTGGTAGACCTAGAGGTGGGAGACCTCGCCCCATCATTATGAAGCTCCTACATTTTCGCGAAAAGATTAGTGCTCTAAAGAATGGCTATAAGCTAAAAGGGTCTCAGTGGCGCTTATCTGAAGATTTTTCTTCAAACGTACGATCTATCAGTAAAAAACTATGGGAAGCTACAGCACAATTCCGTAACAACGGTTCAGTGGTACACCTCAGGTACGGCCATGCGTTTGTTGATAATCAGCTCTACAATTGGGATGTTTCCAACTCTCTTGTAAAAGCTCCTGACCGCACCACTCACCATCATTTACCACTCTCCCAGGGGAACAATCCTCGACTTAACAATGACAAGTACGATAAACTTTGTATATTAAATCTTAATGCAAGAGGCCAATCTAACAAATATTCAAGCTTTTCCTCTTTGGTGGCATCACATTCCCCACATGTTATCGGTGTTACTTAGACCTGGTTGCATAGCGACATCCTTGACTGCGAAGTAACTCCCCCAGGATATAACGTCATAAGAATAGACAGGAATGCGTGCAGAGGCGGAGGCATTGCCTTGTTTTTGCGCTCTGACCTACAGTTTTCTGTACTACAATCCCCACTTGAAATCGAGACGGTCTGGTGCAAGGTGCACATTAATAAAACAAATGTAATCATTGGTGTGTTTTATCGACCTCCCAGACATACCGTAAAAACCGGACTATAGGTCGGACCGGAATATAGGTCGATCCCCCAACTAACGAATTCTAAAAATGAAAAAAATCTTTTTCAGTGGCAAAAGTACCGAAAGACATGACACCCTTACCTATAAACAAATGCGACTCAGCGGGTTGCACAATGGTGACAGTATTTATTTAAATGCTGCTCGCATGTGCACCTGGCCAAGTTTTTAGCAGTATCGCACGACCATCGACCTGCGAGCTCGTCAACACCGTATTAACGGCGCCGAGCAGCGAAACAAACGAGATACGCGCATGTGTACACATGCCCTTATTTTCGCTATTTCGCCGCTCCGTGCCATGATGATAAAAGGTGCTGACAAACACGCGGGTCGACGGTCGCGCGATACTGTTAAAAATTCGTCGGGTGTACAGTACACAGAAGGGCACGAAGTGCGCAAGCGCCACTCCGAATCAGAGCAACACGTTTGAACAGAGTCGGATGACGAGTGCTTCTGGCTGTCCAGTCCATAGGCGCGTGCGATCTCTACCGCTTTCAAACGAATGCATTCGACAACAGGCAGCGATCTTACACGCAGCTCTCGGACGGACTCCGTAACCTTGCCTTCCAGTTCTGCAGTCCGCTGCGATCCGGCCACAAAATGACGTTTTCTTTTGGTTGCTGCGAGTTGTAATACGTTGCTTTTTCCTCCGCCACTACCGAATGCTATTTTCGGATACTCCAAGTTCGCGCTGTGCCACCAGGTTGCCGTGGGCTTCCGCGTAATCAATCGTCTTTTTCTTGAAGGCGACGGTGAATTGACGTCAGCTTCCGCTCATTTCGAAACAAAATGAAAATGCAGCCTTTAATTAATATAACTCTGCGACAGTGGCAACGCAAAATGCCGGTGCCACAATGTTGCCACGCCATAGAATAAAGACATATAAAGAACCAACGCCGCGCTGCTGATGATGGCGATGGCGGCTGTTTACTTCATCCGCCCATTGTTGCAAGACTTCCGTAGTTTTTCCGCCAATGTCCAGTATATAAGTCCAGGGTCGACTTTTCGCGATGGTTTTTTGAAAAAAAGTTCGACCTATATTCCGGTTTTTACGGTACCTCAAATGAAATAAGAGTGCAGCGGTGGCGTAGAGGTAGAACGCCCGCCTCGCGTGCAAGAGGTCCGTGGTTCGAATCCCGTTGCCGGCAATTATCCACCGGACTTTAAAAAAAAAATATTCGCGTGTTGATAAAATTGCATAAAACAGGCCTGGAGTGTGGCCTGATCCCGGTGACCAGAACTGATAACGCACTCCCTCACCAGAGCAGGATTGGCCACCCTGGTGCAGTACTTGGCCAAAACCTCCTATATGAACAACACAATCAAACCCCGGCCCTCAGTCCCCAGCAGCTGTGAAGCAACTGACCTCGGCGGCGGTCAGACCTGCGACGCAGAAGAGGGTGCTAAGAATCACTGGCTCCGGACAGGCCGCCATTGGAATATGAACCTGGCAACGTTTAACGCTAGATCGCTATCTAGTGAGGTGAGTCTAGCAGTGCTATTGGAGGAATTAGAGGGCAGTAAATGGGATATAATAGGGCTCAGTGAAGTTAGGAGGCCAAAAGAAGCATACACAGTGCTAAAAAGCAGGCACGTCCTGTGCTACCGGGGTTTAGCGGAGAGAACTAGGCGTCAGATTTCTGATTAATAAGAATATAGCTAATAACATACAGGAATTCTATAGCATTAACGAGAGAGTGGCAGGTATTGTTGTGAAACTTAATAAGAGGCACAAAATGAAGATTGTACAGGTCTACGCCCCTACATCCAGTCATGATGACCAGGAAGTCGAAAGCTTCTATGAAGACGTGGAATCGGCGATGGGTAGAGTGAAAACTAAATACACTATACTAATGGGCAACTTTAATGCCAAGGTAGGCAAGAAGCAGGCTGGAGACAAGGCAGTGGGGGAATATGGCATAGGCACTAGGAATAGCAGGGGAGAGTTATTAGTAGAGTTTGCGGAACAGAATAATATGAGGATAATGAATACCTTCTTTCGCAAGCGGGATAGCCGAAAGTGGACGTGGAAGAGCCCGAACGGCGAGACTAGAAATGAAATAGACTTCATACTCTGCGCTCACCCTGGCATCATACAAGATGTGGACGTGCTCGGCAAGGTGCGCTGCAGTGACCACAGGATGGTAAGAACTCGAATTAGCCTAGACCTGAGGAGGGAACGGAAGAAACTGGTACATAAGAAGCCGATTAACGAGTTAGCGGTAAGAGGAAAAATAGAGGAATTCCAGATCAAGCTACAGAACAGGTATTCGGCTTTAACTCAGGAAGAGGACCTTAGTGTTGAAGCAATGAACGGCAATCTTGTGGGCATCATTAGGGAGTGTGCAATGGAAGTCGGTGGTAACTCCGTTAGGCAGGACACCAGTAAACTATCGCAGGAGACGAAAGATCTGATCAAGAAACGCCAATGTATGAAAGCCTCTAACGCTACAGCTAGAATAGAACTGGCAGAACTTTCGAAGTTAATCAACAAGCGTAAGACAGCTGACATAAGGAAGTATAATATGAATAGAATTGAACATGCCCTCAGGAACAGAGGAAGCCTAAAAACAGTGAAGAAGAAACTATGAATTAGCAAGAATCAGATGTACGCGTTAAGAGACAAAGCCGGCAATATCATTACTAATATGGATGAAATAGTTCAAGTGGCTGAGGAGTTCTATAGAGATTTATACAGTACCAGTGGCACCGACGACGATAATGGAAGAGAGAATAGTCTAGACGAATTCGACATCCCACAAGTAACGCCGGAAGAAGTAAAGAAAGCTTTGGGAGCTATGCAAAGGGGGAAGACAGCTGAGGAGGATCTGGTAACAGTAGATTTGTTGAAGGATGGTGGGCAGATTGTTCTAGAAAAACTGGCCATCCTGTATACGCAATGCCTCATGACCTCTAGCGTACCGGATTCTTGGAAGAACGCTAACATAATCCTAATCCATAAGAAAGGGGACACCAAAGACTTGAAAAATAATAGACCGATCAGCTTACTGTCCGTTGCCTACAAAGTATTTACTAAGGTAATCGCAAATAAAATCAGGAACACCTTAGACTTCTGTCAACCAAAGGACCAGGCAGGATTCCGTAAAGGCTACTCAACAATAGACCACATTCACACTATCGATCAGGTGACAGAGAAATGTGCGAAATATAACTAACCCTTATATATATATATAGCTTTAATTGATTACGAGAAAGCGTTTGATTCTGTCTAAACCTCAGCAGTCATGGAGGCATTGCGGAATCAGGGTGTAGACGAGCCGTATGTAAAAATACTCAAAGATATCTATAGCAGCTCCACAGCCACCGTAGTCCTCCATAAAGAAAGCAACAAAATCCCAATAAAGAAAGGCGTCAGGCAGGGAGAGACGATCTCTCCAATCCTATTCACAGCCTGTTTACAGGAGGTATTCAGAGACCTGGATTGGAAAGAATTGGGGATAAAAGTTAATGGAGAATACCTTAGTAACTTGAGATTCGCTGATGATATTGCCTTGCTTAGTAACTCAGGGGACCAAATGCAATGCATGCTCACTGACCTGGAAAGGCAAAGCAGAAGAGTGGGTCTAAAAATTAATCTGCAGAAAACTAAAGTAATGCTTAACAGTCTCGGAAGTGAGCAGCAATTTACAATAGGCAGCGAGGCACTGGAAGTCGTAAGGGAATACATCTACTTAGGGCAGGTAGTGACTGCGGATCCGGATCATGAGACGGAAATAATCAGAAGAATAAGAATGGGCTGGGGTGCGTTTGGCAGGCATTCTCAGATCATGAACAGCAGGTTGCCATTATCCCTCAAGAGAAAAGTGTATAATAGCTGTGTCTTACCAGTGCTCACCTACGGGGCAGATACCTGGAGGCTTACGAAAAGGGTTCTACTCAAATTGAGGACGACGCAACGAGCTATGGAAAGAAGAATGATAGGTGTAACGTTAAGGGATAAGAAAAGAGCAGATTGGGTGAGGGAACAAACGCGAGTTAATGACATCTTAGTTGAAATCAAGAAGAAGAAATGGGCATGGGCAGGACATGTAATGAGGAGGGAAAATAACCGATGGTGATTAAGGGTTACGGACTGGATTCCAAGGGAAGGGAAGCGCAGCAGGGGCCGGCAGAAAGTTAGGTGGGCGGATGAGATTAAGAAGTTTGCAGGGACGGCATGGCCACAATTAGTACATGACCGGGGTTGTTGGAGAAATATGGGAGAGGCCTTTGCCCTGCAGTGGGCGTAACCAGGCTGATGATGATGATGATGAAATGAAATAATGATCCTTAACGCGTTCATCCAAGAGCACAGTTTTGGCTCTTCAAATTTAATCTGCATGGGGGACTTCAATGTACCTAACGTTTCGTGGGCTTCATTATCGATAACTGGTGATAACGTTCCTCTTTCTAGAGAGTTGCTTGAATTTCCACTATCTCTTGGATTGAAACAAATTGTATCTAACCCTACTAGAGAGTCCTCCATACTGGATTTGATTTTCCTAAGTGCACCGCTCTTTACAAGTGGCTTTTGAGTGTGAGATTACGGACAGTATTTCCGATCACAAAGCTGTTATTACTAGTATTAATCTTTCAGTTTCAAGGCACCACTATGAATATACCAGTTTTTACGATTATAATCATGCAGATGATACGTCCATACTTAATACATTAAGCATTTCATTAGACAGATTCTCCCAGTTATGCATTACCAGTGATATCAATGCTATAGTATCCCATTTTGAAAACATTGTCCATACTTGCATAGAGCACTATGTGCCATTAAAAACAAAAAAGAAAAATCTAGACCTTCCTTGGATGACAAGGGAAATACTGCATTTGAAGCGTCAAGTAGCCAGAGCACGTCGGAAGCGCCACATGAATGCCGAAACAAATGACCAGTTCCGCTTTATGAAGGAAGAACTCCGTCAAAAAATGGACGCAGCTAAGAACTTTTATTATCAGTTCACTCTACCTAATTTATTTAAAAATAACCCAAGAAAATTTTGGAGCTCAATTTCGCCAATGAAGAACCCCACCCAGATATTTCTATTAAACGATTCCGAAATAAGCGATCCTGGACCTATTGCTAAAGCATTCAATGAATATTTTCACTCTGTATTCACACAGGACAATGGCGTAATTCCTCCCTACTCCACACGACAACTAACATGTCCTGTGCAATTAACAATGTTACAATATGTAAGCAAGGAGTCCTGAACCTTATTTTAAATCTTGACAACAAAAAAGGCTGCAGTCCAGACAATGTCAACAATGTGTTCCTTCATCGTTATGCGCTTTGGACGTGTCAATACCTCCCACTGATTTTTGAGAAATCTGTATCTACTTGTACAGTTCCTTGTTCATGGAAACGGGCTAGAGTCATTCCATTGTTCAAATCTGGGCAGAAACAATCTCTTCTAAATTATAGACCCATTTCGTTAACTTCTCATGCATGCAAACTCCTTGAACACAATTTATAAACACATTATCACTTTTCTCGAGTCTAATAACATCTTATGCAGCGCTCAGCATGGATTTCGTAGTGGTTCTAGCACAGTGACTCAATTAACTGAATTTACACATGACATCGCTTTTGCTCTTGATTTAGGTCATCAATTAGATGCACTCTTCATTGATTTCTCCAAAGCATTTGATACTGTACCACATCCTAAACTATTACATAAACTAAGCTTTATCCTTAATAACCCTCTTCTCGTTGACTGGATCCGTAGTTTTCTTTATGATCATTCACAGTACGTTTCTTTTAATTCATTCAACTCTCCTGACGCATCAGTATCTTCCGGTGTGCCCCAAGGTTCTATTTTAGGGCCATTGCTTTTTTTGCTTTATATTAACGACATTCCAAGCTCTGTTTCAGTAAAAATTCGGCTTTACGCTGATGACTGCGTTCTCTACAATGTCATTTCTTCACCTAACGATCATAACACTCTGAATCAATCTTTTATAAGTTTTTTTGAATGGTGCAAACTCTGGCAAATGAACATTAACTTCATGAAAACAGTCGCCATGTCCTTTCACAAGCATGCTAATTGCTCATATTTCAATTACTCCTATAAATCCACTTTTATGCAGTGTGCATATGAATACAAGTATTTAGGCCTCCTTTTCACTCCAAGATTATCCTGGTCAGAACATATTCTAACAACTTGCAACAAAGGACTAAAAAAACTTGGTTATTTAACCCGAACTCTACGTGCGGCCCCTAAAAAAACTAAACTCATTACATACAGAACACTTGTAAGACCTATTCTTGAATATGCGTCTACCATATGGAACCCTTACAAAATTTCAGACATCCACAAAATTGAATCTGTTCAGAAAAAGGCGGTTCGTTTCATATACCGCCATTATGACAGAATGTTTTCACCGTCATCTCCTCTGAATATGCTTGGTTTAACCTCTCTTTCCCACCGTCGTCACATTAATTCTCTGAAACTTCTACACTCTCTATTTTACTCTCCACATTATGCTTCCCCTAACACATATTTGACCCGTGCAAGGCCCCTAATCACGAGAAACAGCAATGACTTAAACTTATCCGTCTTTTATGCTCGCACCAACACTTTTAAATACAGTTTTTTTCCTCGGACAATTGAACTCTGGAATGACCTGCCTGGTGCCATCCGTTCTTTACCACATAGAGAATTTGGGGATGCCATTGAATGCTCTCCCATTTAGTCATGTCACTCACGTATGGTTCTTTTGTATAGTGATTTTCTTTCTCATATTTGTATTCACCCACTCCTGCAATAGCCCTTGTGGGCTGCAGTATTTGTAAATAAAAAAATAAATAAGGCCTCAGAGATTACCATCTAGAGTTAATCTCCGAGACCATAGTTGATGTATCCTCAAGGCTGCCAGACAAGATAACGGTGGCAGAGTTGGCATGCGCTACAGCCATGGACGGAGTCCGGATAATTGAATGTTGAGCTGGCGGCTGTCACTAATATCGGTCATCTTTACACATCAAAGGGGGACGCGGCCCTTGAAAACCTAAAAATAGCGAAAAAGTAATTTTTGAAAAAACATATTTTTGGGTTGTAGGTCTCATAAACTACCTGTTCTGTAATTATCAGCACCTAATTCAACCGTAAAGTACCAAAAATAACACTACTTCTGAGGCCACCGCGGCCCAAAAAACACACGCAAATGCCGAAATGAAGTCAAACTTCGTGGGCGCGCCATTCCCAGCCCATGCGGCCTGCCCGCGCCATCTTGGTGTCGTTTTGACCGTGGATTTTTTGTCTCTATTTTGCCGCCTTGCAAAATGGCATCGTCGGCACGGTTGAGGCGCTATTGGCGTTTTCCCGCGATGTGATGCGGAGCGCTGATTGGCCGGAGCAGCGCGTTAAAATCTCGCGGGCTAAAGCGCGCCTGCCATTGGCTGCTGCGCGGGCAGCGGCGGCTGCTCAAATCTCACGGGCTAAAGCGCGCCTGCCAATGGCTGCTGCGCGGGCGGCGGCGCCTGCTCCCTTTGTTGTTGCCCCTTGCTCTGTCCGCCTCAACATGAGCTTGCGCACTGCTCATCGCCTTGCGCTAGCTTTTAGATTATTTGTTCAGCTTTTTTTTTCGCTAGTTCTTCGCTGCACGCGATGCCGGCAAAGCCCAAGACAGTGCAGATGTTCAGTGCACAGGAGCGCGATATGCGTCTTGTACGAGCATCGAACTTCCCATCTCCCGCAGCAAGTGCCGACTGCGTAGACGCTTTTGAAAAGCGGCGGAACTGTGATTTCGGCTGTCGCCACGAAAATCCCACACACTGAGTGTGCCTGGAGCCGCAAGAGCTATTTAGAACCTCCGCAGGAGCTTTCCAATAAAAAAAGGTACTGGGGAAGGTGATATCTCAAGAACCGCTCTTCAGATTTGTATGCCGTTTTTTTTTATTCTGTTCCCAAATGACTTTGCCAGGGGGTAACAGGCTTCTTTTTTTTTTAAAGCTGGTGCAGTTAATTTATAATAAGCAATTAATTTTTGATGAATGTGGTCATTACTGGCTACATCAAATTCAAAGTTGTCTTAAAATTTTTTGGAGGGGAAATTAAAGAAAAGGGCTCTTTAGCCCCCTGGGATATCTATCAAGGGATTATCACAGTGAATTTCAGCTTCCTACGATGTCCTGGCATTTCTCCAGGCTCTTCCTCAGGCATATACATGAATCACCTAGTTAGACCTCAATAACTCTGGAACTAATAAACATATCTTCATGAAACTTTGCAGTTCCTCATAGTTCGGTGGTGTGAACGTACCCTGAAAGTTTCATCTGGATATCTTAAAAAATAAGAAAGTTCGGTCTCCAGGGTAGCCTCCCCCCTCAAGTCTATGCGGCGATTGGCGGTGCCGCGATGCTGCCCGAATTACCGAGCATGTCCGGATTATCGGTGTCCAATTTATCAGTTGGCGACTGTACAAAGCACCGATTTCAGGGGCTATGGGTGTTGACGTCATTGTGAATAATGATGACAATGGTGTAAGAGGTAGCGCAGTCAATTGGATAGACACAGCAAACCCAGTTTTGAGCTTTTAACTGGTGTCACTATAACACGATGCACAAAACTTATTTTTTTCCGTAATGGCATAGATGTAAGCGCTCACCAGTACAAGACAAGAGTCCACTAGGCAAAAGGTCCCTGAGCGGCCAATGCCTGCACTGCAGTGCACCACAGGTGGCCCTACATCAACATCCAATGCGCCAGACTCTCGCACAGCTTGCAGAAAGGCCAAGAACGCTGCTGGAGACTCGGGCACCCCAAAATCAGGCCAGGTCGTATAGTGTAGGTGCAGTACCACACGCTTCTGCCCACTCTGGAATGACAAAAACATCATGTTCATTCCCAAATTCCCGTTCCCTGTTCTAAATGGTTTAAAATATATAATGCAACTGAAATTGTTCTGTCGCAAGTGTAGTAACCTTTTCATTGATTAAACGCCGAGTGCGATGTCTAGCAGCATGGCAGATGACCGAGCAAGCCAGAGCGAGTTCCATAACATTACAATGGTATTCAGCTCCCTCATAATCATCATCTGCATTGTGACGTCATGACACATGCATATCCTGAGAAGCAAGACTGTAACTAGTACGTTTTACAGACGCTTGTTACAACAGACCATAAACGGTCCATTATAACCAAAGCAAGGGCTCTGGTATGTTGTGAAATGGTGGAACTTCACATATACACACAGTCTAACCTATTTACAACGAAACAAGTTTTAACAATACGTATATCAGATATAACAATGAGCAGCCGATGTACCATCAACTTTTGTATGTGTTCTACGATAACATAAACCACTTGTTACAATGCTCCTGCTCAGAGTTACAGGTTATAAATATAAAATATGGCTACTGGGTATGTGTGCCACAAGTAAAAAATGAGAAATCATCGGGAGAAAAACACACAAGCCGCTTCGCCACACCCGCTTCTGCCCCAGCGTGCATTGCCACCATTGGGGGGGTGCTATCCATTTTGCCAGCCGCGCACCCCACCCCCCCCCCGTACGCCTTTGTCAGATAGCCTGATGAAGGCAATCTGACAAAAAAGAAAAAAGAAAGCTAGCCACTTTGCCACTTTTCCACATCCACTTTCATCCTATACAGCTGCTTTGCCAGACCCACACTTTTTTTTCATGAGAGTGGGTTTCTTTACATTTCGCCGGAGACACCCAGTGTTTCTCTTCCAATTGTCCCTTAGACAATATTACACAGTGGCTATTTGGCAGTAACATACTGTAATGTATACGAATAATAACCTTTCCCCAGCGTGTCCGCAGCAGTTGCAAGGTCCCTACTGTGGTGGTAGCCATATCCAGTGGTAGCCAAGCACAGCCATCTTGGCCACTATTACCTCAAGCGGACTTGGCTACATTAATGATGCAAATCATGATGCAAATCAAGTAACTCACTGATGTTAATTCAATTTAATAATGACAAAGACGACACTGTTTCAACGTGCACAATGTATTCACGAGTGGAAAAAAAATCACATGCAGCCTGTTTTGTAAGCTGCCATTTTCGTTTTGATGCCCCACGGTTCGCAGCAGTTGCCTCCAGTTGTTCGGCTGGTTGACGTCCCGAAGCGAATGCTTTCCCATAATTCCCGATTTGATAGGCTTCTGTTTACATGCGCCGTTGAAATGTGCATTCTCCATCTCAAACTATGCCTGTTTGGCGCACTTAATGTGATACACCTTCTTAACGAATTACCCTGTTCATATGAGATATGATAAACTTGAAAGTTGATATATGTTTGTCGCATTCAGTAAATGCCGTTATTGTTTTTAGATCACAGTGACAACCAGCAAATCTGCTGTGGTAGATTTCATCTGCTTCAGGAACTTGCTCGAAGCAAGTACCTCTCTGGCATCCTATCGCCATCAAAAAAAACCCAACTGAAAGTTAGGGGACCAACAAGCAACTCTTTCAGACAATTTATTTTTTTATAAAACTTGATGCAACCTTTGCAAAGTCATAAAATGAGCACATATTCGTGAACTTTAGAAATAATTCGGAAGTGGCAGGTATCAATTTTGACTATCTGGGGTTGACTTGCCGCAAATGCTGTGAAGGCACAATTTAATCACTGTGGACATTGTCACTGACACTCTAAAGAAAGCCAAACAAATATTCACAATGCTAGCCATGAAATGAGGCTCCAATCAGTGAAATTACCCAAATATTTCTAAAACAACCTTCAGGCTTGCTTTGTTTGTATATACATAAGTGATCAAAAGGCAACTGTATTAAAAACACAGTTGAATGATTCAACATCCACTGTCTTAAAGCACTTGATATTTTTATGGTTATTTGTGATGCTATCCACTTATTATATGTCATTCTAAAAACCTGAAATTTTATTGAGGTTCCCGTAGTATCACCACAGAACTGTTGCACATAAATATTCCCTACCTCAAATCAAAAACCAATTTAGCTACCATGTTATAACAATCCCTTAATGTCGCCAGAATCCAACCAGAACAGATTATTGCCATTAGAAAAAAAAAGGGGGGGGGGGTCTCCAAAATATAGAACCCAGAAACTTTAAGCATCATAAACAGCAACCTACATAAATCACACTGCAGAACAAAGGCCTCACTCCGAGATGTCCACGTACACCTGCCCTGCATCAACTTAGCCCATGTTATGCTTGAAGACTTCTTTATCTAGTCCACCCATCTAACCTTCTGCCTCCCGTAAGAGTATTTCACTTTTCTGGGCACCATTTAGCTGCTTTAATAGGCCAATGTTGTGCATAAGCTGCCTAACTAAAAAAATCAGCCAACTGAACTTTACTGCCAATCCACACTGTGATCTACCTTTTATTAACGTTATGCCACTAATTTTATGTTCAATTACCGATTGCGTAGTCCTAAACTCCCTTTCACATTTCAATTCTGTAACTTTTGGCCCATTAAGGTTAGTTCTGGGAGAATACCAGCTGGACAACGATCCTGTAGTTCTGAGATATAAAAAGCCAAGTGGTTGATTATCCTCACCTCAAGGTCAGTAAGCATGAGTTCTCGGACAGTGTAGTTGGTGGCTGGCTTTTCCCCAAGAAAGGCCACTTTGAGTCCTACACCAGTGAGAACAAGCTCTTCATCCTGGCTCATTGGCCAGTACTGATGGCACTTTACCTGCAGCCATGAAAGTTATCATGGGTTAAATTACAAGGAGCAAATAAAGAGTACTCCCTGTTTGTGCCCCGAGCCATGTGCAACAGAAAACCAAGTAGGAAAACTGAAATGAGAACACCTAAATCCCAAAATTGTGCTTCACGTAGGTCACACATTAGAACAATTTGTAACTTTTATCATGCAGCACACACCAATTTTTGCAACAAATACTAACATTCTGCTCGTCACACATCAAGAGAACCCAAATTTTTACATTTGTTTACAACTGCACTGCACACATACCATGTGCTCACTTTACAGCCAATCAGCAAATGAAACACAAAAATACAAACGCAGCACATTTAGGGTTCCCTATGCAGTGGTGCACTGGGAAAATTGGAGGGGTACCTTAGAGGATGTGAAACCATGTATGACACTCATGATTTCCTTACCTCTAGAGCAACACAGTCAAATTTTATTAATTAGACCTCAGTAGGTCATGAGAAAAGAAGCTTCAATTTCATAGGTGAATGGGTGTTCATGGTTGATTTAAACAAAGAGTTCCAAACGGCTTGACAAAACTCCTTGAAGCATTGAAATCATTCTTTTATTCTGCTGCAGCACTCCTAAAGATTTCAAGGGTGTTGTCAATGTGTTGAAAGTGAATTTTCAAGCACAGTGCAGGTTTGTGCTAGTTCTAGTTCGTCAGAGATGTTTAGAAAAACAGTGCAAATATTTAAGACTTGAAATGTGCAAGCGACGTAACATAGCATGCACATCATGTTGAATTTTGGTGCCTTTCGGTCGTATCACTAATCTTTATTTTTTCATTTTCTCATTTTTAATGCTTTTTCTTTTTAACTGTTACAGGTGTTTTGTAGCTTTCCTGTGAATTATATAAAAGCATGCAGTTAGAAAAGAATAAACCAGTTGAAAGTCAGTGAAGTGTTTGTACTTTTTTTTTTCTGGTATCTTTTTTTTTTTCTCTTGTGTCTGGCGTCTCTGGTGACTGTTAGTCTTAAACTTTCAATGGACAAAATTGGCAACTAAAAGGGGTATAGACTATAATGCATGGTCTGCATTATTTTTATACTCAAGGAACCATTCTGTCAGTCTTTACTTTCACTGCCACCTCACATTCATGCCCAGCTCAGCCGGCCAAGATTGTGCAGGTGCTATTGAGAGCTCAGAATATGGAAGTTATAGCCCCTAAAGGCTAAACCCCATTGGCGCGATTTTGTGCGCGACAGCGACGAGCGACGGGTTCGCGCGACGGATCGGGCCGTCGCTTGAACAGATCGCTCGGTCTTGTCGCGCGATCGCTCGGTTTTGCAAATCTAGAATTCGTCGCTCGTCGCCCGGAAGTGCTATGCGCGACTAGCCAATAGCGCAAAGCCGGAACTGGATGTACATAACTCCAGTACTTCTGACTGTCGCACGGAACGAGCAAACGATTGAATTTTTATACATGCAAGGATAAGAACCTATTGCAAGACTTTCAGAAATATTTTATGCTGCTTTTTACAGTAAAATACATCAACTTAAGTTAATAAAGCATGCGTCACGCTAGTTTCGGCGCCTATATTGCCGCCCTCATACCGGCAACACTGGAAAGCCGTCGCGCGAAGCGGTCGCTCGCTTGGAGCTTGACTTCTGGGCGACGAGCGAGCGCGACAGTCATCTCCATCGCGTCGCTTGTCGCTGTCGCGTGCAAGATCGCTTGCATGGGGTTTATACTTAAAAGTAGCATGCTTACAAAATGAGTTATGGCCGTTCATGAGTCACTGTTCCAGTTCCCCCCGAGCTTCCACACCTAACAGCACTCTTCTCAGCTCTCTGCAACTGCTGCTTGTCATTTTATCATAGTGATGCCTCTTTGTATTTGTGACAGAATACATTCTTGGCATGTCAGTCAGTACCTTTACCATGGGAGGTTGCACATATAATGTACCCATCGGTGATTGCCTTCAGTTCAAATTATCAGTGTTTTTAGAGATGAAGTTTAAAATAGGCACTTTCCTCCATAAAACAGTACAAGCACCTACAGGGACATTAAAACATTGCCAAGTTAACGGGATGTATGAATGTTCTAATTCAAGTTCACTCCCAGACCAGAAACACAGCAGGAAAGATGGCCGGGTAGGCGTTCCATAACACACTTAGCAGACTGTGAAAGATCCACGAGAGTAGTCGATCCTTTGATCAGCGCATCGGGGAACATGCTAGTAGTACTTCAAGGCAAAAAAACAGCACTTCCGAATACAAAACTCCTTAATTTTTTATTTATTTCTTTTTATATATCAACCATGCATTTCATCCTACTACCTCAACTCAAGACAAATGAAGGCTTGAGCATTACATACACAAAATACTTTGGACCAAATGACCAATTTTAAACATCATGTTTCCCCCCTTAGAGGAAAAGACGAGCACAAAAAAAAGTTTACTTACAGTGTTTTTCTCGATGATACGATTAAGCATTAAAATGGCCTTGGTCTGCTGCTCCCAGACCATGAGCCAAAAATGGCTAGTAGTTGTCGGTAAAGGTCCCTGCAACAAGGTAGAAAGCAAGATACAATCCAAATATTTAAAGGGCCCCTCCAACTTTTTGTTATCAAAGATGTTAAGAGGGTGCCTTTTTACAAATCTGCACCTTCTATGAACAGTAGAACAGGTAATCAAATGCCACAGCTGTCATGCCTTCAAAGCCTTTCTTTTTTGTCATCACTCATACTGCATGGTGGGCATAGAACTATGCCCACCATGCTCTTCACGTCCTCATGTCAATATTTTGTATCGACGTGACTGAGATCATGTGGTGCCACCCTTGACCACACCACCCATCCTGAAGGCCATAGTACTGGCACAGTGGCATCATTTTACACCACGAAATGGTGCCACTGCCCAATCTGCAATGAAGTTCCATGTCATAAGTATGTCAGTTTGCAACACCGAAGCGCAGGCCTATTTTACACCGACTTACACTGCACCATACCTACATTTCTCTTCCACCTGTGAGGCACAATTTTTTTATCATGAATGCGAGCTGCAAAAGGAGTAGCATTGCCTGTTATATATGAAACGAAGTTAAACTGATAAAATAAAACAAAACATGCACTACTTCCTTCAGCTATTCTGGCTATAAAATAATAATTGCCTTAGTTTTACATACATTTCTGTATACCTACATGCCACAAAGTCAGATCTTAATTTTTGAGAACCAAAAATATTTTACTGACATACATGATTAAAGTTTCCACGTCTGTTCTATGTCAATAACTCCTAAAGACAACATACCCAAAGTTTGATCGTTCTGACACGTTTCAATATAAAGACTTCAGATTCTTCTTAATGCGTGTGCAGTGGTGTCACAATGTTTCCACACAACTGGCTGGCTCTGACAGCTCTTACACAGTTGCTGCAGCATGTTCAATTTATTCAGCCTGGTACAAAACCTGATGAAAATGACAACAGTGATACTGTGACAAAATGTAAGCAAGAATTATATTATTCAGCCTTGGCAAATTTATTAAATACTGAACAGCCTTACACAAGGTACTGTAACAGTTTCAGAATTATATAGTATCTGTTCATGGGCTAACTGTTCAACTGCAACAACACTGTTTCTGAACAATGTGTTAGAAAACATGTAAAAAAAAATAAGGCACAGGAAGTATATAGGCCAGTCCTACAATATACACAATACACTTAAAAGCAAAATATTATTGTCCCAACTTCTTCAGAACTGCTACACGTAAGTTTTCTAAAGGTTCAACAAATGGGAAGACAATAAACTCACCTGAGTTAAAATGTAGGTGCGATTAGCCGCCTTCACTTTAACCAGGCTGGCATTAATATAATCCTTGTCCCCTCGTTTTAAGATGACTCTGCTGTGGTCATCTACAAAAAGCATAAGCAGTGATTCAGCCCAATTTCTTTTTGAATCAGTCTTGATAACCTCGGGTAACTTGCAAATTCAAGGTTGCAAAGGAGGGAGAAGGGCAGAACAAAAAGAAAAAAGAGTAAAATGCTACCACAGCCCTTCATCAAAGCAGTTTTATTCGATATCAAGAACCTCACCAAGTTGTTTCTGAAAAGAATGAATAGGAAAAAAAAATACAGCAATGTTGTACGCCTAAATGCAATTTAATGTTTCTGCATGCCAATACTGGATCTCTCTTCACAGGTGGCAGGCACAGAGGTGCATCCAAAGTGATAATGGAGGGCAACTCTTGCAGCATACCGTAATAACATGTTTAATGGCTTATTGCCTGGCTAGCACATAGACAACAAGGGCGGACACTCACAGCCTCCGAGTTGTTCATTCTTTGTGTCTAATGTGCAGGAAAATTTTGGTAATGCAGCACCCAATGCTCAACTTTGGCTAGCCAGACCAGGTTGTACCCATTCTGATTTACCTTGCTTGTTTTGCGTCAGTGCTGAATGACACTCAGTAGAGACTCTTCTGCAGCACCCCCATAATGTGTCCCAGCAGGCTTTACCAATTCTAATAACAAGTTCCCCTTAAACCCTTAGATTTCTAAAGTATTTCACAAGTGCCACATTATGTCAATGTCGCACAGTGTGGCCCCACAAAGTAGACCAAGCTAGGCTTTTATAGTGGCTGGGCTTTACAAATTATAACTGCACTGATATCATGTATGTCACATCATTGGCCAGTGAACAAAAGTCGGTTTGAGACTATTTTGCCTTTTTTTTTTTTACTGTCATCATTTTCAAATGAGATTAGTTTTTGCCATGTGACAGCGTGCTGTGATAATGACATTATTCGCAACAAATGTCATATGTTGAAATTGATATTAGATTTGCCATGTGACAGGGGTATTAAACCTGCCTGATACAGCAAAATCAATGTAGAAGGGCATCTTTAGCAGGGAAAAGCCATTTTATACATTAATTGTTGGCAGAGAACAGAGTTCATTCTGCTAATCCTATTGATGTGACTAAGTGCAAATATGAATTTCCAAATGCATGCATTAAACTGAGTAAAGAATTCTAATGTGAAATATTACTTAATGTTTTTTTGTGATTATGTGTTTTACAACTTCTAACTCACTAGGCTCGTGAATTCTAATGGCAACCTTTGACTATGCTCAAGAATCCATATCATGATTGAAAAAAAAAAAGAAAGATTTGTATGAGACCAATTAAAGTCAAGCATGTGTGAAACTGATTGTGTGGGAACACTCAATCTCGATTGAGTTTTACCACTGCATCAGTTTTACCACATTCAAAAATACCTGTGTAACATTGACATAAATGTAGAGAACATTCATCTGGTACACAGGCCCAAAGCAAGAAAACACAGGCAACAAAGCCAACCAGTTAGCCAGTGGTGATGTAATTGGCACTTATCACTACAGTTTTCACAATGCGATCAGAAGTTCCATGCAACATCAGTGTACAAAAACTAAACACCACAGAATTTATATTTAGCCTTCTTGCATATCACTAACACACCTCAGCTTTTAAAGTGTATAAAAAATCATGTTATGCATGCACGAAGCATTGCATTGTATAAGTTCATTTTTCCCTTCACCAATTTTCCTTTTCTTGCAACTGTGCCTTGTCACCATTCATTAGCAAAAAGCTGTTTGTGACGCAATCATGTTGAAACTTTTAAAAGAAAGAGGGTGCTGAACGAGGTGTTACCTATTCCATTTTTCAACTTCCATACAAAAGCCGAAACGTGTAATACTTATTAACAGCAAGGATGCTGTCACTGCATATCTCGTCACACACACACCCTATATTTCTTTCACTTTGTACCTTCCCCCTAACTCATCACCCTTTGGTAGTCCTATTCACATAAAGAATGAATATCAAAAACAAATGCCACTATCCATTGTTTGGCCATGCCACCAGAGGTTTTGTTGTTGTTGTTGACACCAAGTCATTTCTTGGTTCATGAAAGGTTCCTTCCTCAAAAGCATATGGGGTATGCCATGCATGCGATACCTTGTAGCTTTCGCACTGCGAGCAAGGTAGCTAATGCAGATGTATTTCCCAAACATGTGTATCACATGCAACACAGAAAATACTGCATTCACGCACTGGCGCCAGATTATGCGCTTTAGACGATGGTTCTCGCTCTGGACATAGCGTGAACGCTTGATAAGCCAAGTCACATCCCTCCGTCTGTCTGTCTCCCGCTTAGTTTGTTTCCGAGAAACACGTTTTTCTTTACAATTCTAATATTTGAGCAGAAGTCATTGGTGAAATTAACAATCTCCGAGAATGCACAGCCGTCAAGCGACGTTAAGTTTCAATGCTAAGTATCAAAATAAGGTTTCAAGTTTCAAATTCCAAGTGGCTATATGTGGTGAGCCATCTTACTCACATGGATTTACGTCTCGGTACCGATTTAAGCTCTTGTTATCCATTCGTCTTGCATCTTTACACGTGTAGTCATAGTTGTTGGACTTGTGCCTGATCTTCTGCAACATCAAAGAAAATATGTGGCACAGGCGGCAAAACTGAGAGCCGGAAACGCTGAAAACATCGACCTACAAACTGGGAAGCAACGGAGCTAGAAACACGACTGGCGTCGCGACCACTGAATCCCGAGCCAATTGCGCACCGACTCTCGGTTTCCCAGTTTTCTCAAGCAAGTGCAACTTTTCCCTGCTGCCCATAAATCAGAGTTATGGTTCCAACAAGAAAAAAAAAAGTCAGCAAGCAAGGGACGTAAGCCAGCACTTTTTAACGTCACCAGCGGTCCTTGCTTCTTACGTGCGTGGGTTACAAGCGTTACATTGTTAATCTGTAGGCCTAACGACTCTTCCAAATTCAATCCAACGTTTGAGAAAAAGACTTTTCAATTTGCAAAACAGCTCCTATGAATTGTTACTTATGAAATGAACGGTGTCCTTCCGAAAAGCAGAACTCGCGCTACAACACAACGGCGACAAGAACAAATTACGACAACGGGTTAGTACCTCGGCGGTAAACTTACCTGGTAGACTGAATTCCAAGAGTTCTTAGAATCTATTTCTTGAAACTCCTGTTCCATGCTGAACATGAGTTTCAGGCACGTTACCTGCGACACACGGCAATCAAGACATCCCTGCACAGAATGATCATCACTGAAAATAAGACCTACAAACGAGCAGGCTCTCAGCCTAGCTGCACACAAGGGAAACCGAACATCGCCATGCAAGCAGCGCACGAGAGCACGCTCTTGTTTAGTGTTCCTTCTTTCTCTCTCACTCTCTCTCTCTCTTTTCGTCTTTTTTTTTTCCCCCTTTTTCACCGCGTAGTGCGTGCAGTGCCACTCGCAAGTTCAAACTGTCGGAGTCGCAATGTCTGCAGTTTTCAAGAAAAAGTAATATTATTTATAATACGTCACATCTGAACAATGGCTGAACAGTAAGGCAACGAATGTCATGAACCAATGGGTGTATAGAGGCTAGAAGGTTTTCCTAGTGTCACGACCGAGCCGGCGCAGCTGAAATAACTTGCTATGCGCAAGGCAGATGGCGCTACCGCCCGCTGGCGCGCGGGCGGGCGTATGGGGGTAGTGCTCTCTGGTTCAGTCGGTTGATCGTGTGTGTGCTGCTGTCACTGCCTTGACAAGGCGTTAAAGTGCTAAAGACAGTGCAAACTCTGGCACAGGTTCTCTTGTCATTTTGATTCGACCCGGACTAGCTGTAACACCGACAGCGTGCCGCGGCAGGAGCAAATGCAAGCGTCACGTCGGGCCCGACCTACTGCGCCGTAAAGAAGCGTAAAAACACAGCTTGTACATGATATTGAAACGAGAAAATGAAGCGGGACAAATTGCAGGGTGGAATGTCTTTATTACACAAGGTTCCATGGCAACAATATACTAATGCCTTTCCTTGTGCGAAGTGCCCTGTGCGAGGCTACCGACAGCGCCTCATTTTAAGCAGCATTTTTCTTTTATCGCTGCGCTCTTTGTTTACTGACTTTACAAGAAAATGCATCCTAGTCAAGGCGTAAAACTTTATCCTTTCTGTCATAATTCGACGTCCATGCTCCTCGCAGCTCACACCTTGAAGCTCACGCCCCTGAAGAAAATGCAGAAAGCTGACCATGCTATCTGCGTGTAACTTATTGCGACTGAAAAACACCGTAAATGCGTCTTCAAGCTTTGCTATGAGCTGTTCAATTGGCCTTGATGGATAAACTAAGCCTCCATGGTGAAAATTTCGAGTAAGCGAGGCATTGTTGTTTAACTCGGCTTGCAAAGAAAAAGTGCTGAAACAAGTTGCACATTCAGGGCAAGGAAATCTTTTAAGGATTTTTCTGACAACATACCCAGCTACATAAAAAAAATTAGCCTGCTGTCACTTTTTTTTTTTTTGTCTACACAGCCCTGAGGATCGCTCAGGCTGCTGTGCTCCTCGAGCAGCTGTGCATGCAGCAGAAGCCAAGTTTCCGCCATCCAGTAAATTACCGACAAGTTCAGTTATTCGCGCATTTTTTTTTTTCTTTGGGGATGTAAGATGGTTGCAAGAGGGCAGTCACTACTTCTGCAGGTACCTTTGCTCCTTTTGGAGGCTTTGCGAGGCTGTAGAAAGCCAGGTTGTTGATAATTATCAAAAACTGCCCCACTATTGGATGATCATTGCAACCGAAGCACTGGCACGCAATACCAAATACATTCTCCATCCTGTCTTGGTTTAGGTTTGCGGTCAACAAGTACTTGTATTGCAGGGACGTCGTCAGGTATTTTACAAGCGGCAGGGTGCTTTGCAGCGTTACACGCAGCCCAAGGGCAGTTCCTGCACTTAAAAAGCCGTCACCATGCTGTGCAGCATATTCCTCTCATTTGTTGAGAAAAACAATAAACTCATTCAAAAACTGCACTTCCCTGAATCAGCACGAAGGTCTTTTGATGGGATTCTAGACGACATTATAAAAATTAGTCTTTCCATTAGTTTTGCAAACCGTTCTGTCATGTCGATGTTTCAGACGTTGTCCCTTTGCAAATGCGGATCAGGAGCTGTGGGCTCCTCATCCGCATGAGGATACATTCCAACACCCACAGCTGATCGAACCGCATGCCCCGGGTTGACTTTCTGGAAGCTGCCTCGAAACATGCCTTCACACCAAAGCGCTGCTTTGGAAGAAGGCCTCCGATTTTCTCCTTTGACTTTATTGAAATTTAGACAATATACAGTTGTCCGGGTGAAGAGGGCTAAAGGTGACACACGTGGTCACCTGACTAGGCCCTAGACACCCTCAATTCACGCAGGCACAGTTTCGACATGGTAAGTTGCGAAGTACAATTTTTTTTTACAGGAAGGTTATAACAATTCACATGCAGCAATATACATACACTGTACATTCAAATCAATTTAATTAATTATGTATAATACCTACAAACATGTTCACTTGACCAAGAAAAAAAATAACAAAGCAAGGAATCCTAACTGGATCTCCTATACGACAATAAAAAAATGTTCACATGACAAATATGTTCACTTGAGAAAAAGAACAAAGGAAACAAATTTCTAACTGGTTTATACACGATTTAAGAAAAATCTCTTTGCCTGGTTTCGGAAAGCTGCACAATAGTTGGCATGGACTGCGTGAGTGCCCGGGGGTCTTTGACGGTCTTATTGAAAGTTTTTTTCTTTTTTTGACGGCGGGGGGGGGGGGGGCAGAGTAAGTCAAGGGATTTTCGCTTCCTTGCATTTATTTGTTTCAAAGTCGCTAGTCATTTCTTATGCTGCCTACTGAACTGGTTCAAGATAAGCTTTCTTGAGTATTTGCATCGTAGGCAAGTACTGCATATCGGACGTCGCCACAGTGCAGGTTTTCGAGAAGTACGCTTCTCCATACTGTGTATGTTGGCCAGGTGTGAGAGGCTCAATCGAACAGCCGGGACAAAGTAGCAATTTATCTCGTCCTTTGAGCGTAGCGTTCGTCGAAATGCCTTGAGCACACGCCACAGGTTTCGTCGAGAGCCTTGTCATCTCGCGTTATGTTTCGAGCCCATTCTTGCAACTGATGAGAGTCGCACGGGGCGCGGAACGACACTTTTTCTTTCGACGTCTTGTAGCCACCTTTGCAGAGCGGCACGAAACACGTGTGACGTTTTTTGTCGTCATTATCACACGTGCATCGAGAGGCACAAACAAATCACGCACAAATCCCAGCCCGCGCGCACTTGCCAACTGGCTGGGCGAACGGCGCGCATAGAACAGCGCGGCCAAAGCCACTCGCCTGGTAGCTGCAGCGCCACCTACGCAGTGCATCCAAACTGGTTTCACAGGGGCCCCTTGTAACGGCGGCCGTTCACGACACTAGGAAAACCTTCTAGCCTCTGTAATGGGTGCGTTAAGTCAACGCCTCCTATAATATACAATGCCTGGAACGTGAGCCGCAAACGCGCTGCCCTGCCCTCGACTGTACTCTCCTCCTTTTGGTACGGTGGCGAGCGCCTCTTGCGGCCAGCCCTTGTAAACACGCCGGTGGCACGGCTACAGGGAGCCAGCCGGGAGCGACGTCGGCAGCCAAGTGGCTGGCGCGTCGTGAGCTTTCGGCGGCGGCGGCAGTGGTTGCCATGGGGACCGGTACGGTGGCGCGCGCCGTCCTGCGGCGCATGGTCGCAAAACTCGGCAGAGAGCTCCCTATGGAAAAGAGAGCGACGTTCCAGGCATACAGCTATTAGCCCCGAGAACGAACTACAGGGGCGCTGCGAGCGCCGCTCGCGTGACGTCAGGGCAAGGACTCGCGCCTGTCGTCTGCTACAGTTCGGGCGGTGTCCGGGCGCTTTCGGCGGTGTTTTCGTTTGCGCGCCCTCGTTCTCTTTGCTTGTAGACTTATGGCGGTCGTCTCAAATATATTTTTGCGACGTCTTCATTTGCGGAAATTTATTCAAAGAGCTTATTTCTTAGACAATGCAGCTCTCAAAGGAAACGCTACAGTGCCAGCCAAAGGAGCGCAGACCAGCCCATTGCGGGTTTTTCAATCGACAACCGCAAAAATATAGAAAATAAGAATCCAGTTATGATACCATACCTGCAGCGGTGCATATATCACAGACGCTGGCTATATATGACTTCTACAACAGTTACAATCCGCTAAAACTGGTTTGCTCACGACGAGTAGTTCATGGTGTAATATCGAATTTTTGCGTTTCTTCACAGAAACGCTCAGCGGTAACACGAGGACTTAACTAATACTGCAGTTAGGTTCTACAAGTACAACTTGCTTCTTTGACTGCTTCTTAAAACTAGGCGGTTCTTCACGTGTTTATTTTAAGCGGCGGCAATTTGAAGTAAAGCTAATGAAGGCTTACGTCTATTTACAGAATACAAAATGGAATGTACCAATATATATTCCCTTTTCTGTGCTACACGTTCAACTCACTTGAGAAATTTACTGGTGCTTGTTACTTGAGGAATATACATGACGAATTTGTTTGGCGAACTGACACAGGCTGTTCGGCCTAAATTTTTTAGTGAAATGTGCCTGTTGGACCGCATGCTGCAGCCAGAAAGAAGTCGAAGCGTCAATCATTAGTAGTATGGGACATATTGAAGATATAATTCCCCTGTGGAAGGCCAAAAATCAAGTGAATATATATGCAAGTCTTGTGGTGTTTTCTTTATGAATGTTTGCGATTGGATTGGAGCAAACTTTATTTTGCCTGCAGTAGGGCGAGGTTCTCTTTTATGTACCGACGAAGCGAATAGTTCTCCGTTTGCACAATTAAACAACGCTGGATCGAGACATGGTGAGACGGAAAGTGCTTGAATTTTGCTTTTCTGGGCAATCTAAGCTGCGCTGTAGTAGCTCGAGAATATTTTAGCCATTCCAATTGAAGCTGTAAAAACATGCTTTATGGTTTCAATTCGAAATTGTAGTGAACTGATCGGTTTCACGAACAAAGCGTGCCTCGCCATACCGACAGTCGGTTGCTACCGTTGCGTGATGCTGTGCCATATTGTCGATAAAGGCTACTGAGGGCCACTATGAAACATTTCATCGCTTGCAATTGATTGGCTCTCGATCTTAACAACGGAACTTTTCTCTCAGGTGATTGCTACTATGGTATTTGTGAATTAACTATGTAAATACTCTACATGACGCGCCGTGGTGTTAGCAGCCAAGAGCGATTCGTTTTTTGGAGACCTGTTTCAGAGAGGGGTGAAACTAGCAGCAAACTTTTTCATAAAAGATAGGCGCCTAACTCTTTCTTTTACGTATTAATAAATGGCCATATTTGGCTAGGACAACTTACCAGAGTAATAAGAATCATGATGACAGCTTCGCTGGGCAATGTCTTTCAACACGGGTAACATGCTGACGCCAATTACCAAGATTTTTCTTCATGTAAAATGCAATGTCTCTCATAGCTAAATTCTAAGGGAATGTTAAGTGTTTAGTCAAGCATCGTACACAGCTTCACGTATTGAATTTGCAGACATTTTTTACGCAAGATTTATGGACAGACACGGCGCATATATGCATTGTAAAACCAGTAGCCCCGTTCAACGCTACATAGCTTGCGATATCCAAGCCCCAAATTTTATTGACTCACGTGCTTTAGGAGAAGGAACTGTGGTTCAGGCATGGCAGCAGAAAGAAGCCGACATAGCCTTCAATAAGTGCGGCACGAGCCACCCATGCCTCAAGCATACACGAATGGAACGAGCGCGCGCGGCCGCCGAGCGAGACGGAGCGAGCGGCGTCCTGGCCGTGACGTCACACGCGAGAGGGCACCACTCCTAATTCTCGGGGCTAATAGGAGGCGTTGGTTAAGTTAAGGCGCTCGAGCGCGCTCTAGCCAGCAGAGCGCGCTCTTTTAAACTTAACGGCCAAGAAATACCTCGGGTAACAGAACATAAATACCTTGGTGTATGGATAAACGACAGCAATAGATATATGGAAACACAGGAAAGAAACATAACAGTAAAGGGGAAGAGAAATGCAGCCATATGAAGCACAGAGCGCTATGGGGGTACAATAGGTACGGGGTCCTCCGAGGTATGTGGAAAGGTGTAATGGTTCCAGGACTTACTTTTGGAAATGCGGTTGTTTGCTTTAAATCAGGGGTACAATCAGGACTAGACGGGAACCAAAGGTCAGTGAGTCGCCTCGCATTGGGCGCTCACGGGAAGACTACAAATGAAGCTGTGCAGGGTGATATGAGCTGGACTAGTTTAGATTAAGTGAGGGAAGCTCGCAGTAAAATTGAGTATGAAGAACGGCTGAGGAATATGGAAGAAAGTAAATGGGCTGGGAGAGTGCTCAGGTATCTGTACAGGAAAACCATTGATTCACAGTGGAGGAAAAGAACTAGGAAGCTTACCAGCAAGTATGCGGCCTGTAGGGTGGGCAACACAGCAACAAAGAAGATCAAGCGGAAAGTCAGAGAGGCTGAAATAATCTCATGGGTGGCGGCAATGGAAAAGAAACCTGCCATGGGTAACTACTTCAGAGGAAAAAACGAAATCAGGAAAGAAACCATTTATGATAACTCAAAGGGAAGCTCATTACTTTTCGAAGCGAGATCGGGATGCCTTAAAACACGCACCTATAAAGCGAGATACAAGAAGGAAGAAGAAGCATGTGCTTGCTGTGGTAAAGCTAGGGAAACGACGGAGCATGTTTTATTAGAATGTGAAGACGTCTACCCAGCGGTAAATTTAGGCACCACTGGCCTCCTTGAAGCCCTTGGGTTCAGCGGGAGCTGTGGTAAAGCAAACATGTCCGCAATGGGCATTAGTAAGAGGCGATACACTTTTGTACGTATCCGTCTTTTCTCGTTTCCATACTTTTCTTCCACCAATCCTCCTATCACTCTAAGTGCCCCTTCTGCCACACAACGATAATCGTCATCTGCCTTGATCCGTTTCCTTTCTTTAACGCTGCGAGCCCGGTACTTTCCAGTAACGAACGGCTCGCGCGTTATCAGCATGATAGCATTGCAGACAGGAAATGCTGTCATGCTGATAACACGTGTGCCGTTCGTTAGTGGAAAGTACCGGTTATCATGCTGATAACTCGCGTGCCGTTCGTTACTGGAAAGTACCGGGCTCGCAGCGTTAAAGAAAGGAAACGCATCAAGGCAGATGATGATTATCGTTGTGTGGCAGAAGGTGCACTTAGAGTGATAGGAGGATTGGTGGAAGAAAAGTATGGAAACAAGAAAAGACGGATACGTACAAAAGCACAGTTCACAATAGGGGATCAGAAAATTTGGGCGTGGTAGTTCAAAGCGTTTTTTTTCTGTTTTTATTGTTTAACCTAGATAGACCATTAAACAGTATAATAGCAAAAGCTTGGAGGCGAAACCCATCGCCCCGTTCCAAAGGGGACGCTCATAACATCCATCCATCCGGCTAAAAAAGCGACTTCTGGTGAGTAATTGCGGAGCTTGCGGAGCGCGCTCTACGCGCCCCACCTTGGAAACCATTGGAAACGGTGCGCGAGAGCGCGCGCCTGCTACGGCTTCCGGAAAAATGACGTGTTTCCTACTCTTTCCACTGATGCAAGTCCGTTCTCCTTGCCCACTCGTTCCTCTCGCCACCGCGCAGCCGGGCGGATGCTGCTGTCAGGCGAGATCGGGAACGTGTTGGCGCGCTTTGAACGTGTCGCCGCGCGTCAAGTTCTTCTACCTTTTCATAACAAGAACTGCAGGAGTACGGTCGGCGGGGCCATTTTCGAAAAGCGCGCTAAGTGCAATTGCGGATGCGGAAGCAACATAACATTCGCCAGACACCCCAAAATACCCCAAAACAGTCGGCAAAAAATTGGAGGACGCTTAAGCTTCGCCTTCAAGAGTGGAACGCGACAGCGTTCCCGTCGACCCGCCAAAGGGTGTAAGACAATGGGCTACAGGGCAGCCATCACTTACGAGGCGGCCCGCATCGGACGCGGTGAGCGTCGAGCCATATGGTCGAGCAACGCGGCGTTCGGCACAGCAACGAAACGTGCGCCTGAGCAAGCGGAACGAACCAAAGAACTCGGTATCTCGGAGGGGGAAATGATGCACGCCAGCCAAACGTCGTGATCGGCACGGGCAGAGAGATATACAGATAGTGATCTAAAGAAAGGAAGGACGCTTGATTCTGGAGAGGGAGCAAGGCGAAGCGTTGTCAGGGGAGAGTCCGCGCCGGGACCCGCCTCGCACAGCTCCAATGCGCGCGTGGCGTGCCATCTGTCGGGGCAGCGCCGTACATGGAGAGGAGGGGGTTTTCTGTGTTTGCCGCAAGATGGCTCTGCGTGTGCGGAAAGCGCAGAAGGAATGCAGCAGAAACGCATTTCGCTACTCGTGTAATTGCGACTTCTGTAAGTTACATGTTCATAATTACCGATATACACCGCAGTATAACTTTCCACGGCTCGTTTCGAAGGCAACACCGCATTCACTAGAGGCGCGTTTGTACCGCTTGGAAGCATCGAACTCGTGACTGAGTGGTAGCGTCTCCGTCTCACACTCCGGAGACCCTGGTTCGATTCCCACCCAGCCCATCTTGGAAGTTGCTTTTTATTTATGAAGTGCCTGCCGTGATTTATCGCTCACGGTCAACGCCGCGGACGCCGACACCGACGCCGACGACACCGGCTTTTCTGCGACACGAGCTCCTTAACGCTACCGCGTTAAAATGGCCGTTAAGTTAAGCTCCGAAGGCGTCACACTCGAGCGTGGTCCTTTGGAGTTCGGAGCGCGCTAACTTAACGCGCCCAATGCCTTTGCATGAACATGGTCATGAGCAATTGGCTGGAGTAAAAGTTGCCTATACCCATGCCTATACCGGCCTATGCATAGAGTTACTATACTAACTCTATGGGCCTATGGGCTCGGGTGAAGCAGGCGGCGCGGCCATCTCGTGGAGGGCAAGAAGCGGCTTGCTAAGAGCTTCGCAGCGCTGTTGCAGCGGTTTTTATTTGCTTAACGAATTTTTAATTTCTAATGCAACGCTGTGGGCTATGAGGCGAGCCCTATTGGAGGTCTCCGGATTGCAAATAACCGAGTCATCAGCAGCAGCACCGTATTTTATGTCCACTGCAGGACGAAGGGCTCTCCCTGCGCCCCGCGATGTCCGATTACCCCTGTCCTGCGCCAACTGATTCCAACTAGCACCCGCGAATTTATTAATTTCGATGCACCACCTAGACTTCTGCCGTCCTCTACTACGCTTCCCTTCTTTTGGTACCTATTCTGTAACCATAATGGTCCAACGGTTATATAGCCTGCGCATTACATGACCTGCCCAGCACCATTTTTTTTCTCTTAATGTCAATTAGAATATCACTCGCCGATCCAAACTACTCTCTTTCTAGCTCTCAACGTTATGCCTATTATTCTTCCTTCCATCGCTCTTTGTGCGGTCTTTAACTTGTTCTCAAGCTTCTTTGTCACTCTCCAAGTCGCTGCCCCATATGTCAGCACCGGTAAAATGCACTTATTATACACCTTCCTTTTCAATGATAACGGCAAGCTTCCAGACAGGAGCTGACAATGCCTGCCTTATGCGATCCAACCCATTTTTATTCTTCTATGAATTTCCTTCTCGTGATCAGGGTTCCCTGTGATTAATAGACCTAGGTAAACGTACTCCTTCACAGACTCTACGGGCTGACAATCCTGAACTCTTGTTCCCGTTGCCCACTTATTCATCATTATCTTTTTTTTGTATTCTGCATATTAATCTTCAACCTGGCCCACTCTTACACACCCTCTGTTAAAGTCCTCAATAATTTGTTGTAACTAATTAATTATGGGGTTTTACGTGCCAAAACCACTTTCTGATTATGAGGCAAGCCGTAGTGAAGGACTCCGGAAATTTCGACCACTTGGGGTTCTTTAACGTGCCCCTAAATCTAAGTACACGGGTGTTTTCGCATTTCGCCCCCATCGAAATGCGGCCGCCGTGGCCGGGATTCGATCCCGCGACCTCGTGCTCAGCAGCCCAACACCATAGCCACTAAGCAACCACGGCGGGTAATTTGTTGTAACTCGTCTGCAGTGTTGATGAATAGAACAATGTCATCGGCAAACCGAAGGTTGCCGATGTATTCGCCATCGATCCTTACTCCTAAGCCTTCCCAGTTTAATAGCTTGAATACTCCTTCCAAGCACGGAGAGGATAACATTGGAGAGATTGTGTCTCCTTGTCTGACCCCTTTCTTTGCATATTTTTCCATTTTATCGGTATGATTATACAGCTGCCACAAAGTAGAAAAATGTTCGCGCAATAATTAGCGTTTAGTCAAGTTCTTTAATGCAGTGTAGAAATTGATCAATCACGAAAGCTGCCAGAACAAAAAGCAATTAAAAACTAAAGATGTAGCATGAAAAATAGCAGTATATGCAACGAACATAAGTGTTCATTATCTTCATTGTCATCAGGTGTTTCCGGTACTTTAACATCCTGATTGCATGGAGGATCTCGCAACTTTGGTGGCAGCCCCTCCTTAAAATTTCTTCCTGTGAAAGTTTCCAAATATTGGGTTTTCCATATTTGGCCGGTGCACTTCAAAACATTCCTGTCCACAAACTACTCATCTAATCGAGAGCACACATCACTCACACGGTAGCATATTGTAGTCTAGCTTGTTTAAATTGTATTTCAACATCGGTACTAGCCCGCATTTTGTAGAATGAAGCAGAAACTGCTTTCTACTATAGGAGGGGGGGGGGGGCAGATTTTGCAGTCTGGAGCCAAGCTGCTGATCCGACAGGTTGCACCATCTGCTTTCATTTCGACGGGCAGACGAACTGCATCTTCGAAGCCAGCGCGCTTCTCTCGTATCTCCCCATAGAGTTCTATATATCTGATTGATTGATTGAAACTTTTATTAGAAGGGATGGCCCGTGGCCTAAGGTAGGGGTAAGGGATCAGGTGAAAAAAAGGATGCCTGCCTCCTTCGCAAAGGACAGCAATGCGTTAATTCTTCGGGTGGCATCTGCTTACGGTGCGACCCAGTCTTCGTACGATGTCACCTTTAGAGGTCGGATGTGCTTGTCCCTGAGGGTGGCTGTGGCAGGACAGGACCAGATCAGATGTTTAAGATCGACGTTGATCGCAGGGAAGTTGGGGCATTCCACTTGTGTTCTTCTCCACTTGCTCAGAACATCCGGTGTAATAGATGCCTTAGCTCTTGCTTTGTGGATGAGAACCTGGGCTGTTCTGGGAAGGCGAGTGGGAATGGAAGGCTGCTAGGAATGGACTCCTGTAGTATAGAGCCTTCCTCTTGTGTTTCAATCGGGCAATCTGGTGATCTGGTACAACGACGGATGACGGGGAGCTATAGGTATGATCCAGCAGGGACGGGCTCACTTCACTGCTGCGATGGTCGGTCTCCTCTAATTTTCTCGCCTGCAGCTTCATGGGCCGCCCTGTTCCCCGCTCCCCTCATGTTGTGACCCGTTGTCCAGTGTACGAGAATGCGTGCATGTCTATTGACCCGCAGGTGGCGGCAGGCTTGTTTTATACGGTGCGCTATGGTAGTCGTGTAGGATCGGGAGTTCAGTTGCTTGACGGCCTCTTGACTGTCGGTGTAGATGTGAACCGTGTCTTCGGTGCGCGCCTCACAGAGTTGAATGACTTCTTCGATGGCCAGTAGTTCAAGATCGGTGGCTGTCCAGGAAGCATAGCCGATGTGGCTCACGGCGTGTGCTTGCCCGTTTTCTCTGTAAAAAGCGGTAGCGGCATACATTTTCCCTGAATGTTCATCGTATTGTAACGCAGCATCAGTATACATTTTTGTTCGCGCCTTTGGTGCGCGTCTAGTACACTTTGTTGTCGGTGTGCCCTGCCTTCACCTTTGGTGTTCGTAGGTAGTGGTCTGTGTTCCGTAACTCTTATTTCATCTCAGGGTGAAAGGAGGTGATCCAGCTCTGGCAGGTGCAGGTTGGTGCCATGCAGTGCAGATAGCAGTCGCTGACCATTCCACGTGTTCTTCAACCTCGTTTGATGGTTATCCTTGTGGGGTTTAACCAATGCTTCCATCGTCGGGAGGCCGGAATATCTGTGCAGGTTGTTAGGAATGGCCGTGCGGGGTGGCAACGTGCCAGCTTTCAGCCCGCTGCACGTGTTCCAAGCCCCCAAGCCCTTCAGAGAACTGCGGATGACCGGCAGCCACGTGGCGCGCGGTCATCTCAGGAATGTGGTACTCGGCAGCGCCACCGGCGACGGAGCAGAGTTCCACGAAGCCCTCTGACGTCGGCGCCGGACATCGGAATGTGTGTGCCTATGTGTACGTAAACTGTTCCGCGGAACGGCGCCCCTCTGTCGTCGGCGCCGGACATCGGAATGTGTGTGCCTATGTGTACGTAAACTGTTCCGCGGAACGGCGCCCCTCTGTCGTCGGCGCCGGACATCGGAATGTGTGTGCCTATGTGTGCGTAAACTGTTCTGCAGGGCGGCGGCAAGTTTACAATGACTGGACGACCGTTTCTGTCCACTGGGACTCCGTCCACATGGAACTCGAAGAGTGACGCCGAACGATGACGTCGAACTATATGACGTCAAGCGGAGAGCTTATATAAGCAGCGTTTGCCGGCTGCTAGAGCGTGCTCGTGTCGTGCTCGTCGTCGGGAGCTGAGTGCTCGTTGTCATGCTCGAAATGTAGTAGTGAGCTGTGTGCTCGTAAACTGTTTGCTGTATGTTAGTTTTGCGAGATCCATATGGGAGTCGCGCTAGACAGCCAATGTAACTCATGTTTTAAATGTAAAATCCTGTAAATTAATCCTGTTCACCGAGTTCCTCTCTACGGCCTTCAACTCCTTCAAATGGTGGCAGCGGCGAGATAGTCCGACGACTCCTACATATGGTTGACAGCGGTAGGATCGTCCGACAACTCTTACAAGGTCTTCTATTTTTGCGTGTATTGGTAGGCCGGTGATTGCCCTCATAGCCATGTTGTGCAGCTTGTCAAATTGCTTGTAGTTTGCTGCCGTCAGGTCTTAATGTGGGGCTCTGTACCTTATCTTGGCGATGAGAACAGCTACCGTAAGCCGTCGTGCAACCTCTGTTCCTGCCCCTCCGCTGTGGTGGGTTAGCCACCTGATAAGGTCCACCATTGGTGTCCATTGCTGCTTCAAATGTTGCAGCCATGTGCTTGCCGTGCCGTCCTTGTTGATTGGGATACCCAATATTCTGAGGTATCCTTCTTCCGGTTGGCAAATTTGGTGGCCATCGAAGTAAAGGGTTACGTCGGACCTTCCATGTTTGTCATGTATCGTGATGTAGTGCGTCTTCTCCGGCGAGGGCCTCATGGCTGTTGGTTACAGCTTCTGATCAATTATGTCCAGTGCAGTTTGTTGCGTTGTTACTTGTTCAGCTGAACTGAGCGTATAGGTCGTCCACAGAGTTATATCATCAGCGTACATTGTAAACCAAAGGTTTTCAACTGCGTTTAACTTCCACGTGATCTTGGCCATGACGACATTAAAGAGTGCAGGGGAGATTACCGACCCCTGTGCGGCTCCTACAGAGTTGATGAAGTGCCTGGCTAAATGACCGGGAGATAGCTTAAATTCATATGTCCTGTCTTTTAAGAATGCTTTCACAAAGTTTACAATTCTGGTGCTGCTCGGGTGCTTTCGACTGCTTTGATAATAGTAGGGTGGCCAATGGTATCAAAAGCTTTCTTCAAGTCAACTGCTACTAGGATGTCTGGTCGTCCTCTGCAAAATTTTCTCTCGCGGTTGATGGTGGTATGCAGAAGATAGAGGCTATCCTGTACGTGTGCCCAACTGCTGCCGGAATCCGGTCTGGAAGGGGTGGAAGTACCCACACTTTTCGAGGTGGTGGGAGAAGCGTGTAGTAACCATCTTTTCCATTAACTTACAAATGGTTGGAGTAAGTGTGACTGGCCGCATATTGTCGAGTTGCGTCGGTTGCTTGCCAGGTTTCGGTATAGGTATGACAACGGAATGCTTCCAGTGCTTAGGAAGGGAGCCGTCTTGCCAATGCTTGTTTATCAACTCTAGGAGCTCGTGCTTAGTATTTGTGTCTGCGTTGAGGAGCATGCTCCAGGAGATCCCGTCTTTTCCTGGGGCACTGTTCAGCTTCACTTGCGTAAGGGCTAGCTCCAACTCAAACAAGCTGAATGGAGCATTGATGCCGTCGGAGTTCTCAGACGGCAGAGGGGTGTAGATATCGGATGGTGGCAAATGAACGGGCTGCGGGAAAAAGCCGTATGCTGCCTCATGCTCTAGTTCATCGACAGTCTGACCGGTGCGGATCAGGATCTTCTCTATGTTATTCCTAGTCTTCTTTTGACCATTCATAGCTCGGAAGGTGCGCCACAAGCGCCCTGTACCGGAATGGTGTGACAGAGTGCTACAGAAGTCTAGCCATCTCTCCCGGGTGAGCTGCTTAGCGTATCGTCTCGCCTCTGCTGTTCTTTTTTGCGCAAAGTCAGCAATTTCTTATAATCCTTTCTTGATAATAGGTATTCTTGCTCTGCCTGCTTCCTGTTCTCCCAGAGATTGAGGAAGTGGGTATCTGGTGTGGGGGCATCTGTTGTCACCAGTGTGGTAGTGGTGGCTTGTTCTTTGGCCCTGCGCAAGATGTCCTCAACAGGAAGTTCCTCTAGATGTTCATTGAGTGCCTCTCTGAACTTTTGCCAATTGACTGTTGAGTAGCGCGTCTTCGTTTTCTAAGAGTCGAGTGCAACTCAATCCAAATTGAGTAATGATCACTATACCGCGCCGCGTGGGATAGTCTATATCATTGGCCAATAAAAGCCCTGCCTTTTCCGTGACTGCATTAAGTCTTGTTCCTTTTGAGCTTGAGTTTCCGTAGCCCCATGTTTCATGCGGCGCATTGAAGTCCCCACCTACCAGAATGACATCCCTTGGGTAGGCGTGTTTCAGCTGCCATAACCAATCATAATTTGTATCCTCTGATTTTACCGATGGTCTGTAGTATGCGCTAGCGATGACTATATCCTTGTTGTTGTTACGTATTCTCGCTGTCACAATTTCTTGATGTGGTGTGCAGAAGGTGGAGGTGTCCAGCTGCGCATGCGGTGTGTCTTTATGTACAAAAATGGCGGCTTGAGCTTGTATTTTCTCCTGTCCATAATGAGCATGCGTGATGCTGGGAGCAAACAGAGCTTTGTAGTGATGAAGACCCGGAGATGTTCCCTTGGTCTCCTGCAGCAGAAGAATGCTTGGATAACCTATACGCTCGAATAGAAGATTCAGTTCTGTTGCACAGGCTTGAAGACCTCGACAATTCCACTGTAGGATGTCCGGTGCATCTTCGGGGGAAACAGGCGCCATATTTATGCTGTTAGTAGGGGGCCGACCTTTGCTTTCCGGCGGAGATGTGCTTGGTTGGGGGTGGCTGCTTGTTTCTAGGGCGTCCAGTCGCTGTAAAATGTAATCTTGCTCAAGGCGGAGCCTCTGCTGTTCTACATGAACTTGGCTGAGCTCGTTGCTAATCGTGTCTAGCGCACACAGTTTCGTCATGATTGTGGCCAGTTGGGTAGTTACGTTGGTCTGTTCGGCTTGCTTCTCCTCTTGGGCGTCAAGTCTTTTCCCGATATCCGCCAATGCTGCCGTAATCCTTTCGTTCGCAACCATATCGGGTTTTTCGTATGCCGACTGCGATGTGGGCGGCGGGCATACCTTTTGTGGGGATGGGTTTGGAGGAGCACAGGTCTTATCCGGCATTGGAGGAGTAGAAAGGATGGTCAGGCGATTATCGGCCCAGAATCTAGCTGATGCCTTCTGAAACTTCTCTGCGCTTTCGACTTTTTTCTTTTCTTCTAGTAACTCGTTGAAAGCACGTTGTGTCGTAATCATCAAGGACCGTGCCATCACTAGGTCGGCGTGCGCTTTGGCTATAGCTTGGTCAAGCTTGGATAGGGACTGGTGAGGTTGCTTCGGTTGACTTGACGGACTGCGGTGCCTACTCGGTGTTTTGTGTGGATGGTGCTTGGATTTACCGCTTGCTTCCTGTTGTGGTGCTGGTGACTTCGATTCCTGTCTGTGCATTGCTGGGGTGACTGACCTTTTGTTATTACGTCTATGCCTTATATCGCCGCGTTGGGCTTCTTGACCATACTGATGGAGGCGAAGGCGCCTGGGATGCTCTGTACGGATACGTGGGGCTTGTTGCCATATGGCCTTCTTCTTGGCATCTGACACAAAAAGGCACTCCGCACTGGGTGTCTTGGTCATGGTCGACTCCACCCTGGGAACATACCGGTTGGTTTGGACAAAATGTTTGCATGTGGCCACTTTTGTGACAAGAAAGGCTTAACACTGGCCTGTTCTTGAATGGGTGGGTCTTGAGCGGGCAGTTATAATAACCCAGGCAGCACACCAGTATTGGTCCAACCATGGCCCAATGCTGGCAGAAATTGGTACCAATATTGGACCAATGTTGGCATATTGGCAAAGTGCAACCCAATCCAATGCTGGCCCAGCGTTAAAGCCAAGATTGGACCAATGTTATGCCCACCTTTATAAACGGTGGTTATGCCAATGCAGCAGCCATTGTGCTGCCAGCGTAGGACCAGCGTTAAAGCCAAGATTGGACCAATGTTATGCCAATGCAGCAGCCATCGTAGGACCAGCGTTAAAGCCAAGATTGGGCCAATGTTATGCCAATACAGCAGCCATCGTGCTGCCAGCGTAGGACCAGTGTTGAGCCATATCGTTGCCATTATTAATGCCAGCTTTGAGCCAATGCCCTTTGCATGACGAATATTCTAGATATGCTGGCTTTAGAGCACGCACATATTCTTACCGCAAACATTTTGCTAGCGGCATCTTTTGTAGCAATTGTCCCCTTACCGTCTTCCTCAATAGTAGCTAGGAAAGCTCGACAAAAAGATGTCAAGAAGCAGAATTCATATATGATTGCAAATAATATTAAAAGAATACTGAAATTGACGTTTATGACAGTTTATTTGCGAATAAATTTTCACAAACAGGCATTTTCCGTGGACCAAGATGGGTGACGCTCGGTTATCTTCAAACAGTTTATTTACAGGCACTGCCCTCAGGATAGGAATTGGGCAAGGTGCCGAGGACGGTGGGCTGGCCAGGGGTTTCAGGGCAGGGAGCTGACGTCGGTAGACAGGTTTGTCAGTGCTTGGATGACAGCGGGCTTATCAGGCCCCCGAGGTCCACGATAACGCGGTGGTTTCGTTGATATTGCCACCATATCCCATAGCGACTTCACCATTACTTGGAGGAAATGTTTGCACTGTAAAATGAAAAGAAACATTGTCAGAGATGTTGGTATGACAAATGTATGTGGGAGAGTTTTCATTTGAAAAATCGCCATACTGCAACAATACTATAAGTCTGAGTAGAGAGTTCGGAGGGGTGAATCAAGAAACTTTCTTGCAAGAGATTTGTCAAGTAACACTTCTTAATATTTCGACATATATGGCATATCTTGTACAAGGTGTAACGTAATATTTAGAACAGACATAAAATGCGCAGGATCCGTCCGCTTTGTTTACAGCTCACACCTAGTCAGCTAGCACTTTAAAATTAAAAATTGCAGCAAAACCTGCTGCAGCACAAAAAGCCTAGTTTCAGACTGTGTAGACACAATGCGTCCTTCGTGCGAAATTTTTAATGTGGAAACCGAGAAGTTCCGTCAAGAAACACTAGTAAAAGAAGCATTTATTATACGAAAAGAAAGAAATACTGTCAGCTGGAAATGATGCTTGACCTATACCAGTGAGAAGAAGCGGGGTTCCTCGGTATCACTAGCAGGATCAGGCCGCACGCGTGGTTTGATAAAATCATAGTCCTGGAATTTGGGTGAAATTCAGAGATTTACACGTGGTTCTACTCCAGGTACTATTCAAAGGCTGCAAATAAAAAGAGCTATTTAATTACAGGCACTATACATAAGCCAGGCCTGTTTCAGTAATATATATACCGCGTGATATTGCTTGGGTGATATAGCTTGGGTGATATTGCTTCTGATAAAACTTATAACATGCGCAAAACAAATGCACTCACCATTGTATGATCCATGCTTCTTTGTATCCGAGTTCATCCCACATCGAAGACGGTGGCCACGAGCGCCGACTTTTTTTCTAATTGTTGTTTCGCCTATATTAACTCTAACACTCACAAAAATTCGTGGCCATATTGCTGCGTATTTCAAAATGTAGGCTTCTCAGTAGGAATGACGTCCGCAAGCGAGCATTTTTCACGAGAGGAGTGCGCTGGCAAGAACGGACGGCAAGCACTCAGGCGGTGTTGCACCCAGTCGGCGTGCTAGCGACGCATAGAAGGAAAGAGTGAAAGGAAAGGGTGAACGAAGAATACGGCGTAAACGCCACTTTCCCCCGCTGGACCTAGCCCGACCAGGTTTTGGGGTGGCAGCGATGGAGGGCGACAAGGAGGACAATAGTGACCCCGCCGCTTTCCCCCATGCTTCCGAGAGCACCCAATTCGACACAGCAGATTATGGCTGTCTGAACGCTTGACTGACAGCATTGATCAGGCTCACCTGGGTGCGTGGGGGAGAGGCAAGGGGGGGGGGGGGCTGAAGGACGGAAAGCTAGGCCGAAAAAAAAAATCCGGAATGCGCCGTGCCTACTAAAGGCAATGCAAGAGGTTGTTGACACTCAAATGCCAAAACGTGCAATTAATTTTTTTTCTGTCAGGGGCATTCATACAAGGAGCTTACTACACATGCACGAACAAACAAATATATTAGAATAGGAGCATGATGTCGCCGCAACATGCCATGCATGCTAAACAAACAAACAATAGTTTCACTCATGCATATGCGCTCCATCTCGATGCAATATAAAACGGTTCCATCAGCTCTGAGGCACTGTAATTCTCGATTCTCCTCAGAATCCTGACCCACTAAAGCCGCGGAGCGTACATGCAAAAAATACAATGCGCAGGCAAATTCGCAATACCGTTGCTTCTTATGGAAAGCTCAAGTTATTATTCACGATCAATAAAGCAGCGGCTAAATTTATGCGACTTCCCCTGCTTGCTACGTGGTACACTGGCTTTTCTCTTTAGGGGACACATTTCGGTAAAGGAGAAGTGCAATAATGGCGGTGTACCATTCATGGAGTTGACATGGGAGAACATGTTTTTGGTTCCTGCGCAGTGTGCCTGTGATCAGTGCGTTAGTTTTCAAAACACGTTGTTCAATCTCAGCAAGTCGTAGAGCACTAAAAGCCGACAAGGCGAAAATTAGCTTATTACGGGCCAATGTCCTCCAAAGAAAGCCAACTAGTAACCCATATTGGCAAATCCATACGAAAGTCGGTCCAATAATCCCTGCCTTGTTGAACGGCAGTGCCAATATTGTTTACTGACTGTGTAAAGTGGGCCAACATTGGCTCTCTATCAGAATGGCACAGCCAATATTGTTTACTTACTGTGTAAAGTGGGCCAACATTGGATCTCTATCAGAATGGCACAGCCAATATTGTTTACTGACTGTGTAAAGTGGGCCAACATTGGATCTCTATCAGAATGGCACAGCCAATATTGTTTACTGACTGTGTAATGTGGGCCAACGTTGGATCTCTATCAGAATGGCACAGCCAATATAGGCGCCACGCTGTTAACCTTAGGCCAACATTGGGCCAGGAACCAGAATGGCACTGCCAATATTGGAACCACGCTGTTAATCTTAGGTTGTCATTGGGCCAAGAAGTGCCAATATGTTTCCAACGTTGGCCCAACCTGACGTGCCACCTGGGAATAGACCCTTTGCGGAATGCTAGGTGCCTCTAACGTGACGAGGGCTGTGCTGGTTTTGCCTAACATCCTCGCTGCAAGAACTGTGCCATGCGGGGAGAAAATGTTTTCCATGAGATCCCGGTTGGTGCTACCAGGCTCAACCTGGTGTATAACAAACCGCACGGTGTTCTTTGGAGGTGCCATGTAGCTAGTGACATTGACAGTACCCCACTTCGGATCGGATAGCGTCTTGACTTGCCTCGAAATGTTCACAGCATGCTGCTGTTATTTCACAATAGCCGTGATCATGTTGCTTCTGCTGTCAGGTTTGTAGACCGTTAGCTTAGCTAAATGCGCGTTAACAGCAAGTTTGTTCAGTGCAGTGGCTAGTGTGGCGCGGGGAAATGACAAAATGTTGCGCCTCTCCATGGGCCTAATGACTAGTACAGGTACTTGAAGTTTTCTGCCTTCCGCTCCTTAATAGCCTGCCGTTTGCCTGGTACAGTTTGCCATTGTGTGGCATTGACTGCTTGCGCCTCGGCTGCGTCTGGGGTCTCGCTGTCATTTGCTACTTGCGTCTCGGGTGCCTCCGTGGTATCTGGCCAACGCTGATCCGGCGCTGGCTGCCTGCGTCTCGGCTGCGTCCGCGATGGGGCGAGTTTCGCTTGCTTAGCGTGCGGCTGGTCAACACTAGAGGCGCTGGGGTTGTCATCTCTTTGCGCGGCCTTGCTTTTCAGAACGTCAATTTCCATGCGTTCTAAGGATGCGTCGACTTGCGATGTGGCCCCATGACGACGGTGTCACGTCGAGCGGCCAAGGCCAAGATTAGGCCTAGCGTAAGACCTAACGCTAGGCCCAGCTTTACCGAGCACGTTCCAGAATGTCCAGAATGTCCAGAATAGCGCCCGAGGGGCGCTATTCAGGATATTCCGCCATTTTCTTCGATGCGTGACGTAGACCCGACGTGAATAAAATGGCGCTGATGGCGCCATTTTACTTTCGTAACGTGACGCAAACTTGACGTTTTGCCTAAGAAATTGAAATGAAGGCGCTGAACGTAAGGTTCTCGGTAAAGCAAAACAGTTTTCCTCCGCAGTAAAACTAAAGCAGATAGCTCAAAGCTCATGATTATTCCGTCGAAAACACTTCTCACTTCCGTCGTCTGCTGCGTACAAGCCGTCGTCTGCTTCAATAGAGAGTTTTAGTTTAGGGGACGCAAGCGGCTTGCGTACGCAATAGCTATGGATCATGGTACTTCGCATGCGCGGGCCTCTACGTCTGGGTCTGCGCATCCTCAGTACCGTCGCCCCTAGTTCTTGCGTACGCAAGCCGCTTGCGTCCCCTAAACTAAAGCTCCCGATTAGCTGGGATGGGTGTCCCCGAGAAATGGAATGAGTCATCTTATGTTGGCGCCAACGCGCTTGTTTTCTTCCTTGAGACAACATACACGACCTACTAGTGGTGAGGCGCGCACGTTCTAGGCCACGTTATCGCTATCTCGTGAAACGCAAGTGACTCAGGTATTCCCTGTCGGTCCCTGCGTGGGAGACGCCCACTGCGCGCTGACGTGCGTCCTGCAGGACTTTTATTAAAGTTTTTCCAATCCAATCAGCACGACTTGGCTGGCTGAGAAACGGCCGAATATCACCGATATAGCGTTGCGCGCGCCAAAGATATCCACTAGCGCGACGCAAGCGCCGGCGCTGCCATCTCTTGTTCACTTTGCTGGTTACTCACACCGCGGGAGGAAACTCCAAGGCACCGCCTTACGTACATTCGTTTTTATAAATTAAAAGAAAAACGCCGTTGTCCTAACTTTCGATTGTCCGAAAAGGCATTATTCTTGATTACAATACAAACGCAGCAGTGAAGAGTGGACAACGTTGCAGAAGGTTTGCTAAGTTTAACCAATATTATTTCGTATAAACGCGTTCTTTTAAAAAATGATGGCCCCAAACACAAATGCCAACACCACCCGAGAGCGATGCAAATACTATGAGCACGCGTTATGAATAAAATATTTTCATGGCGCCAAACGACGGGGAAAATGTGGCGATACGCATTCCACTCGGCTGCCATTGCATATGGCTGCTCATCAGCATAATTCGCGCGGCTCGTCGCACCACAAATTATGGCGGAAAATCTCAGCAATGGCGACCCAGCGCAACTTCACGCATCGTCAACATGACGTTTACGAAACAGCCCTTCATGTGACGCTCCTCACGGGATATTCCTTCAGCCAATCAGCGAGCTGACACGGCGCGTAACTTGGATCGCCACCACATATTCGCGATATTGCAGATGCATTGCACTGGCTTCTGTAGGCTACCGCTCACATTCTATTTGAGCGCTAACGTCGCAATATAGCTGGCAAGGACCAAAAAAATGCATTAGTCCATAAAATTTGGAGCTCGATGTCACGTTTCGTAATCTTGATGAGAACGCAAAATTCCATTTTGCAAAACTTCCGCTTCCCGGCACAAATTTCAAAGCACGTGACCTCTCCACAGCCAATCAGAGAGCTAACATGGCGGATAATGGCGGCCGTGCAGCCGCCATGAGTGTCGAGAATAGCGCTCCAGGGGCTATTGTTTATTGCTGTGGATTATTGTTGTGGGACAGATATTCACTCCAAAGGGTGTAACTGTTTTAACCACTCTACACTCTCAGAAAACTCTACACCCTTTGGGACTTATGTTGTCCCACAACAATAATCGTCATCTGTCTTGCCCGCGTTTCCTTCCTTTAACGCTGCGAGCCCGGTACTTCCCAGTCACGAACTGAATGCGCGTTATAAGTGTGACGCAGCATTCTCGCCAGGAAAGTAGCGAGCGCCGAGTTTTCGAGAAAGGAAACGCAAGCAAGGCAGATGACGATTATTGTTGTGGGACAGATATACACTCCAAAGGGTGTAACTGTTTTAAGCACTCTACACTCTTAGAAATATTTACACCCTTTGGGGCTTATCTTGTCCCACAACAATAATCGTCATCTGTCTTGCCCGAGTTTCCTTTCTTGAAAGCTCGGCGCTCGCTTTCGAGAAGCTGCGCCGAGAATCTGCGTCACACTGAAAACGCGCATGCCGTTCGTGACTGGGAAGTACCGGGCTCGCAGCGTTAAAGGAAACGCGGGCAAGACAGATGACGATTATTGTTGGGGGACAAGATACGCCCCAAAGGGTGTAAATTTTTTTTTGGAGCAGAGAATACAACGTCGATACCTGCTCTTTGTCCTATTTTTTTAAGTTTGTGGGAGATTCCATGAATGTACGGGATAACAGCTGTTTTGTTTCTTCGATCATGTACCTGAGGCACAAAGCTGTGAGGATCGGTGCTAAACTTACTACGCAAGTTCTCTGAGACTGAGACAAGAAGGTTACTCGGGTACCCTGCCGCCCTCAACCGAGCTATCTGCGAACTGAAACTAGGTTCTATCAAATGATAACAGGATTTCGTTAGTGCATTATGCAAACAGGCCTGAACGATACCTCTCTTAACGAGTTTTTAATGGGCAGGTGCATAGGATAACAAAGGCTTGTTGGCTCGCGGCTCGTACATCCAGCATACATGTTGTTGGGTAAAAGATAACTTCAAATATAAAAACCTGAGTAACCCATTCACCTGGAAGCTCATGTGTGAGTGTGAGCAGCAGAGTTGCGTATACTGCCGCCATTTTGTTCCAACACTATGCGGTAAAGCCACTCATTGCGCGCGTAGGAGCCGAACTTGGAACGTCTGCGCGCTTCCGCCGCCATGCTACATTATTGCGAAACAATTTTGCCTTCTTTCAGCAGGCTGAGTCCGTCCGTCCTTCCATCCGTCCGTCCGTCCGTCCGTCCGTCCGTCCGTCCGTCCGTCCGTCCGTCTGTCCGTCTGTCCGTCTGTCCGTCCGTCCGTCTGTCTGTCTGTCTGTCTGTCTGTCTGTCTGTCTGTCTGTCTGTCTGTCTGTCTGTCTGTCTGTCTGTCTGTCTGTCTGTCTGTCTGTCTGTCTGTCTGTCTGTCTGTCTGTCTGTCTGTCTGTCTGTCTGTCTGTCTTCTTACGCCGTCATGATGCTGTAGTGGTTGTTTAACTAAATCACCTTTAACTGGATTTAATCGTTAAATGCGTGACATGACTACCTGGCATGACATATTATATCAATGACATTAATGTCATGACCAAGTTTCCTACGTCGTTGTGATGCCATCGTGGTCATTTCTTTCACACTATCATATCAAGATATGCAGGACATACATGCATGACATGCATGACATGAGATGTTATGACGTCAGGCATGACATATAGCATGCATATTATGAGAGGAATGACATGAAATGCGTGTCATGACATGAATATTAAGACATGAATGGCATGGGGGGCATGTTATAATTTTCATTAACGACGACAATAAGGACATGACATGCACTTTTATCATGGTATTTCAGTCACGTCATTCATATCATGCCATACATTACTAGATTAGGCCCAATAGGTATGTGCTCATGACGTGCCATTCGTGTCTTGCATGTGATGTCACTCTTAATTGTCATGACATGCCATGTCATTCATGTCACGTATGCCATGCCCTGTTACGTAGCCATCACATGAATAACATGTGTATGCAATTCATGTTATGTATGTCCTGTTATGCGTGCATTACATACATGTCACGTCTACATTTAATGTCATCCATGCAATGCAGTTCTTGTCATGTCACGCGTGTCATGTGATGCATTACATTTAATGTCATTTACACCATGAATTTCGTTATGTCATGCATGCGATTCATGATGTCATGTCACTCATGCCATGTCATGCGCGCATGCCATTCATGTCACGCCGCGCGTGTTACGGAAGCAGGGCATTTTTGCGATGTTGATGGCATTGAAAGTAACGAAAAGGCGGCGTCGCGTTCGTGAAGTTGGCTTCTGTGCAGCGCGGCAGAACACTTGCCGTCATTTTAGACTATGTGACAGGGCTCGGCTAGGAGCGGTGCGAGCTGCGAAAGGAAAAAGTAGGCGCAACTTCAGGGACACCAGCACTCTAAGAAAAGTTTACACCCTTTAAGTCGTATCTTGCCACACAACAATAAACGTTATCTGTCTTGTCCGCATCTCCTTTCTTTAACGCTGCGAGCCCGGCACTTCCTAGTAACGAACGGCATGCGCGTTATCAGCATGTCATAGCATTGCCGACAGTAAAGTAGCGGGTGCGGCGTTTCAAGAAAGGAAACGCAAGCAAGGCAGATGACGATTATTGTTGCGTGGTAGATATACACCCCGAAAGGTGTTAACTTTGTTTAGAGTGAGGGACACCATTCGGCCGCAGGGCTCTATGAGAGTGACCTAGTCTTTTAGAGCGCAGCTCTCAGGCACCCGTTACCCGTTCCTACGGCGAGCGGCGGCGTCGGCGGCGTAACCGAGCGAACGAGCACAGCGAAAGATGAAAGAGCGAACGCGGAGCGGAAGATGAAAGACGCGAGCCGCGAACGGCGGACATTCAGTGACGTGCGCGCGGGAAACTGATGTCATGCGGACCCATGCGACCGCTCTTTTAAAAGAAATTAAATTATGGGAATTTACGTGCCAAAACCACTTTCTGATTATGAGGCACGCCGTAGTTGGGGACTCCGGAAATTTCGACCACCCGGGGTTCTTTAACGTGCACCTAAATCTAAGTACACGGGTGTTTTTGCATTTCGCCCCCATCAAAATGCGGCCGGCCGGGATTCGATCCCGCGATCTCGTGCTCAGCAGCCCAACACCATAGCCACTGAGCAACCACGGCGAGTGACTGCTCTTTTCGTACTATCTTCTGCTCGCGTCAGCTCTCGCTCGCGCTTGTTTGGTTTGCTTGGTTAGGTATCGTTCGCGCTTATTTTGATTGTCATAGTTTGTAATTTTTGTAATCTGATCGTATGCGCGACGCAAATTGATTGGTACTTTCTGGAAGCCACGCGGGCACCAGCGATTACACTGGAACCTTCGACGAGTCATGCATAAGAGCCAACGCGCTTGACCCGCAGATCGGATTTCCGATGATCGCCAACTCTGCTCGCCGCTATGGTTGTGCTTGAGTGTTACTTGTTTTGCTGGGCACAGGTTCGCCCAATGAAGCGTTAAATTTGTAACTCACAGTTCCGACACTGTGTCGCTCTTCACTGTCACTACGATGACACACGGCAATATAATCATAATATAAAATAGTGTCAGCCAGTTCCTTCTGAACAATGAGCGACGCAACCGGTGGAAGTGCTTCGTCTGCCGCAGCTGATAACTAGCTGCCCGAGCAGAGGCTCTGTGCCGCCATCGAGAGGACCCTGCCGTTCAGAATCAAATTATTTGCGACAATATATCTCTAATTCAAAACACCTAAAAAGCTGCGCTCAAAATTCGCATTACTGAGTATCTACTCATCGGCGATTTTTTTTTCTCCATGCTGGCGCTTTCGGCGTTTTGAAGCATCAGCATCCGATATATATTCGTTGTCGGAATGATAGCTTGAAGCACTTGCTGTCATTTCTCATCGCGTGACACGAATGCTCGTGCTGGAGGCGAGCCGTAGCGCCGCCAACGCTTAGTCCTGCCACCCCAGCCCCTCTTTTCCCGCGGAGCACTCCATCCAACATATTTGTAAGCAAGCCTGATACATTTATTTCGCGTTCCCCAAATACCCTTTCTTGCTTCGGTGTCTGTCACCTATAAGCGTAATGAAGCGCTTGCAGAACCGAGCATTACTTGTTTGCTATAACACTTGTAGTTCGCCAGTGTGTCATATCAGCATGTTAATTGCGTGGTTTGGGGGTCTACAGTGTCCTGGCAACTACGTGCCAAGAAAATGGTCACGCAAGTCTGCGTTCCGTTTGCGGACAACGCAGTAGTCAAGTTTCATTCGGCCACAGTAGCGCAGAATGAAATCACAGGCCAGTCCGTCTTGCTTCCCGTGGAGGCGGCGGCGCATATTTCACGGAGAAGTCTCTTGTCTACCTTTCCACTGGCAGCGCGAGGCATCTGGCCGAGGAAAACAACGCCGCCGTGTAGATGCATGTGTGCCGGAAACCTCGCTGCAATACGGAAAGAGCAGACTTCAGTTAGTTATACACGAGTCATGTGCAGTAACTGTAACTCAAGTGGACGCACTTCGCCATCTGCAGGTAAATGTGTGGACACTTTTAAATTACATTCTGGGGCTTTACGTGCCAAAACCACGATCTGATTATGAGGCACGCCGTAGTGGGGGGCTTCGGATTAATTTTGACCACTTGAGGCTCTTTAACGTGCACCTGTACTGCACGGTACACGAGCGTTTCTGCATTCGGCCACTATCGGAACGTGGCCGTCCCAGTAGGGATCGAACCCGTGATATCGAGCTCTGCAGCGCATTCCCATAACCATAAAGTTTCGTGCAATAATTACCAGAGGGAACTCTGGCGCTGCAATCGTTCAGCCACCATGGGAATGATGGGACATGGATTTGTCTGATCTTCGTACTCGTGAATTCAGACGTGCTTGTGGCCTTGTTTATGACGCTTTATCTGTCTTCATTGTACTAAATTTCAAATCGATTTATACTTTTCTAAGTGCAGAATGCTCTGTGTACACGAACGATCACTACTTAATGCAGCGGCTCAACCTATCGAGGTGGCCAAATTGAAACGCGCCAAGCGTCTCAACACGCTGGCTTGCCCACAATATGCAATACGCCCGGGCCATAATAGTTTCAATATCGGGCTTCTGTGCTATATGTCCTGTGTTCGAATCCTGCCATCGGACAATTATAATAATGTTTATTTGGTTATTGATTACGCACTACTTTGATAAAAATTACAAATTTACAAAGTCGCGGAGCCGTTTGAAGCCAGAAGGACGAAGTTTAGGCAAACTCGTACTGCTGGCTAAACAACCCCCATTGCAGCTCCCGTAGACACTAGCGCCAGAGCTCCTTCTAGTAATTATTGTACAAAACTATGTGCCCATAACCATTAAATTATCGCGGCGGGTCAAAAAATAAAAAAAGAAAGAAAACGCGGACCCATTAAAGTATTCGACATCCGTTTCCTCTTCATCACTTACGACGCTGCGCAGGATGAAGGCAAAGTAAGGTTCTGATAAGATAGCTGCCAGACTCTCCTGACATTTTTATATGGCGACTGCATTAAAGAAAAATCAAATCATGGGGTATTACGGGCCAAAACCACGATCTGATTATGACGCACGTCGCGGTGGGGGGACTCCGGAAACTTGGACCACCTGGGGGTTCTTTAGCGTGCATCTAAATCTAAGTGCACGGGTGTTCTCGCATTACGCCTCCGTCGAAATGCGGCCGCCGTGGCTGGGATTCGATGCCGCGACTTCGTGCTTAGCAGCCCAACACCGTAGCCACTAAGCAACCACGGCGGGTGGCGACTGCACTCCGACGGATGTAAAGTGTTGAAAGCAAGCAAATCAGATGGCGCATGGTTCAAGATTTCAGTGCGACGTTAAACAACTACAGATGCTGTGGCACAGCGGCACCCGAGTTCCGTTTCTCTGGGCTGCCTCCGCCGATTACGGCGAAATACGACTTTCCCCCATCTGTTCTACCACTTCTTTTTTATTTAGACTATACTGATTTAAAAAAAAAAATCACCTGTCACATATTGCTCAATTCTAAATCGTGAACTTAGTTACACAGACAGGCGGACATTAATAGCACGAGAAACCAAATGCGTAATTCACTAATTCATAAAGGTGAACTAATTAAGCTTAACTAATTACCTTAAGGTACATATTGCAATTTACGAATTGGAGCAGGTGAGTTTGCAAGGCACATGGAACGAATTCTCAGGATGTCACCAGTTTCGATACACTAATTTCCGCAGTTTGCGACGGGGTACATTAGCGGTCCAGTTATATTTACGCTTCAATGCATAAAACGGCCTTTTGTTTAAAAAGTAGGAGGAACAAGCGTGCCTTTTTACCCCAAGTTTGACGGCGCATATCTCGAAACCGATGCCAGCCTTTATTTTCGCTCCAACTAGATATGCCTTGTCCACTCACCGGCTGCAATTCGTAAATTGCAATGGGTGCTGTAAAGTAATTATCTAAAAGTTTAATTAGCGATATTTTGTTAATTAATCAATTACTGATTTTTATTTGCTGTACAAGCAATATACGCCTCGTCGGGCCATCCAGTTCGAGGACTACAATTGTCCCACCTGCCATAGGAAATTTTCTCGCATCTCAGTATTAAGGTGCAGTGGGTACAGGGGCATGGCGCCAAACGTTTCGAGCGCATGTCAGACAATTGGCTCGATCGCCTGTTTCATCTGAGACACCAGACTCCCTCCCGTCGGATCCCCGCGCTCTCCACCAAGCACTAAAATCTAACCTCCGGCGGGACACACGCTCCTTGATTGTCCCATGTGTCGGCCTCCTTCCCCGCCGCCTTATAGCCGGACGCAGTAAGTATCTCTTCGGTGGATTTGGGCTGGAGTTTTCCTTACACCACCTGTTACCCGGGCTTATGGGAATCGACAAAAGTCCACCAAGGAAAGTGCCCGAAGTCCGCGGCTCCTGTCCAATGCTCGACACCTGCTTTGGCTGTGCCCTGGAACGCGGGCCAGATGCACCTGAAAACTACACCCGTTGCGCGACGGACAATAAGACATTGCTACAGTTTCTGTACGATGCAGAGTTACAAGCTTTTATCTTATTTTATCCCCCATATGCCTTGCGGCAAATCTTCGCGAAAAAAGAGAAATAATAATAAAACTACTTATGGCATGGAAACTCTTTCAACACGAAATTATAGCACGAAGCTACAATGGAAACTCATACAGGTTTCTATGTGAGTATGTGTGGGTCATTGTGGCATTGTAGGTAACGACCTCGTTGACAACGCTATCCGGTCTGCCCACGAAGGCACCCAGAATATTTCAATTCCACTGGAGAGGACGGACGCTGCAAGATAATTTTAACGCGGTAGCGTTAAGGAGCTCGTGTCGCAGAAAAGCCGGTGTCGTCGGTGTCGGCGTCCGCGGCGTTGACCGTGAGCGATAAATCACGGCAGGCACTTCATAAATAAAAAATTGGAGGACGCTTAAGCTTCGCCTTCAAGAGTGGAACGCGATAGCGTTCCCGTCGACCCGCCAATGGGTGTAAGACAATGGGCTGCAGGGCAGCCATCACTTACGAGGCGCCCCGCATCAGACGCGGTGAGCGTCGAGCCATATGGTCGAGCAACGCGGCGTTCGGCGCAGCAACGAAACGTGCGCCTGAGCAAGCGGAGCGAACCAAAGAACTCGGTATCCCGGAGGGGGAAATGATGCACGCCAGCCAAACGCCGTGATCGGCACGGGCAGAGAGATAGAGAGATAGTGATCTAAAGAAAGGAAGGACGCTTGATTCTACAGAGGGAGCTAGGCGAAGCGTTGTCAGGGGAGAGAGTCCGAGCCACGACAGCTCCAATGCGCGCGTGGCGCGCCATCTGTCGGGGCAGCGCCGTACATGGAGAGGAGGGGGTCTTCTGTGTTTGCCGCAAGATGGCTCTCCGTGTGCGGAAAGCGCAGAAGAAATGCAGCGAAACGCACTTCGCTACTCGTGTAATTGCGACTTCTGTAAGTTACATGTTCATAATTACCGATATACACCACCGTATAACTTTCCACGGCTCGTTTCGAAGGCAACACCGCATTCACTAGAGGCGCGTTTGTACCTTTCGGAAGCATCGAAATCGTGGCTGAGTGGTAGCGTCTCCGTCTCACACTCCGGAGACCCCGGTTCGATTCCCACCCAGCCCATCTTGGAAGTTGCTTTTTATTTATGGAGTGCCTGCCGTGATTTATCGCTCACGGTCAACGCCGCAAAACGCTGACGCCACCGGCTTTTCTGCGACACGAGCTCCTTAACGCTATCGCGTTAAAAGCAACTTCCAAGATCGGCTGGGTGGGAATCGAACCAGGGTCTCCGGAGTGTGAGACGGAGACGCTACCACTCAGTCACGAGTTCGATGCTTCCAAGCGGTACAAACGCGCCTCTAGTGAATGCGGTGTTGCCTTCGAAACGAGCCGTGGAAAGTTATACTGCGGTGTATATCGGTAATTATGACCATGTAACTTACAGAAGTCGCAATTACACGAGTAGCGAAATGCGTTTCTGCTGCATTCCTTCTGCGCTTTCCGCACACGCAGAGCCATCTTGCGGCAAACACAGAAAACCCCCTCCTCTCCATGTACGGCGCTGCCCCGACAGATGGCACGCCACGCGCGCATTGGAGCTGTGCGAGGCGGATCCCGGCGCGGACTCTCCCCTGACAACGCTTCGCCTTGCTCCCTTTCCAGAATCAAGCGTCCTTCCTTTCTTTAGATCACTATCTGTATATCTCTCTGCCCGTGCCGATCACGACGTTTGGCTGGCGTGCATCATTTCCCCCTTCGAGATACCGAGTTCTTTGGTTCGTTCCGCTTGCTCAGGCGCACGTTTCGTTGCTGCGCCGAACGCCGCGTTGCTCGACCATATGGCTCGACGCTCACCGCGTCCGATGCGGGCCGCCTCGTAAGTGATGGCTGCCCTGTAGCCCATTGTCTTACACCCTTTGGCGGGTCGACGGGAACGCTGTCGCGTTCCACTCTTGAAGGCGAAGCTTAAGCGTCCTCCAATTTTTGTTTGCTCGCTCCCACATCGACGCGAGCTTTCTGGAGCTCCCCGCGCGTTTCTAAGTGCAGCCTAGGTATTCCGGACCCTTTGTTTCGGCTGCAAGTGCCTCTCCCGCGGCGATGCAGCACTGCTCTGCCACCTGTAGCTTGGTGTGACATTTACGAACGCTTATTCTTTCCTTGGAATGACTGATACACCAACGTGCGACATATATGTGAGCCTGAAGAAACTGTCTGACACATATAGTGCACTTTCCCTCAATACGATCTCCTTACATCTCTTTACAGATCCCACTAAGGCGACTGGACTCGAGAGAATTTTCTGAAAAGAAAATTCTTGGACCATTGCGCAGAAAGTTATTCGATGGCGCAGAAAGCTGTTCGCGCGCTACTGCAGTTTTTGAGGAAAACCAGCCTCATTGACCTGATTGTAGTCCTGCTGTGCGTCCTAGCATAGGCGCGCAGTGCTCCCTCTCGCCCTCTTTTCCTCTTTTTGTTCTCTCTTTTACTCACCCTCAGTGTAGGGTAGTAAGCCGGGCGCTCGTGTGGTTGACCTTCCTGCGTTTCCTCTCCTTGCACTCTCTCTCTCTCTCTCTCATACGGGTTTCTCAGAAAGCAAGTTTCGCAGTTAAGATATTCCGTGATCTCTTCAGGGGTAAATTTTTCTTATGTTCAAGCACCGCGCAACAAGGCGCGAAGTAAAAATACGGACCAGCGATGCTGCTTTCGTCCAATTGCTTCTTCTCTTATGTCTTGTCCTCCATGCTCCTCAGCACTTAGCACTAGTAAATTACTTAGTGCTCAGTACTACTAGCACCACGCGGTAGTACTGCAGTATTCGGAAAAGTAACGCATTACGAACTTTTCTTGTTACCCATCCTTCTGAGAACTTCGGATGCGGTCTAAATAACTATTTCATATGCCTCTCGCGGACAACGGTTCTGTCGCTGCTGCAATTCAACCGGTAATTCAACCACCACGGGCGAAAGGGGTGTTCGGCGAACGCTTACCGGCCACCATATCCCGCAGTTGCCGAGCGTGGTCGGCGGTAGCGTCGGCGTCGTGCCTCACCACTACCGCGGCCACGGGCGACTCGCCATAGGCTGCGTGCGGCCGACCCACCACGGCTGCGTCGAGCACGCCGCAAGAGGCGCGGAGCGCTTCTTCCAGCTCCGCCGTGGCGACGTGTGTGCCGCCGCACTTGACCAGATCCTTGAGCCGCTCCACCAGGTAAAATTGGCCCCGCTCGTCGTAGTAGCCGAGATCTCCTACACGCATGCGATCGCGCGCGCAGAAGGGATCACGCAGAACCACGAAATAATAATAATGAAGAACGAAACAGCTCTGAGAGCTTTTTATGTGCAAACGCATGCGCCTGTTAAAGAAAGACAATCAAAATAATTTTATGCGAAGCATATTACGAGAGCTCAACTCAGCTCCTCAGGCGCGGCGGTGTCGCCTTGAAACCACGTGACACCATGACAGAGGAGAAGTGGCTTTGGCTCAACTCTTGCAAGACGGGCTGGGTGGGAATCGAACCAGGGTCTCCGGAGTGTGGGACGGAGACGCTACCACTGAGCCACGAGTACCATGCTTCAAAGCGGTACAAAAGCGCCTCTAGTGAATGCGGTGTTGCCTTAGAAACGAGCTGTTTCTAAGGCGTGCGTCTCTTGCTCAGGCGCACATTTCGTTGCCGCGCCGAACGCTGCTTTGCTCGACGCTCAACGCGTCCAATGCGGGGCGCGTAGTCGCTGCCCTGTAGCCCATTGTCTTACACCCCTTGGCGGGTCGACGGGAACGCTGTCGCGTTCCACTCTTGAAGGCGAAGCAGTAATGCATGAGTTGTTTCTTCGTCTAGCCGAACCAAATATAGCCAAGCAACAGCAGTTCACCAGGCTAAACAGTGGTTCAACAACTAAAATAAAGGCTAGTATGCTTCGCATTCTGGGCTTAACCTTACCTAAGCCACAGCCATTTTTTTTGTTCATTCGTTGAATACGTTTTTTTTATTTCTTGCGCTCATTATGTCCGCCTCTTCGGATGATTCGGCTCAAGGACAAGAATTACGCTCTCTGCCACCGGATACATTTAAAACTTCCATACAACTTAAAAATGATCACCCCGTGTTTTATGGTTTCACACCTACTTACCTTCAAAAGTGCCCAAAATGCATGCGTTTTTGGCGAAATACAGCACTCATAATGCGCAACTAAACGAGTGAAAATGAACTGGTAACCTAAAGAAACCAAGGTGAACCTTCACTAATTCACGAGCAGGTAGGTTCACGTTCAGGTGGCTATTATTATTATTAAGTGCATTTCTTTTCCGCGCCCATCGCTACAGGGGGCGTTGACGCCACTTTCACTCGCAACGCAATGCACGTCTTGAAATGGGCAGAAAGGCGCACTCGTATCACCTGTTGAAATATATGCCCCCCTCATAGTTTGTGCTTTCTTGCTTGTCCAAGTTTGTCTGAATTTGATGACGCGGGTAGCTTCATCGCTTCTTAATCTGTTCAGTTAAAAGGAGTATGTTACGACCGCCAGATAATTGTGTAGTTGTTTTCGTGCGACTGCGCTGGCCGACGGGCTTGGCATCTGACAATAGGATCAGCACTCTACACCTAAAGCTTTCGTCGGCCTCCAAAGAAAGTATGTTCTGTGCAGGGATGCGATTTCGACAACCGTACGGCTGGCCTTTTCCTGCATCGCTTTCCACGCTGAAAGCTCGAAACGCCCATCAAGTCGAATGGCGGGGCAGTTGAATATATAGCTCCAAAGGAAGGACAACAAAACAAATTTCGCCCCTTCGAAAATAAAATGACGTCACTTCTGCTTTTAACGGACATGGCGTCACATTATTTTTTCTTCTGCCGGAAGTGTTCCCACCACATACAGATGGCGCTAAGCCCCATGAACCGCCGATGGACCGCCATGTTTTGAACGTATGGGCTCCTATGGAAGCTTCTCTACCAGGTATATTTACCTTGGCGCCACGCCGCCCCTACCCCTCTCTCCCTCCCATCCTCCCATGGCCTTTCGCGCGAGGGAAGACGGCGCGTTTGCTCTCCACTTTCATACTTCGTGCGCACCAGATTGAGCCGCGATTGTCGGCTTCCCTCGCATACTTTCACTCGCACACACAGCATACGACGCGCGGCGACGGTGTTATCGCCCTCGGAATTTATATGGAGCATCACGGTGACGGCGACGGGAAAAAATGCGCCGGGAGTGTCCATATATTTGGTATCGCAATAAAAATTTTGCGTACTAGTAAAGCGCTGTCGAGACGATTCGGCAAGTTTATAGGACGCCGCTCTGCTATGTCTTCCTCACTGAGCATCCCTTCCTTAATGCTCCATCGCACGCCGCCGCATTCGTCGACCAGCCACCGCAAGCTAAACAAGGGTACGCAGACCAACCAGAAATACCAGCACCACTCTCCTCACCCGATTTTCTTATTTCACTGCGCAAGCTCGCACCCACCTAAACCATCTTCTCTTCTGCGCATTCCTCACGACTCGTCGGCCAATAAGATAAGTAAAACCTGCCAGGGAAGGAAATGCGCTATTCACTTTGAATCCAAACAAAAGTCACTTCCTGTAAACGAGGAGAGAGTTTTATTGGGCTGTTGAAACAAGCTTGCGGATTACCACCCGTGCTTGCGTGGGCGGTTACATAAATTTGACGTCAGGCAAGGGTAATAAAATCAGAATTGAATAACTTCACGTTATAAACGCCCGTGCTCAGTGGCCCTATAACGTAAAGTTATTCTGATCTGCTTTTATTCCAATCGTCCGACGTCGAATTAACGTAATCCCCGGCGCAAGCATCGAGCGCTGACCCGAACCGTTGTTTGAACAGCCCAATCAAACGCTGTCCTCGTTTACACGAGGTGACTTTTGTTTGGTTTCAAAGCGAATAGCATTGCCTGTACCTTGCAACTGGTTTTTCTTGTCAACTGGCTGACGAGAAGCGAGGAGCACGCAGAAGCGGAGAGAGCTTTGGCGGGGCCCAGATAGCGCAGTGAAATGAGATAATCGGGTGAGGAGAGTGGTGCTGGTGTCTCTGATTGGTTTGCGTACCTGTGTTTAGCTTGCGGTGGCTGGTTGAAGATCGCGGCGGCGTGCAACGGAAATTTAAAAATGCCGCTAAAACATATTTTCAGTGATGTCGTATACGTGGCCGAAAGGACTTGGCAACGTTATATTGCCACGCAAAAGCTTTTATTATTCGCAAATAATTGCACGCTCCCCGGCAGCTCCGAGTAGCCATTGCCAGAGCAATCCGCGAGCAGCCAACCTCTATTACTCTTGGAACGAGGTAGTCTCCGGCTATTAAAAAAAAATCATTTTAGTTCATCATCATCATCATCATCATCATCCTGGTTACGCCCACTTCAGGGCAAAGGCCTCTCCCATACTTCTCCAACTACCCTGGTCATGTACTAATTGTGGCCATGTTGTCCCTGCAAACTTTTTAATCTCATCCGCCCACCTAACTTTCTGCCGCCCCATGTTACGCTTCCCTTCCCTTGGAATCCAGTCCGTAACTCTTAATGACAATCAGTTATCTTCCCTCTTCATCACATGTCCTGCCCATGCCCATTTCATTATCTTGATTTCAACTAAAATGTCATTAACTCGCATTTGGTCCCTCACCCAATCTGCTCTTATCCCTTAACGTTACACCCATCATTCTTCTTTCCATAGCTTGTTGCGTCGTCCTCAATTTAAGTAGAACCATTTTCGTAAGCCTCCAGGTTTCTGCCCCGTACGTGAGTACTTGTAAGGCACAGATGTTATACACTTTTCTCTTGAGGGATAATGGCAACCTGCTGTTCATGATCTGAGAATGCCTGCCAAATGCACCCCAGCCCATTCTTATTCTTCTGATTATTTCAGTCTGATGATCCGGATCCGCGGTCACTACCTGCCCTAAGTAGATGTATTCCCTTACCACTTCCAGTGCCTCGCTACCTATCGTAAACTGCTGTTCTCTTCCGAGACTGTTAAACATTACTTTAGTTTTCTGCAGATTAATTTTTAGACCCGCCCTTCTGCTTTGCCTCTCCAGGTCAGTGAGCATACATTGCAATTGGTCCCCTGAGTTACTAAGCAAGGCAATATCATCAGCGAATCGCAAGTTACTATGGTATTCTCCATTAACTCTTATCCCCTATTCTTCCCAATCCAGGTCTCTGAAGACCTCCTGTAAACACGATGTGAATAGCACTGGAGAGATCGTGTCTCCCTGGCTGACGCCTTTCTTTATTGGGATTTTGTTGCTTTCTTTATGGAGGACTACGGTGGCTGTGGAGCCGCTATAGATGTTGTAAGGTCGCTCTGATTGTTCGGGTTCTTAAGTCTCACGAATCGGCCTCGTGCTTTGGGTATAGAGAGGGGGTTCACTTCCCCCCATGTCAGCGGGGCGACAGTTGCTGTGTTATGTGGGGTCACAGGCAATGCGCAGGGTTAGGTGACGCGTCGCGGCAGGTGCCAGGCGGGCGAGTGCCGATTCCTGGAAGTCGGTATTGTGCGCACGATGTTGGCAGTCCGCCGACGGGTCACACAGACCAGCCTTGAAACGAACCGCTGTACAAAAGGTATTGTGGGTCTGGCGCCCGAGTCCCTGACTAATTGGAGGCGCCGCCGAGGTTAAGAAGGACTTAGCAACTCTGACTCCGTGCCGCATGCAGTGAGCATGGACCTAATCCTCTACGCGTCCGGAACGTAATCGCCAGCTTTGTTGTTGGGTGCGACTGCCTGCGTGGTGTCTAAGACCAGCTTACCGTGCACGCTGTAGGAATGCGGTGCACACGTAAAGAGTGCATTCGCACGACGGCGTCTTGGAAACACGCACTCGAAGAACTTTGTCTTGTAGACAATAAGTGTGAAGGACAAGGAGGGTCATCCGTCTCCCAGACGGCCAAACTTTGAGTACAGCGGCACTTCGTGGTGCCGGTGCCCCTGCTTCCGAGACATTTGCAGCCTAGACGCCGTTGGGATTTGAAACGGTCTAGCGATAACTTGTTCGGGCCTGGCGTGTTTTGCTGAGCCGGTCACTCACTACGGAGAAATGAGAGGGCAACAGAGTTTTGGCGAAGAAGGAAAAGAGCTTTGTTTTCCAATATGTTTATTTTTGAGAGTAAGCCCATCCCTGGGGGTTGTGGCTTAACAAACGGTTGACTCTGATTGGCAACTGAACCTGTGGGACGGGCCAACGGCCCTACCGCCTTTTTTTTCTTTGTATATTTGGGCTATAAAAATCGGGACGACATGCCGTCCCTCAGACTTGGCTGAAATCAGGATTGCTGATAGATCAGTGAGCCTCCGTACTATGTACGTTAAAACGAGTCTGGGCTCTAACAGTCATTGAGACAGTAGAAGAGTGAGACTGTGTTTCTCAATTGTTCAAGTTTGTAATGTATTTGTTTTACCTGCCATGTATGTAGAAAAGTTTACGTATAAATACTTCTTGTACATCTGACCTCATCGTTTCCTGCCTGCGTTTGACCAACAACTGCCGATCATCGTCCGATAAGCTTCAAGTTCCAACGGTGAAGCGAGGACGGAGAACGAACGAAACTTTACTGATGTATTTCAGTATTTTTACATACGGCTCGTCTACACCCTGATTCCGTAATGCCTCCATGACTGCTGAGGTTTCGACAGAATCAAACGCTTTCTTGTAATCAATGAACTCTATATATAAGGGTTGGTTATATCCCGCACATTTCTCTATCACCTGATTGATAGTGTGAATATGGTCTATGGTTGAGTAGCCTTTACGGAATCCTGCCTGGTCCTTTGGTTGACAGAAGTCTAAGGTGTTCCTGATTCCATTTGCGATTACTTTAGTAAATACTTTGTAGGCAACGGACAGTAAGCTGATCGGTCTATAATTTTTCAAGTCTTTGGCGTCCCCTTTCTTATGGATTAGGATTATGTTGGCGTTCTTCCAGTGTATTCCGGTACGTTCGAGGTCATGAGGCATTGCGTATACAGGGTGGCCAGTTTTTCTAGAACAATCTGCCAAGCATCCTTCAACAAATCTGCTGTTACCTGATCCTCCCTAGCTGTCTTCCCCTTTTTGCATAGCTCCCAAGGCTTTCTTTACTTCTTCCAGCGTTACTTGTGGGATTTCGAATTCCTCTAGACTATTATCTCTTCCATTATCGTCGTGGGTGCCACTGATACTGTATACATCTCTATAGAACTCCTCAGCCACTTGAACTATCTCATCCATATTAGTAATGATATTGCCGGCTTTGTCTGCATATTGAGTAATGATATTGCCGGCAGTTCAGCATATTAATGCATCTCTTATGCGCGCTCGTCACTTTGACGAGTGAGTTTTCGCGGTTTTGCGATGTCGCATGAGAGATAGGCGAAGTGGGCGCCGCCTGCAGTAATGTTGACCGCTGTGGACTAATGGCGAAAAAGACGTAGAATCGTAAATAACTATTTTTGTTTTGTTCGGTCTAATCATGCATAATCAGTGTGTACACGTCTTATCAGATGGAGAGTTTTTGTGTTTTTCGTGATGTCGCGCGACAGACAGGCGAAGTGGGAGTGGCGCAAAAATTTTTGACCAATCGCGGAGGGCTGATTGCAGAAATGGAATAGAAATGCTTAGAATAACTTTATGTTATAGCATCTCATGATTTGATTCCAGGTCCACTTTGTGCCAGCCGAGCACGCTGACAAAATCTACGCCAGCTGCTACAGGTACAAGTCCGCCACTTAAAACCATAGACGGCAATGGCATTTCAAACATCTAACCGTTTGAAATTGCCGCCTTGCCGGCATCGTACGCGTCGCAAATACGCGCCAAATGCGAAACGCATAAACCGCGAGAACGACGACGTCGTCAGCTCACTTGTCTTAATTATTTCGTGTGCGACGCTTTATTTACACGAACGCTATCCGCGTCTGTTCTTGACCCTCTATGCTTCCTCCCAATCGCCAATCTCTCTACCCATAGAACGCCATGAAACAGTCGCTAAATCTGCAGCTATTGCTGTGCTGTGGATTGCACAGCACTAATGTTCATTAATAATGTCGGCTTATATATTGCGAGCCTTGTCTGAAAGAAGCCTACCGGCGCGATTTCGTGGAGTCCCGTTCGAATACGTGTACCCTTCTGTGCACGTGTGTGGGTGTGCGTACGTACCGGTTCGAAGCCAGCCTTCCTTATCAATTGTCTCCGCGGTTTCCGTTGGCTTGTTGAGGTAGCCCTTCATCATGGATGGAATCCTGATGACTATCTCGCCGGGCCGTCGAGGTGGAAGCCGCTCGTTTGACTCCAAGTCTAAGACCTGTGCAAATGCGCATTTTCTGAGCTGTCTCCGTTTCTGTCTACCAATCACCCAGCTAGTACGATCGCTTTTGAAACATCGTCTAACAATTGAGTAATCCCGCTTCACCAGAAAACATTTACACAATCAGGCGACAGTTCGAATCGAGGATAGAATAGCTCTGTTTCAGTTCATTTATTCGAACCATCTTCGCCCTTGAGGAAGGCACGGAACACTGCCCTGCTGCCGTTAACGCCAGCGTCAGGTTAGTCAACGCGGATGACCATAAAGATGGAATAAATCATTGTGTTATACTGACTCAGGTATCAAGAATCTTGAACATGATTGTGGCAAAATTACGAGGTATTACATGAATAATTTCGCAAAGTGATTAATTTTGAAGTGACAATCATATAAGTTTTTCTAACATCAAAGTCCTTTGGAATAATTTAGTCATATAAGGAAATACATTAAGGTACAGACACGAACAGCATCAGAAGCAGGAGAAACTGGGGGCAACGTTTTGAGATGCTGTGTTTATAAATAAAGCGCCCAGAACTTTTACAGTATATTGACCAGCCGTATTTCATTTACCTGCTGGCTTAAACGCATCGGCAGCGTCAAGATTATCACGCATATATTTTTGTATCCGCTTGACTTCGAAGACCAGAGCCGCACAGCACACAAGCGTTTCTAGCTCGTTATGTCCGAGAAAATCGTCACAGCATGTCACCATCAGGGTTGTTGTTGCTACGTCCCGGTTAACCTCCCTGCCTTTCCCACCTCATTGCTCTCTCTCTCCCTCTCTACGCCTTATACTTCCAGCGTTAGTACACATTTACATTTCAGCTATACCGAAGTTCTCTATTAATCGAGTGTTTTGGAAATACTACACGCAAACCACTTGCGCATGTTAAAGGAAGAGCAAAACGTGCCCTAGAAATAAAGTCGGCGGCGCGGTGAATGCACAAAACGCATATCCAACCCCGGGCTTTTTGCATGTATGCCGCTGATGTACATTAACTATGCGTGCGTTCTCTCTAAAGCTACCTCTCTTCCTCAAACAATAACCACATTGAACAGACATGCAGCAATGAGCCTAGCAGTACAAGAATGTTCTCAAAATTAATGGCACTTCAAGTTAGCTTTTAATGTCGTTTTTCCAGGTATGCATACCTGAAATGCGAAAAGAAATTCGTGAGTCGACTTTCGTGCCTTTTCGTGGTTTCATGTCAGCATTCGCCCATCGCAGGACAGTTATTTTGACGTATTCTAAAGGTGACTTTTTTTTTTCGGTTTCGTGTCACCAGAAATGGGTGCGCTCACTTCACGGTGAATGCTGCCAACGCTAAGCACCACGCGGAATTTCTAAAGCAATGTAAAGGTACTGGAAAGGAAGATAAATTATAGTATAAGTCAAATGCTCAAATTACGTACTTCTGCAGAGTTACAAACAGGGGGAGAAAGAGGATGTCGTCAGCTACGGGAGGACGTTGTAGAGTTCTCCGCCTAAATGTATACCTTCATAGGTCTGGTTTATCCATAGCTAAACTCTGCTCTTTTTGTCTTGAACCAAGAATGATTTCGATGCATGATCGCTGCTCTGCACATCTTCATTGAAGCGTCCGGAAGGTTACGCTGCTAGAGTACGGACCGTGGGACACTTTATTTTTATCTTTTTCTTAAGCTTATACATAGGCCCTCTCAAAATTGATGTTATCAGTTAGTTGCCTAATACTTCATTTTCAACGTTTGCCTTTATCCCGTTTGGTATTTTGTTGGGTGTACTTTTCAATCAGTTTAGTCTGGTCAGTCCCCCTCGTAAGTACGAGCCATGTTTTGAGGCCACAACAACATAGGTCTAATTACAGAGGCATGCCAGAGCTATTACTGAGGCGTCTTCTGTGTAGCGACACCAGTGACATACATGGTGTTTTTTTTTTTTAGACAATACAGATTTTTTGTTTAATGTAATGAGCGCAATGAGCGTCTTTGCAGACAAGTTCATCGGTGAGGCGGACATACTTTGCCGCCAATAACGTGAGCTTCAGAAGACAAATTAACAAAAATTTCTTAACTTACTTCTTTATTAGTGCCTTATGGGCAGTTGTCTGAATGGCTAATCTGGAGGCAGTGACATTTCCATGCACACTTATCTTTCAAAAATCTTGAAAATCGCACCTAATTCGAGATATTCACCATTAAATTGCGAACCTCAGTCGAGTCAATAGTCGAGCCTGTTGAGCGCGTCCCGCTGCGCGTCAGACGGCAACGCCGCGTAAAGAAGCGTGGGGCGAAGTTTGAACGACGGTATGCCGCGGCAACTCCTGACCCGACACACGAAGCCGCGCACGCTTACCAAGCAAAGCGTGCCGCACCAGTCGTCACAGGGCGTTTCGGTCTGATATGGTAGCGGGGCCGCCCTTACTGAGCTCCCGCAGCGCTCGGTTTCGATGCCTAGCTTTACTGTTGATATCCGATGATAAATATCTCGAATGAGGTACGACTTTCGAGATTTTTTTAGGAAATGAAGGGACATTAAAATGTGGCTGCTTTCAATTTCGCCATTTAAACAAGTGCGCCTAATTAAAACACTAATAAAAAGTTTATTATTACATTTTCGTTAATTAGTCTTCTGCATCTCACCCGCCGTGGTTGCTCAGTGGCTATGGTGTTGGACTGCTGAGCACGAGGTCGCGGGATCGAATCCCGGCCACGGCGGCCGCATTTCGATGGGGGCGAAATGCGAAAACACCCGTGTACTTAGATTTAGGTGCACGTTAAAGAACCCCAGGTGGTCGAAATTTCCGGAGTCCTCCACTACGGCGTGCCTCATAATCAGAAAGTGGTTTTGGCACGTAAAACCCCGTAATTAAAATTAATTAGTCTTCTGCATCTCACGTTATCAGCGGCAAAGTATGTCCGCTTCGCATACTCTTGAGCAAAATTAAACCCGTTTGCCACACAACGATAAACGTCATCTGTCTTGTCAGCATTTCCTTTCTTTAACGCGGCGAACCCGGTACTTTCCAGTAACGAACGGCATGCGTGTTATCATCATGACATAGCATTCCCGACAGGAAAGTAGCGGGCGCGGCGTTTTCAAGAAAGGAAACGCAAATAAGGCAGATGACGATTATCGCTGTGTGCAGAGATACACCCCAAAGGGTGTAACTTTGCCTAAGACTGTAAAAATTCATCTGCAAAAAACGCCACGTTCACTGCGCTTACAGGCTTTTTTTTTTAAATCTTTATTTTCGAAAGAAAAATATACTGTATACATACGGACAGTGAAATTAAAGGCAGCTGGCAAAGCATGCGCTCCCATCACTTGAGCACTGGACACAGCTTGAAGACGCAAGTTAAAAGCGGTTTCCATAATTCCGCAAACCTCGCAGTCCCACAGAACGAGTACTCAAAAGATAAAAGTGCAGGGGTCCTATAGCGTATAACTATTCCAATACGTTTTTATTCAATTCTCCTGACGTTAAATGTGCATAACCACCGATGCAAGCATCGGGCGGTCACCCACAGGGTTGTCTCAACAGACCAATCAAACACTCTCCTCGTTCGAGGTCACTTTTATTTGCTTGAAAAACGAATAACATTGCCTATACACTGAGCGGCTTGTCTTATCTAATTGACTCACAAGAGGGGAGGAACACGCTCAGGCGGAGAGGGATACGATGGGGCTGAGCCACTGCACTGAAAATCGATATAACCGGATGAAGGGGGTGGTGCTGGCGTCTGTGATTGGCCCGCTTTCCCTTACTTAGCTTACGGTGGCTCGTCGACAATTGCGGCGGCATGTAACGGAAGCTTAAGAATGACACTAAAATGGATCCTCAGCAAAGAAGAGTTGGCAGAGTGAGGTCGTAAACGTACCGAAACGGCTCGAAAACGTTACGTAGCCACGCAAAAAGTTTTATTACACGCAAATAAACCCATGTTCTCCGGCAGGTGCGATTAGCCAGTGCGTGAGCGATCGGCGGCAGCCATCTTTTATTCCTTTCGGAACGGGGCATTCTGCGGCTATTCAGAAAAAAATTCAGTTTTGTACTGCATATTAATGCATCTTTAATGCGTACACGTCACTCTGACGCGGTGAGTTTTTGCGGTTTTGCGACGTCGCGGGACAGGCAGGTGAAGTGCGTGCAGCCCGAAAACTTTTGACCAATAGCTGAGGGCTAATGGCGAAAAGGCGCCGAATCGGAAATAACTATTTTTCTTTTGTTCGGTCAAATCATGCATAATCAGCGTGTAGTCGTCATATCAGACGGGGAGCTATCGCGGTTTTCGTGACGTCGCGTGACAGACAGGTGAAGTGGGGGTGGTCCAAAAAAGTTTTTCGCCAGTCGCTGAGGGCTGATTGCAGAATTGGAATGGAAAAGCTTGGAATAGTTTTACTTTATAGCGCCCCAGAGTGCACCACCACTGCATCCCGCGGATACCATGCAGTGCGACGCCAAGAAATAGCACTTCGCTTGCCTGCTTCGTCGGTGTGTTTTTGAGACCGAGCCAATGGCTGCGTTGACCTCAGACGGAACTCTGAAAACTGAACAACGCGGGACTTTTTCATAGAGGCTTCTCATTTGAATGACGTGAAGTAAGCACGCAAACAGAACGGTCACTATCGCTATTCCTGCCAGGAGTGTGTACAACAGGTGAACAGATCGCAAAAATGGCCGGCAAGTACACTGACATGCTGACATTCGTACTGTTTTGAAGGCGTCAGGTATACCAGCCAGGACAATATTAAACAAGTGTTGCAGAACACTTTGTTGCAGCACACCCCGCGAAACTGCCAATTGTCTCATATGTAGTAGACAGCTTTAGAATAGGGGCCCCAATAGTTTGGGGCCCCAAAGAGTTTTGCAGGTGCTAGCGTTGGCAGGAGTGAAGAGTTTTAGAATAGGGCTTTGCGTTTGCGGATAGCGTCTTGCGCTGACAGCGCCACTACGGCGTCAAAGAAAAGCTATTAGAAATAATTAAATAAAATATACCATTTTATGATAGGAATAGTAATTTTGACTTGCGTGTATTCGCGTTTAATTACAATTTATAGGTTATTCTGTAAGCAGCAAACAATTAGTTGCGCTTAGTTCTGAGCAAACCGACTTTACGTGCCTTCCCCATAGGCGTTCTGTGCCTTCACCAGCCAAGCTTAGCCGTGTTAGGCCTACGAGCCGTAAAATCCACAATCGAATTCGGAATCAGCGGCGTCTAATGAATCAATCTTCATAACACACGCTAGTTGAGAGAAAGCGATAACCGCAGTCACTTCTCCTAGCATGCGAACTTCACGCGTTACCACGAATCGAACACAGTTTGGTGCGAGGTTATAGCCGTCGCTTCGATGGGTGCCGCCATGTTTGCTGACGCAAAGCTTTTGGGGCCGCTATTTGGGCTCCCGCTAAATCGGCGAAATAGCGTTCCCAAAGCAAAACCCAAACGCAGTTTGCGTCTCGCGCATGCGCAGTGGCTTCGACGCTCTTTCTTTGAGGCCCCAAAACGTTTGGGGCCCCTATTCTAAAACACTCTAGTGTTAGGGCTCACCTCGGGACACACAGACGCGCCTGTGTGTGCGTTTGTGCCAGTGCGGAACCAAGAAGGTTACATTAAACTTCTGGACTGGCAATCCCTGCCGCCACTTACGGGAGCGAGTGAAGCCACTGCGGCCATATTGGAAGATGCGAGAGAAGCCGGGTCCAGCATAGGCAACCACGGAATACGCGCAGCGCTCGCTCGTGTTTGCGGTTCCACGATTAAAAATGGATAAGAAACCTCTTTAAGATCTATATCAGTCCACACTTTTGTGCCGTTATTGCCAGAAATTCGTCCATTCTTTTCCGAAGGCTTCGAGAAAGCCTACCGGCAGGACACTTGGCTAATGATACTTTCTCGCTTGGTCATCTTACGAGCGGTCTCTTCATAGAGACTATAGGCTCGTGTGATGTGACTCCGTAATCAATATTCACACCTGTTTAACCTTTCGTGGAATTGGAAGACTTTCCGCCCCCTTAATAATGCAAAGATTGAGTACACTTTCAGGTGATACTGCCCACCACTATACGGCGCGACCGTCTTCCTTTATTGGCTTGTATTTTTCGTTAGCGATATTTTGTGGCTGTGGATATGTAAAGAAACTGCGTCTCATTTTTTTTTCTGATGGTTTCAGACAGTTCCAAAAAGACCCTCACGCCACCTATAGATCTTATTTCTTTCGCGATACTACATGAATTGCTTTGTTATTCTATATGATACAAAACATTGCCGCGTTAGTCTAATAAAGAAAGGCACCTCAAACTATGCAAGTCTATATTCAAAATAACTTTAACTATTCAGACAACGGAAACATATTAGTATTGAATGGTACACAGGCATAAGAACAGCAGAAAACACTTCCAAGAGACATCTGAACTTTTCAAAATGCATAATAATTCACTACAAACTCAGTTTAGAATTGACGTTCTGTGTGCGGCAAACAATCAGCTAAGCAACGTTCCAGCAGCGCACAGTCAGTAAACACGACTAGCACAATCCGCGTTCGGCTATGACGGCTACAGTGGTTCAGACTGTTTTGCCTCCAGGAAGATGACGTCGACAGGCTTCACTTCTGGAGCGCCGCCTCCCGTTTAGAAGTTTACGTGTATAACCTCCGTGCGCGGAACATCCTCTTCTTGGCACTGCGTGAGGGAGAGCGAGCGACTCGACGCCGCATCTGCGCCAGCTTGTCTGTGAAAGCACTTCGTGCTCGGACACGCCGAGAGCGCCTCCTGGCGAGAGCGTTGGCTCCGACGAGTAGGGCGCGCATGTAAAGCTTCACGCCTCGCTGGCGGGACGGCCTTTCTTACACGAGCAGCTCGTTGTAACGATGGTTACGTCGCCTCGTTTCTGCCCGGGTTCTTCCCGCTGGTTGACCTGGTCTTGCTTCAGGCCGACACGAGAGCCCATTGAAACAACCGCCATCGCTAATTTGAGTTGCACCGACTGATCATTGAGGAACGTGTCCAGTAAGAGAAGAAAATTATCTATAATTACCATGTCTTGTAGACTAACGGTACTTCTAAATTGCGCAATCAGCAATCATATGCCTTCAGAAACGTGAATACCACTTTCAGGAAGCCCAAGACAGGCTAATGCATATATGTGTGGAACACTATCCATAAATGAGCTGTTTGTGGAAACTATTCATACACGTTTCAAGGGCCTTGCAAGTGTTCCAGCCAATATGTTAGCCTCTTACATTCAAGTTTCTCCATAAACATTGAAGCTCAAGAGATCAGGGAAACAGGTCTTTGTATGAGATGAGATTGGTCATTTGTTTCAAAGCACTACTACTAGTAACCCAGGACAGCTACCATAGTGCGAGTACCCAGTGCGGGCCGTGGCAGGTCACGCGTAGTGCGCCACGCTATAAAACTTTATATCGCAAGAGGGTTGCTTACAGTGCATGACACCATACGATTGAAATAAACGTCGACACCTTAGAGGGACACTACAGGCAAATATTAAGTCAAGCTAAAGTGATAGATTATTGCTCGAGAAGCTCTAAGGCGCCCATATTATCGCGAACAGAGCCTTAGTAATCGAGAAATCGAGGTAAATGCAGGACACGATTAGAGACTCACCCGGGACATTCACATACTTACCCGATAACAAAGGCACACACTCCTCAGGTAAATTCTTTCACTAGTACTCAACCAGTCGTTATAAAAAAAAACATCATCGTATTGCATTATAAGACGAAAGAAAATGCTGCTTGCCCAGTTCTATTTAATTTTTTAAGAGTACTCATTGACATTACCCTTGAGAACGACGCGAGTGGTCAAAAGGTCTCGTCTTAGTTTCACTCTGCACCGCCAGCCCTTGCGAGTTTCAGTAATTTCGTTATTGCGTAGTGCTGCGCTGGTTTTGCTAGGTCTCACTAGCTTTGCTGGTTCGTGAAACTCGCACAAACTGCAAGTAGCAGGGAATCGCATGTCCATGTGATGTCGCAGGATGCCCGAATGGTTCACGCCACTTGACCAAAAGCAGCTGTAGCCGCTGTAGCTCTGTCTTGGCTCAGTTTATCTATGAACGCGCGTTTGCGTTTGCGACAACCGTACCGTAGTCTGCCGGGCGCCATTTTGCTCATCGACGGCAGCAAAGGGTGGTAATGGCGTATACAACGTCACCAGTCCCCGGTTGGGTGGCGGGGGATTTGAATTGCGATAAAGATATTCGGACCCTTCACATGAAGTTTTCTCATAAACTAAGCCTTTTCTTTGCACGAAACAAGCGCTGCGAGGTTTCTGGAATGGTATTTAAACAGTCCACGTCGACTTAGTATTTGCATTTAGTGTCCCTTTAACTGCGGAGCTTTTTTGGTCGCAGCCTATGCATTAAAGGGACACTAAAGGCAAATATTAAATAAATGTTTATTGTTACAATACCATTCCAGAAACATTCGCAGTGCTTGTTTTGTGCCAAGAAAAGACTTAGTTTATGAGAAAATTGCATTTGAAGGGTCCGAGTACTTTTATCGCAAATTCAAATCGTCCGCCACCCAGCCGGGGAGCTGTTACGTAGTATACGCCAGCACCGCATTTTCGCTGCCGTCGATGAGTATATAAAACGGTGCCAGAAAGCCGGCGTTACGGTATCTTTTCTTTTTTTCGCAAAACGCAAAAGCGCGGCCAGAAACCAAGCCAAGGCATTGGAAAGCGGGAGGGAAAACGCTTGCCGAATCGTAAACACGGTCTTCGACACTCGTCGCGATAAACCTCGTTGACGACCCTGACGACGACACATTGGCTCGCGATTTTGGGCTCGATTTCAGCTGTTTAAACTGCGAAGAGCGTGGCATGCTGCTGAGGTCTGGCGCTGCTGGCGTGGCATTCTCGGCTACTTGCAGTTTGTGCGAATTTCGCTTGCTAGCAAAACCAGCGCAGCACTACGTGATAACGAAACCACTGAAACGCAAATGCGTGGACGGAAAGGAAACCATTCGACCCCCCGCGCCGTTGTCAAAGGCAGCGTCAAAAAGCTCTCTTTTTCTAAGAATAGAAGTAGGTAAGTAGCATTTTCTTCCGTCTTAGAATACAATGCAGTGTTATTTTTATTATGAGTGGTTAAGTACAAGTGACAGAATTATAACGAGGGTTTTCTACGTCATCGGGCTAGTACTTGAATGGTCGGGGGAGTCTCAAATCGTGTCCTGCATTTATCTGAATTTATCGCTTACTAAATCTCTGCTCGCCATGATATTGACATCTTCGACGTTCGTTAGCTTTAATATATCAATTCAGCAATATTGGCTTAATATTTGCCTTTAGTGTCCCATTGAGCTGTTGCCTGCAAAGTGACTATTACGCCCACGACGAATGAGAATCTTTCCGACCATCAGCTGCCGACCTAAAGTGCGGACGGAAAGCGCGCACCTTCATCTGCACCATGGGTCCTGGATAGCCCAGAACGTTGGAGGAGAAATTGCCGTCGATGAAGGCGGCAACAATACCGCAGGCCTCGGTCAACCCGTAGCCCGGCCGCAGCCAGGTGAGCGTGAAGGCGCGCTGCACAGCGTCACGCGTACTTGCCGGAAGGCAGTAGCCCACCGAGGCCACCTTTCGCAGCGACGGCACAGCAGTGCCATTGCGATGGGCGCAATTAGCCAGTTGGTGCAGCAGCTGCGGCGTCCCAATGACGATGGACACCTGCAGTGTACGAGAGACCAAACGCTGCGGCATATTACGAGAACGCGACATGCATGGGATTCACACGACAGGCCGGGTATCGCCCATTGCGGCGTCCTCGTGTGTGGCGTGATTCGGCACCACCGAGCCACGTCATGCTCGCCCGTGGAATTGGGGTCCGTCGTGTGAACCTAGCTTTACTTACAAAGGCGAGCTCCGCATTCCGTAAGTGCAATTTTTGTGGGGCGACATTTATAGCAGCGGCAGATGTCATAAAATGTGTGATAGACACATTCTTTAACTCCACTGTAATGAGTCCCTTAAGCAACAATATAGCTCATGTGGTTGTTTCGATATCGAAAGCGATCAGTGCTCAAGGCATGCAACTCATGAGACTAAATGGCACCAGTGACAAAATAACCGTCCCCAAATTTGCGGCGTTAAGTATTGGCCCGTTCGTCTCGCCTCGTTCTCGCAAAGCCGAGCCTCCAGAGCACAGGCACAACCGTGTTGATTCCTATTTTCGTTTTATAGAGCGCTGCCGAAAGCCATCGCGGTATGAAGCCTCGATTTATTCAGCGCGCAGAAAATAAAGGGGTACCCGAAAAACAATCGGGAACTTTTCTCCCGCATGGTCGATTTAAAGTGTTTCATACGCGACGGTAACTGTAGGCGAGCGTGCTCGCGGCAGCAGTGCGCCAAACACCGTATAGCTCTGCAAGAGAAGCCCGGGCTCGTTGGTACATAACGAAATAAGTCACTCAAGCGTGCACGTTTTCCCAAATTTTGGAAGTGGTACTTTTTGTCGCAATAACGCAACAGCCGCGCAGGCTTTGATGTTCTATGCCCATATTGACACATAAAAAGAAATGCGCTAAAACTGCACATGACAGCGGGTGCTAGCCTACCCTTATGAACTTAAGCGCGGCCAGCAGCCAATGACGAAGAATTCACAGGAGCGAAAAGCTTTGTCAATTCTGGTCCCGGAAAGATGTTCCGGGGCCACATCCCTCTCGTTTACACATGTAAATCTTATACTGCTATCGACGTAATTCTTAGGCGTCAAATCACATTATTCAGAGCAAATTACCATTATATTTAAGAGGAGGGGGTGGACAAAGACAGGTGAGGGTGAAGGCGCACTGCACAGCGTCACCTGCACTTGCCGGAAGGCAGTAGCCCACCGAGGCCATCTTTCGCAGCAACGGTACAGCAGTGCCGTCGCTGTTGGTTATTTGTAATAGTGCGGAAATGGGCAATTTTACAATAGCTACCAAATTTAGAGTGCGGGCTCCGCACCCTAAACAGGGCGGTAATCGGGCAAATCCGCGCTGCGTAAATGTTTTCGGTCGGCTGTACAGAAAGAAACAACGGCCGGACCTTGTGTTGGTTGAAGGCGGAGATGAGCCAGTCCATCGACTGCTCGGGCTGTCCTATCACGGTGGTGGCTCCGAGGCACAGGTACGTGAGGGCGGTGCGAGAAGAGCTGATCAAAGACAGGTGCCCTGGGATGAAGGACACGTCTTTGTCGTCCAGGCATTCCGTCGCCCTGCGTGTGCGGACGGCATTACTCTCGCGCATGCGATTAGAGCAAGTACCCGGCAGCCAGCCTTTTCGGCGCAGCCGTATGCGGCACCATCTCTACGAGTAGAGACCCGTGGCGCAGCCCATGCTGAGCCTGCAGGTTTCGTGACGGGCCAGTGGTGGCCCGTCACTGGTGGCAAGGATGCAATATGAACAAGGCTGAGCGTCAATGCGGTTGTCCTTTCGTTCTATCCCTCAGTTACCGCAGTACCCAGCAAAAGATGGCTGCCCCCTAAGAACGCCGGAAATTCGGGGCTCTTATTTACAGAACCCTCCTATAGGACAGAATTATTCGCAAGAGAACATTCCAGCCAATCGTGGCGCTGGACATATTAGCGGAGGCGACCGGTAAACATGAAAGAGAGCTTATGAAAGGAAAGCTTTGTGAATTCGGCCCTGGTCTATACCATCGTCATCCTTTCTTCCACCTTTATTTTCCTTTTTTTATTACCTTTAAATTCCACTAAAACACACAGTAAGCTCTTACTGCAAGAATTCGTTTTAATGAGAAAAGACATTGTTTAGCTAGGCCAAATATGCCTAATAAAACCTCGTTTTTCTGAAGACATCCTTCTTTGTGATTTTATGAGCCGAATTTGTCGCGTATAACATATGATACACCATGAAGTTAGAGGTATATCTCAAATTGTGAGCATGAATAAAGACGTTTCAATTGTAGAGAACTTACAAAAAATATTAAAACCACTGAAGAAACTTGAAACATTACTTTAAAATATGGAGTGCATTTCTGCATCTCCAGCCAGTACAAGTGTATCTAAAATTTGATAGCATTGATTGACTAATTTATAGTTTGAAGATCTAGGCCAGATGATTTATAGACCTTGGTTTCACATCACTTTTTAATTGCCTAATTAAAGAAAGAAGAAGAAAAGCCTTCTTTCTCCAAGACTCGTAATGTGTCGTTATTATTATTAACACTTAAAACATGGCAGGTTACACGCTAACTTCATCGTAAACACCATTTTACTTTTCTGAACAGTTCATCTCCAATAATTATGCTAATAAAGAGTATAGCCCCAGCGAGCGGCCGCTTTCTGAGCAGACGATGTTGGAGTGCCGGCCGATACGATCTTCACACCACAAGGCGACGAAGGCGCTACTGAGATTCATCCGGTCAAGCGATCGACCTAGTTAAACGACTCTGACACTCCCACGTTATATTATGTGTGTGCGTACGTGTATGTGTTCTCTCTCTATATATATGACTTTCTTTTCATGCGTAGCATTGTTTGGCTAGGCGGCCGGGGTCATTTCGTGCTTCGATCGTTCAGTTCGTATTTCCGTTTCGTGTCCCAGGAGCCACGGAGTCATCTAGGCTTGAGCAGGTTCTGTACGCCTACCGCCACATACTTGTGGGCGCACGAACCACCGACGCGATATTTTGTCAGCCAGCATGGGTGTGATATGTATTACCATCGGTGTACATATATTTACCCAAACTTAGTGCTTCTGACTTCAAACGGCTTTGTAACTTTGGAAGCTCACCATTTTAAATAGGTACTGCTTTATTAATAATTAAATAAACACCGTTAAAATTTACCGACGACAGGATTCGAACACACGACGTCTAGTAACAGAAGCCCGAAATTGAAACCATTACGCCACGGACGCATGCATTGACAGACGGCATAGAACACCCTTACTAATTTCTAGCGGGCAAGCGAGCGCGTTGAGACGCTTGGCGCGTTTTGGTTTGCCTTACCGAGGCGCAGTTAGAACGCAGGCGAGAGCATGGGCGAGGAACGCGCGGAAAACGCAAGCAATCAGAGAATTGCGTCTGCAGCAACAGGCAGAAGCTTCTGAAGAGCACGCGATGGAATGCCGGCGAGCGTGTCGGCAGGCAAATTACGCGAGAAAAAAAAAGCATTACAACAACATTTCTTTCATTTACCAAACGCAAGATTGGTGGTAAGAACGATTTTACTGAGGGGATCGTCAGAGTGTACGTAGTATTCTTTGTAGTTGCTTATCCTCGGTTTCAAAGGTAGAGCATAGGCTTCCTAAGTAATGTGTACAAAGAATGCTACGCACTATATAACAATTCGACCCGTCGTGGTTGCTACGTGGCTGTGGTGCTGTGCTGCTAAGCACGACTTCGCGGGATCGAATCCCGGCCACGGTGGCCGCATTTCAATGGGGGCGAAATGCGAAAACACCCGTGCACTTAGGTTTAGGTGCACGTTAAAGAACCCCAGGTGGTCCCAATTTCCGGAGTCCTCCACTACGGCGTGCCTCATAATCAGATCGTGGTTTTGGCACGTAAAATGCCATAATTTATTTTATATGACAAGTCCGCAGTGTAGAGTTTCTGCCCTAATTTAAAAAAAATCTTCCTGTCTTCCCTTAACCCTTCCCCAATGCAGGGTTACATACTGGGTGCAACTGTTGACTGTTGGGACAGTTGGTGCATCATGTTGTGTCGTTGAGCGGAATAAGGGCGGGAAGGAACCATGTGGACAGGACAAACGCTCACTTACAACTAGAGTTTAAGGAATATTCTGTAAGAAAGCGGAGTGGGTGCACTTGCGCAGTCACAAGATAGATACAAGGCGTATGCATGTATATATGTACGCACGTACGCATGTAAAACCTAACAACTGCTAAGATAACTTATTTTCTTATTCGTCAGCGTTACTGACGGGACATTAACGCACGTGGTCGATTGTGCGCAAATCTGGCAAGCCTCAATAATTTCCCTCACCAATCTGTCGCAGTCGTTGCATTGTCAAAGACCAGGGTGCAACCGCAATATTTACCGCGCGCAGCCAGGTGCATACTATCCGCTACAACTTTCAAAGACGACGAGTGCTCTCCGAGTCGGTCGTTTATACATCGACCAGTTTGGCCAATGTAAGCTTCACCGCAGCTTAAACAACCTCAGTGGCGCAAGTCACAAAGGGCTTTGCGTGTCTCCTTCCACATGCAAGTTTTGCGCTTTTCGTTTTGCTCTGGTCGCGTATACTATATAGCATACTGCATACATAGTATACTGGATGTTTGTCTTCCTGTTTTTCTCCCCGCCTCTAGATCTCTCCCTCTCACTGTCTCTCTCTCTCTCTCGTGTGGTAAGGGTGACGGAAAAACGAGGTCGATTTACCCGTTTTCTAGTCCGCAACAGCTGTTCGCAGTACGCCATTTAGGGTGTAACTTTGTCACACAGCAATAATCATTTTCAATCTTCGTACGTTTCCTGTCTATATCACGGCGCGACCGGTGTTTTCGTAGGTTTGCCGCACAATTATCTCCAGCCGTCATGCGCGTGTTTCCTGTCTTCAACAAGGTATGCCCGGTTTACATGCCTGTCGCGAACGCTGTGGGACACTGAGAGGTGCACGGCATTCCGGACAGGAAAGTGTCGCGCGGGCCGTGCTAAAGAAAGCTAGCGTGCACAAGACAACAAGAGAGTCATTATATTGCAACAAAAAGCCCTATAAATTACACGACGTGACATCTGTGCGCAGCTCTTGTAGTATGAACGAGTCGAGAAGGCGCTAGAGCTCGTCACAAAACTCTCCACGTGAAGCTGAAGAACCGCGATGCGGACACTATAGATATATACCGTATGATCTATTTTAATAGAAACAGGTTTTAAAAAATATGACTTAGTCTACGCGATGATGCTTTCTTCGCTATTTGTTCTTTCAGCGCGACGGACACCAGATGGTCGAAAAGCCGTCGCAGTCTGTTCGATAATTGACTAAGATTAGTTAACTAACTTTTAATTATGGGTTTTACCGCCAACGTTGCAATGGTATAGCTTGGAGAATGACGCCGCAAGAGGCCAAAAAGAATTTTCGTGATTTTCAGAACGCCATTTGTCGTTGGGACATTCGTCGATAAAAATTTGCGTTTTTTTCGCTCCGACGCTTAAACTGGGACCACGAAGAGCTCCCTAAGAACTGCTCGCGCGATGCTTCCAGCCTCGTTTGGTTTCTTAACATGAACGGGTTGGCCGCCAGTGCGCGCCTCTTAATCTCTTATCTTGAAAAGATCACTCCTCGGCGACCTACACTCTAAGAAAAGTTTACACCCTTTGGAGTGTATACTTGCCACACAACAATAATCGTCATCTGTCTTGCCCGCATTTCCTTTCTTGAAAACGCTGCGCTCGTTACTTTCCTGTCGGGAATGCTCTCTCATGCTGATAACGCGCATGCCGTCCGTTACATGGGAAGTACCGGGATCTCCGCGTTAAAGAAAGGAAATGCGAACAAGACAGATGACGATTATAGTTGTGTGGCAAATATACACCCCAAAGGGCGCAACTGTTTTTAGAGTGTACCGTCGCCTGCGGTGCAAGCGCGCGACGACGAATTGCAAGCCTCAGCAAGTCGTCGCAGTAAGCTGCTCTCTCTATATATGCATATACGTCGTGAGAGCGTCGAGAAAAACGTGGGCGGTGCTTCTAGCGCTGCAGCTTACGCGCCCAGTTTCCGTATCGAAGCGCAAAAAAAGAAAAAAGGCGAATTTTCGTGGACGAATATGTCAAGAATAATGGCATGTTTAAAACCACGTGAATTGTTTTTGCCTCCTGCAGCTTCCATCTTAAGTAGCGAGTACAGTTCTCTCAAGTAGCGAGAATGTGTTCATGATCTGTCAGCGCAACTATAGACGGACGAAAAAGAAGAGACGATCACATCTGTCCTCCTCCTTTGCAAATTTGGCGTTAAAACCAGAAATTAGAAAAGTTAACCTCTTAAAGCGTGAATTTGCTTCCCTGGAGAAAAAACAGTCGAATTGCAGTTAAAAATACTTGTATGCGAATTAAGAACATGCAAAATTACTCTCACACCATTTGCTACCCCGGCGAGATTTGTAGACTCGTTCAAAAAAAAACCGAAACACGCTTCGTGCACAAAACAATGCTTTTTGCATGCTATCGCACTGAACAAACTCAGACTTGGCAGGTGAACCGTCTCGCATTTAATGGCAATGTGCAAGAAGAGTGGGTAAAGAGATGGCGACTTCAAATTATGCTCCTGAATGGATACAGCCGCACGAATCTCTTGGAGCGTTCACCTTCATTGGAAGAAGCATCATGCACAAGGCCTTCTTTTCTGAGTCAGAGAAGTGGACACGCAGACCCGTTTTTGCTGGATGACCACAAGGGATGTCAAAATCAGTATTTCTCTCGCTTAAGTGTCCCGTCCGGATTTATGAGCTCAGATTCGGTATGTCGCGAAATCGCGGCAACAAGCTAGAAGACATTAACCAATCTTAGTTAATTAGCGAACGGACTGCGACAGATTTTCGAGCATCATGTGTCCGCCGTGCTTAAAGACTGAATAGTCAACAAAACGTGATCGCATCGCTTAAATTATAGTTTTAAAAGATATGTTCCCATTAAAATAGATGACATGATATAACGCTGCGAGGCTGGGCCGGCAGATACCGGTACTCCTGTATGAGCTTACGTCAGAATACTCCAAAGGTGTCATCCTAATAACATTCACCCGTTGTTGCATTCATGCATGCGGAGCATGCACTTGACTAGCGAGACGGCACCTGAATGTGCAGATGCTGGCAACGATGCTGTACTGCGTGAGTACCACGCCCTTGGGGGCTCCTGTGGAGCCTGACGTGTAGCCTATGGCGGCCACAGCTTCTCTGGTGTCGCCAAGAGGCAGGGCTTCCAGATCGGCACACGGAAGGTCGGAGAAGTCCAGGATAGAGACGCAGCCATCTGCCCGGTCCGTCAAGAACACCACCTGTAAAGAGACGGCTCAAAATTTGTGGGTCGGGCCACACCACCTGAGAGCAAAATTTCAATACGACGAAAGCGGAACCCGCTTGGGGCAAACTCCTGTCGTAATTTGCTTGGCTTATATCCCGGATATTTCGCAGGTGGCATTATTTCGAGTGGGCGTCCCAACTTCTGGTCTACGTCACTGGTACTCTTATTATGGGACCTTCGTAGATTACGAAAAGAGGTTTTATTCAGTAAAGATAACAGCAGTCGTAGAAACAGTGCTTAGCCAAAGCGTCGAGAAAAAGAAATACTTCAAAAAACATATAGCGGACTCCATCGCTACCATAATTCCATTCCTCACAAATGGGAAAATTCCTATTAAAGAAGGTTTACAACCAGACGAAACAAACGCACAATGAAGCCATGGAAAGCATAGTTAACTGTTATTTTAATGGGCATGTCGAAACAGTAAGGGAAATGAAAGTGGACGAACTTGATCGATAAAGATGAATATTGAAAGAAAGCTAAGTAACGAAATGGAAAATGACGGGCGTAAGGTTCAGACACACAGGGTGTTTCAGCGTATACTTTCAATTTTCTTTAAAGATTGCCTGTGGCAAATAGCACAATTCTAGTCCCTGGGCTGTCCTACTCGAATAGGCGGACATTACTTCCAAACAAAATTAAAATACATGATAGACTAATTAACAAAAATCCACTAATTAAGTTTTAACTAATTCCATTATGGTACATATTGCAATTAAGAAATTCTAGCGGGTGAGACTACAAGGCATATCCACTTCAAAAGAATTGTGTGGGTGACATCATTTACGAGATACGCACCGTGTTATGATCGACCTGTCAAGTGTGAGAAGCATTCAAACGGGCTTCCCCCATGTCAACATAATTGCCCTGTTCTCCGGAACGGCGTTACCCTTTCCACACGAGCTGACACAAAAGGGGAGACGAAGCAGGACAAAACAAAGGGCAAGAAAGCGCCCCCCCCCCCCGGGCGTTATCCTTTTCACACGAGCTGACACAAAAGGGGAGACGAAGTAGGACAAAACAAAGGGCAAGAAAGCGCCCCCCCCCCCCCGCTCTCCACAAACTGACATAAAAGGGGAGACGAAGAAAGACAAACGAAAGGGCAAGACGGCGCCGCCCCGGTCCACACAAGCTGACACAAAGGATGGACGGCAGAAGCACTACTACTTCCACAGGCTCCGGAAGAAGACGGCGACTACCACAGGACCGCCAGGGTTATTTAAGGCCGTACTGGCCCCCATATTAATAAGAACTGCTCGAGACTCAGATGAGAGTCACATCCATGTAGCAATGGAGTGAATACAATCTTTTATGCTTTTTTTCATCATCAATATGCCCGTCTTCGTCGTCGTTTCCTGATTCCTGCGGTGAAGAGCCACCTCACCCGGTCGAGATTATATCAGCCGTCAAATTTGCGGTAAAAATGCACTGTCGCTCCCCTTCCTTAACAAAACGTTGTTTTATGCATTTCTCAGCAAAGTAAGAAAATAAATATCTCGAAACTGGTGTCATCCTGAGAATTCGTTGCAAGTGGATCTGCCTTGGGAAATCCCCGGCGAGAATTTGTAAATTGCAATATGTGCCACAAGGTAATTAGTTAAAAACTTGATTATATATATTTTTAATTAGGTGATTATGCATTTTCTTTTTTCTGCAAGTAATGGCCGCCTCTACGAGTAGACCAGCTTTTGGACTAGAGTTGTCCTACCTGCCCCAGGCAATTAAAAAAAAATTTTGGGAGAGTTCGCTAAAACACCCGGTAGAAAGGAAAGGCAGCAGCGAGTAGACAGAGTTATGATATTCTATGCAGATAAGACGCAGAAGTGGAACTGGGCAGGTCACGTAATGCATATGTAACCGTTCAACTATTTTAATATACGTAGAATGGATGCCAAGGGAAGGAGAAACAGCCGAGAGCAGCAAATGATTACATCGATTTACAACGACATGTTATTGGTTTATTCCTATCGTGCGCCGTAAATTTCTGCCATCTGTACCTGAGTAAAGGGCTAAAAAAAAAAACAATTACCCTGATCTTGCCGTGTTTGTCGATGTTCCGTACTGTATTGAGGCGTGTGGAATCTGTAAGAACGTATGTTGCGCCACAGTCTTCGATTTGGTGCTGAAGTTCACCTGGGTGAAGAAGTGAAGTATTTTTATATATTTTTTCTGCATACCTACAACGGCATACCTCTCATAGCAGTCCTCGATATTAAAGAGTTTAATCTAGCGATGTCAAACGTGTAAGTTAGAAGGACGAGAGTTTAGCCTTGGTATATAGTCGACGTTAAGAGTTATGGCCTATACTATACAAGGTGTTCCAACCAGCATGTACCAAGATTTTAAAAATAAGCACATGCCACGTAGCTGGACAGGACCAGGGTAATCTTGTATGCCGTCGCTTGAAGATACTCAGATTACCTTTTTTGCATTCCGCATAATTAGATAATTAGTCTTAATTAATAGATAAACTCCTCAAATATGATATTTCGATTAAAAGTGTCAATGAGAAAACTGTAAAGCAACATGAAAAACTCCCGATACAGCTTAGTGTTGCTCAATACGTGCTACATATAAGTGTTTTTCCGGCCCTGAAAGAACCCCGCGAACACACGCAAAATTGCCGCGCGATTGGCCGCTCGAGGCACTATAATGTCCATCCCAACCGCATCTTTCTCGAACTCCTACTGGGTCATCACAATCAACTTTTTTGATGTCACAACAAGTCTCTGCAACAATAAAGTCACGACTAAATTTCACAGGAAACTAACGGATAGACATCAATAGGTGCATTTTGACAGCTGTTATACAAGACACTGCCAATCCAGTATTCTTTATATAGTCCGTCCATTTTATTTAAACGCATCTGCTCAGACAAAGCTAATTTGTTGCTGCGCTGACCTGCGATGTTCTCTACCCGAATAAAGATACCTCGCACAGGTTACTGACGTACTCAAGAAGGCAGGTGAACTCGACCTCATAGACTTACTTTAAAAGTGAAAACCAATCAGCAAGCTCCACGCGTAAAACTTTAATTTTATCCATGCGCACTCAGTAATATAAGCCACATTCTAAGCGATCTTTTTACAATCCTCCAAGCCTTCCAAGCATGTACGCCGGTTGTCGCCCCTGCAATAAACTGCGTTTCAAGGCTTGCTTACATATGACCATCTCACAGACTGTCATTAGTACCGCTTCGAAGTGTTTCCTTAACATCAAAGGATCCTTCAACTGCGACAGTACCAATGTCAATGTTTCAATCCTCCATTGTCATGCGCAATAGATTGGTCAAAGCGAAACACCATTGTGGTTGCTTTTTAACAACCACAAGGCCCGTGCTCTTAGCTTTTCTCAGATGCTGTTTTGGAGAAAGCGAAACCACAATACCGTATTCCGGTTTTCAAAATTCACTATGGCAGAGAAGTTAGTGAATATTTCTTATATTTATTGAATATACCGCTGTCAATTCGGGCATAAACGAGAGCGTGGGAACAGTTACTTTCCTTTCTATGCCGCAACATTGACGATGCGGTGATGTTCATGCTCCCTCCGTCCCCCGTCCCCCCCCCCCTTTTTTTTATTGCGATAGCAATTAAATGGATACTCCAGGAGAATTTTCGCCTTCGTCCTCGCCGTTGCGCGATGTCCCATATAGATTCCTTGGTATGCTAGGTAGGTGCTATATTAGCACGAACGCCAAAAGTTCCATCACCAGGTTTTATGGTCTTGTGTGAATTATTCCTCAAAATTTGACGATTGCAGGGCGCAAACACACACACACACACACACACACACACACACACACACACACACACACACACACACACACACACACACACACACACACACACACACACACACACGCGTGTGTTTATGTGTGTTTATGGTATCTGCAACATGTCAACGTGTATTTATGGCCTGCCGATGGCGGTCCGAGGCTCGAATCCCGCCGTCGGACGTGCTTGTTCTTTTTTTTTTCCTAAATGAGATTGAATCTACTCGGCGAGAATTCGACCAGCGACCGACAGACCGAGCAAGGTGGAACCATAGAATTGTAGGCAAAGAAAGCTTCGCTTTGAAACCTGTTGCAAGTTAGCGCTGTGTGTTGTCCAATGTGCCTTCCCGTGTGTGCGCAGTTGTGCCTGCGCTGCAACAAAACAGAACATATAAAAAAAATTTCTCCGATGCTGAGCAGAATCGAACCAGAGTCATACATATTCAGACGCGTGCCAATGCGTGGACTTCGCGGCGGCGCCGCTAGATGGCGCAGGGGGACGCGCAAGAGAGGAGCCCGGCTGCAGTGAACGCCTGATACGTGACGCGTGTCGGCGGCGGCAACGCGTTGTGTCATTACATTGCTTCGATGCTGATCGCGCTAACGTCGGCAGTCGTCATGAGAAGGCTTCTGCCGGTTTTTTTTTTTGTATACAGCAATAACGTGTCACTCCCTCACTAACTCATGCAGACGCTTAATATAACGAACCTGAACCCTACGTGGACTTCCTTCGTAGTAAATGGGCCTTCCATGTTATGTAAAAAGAGACGGCGACCCGCTAAGAAATATCTTTTGTCTCCTGTTTGCTCGTCCGTGTCTTTACCCACCATAGAACAATGCTTAGTCCCTAATGCCCAAATTTTGCTACTTTTGGGACATAAGATTCAGTCACCAAATGCCTGAGACGCAGTGCTGTTTTACCAATGCAAATTCCGACGGCTGCATCTACATCCTTTGAACGTTCGATAATTAGGTCTGTTATCTAAGCATTACCTGTATACAACAACACCTTTTCGAGAAAATCTAGAAAACCGGTGCGATGTCCGATGATGCACTGGGGCAGGTGTCGCTGATAATTTAACTGAGTTCGCTGATAATTTAACTGAGTTCAGAGATACTGCACAGAGCTCCGGCACGCAGCCACCTTTGCCCACAAAGCGTGTGCCGACCATGTCGCTAAAAGGCTATAGGATCCAAGCGGGGAGCGAGGACCACACATCGCACTGGCGGGGCGGATGCGGTGGGGGTGAAAAATATGTGTACACTCACCATCGGTTCGCTGGGTGTTTGGGAAGACGACCGTGATGCCGCTGAAGATGAGTGCCCATGCGCCTATGAGGGCGTCGACAGTGTTTGGGATCAGTGCCAGCACGCTGTCTCCGATGTGTACACCGTGCCGCCTGAAACCCTCCGCAAACCGACCACACATAGACAGTACGTCGCGGAACGACTGTCGCTTCTTGCCGTCGATCTGCATAAGTACGCCGCTTTTAAAACACGCACGACACGATGCCGTTGAGTTGAGTTGAGTGGTTGTAGGCTACTGGTGGGATTAGCCTTGCAGTTGCTGCCGGCAATTGCTCCACAGTAGCGTCACTTAAAATACACAAATCACATAAATCAGACACAGACCTCACAACTACAAATAGTCACTCCTAAGGTCACCATGTGGAAGCCAAATCCGTGTCATGCAGGTAATTTAAAAGAAGGCGAGAAACCTCCTTCTTACACAACTGGTTCCCGCGCGGGAAAACAATGTCCTGAAGACAACTCTGAGGAATTCCTGTCTTCTTGAGGGACCCGAATAACACACTCCTTTCCGCGTTATATAGAGTGCAGCACATAAGGTAATGTTCTATGTCACCGCACACACCACACGTTGAACATAATGGAGACAACGCCAGGCCAGTCTAATACATCCACGCAGGGGTACGAGCAGTGCCCGTGCGAATGTGGAGCAGTAAGGTGGCTTGTTTTCTTTTGAGACCCTTGGTCACACATGGCTTGTGACGTGAGCTCCACAAAGAACTGAAGTGGCACAACACCGCTTCTCTGAAGAGTCTCTTGTCCTCTTGAGGCACTTTTCTCAATGGATTCCCAGATAGCGCTCTATGGGCGAGGATGTCCGCCATATCGTTGCCTATGTTACCTATGTGCGAGGGCACCCATGGGAAACGTATGGAGAAGCCTACAGGAGAAGCCTACCAGAGTCACGGGGCCCTATATTACAATCGCCATTCGCCGGTGCATACCTTGTATAATGTAGCCACTGCATATAGCAAGCGCTTCAACGCGCACATGCCAAAAATATGCACATGGGGAACAACAGATCCTTTCGCACATCTCTAACCGACCACTTTCCCCTCACTTCCCGTTCTCCTGGGCGAAATGCGTTCCCGCGAGAAATTGATCAGAAATTGATCAGGTGCAAATTTATAATTTGCACCCCAGCTAGCTCGCACGTAAAAAAAGAAAAAAAAAACTAGGGCACCTAAGCACTTCTTATCAGTTGTGAATGCGAAAGCATTGATGTCCAATTGAACGGCGCTGAGCGTTCAGACCCTGGCGCCAACCTTCAGCGCGTTGTTGCTGACTAGCAGGACACACACAATCTTATACCCCACCGTGGGTCTGCTCCCTGCCCCATCACCTTACTAGGACAGAGTAAGTTCTGCATTCTTACAACGGCTGTTACCTATACTTGAAGATGTCCTCACTTGCGGCTGGGTGTAGCATGTTCAAACTGTCTTGTTCGAGTGACAAAAGCAGATGTCCACCACCTAATATGAACTTGTCTAGCCTTACAACTGGAATGCTCTCGTCTCCCTCTAAGAGCCAGGTTTCGCTACGCTTCTACGCCTATATCGCTGTGTACACAGCAGATACCACGAAACATTCCTTGATTTAAAACACAACAACAGCCCTTACAGTGTATCCATATAACACATATAAAACATTGTGCCTTATGGCAAACCATCATAGAAGATAACGAAGAAAAAATCCGAGGACACCTAAGCACTTCTTATGAGTTGTGAATGCAAAAGCATTAATGTCCATTTGAACGCCGCTGAGCGGTCCTTCGAGTTATGAACTCCTTGCGGGCAAGCGAGCGCGTTGAAACGCCTGGCCAAAGCCTCCTAGATAGCACAAGGGCGGTGAAGTTCGATTCGTGACGTCACGCTACCTTGCCCGACTGCCATAGAATCTAATGGGGATGCTCCCGAGTAAGCCGCCATGATTTTGACGTCACCGCTTTCGTCACACTGGGCTTGACAGTGGGATTTTGGTCCAAATAGCATGATGCTGCTCGACCGAGGAGAGCTTGTGATGAAAGCGAGAGCTAGGGTGACGTGGCGTCGCGGCGATGCCCTCTCCGCTCACGCAACACCTGGCGCGCTAACGAGGCACGAGATGTTTCGTTTCGTACGCTCTGCTCCACCGAGGCGCAGCTCGTGACGTGGCGCTGTAGCCAAATGGCAATGCGAGTTTAGGTGCCGTTTCGCTGATACAGACACCGGCTATTTCGCTAAATGGGCAGTTTGACGCTTTAGCATCAATAGATACACTATCAGCCGCCACAAGCGCCAATGCCGAGGTACTCCCACGCCAAACTATTATCTTACATCTGAAACAGGGTAGTCTCTGACAAATAAAGAAAAAAACACAATTTTATTCGGCATAATACCGTGTACCCCAGCTAACATTAGCTTGGTGTTCAACGAAAAAGAAAAGGAATATTTAAAAAAAAACAGAGTGCGCGACACAGTAATATCAGCCACGCGGGGTACGGTCTTCAGATATCTGACGACAGAGCACCGTAGGTTTTAAAACCATATCTTGTACCGTGTTTTCTAAATCATCATTTTCGTTGAACATCGTGGGTGACGTTAGCTGGCACACCGTATATGTATAATAATGCATGATTAGTGCGTAAACGTCACTTTGTCGGGGTGAGTTCTTGCGGTTTCTTGAAGTCGCGTGACAGGCGAAGGGAGCGTGGCCCGAAAGTTTTTGACCGGTTGCAGAGGGCTAATGGTGGAAATTTAATAGAGTCCGAATGGAATAACTTCACACACACACTTATATGACACACTTCACACATACACTTATATGACCCTTATTAAGGCGAAAGCCTTAGATGGCTCATGAATCGAAAAATCCGACGATCGTCCGGCGTTATGGCACCAAAATTCAAGCGCATGCGCCAGTAAGCCATCAGTTTCTTTGTCAATAAACGAGCTCGATTACCTCTGTTTGCATTGGACGAACACACTTCTGAATAATCAGTGTGGCGACACAACTGTCTGCGTGTGGTCTTCACAGTTTTGTTCATATTTGCCGAGCAATGTACACAGGTATTATGACGTTTTAATGGAGTATAAGTACGCCTGCGAGAACTGGAAATAAATCTGTCGTTGGGAGTTAGCGCGGTGTGTTTGTGTAATTTGCCTTTCCGTGTCCCCCTCACTATGCCTGCGCCAAAAGAAAGTAGAAGGCACAATATATGCAAGCCCATATGTAGCTACCCCCTTCGATTAAAGTCTCAAATAAAAAAAAAATTCACTCAGCCAACCTGCGTAGGTGTTTTAATGGTCTTCATATATTTGACACGAGCGTTCTAACGCGCCATTAACCACGCAGAACCAGTGGCGATGTCTAGGCGACCGAATAAGAGAAAACGAGTAATATGGAGAAACAACGCATCCGAATGAGAATGTCAAAGTAATTTAATGAAGGTAGGTAGTGCGTCCCTCTTCTCAGGAGCTCAGGCTTGGCGTATAGTTAGCTCTGGCGGAGCGGGCCGTTAAACACGTTCAGTGAAAACTGCAATAATCTTTCCCCTTTGCTTCTTTATTTTTTGGTGTAGGTATAAAGGGCCCTCGACAGTACGTAAAACATAACCAAGAATTCCACCTAGCCTCGTGATGTTCTTCCGAACAGCGTGCACTTACCAGTGCTATCTTCTCTCCATAAGGTTCCATGTTGTTCTTGACGAAAGTGAAAAGCGAGCACTCAGGAATCTCGCATTCCTGACAGGGAGAATGGACGATGCCATCTTTGATGCGTGCTTCCATTGCCTGATAAAGAAAAACATTGAAGGGGCGATTTAGCGGTAAATGCGAGAGAAATGCGATGACGTCGTACGATGACGTCGTACCGCCTTCACCACATCGCTAAGTGTTGTCATGCGTCTCTTCGCAGGCTTCTTTCATGCTCGGAAAAACACTTTTATGTAGCACGTATCGAACAACAGAAAGCTGTATCGGCAGTTTTTCATATCGCTCTACCATATTCTCATTGACACTTTTCCTCTAATTATAATATTTGAGAAGTTGATTAATTTATCGACCAATTATCTAATTCACAGCACTGTGAATTTGCTGGCCTGAAGCGTCGGCACTTTGGACAGGGAATGCAAGCAGCTGACGAGAGACAACGCCGGAAGTTCTGCGTGGATTTTTTCGCTTTCCTTACATGCCGTGCATTTTGAATGACGCAACAAGTGCATCCGCTGTTGTTTACTTTTTATTTTGCTCAAGAAAAAAAAAATTATGGGGTTTTACGTGCCAAAACCACGATCTGATTATGATGCGCGCCGTGGTGGGGTACTCCGGAAATTTCGACTACCTGGGGTCCTTTAACGTTCTTTCTTTCGATCCAGAAACGTGCGCACAAACATGCCCCATAAAGTCCGCGAGCGATCTCCACGACGTGTGTTTCCTCCAAAACGCAGCACAAGCCGCGCTGCGGTCTCTCGCCTCGGGCTGACGGGCTCTAGACAAAGGTGCGCGGGGCTTCTTAATGCGGCTAGTGGGAACACGGGTGCCGCGTTACTGAATATGAAGCTGCCTTTGCCCCGCCGTGCAACGAGCAGCCCATATGCAAGGGGCCTGCAAAGTATGGCATCGGGTGTTGTGTCAGCTCTGAAATATATCGGTTTGGTGTGATATAGATTACGGAATTATAGAAGGGAATGCGTCCTTCACTTGCTTGCCAGTATTGTTTACCTCGTTGTCGTTCCTTCTGAAATGGATTAGCGAAGAAAGGATTCTGTAGACGCGGCGTTGCAGAAAATATCACCGGCGAGCGCGTCATCTTCGACTTACAAAGGGCTAATTCCTTCCACGACTATACATATTTTTCTATGCCTATGACAGTAGACATAATTTTCTATTCCTACACATAATTTTATCCGCAGTCACCTCTCTGGTGATGGAACTTCAGGCCGTCCACGACACCGTGCAAGTCGTCATCATCAAGCTACGTACAATCAGGCACCTGTTCTCACAGGCTTCATAGCGGTAATTCAACATCTCAGAAAAGTCCACAACTCAATGCCAGGTAAGTCGGCGAAACCAGATACACCTTTAATCGCAGCAGCGGTATCTGTGTGAAGCTATACTGAAATCAAGACCATGGTTCCAACCTTCAGCGCGTTGTTGCTGACCAGCAGAACACACACGTTCTTATACCCCACCGTGGGTCTGCTCTCTCCCCACTCACCTTACTTACTAGGGCGGAGTAAGTTGCGCGGTTTTACACCGGCTGTTACCTGTACTTGAAGATGACCTCACTTTCAAGTATATAGGTGTAGCTTATTCAAACTGTCCACTTCGAGTGACAAAAGCTGATGCCCACCACTTAATATGGACTTGTCCAGCTGGAACGTCTAACTGGAATGCTCTCGTCTCCGTCTATAAGAGCCAGGCTTCACCACGGTTCTGCGCCTATATCGCTGTGTACACAGCAGATACCACGAAACATTCCTTGATTTAAAACACAACAGCCCTTGCAGTGTATCCATATAACACATATAAAACATTGCGCCTTATGGCAAGCCATCATAGAAGATAACGAAGAAAAATCCGAGGACACCTAAGCCCTTCCTATGAGTTGTGAATGCAAAAGCATTAATATCCATTTGAACGCCGCTGCGGGGTCCTTCGAGATATGAACTGCCCAGGGGCAAGTGAGTGTGTTGAGACGCTTGGCCAATGCCTCCTAGATAGCACAAGGACGGTGCACTTCGATCAGTGACGTCATGCTCCCTTGCTCGACTGCCCTAGAATCTAATGGGAACGCTCCCGAGTAAGCCGCGGTAAATTTGACGTCACCGCTTTCTTGACGCCGGGCTTGGCAATGGAAATTTCGGTCCAAGTGGCATGATGTCATAAAGCAGAGTGCACAGGCCTGCTATCTAGGAGGTGTCGGTTTAGACCAGTGGATAAGATACGCGGCTTCTGAGCGGGGGGTCGTAAGTTCGAAACTCTCTACCGCCAACGTTTTTCCTTTCGAATTTATTCAGTTTATTATGCACTAATTTCTTTACAACGATTACCGAGGCGAAGTTAGAGCGCAAACGAGAGCTTCGCGGGCAAGGAACGCGCGGATATCATAGGGGTTGCGAGAGTGACGTGGCGTCGTGGCAATGCCGTATCCCCTCATGCAACGCTTGGTGCGGCAGCAAGTGTTCCCTTTCGCCAGCTCTGCTACTTCGAGGAGCGCATGTACGTCACGTGGTGTAGCAGGTAATAGGAATTTAGGTGCCGTTTCGCCGCTACAGACGCCGGCTTTTCCGCCCAATGGGCCATTTGATGCTTTCGCGTCAAAAAATTAGACATGGCAAGGGGAGCAGGAGAGCAAACATGCTGGTGACCCACATAGCTTTGCTCCGTAGCGTATAAGGAAGTACTTCTAATACGGCCGATCCATGTAGTTCGCCAAGGGTGCGAGAACGAATATTTCGAAAGTGCTGCTACAGTCTCGGGACTCCAAGACGTGTAGGAAATAGAGAAATTAAAGTTAGGGGAAGCTATTGGCCGCGCGTGTAAACTAAGGCAAATCAAGAACAAGGTAACTAAAGCGAGGGTAGCCTTTTTGCACGCTAAGGCACGTGGGAACGTTTTTCTAAAACTTCCTTATGACTAATTGGGCATGACTTGCGCATTACTGAAAGGAATAATTTACAGATTATTCAGTAAGTTTCCTGCTTTAATAAGATAGATAATCAGTTATTATAACACACTTTCTTATGTTCACCGGCGCCTACAATGTCTCGATGAAAAAATGACCTTTTCTTTAGTACACTTTTTCAAATAATTATTTGTTGTCTTCGCTTGAAACTCGCGCTATAATTTAGAAATCTTGTAACTCACCGCGGGGGCTCTGCTGCCTCAGTACCTGCAGGGTGACACGCAGTCAGGATATGAGCATTCGCTTTAATACGCACCCCTATTTTACCACATTCTCTCTTCGCCCAGTGTTCCTGTCACCTTTCGCTCTCTCATCATCCTGTTGTGCATAGCTGGTCCCCCCGTTTACAGCGGCCATAACGACTACCAGCTGTATACTCGTACAGCCGCAACATGTCGATTACAGGCGTCTCACGCGAGTTGAGTTTTTCCGAGTTATTTATGCTTTGTTCATCCGAGCAGCAAAAGCAAAACATCTTTTTTCATAGGTGTACGGAATCTCGGCACTTACAGGAAACAGGCTTCCGGCGCCTATGGCGTCCTCCACTGAGCTCGCGTCCTCCTGCAACCGACTAAAGTCTTATGTTTACGAGGCATAACCGCATTACCGCGTTCGAGGTGTCATGTATAGTTTTATGCGTCATCAACGTCTTATAAGGCGTGCGACCGTTGTTAGCGTTGTGAAGTGCTACATCACAGAGTTGGAGAGACAAACTATGAAAGCTAAAGAACAGGAGAGTAACTATTCGGTAAAAAGCATGAAAAGCGCCGCAACAATTGGCTCCTGTTGAGCCAGCAGCCGTGCGTGCGGGTACCAGAGGCTTTTATGATACGTTAGTACCAGCTGTCCCCTGTGGCATCCACGGGGAAGCACAGCAAGCAACGGCATCTAGAGAATACACAGCTGTCGTGCGTTCGGGAAGTCATGTATCTCGGTTCTGTATAGGTGTTAGCACCCAAGTACTGCTGCATGCAAGAGCTGGCTTTTCAATGCCAGAAACAAATGTGGAGGCCAAGTGTCTGAAATACACGCACCGTGGTCATTGCACCGTGGTCATTGCACCGCACTGTTTTGGTCCCACCTGGCATTTCCGTCACGATTTGAAATAACGATAAACGCGCGCGGAGAATGACGTCTCGCGAAAGCACCGTTGACCTGTGACTAGACCACAGGTGCACATGCCGGAATTCCTTCACCAAACGAACGTCACCGTGCATACGGTCGTCCTTTTCTCCAAGTGCTGCTTTTATGTGGCCACAGTGTGGTGCGCTGGTAATTGTCGGGGATCGCGCCCCCCTGTCCCTACACGGTATAATGTCACATTTTCCACAGGTGCAAGCAGTGCTTGTGCAGATTTCCTTTGCGTGTTCCCTTGTAGCGCGCGTCCTGTTCAGTGCAAGGCCCTTTCCCTACGTCCTCTACTTGCACGTTTGAAAGCGGCATTAATACTGAGCTGGATTTATTTGAGTGACAACGTCCTTTGTTAGCCTTATACGCGCGGTATGAGTCAAAGAAGATGAATGAAATAACCTTTGTTGCAGTGCTTTAGGGTACAGAATGACCATATCAGGTTCGTCCGGCGCGATATCAGCGAGCATCCGTTGTGAACGTCGATTGGCCTTAGTGTGGTTAGAAGAACTGGTGAGGATTATGCAGGGCTGATTAACGGCCACGTCCTCTGCTACAATAAGAAGCAATACGGGGTAGGATTCCTAATCAATAAGGACATAGTGGGTAACAGTGACAAATTCTACAACATTAAGGATAGGGTAGCAGTATAGCAATAAAAGTTAGAGGTATAGAATAAAAGTAGTACAAGCCTATGCTCCAACCTCCAGTCATGATGATGATGAAATAGATCAATTTTATGAAGAAGTTGAATTAGCGGTGAGAAAAGTGCAAACTCAGTATACTGAGCTTATTGTCTGAAATTTAAAAAAAAATACTGAGTAATGGGTGACTTCAATGTAAACGTGTGGAAAAAGCAGACTGGTGAACAAGTAATTCGAATCTATGGCGTCGATTCTAGGAACGCTATAGGAGAGATGCTGGTAGAATTAGCGGAAAGGAATAAGCTGCGAATGATAAACACCTTTTTCAGGAAGCGTAACAACAGAAAGTGGACCTGGAAAAGCCATAGCGGTGAAACAAGAAATGAAATAGATTTCATACTTTCTGCCGCATGAGCAGAAATTAGGATGGATGGATGGATGGATGGATGTACGTACGTACGTACGTACGTACGTACGTACGTATGTATGTATGTATGTATGTATGTATGTATGTATGTATGTATGTATGTATGTATGTATGTATGTATGTATGTATGTATGTATGTATGTATGTATGTATGTATGTATGTATGTATGTATGTATGTATGTATGTATGTATGTATGTATGTATGTATGTATGTATGTATGTATGTATGTATGTATGTATGTATGTATGTATGTATGTTATGAGCGTACCCTTTGGAACGGGGTGGTGGGTTGCGCCACCAAGCTCTTGCTATTACATTGCCTAACGTCCTACCTAGGCTAAAGAAGTAAAAAAAGGAGAAAAAAAACACGATGAACTACCACAACCAAATTTTCTGTCCCCCCATTGCGAACTGTGCTTTTGTACATCTCCGTTTTTTGACGTTTCCCTACTTTTCTTCCACCAATCTTCCAATCGCCTCTTACTAATCTCTATTGCGGACATGTTTACTTTTCCCCTGCTCTCGCTGAACCCAAAGGCTTCAAGGAGGCCAGTGGTGCCTAAATCGACCGTTGGGTAGACGTCTTCGCATTCTAATAAAACATGCTCCACAGTTTCCCTAGCTTTACCGCAGCAAGCACATGCTTCTTCTTCCTCGCTTTATAGGTGCGTGTTCGAAGGCATCCCGATCTCGCTTCGAAAAGTAATGAGCTTCCCTTTGAGTTATCATAAATTTTTTCTTTCCTGATTTCGTTTTTTCCTCTTAAATATTTACTCATGGCAGGTTTCTTTTCCATTGCCGCCACCCATGAAATTATTTCAGCCTCTCTGACTTTCCGCTTGACGTTCTTTGTTGCTGTGTTGCCCACCCTACAGGCCGCATAATTGCTGGTAAGCTTCCTAGTTCTTTTCCTCCGCTGTGGATCAATCTTTTTCCAGTACAGATACCTCAACACTATCCCAGCCCATTTACTTTCTTCCATATTCCTCAGTCGTTCTTCATACTCACTTTTACTGCGAGCTTCCCTCACTTCAAAACTAGTCCAGTCCATATCGCACTGCACAGCTTCATTTGTAGTCTTCCCATGAGCGCCCAATGCGAGGCGACCCACTGACCTTTGGTTCACATCTAGTCCTGATTGCACCACTGATTGAAAGCAAACAACCACATTTCCAAAAGTAAGTCCTGGAACCATTACACCTTTCCACATACCTCGGAACACCTCGTACCTATTGTATCCCCATAGCACTCTGTGCTTCATTATGGCTGCCCATTTCTCTTCCCCTTCACTGTTATTGCTTTTCCCTGTGTTTCCATATATATATTGCCTTCATTTATCCATATACCAAGATATTTATATTCTGTTATCTCCACTGTCTGTTGACTGTTTTCATTGAATACCATAACACCTGATTTTCTAACACTAAATTTCAAACCTAAATTGTTGCTTTCCTGTCCACAGATATTAGCCAGACCTTGCAAATCACTTTGCTTGTTAGCGAGCAACACAATGTCGTCCGCATAAAATAAACCTGGGAGCTGCTGCTCTATTACTGTACCTGCCTGTTTGTATGAGAGATTAAACCCGATATTACTTTCTTCTAGCGCCATCTCCATCCTCACCATGTACATCATAAACAGCAGCGGTGATAAAGGGCACCCCTGCCTCAGTCCCTTGTTGATTTGAGCTTTCTCCGCGCTTCTCATCTCTTCCCATTCAACGCAAACGGTATTTTCTAGGTAAATCTCTCTCAAAAGCTGTAGACAATCGTTACCTAAGTCTTCCCCTTCCAGATTATCCCACAAAATGTTGCGGTCTACGTCGTCGTCGTCGGCGGTGGCGGCGGCGGTAGCAGCAGCCGCCGCCGCCGCCTGGCTACGCCCACTACAGGGAAAAGGCCTCTCCAGTACTTCTCCAACTAGTCATGTGCTAATTGTGACCATGTTGTCCCTGTAAACTTCTTAATCTCATCTGCTCACCTAACTTTCTGCCGCCCCCTGCTACGCTTCCCTTCTCTTAAAATCTAGTCCGTAACCCTTAATGACCATCGGTTATCTTCCCTCCTCATTACGTGTCCTGCCCATGCCCGTTTCTTGGCTCCTGTAATGTCTAAAAAGGCCATATATAACGGTCTGCTTTCTACTTTTGATATTTCAATATCCTGAGTAAGAACAAATAAGTTATCATCTAAACGCCTATCTATTCTGAAGCCATTCTGAAGTTCTCCCAAAATGCCATTATTGTCTGCCCATGCTTGAAGCTTTAATTTGATTGCCTGCATTGCTAGCCTGTATATTACCGATGTAATGGTCAACGGTGTATGCGAGTGAATTCTTTCTCCCCCTCACCTCCATAAATTAAATTCATTCTGCTTTGTCGCTAACTGTCTGGTATTCGTCTATCTTTTAAAGTTTTTTTCACTGCTTTCACCAGAGCTCCCTTACTTGTTGGTCCTAGTTCATTCATCAGCCTAACGGGAACCTCGTCTAGCCTTGTGGCTGTGCGCTTAGGAATTTTCTCTTCGGCTTTCTTCAAGTTGAAATTTGTCTGCACCAGCTCCTTTTCCACCTGGGTCTCTTTCATGCTCTTTTTTTTCTTCAAATACACCTCGTTATTACCTTGGAAAGATTCCGTTATAATTTATTGCCGCTTCTCCTTCCAGTCTGTTTCCATCTTGGTGTAGGACATGTTGCATTGTTGTTGACTTCCTGCCTAATAATTTAATGTGGTTCCAAAATATTCTAGGTGCCGCCTTCTTTTTCTCACGTATTTCTGGCAACCGACGTTCACTTTCACCTTTTAATTTTGCTTGCACCAGTATTTGCACAATAGACTTTTTCTCCCTGTATATTTCCCATTCAATGGCTACTTCATCCTGCGGCAATTGCGCCTTTTTTGCCTGCCTGTGCTCTCGGTATGCTTTCTGTTGTTCGGCGATCGCTTCTCGTATCACCCCGTTCCACCAGCTTCTCGGTTTCTTTTTTCCTTTCTAACGAACACGTTGTTTCTTTTTCCGTATTTCTATCGTTATTGCACTTAGAAGCTCACTATATTCCCACTATTTATTTGGCCATTTGCCAAGTTCTTCCTTGACTCTAGTGACTATATTTGTTATTTGTTCAACTTTCAAATTTGCACTGGCCATTTTGCACTCCTAGCTCTATTTCCCAACTACATATCCCATTTTCAAAATGATGCGTTTATAGTCACTCCCTATGCTGCTATACCCTTCCTCATCAATTACCATTTCTCTCAACTTATCATGAATGCCTCCTGTCATCAGACAGTAATCAATGGTTGATTGCCGGTTTCCAACTTCCCACGTGATCTGCCCTTCACACTTAGGCCTTGTATTCACGATAACGAGGTTATATTGCTCACAAAGATCTAGCATTAACTTCCCGTTGTTGTAGGTATAGTCATCCAAATCCTGTATGTGGGCATTCATGTCACCTAATAGGATAATTTCAGCACCATTTCCGAAACCCTTAAGATCAGCGCTTATGCATTCCACTAACTCTTTATTCTTCTGTGTGCAATTATTTGCACACAGGCTGAGCGGCTGAGCGTAAATACGTTACGCTCAGCCGTTTTTTTCCCACTCATTGTACCTGTTAACCAAAGATGCTCTTGACATTTTGAATTTACTCTTTTCCATTTGGACCCTTGGTGGATGAGCATTCCGACTCCCCCCCTTCTTTCCGACGCAGTTTTGTTCCACCCTTCCCAAACATAATTCTCAATCATTGGCGGCTATTCCGAGTCTCTAAGGTGCGTTTATGTAACCGCATACATCCCTATTTGTTCTCTATTTAACTGCTCCTCAATCTCTGCACACTTTTCCCTTCTTCTGCCACCCTGCATGTTTAGTAGTCTATTGCATGGAGAACTTTCTTTCTTTCTTTCCTTCTTTTTCTCTTATTGACGGCGATGCTATACTGAGGTTCTCTTAGGGGACCATCTTCATTACTACCTACTCTGGCCTCCTGAGCGCCCGTGGGTCCCCTAAAAAAGCAACAGCGTGACCAGCAAGTCGTGCAAGCCTGGAATTGAAGTGGATCCCGTCTCGTTGATAACCACCACACCTTCTCACTTCCCTGTTTACTTCGACAACCTCGAAGCCTTTCTCTTGGCTCATTTCCCATATCGCCTCATCAGCAGCCACTACGGCGCTTTGTACGTGACTGCCACGTACAGGCACCTCCGGCACTGTCCGCACCCCGATCTGCACCTGAGGGGACAGCTCGCGCAAGTCATCCCCCCACTTCGCCAAGCGCTGGGCTAGTCCTGTACCTTTCCTGTTTAAGACGTAATTTAGCCCACTTGCTACTATGGCAAGGTTGCGCACGTGAGTATTTTCCGCGAGCTTTGCTTTTGCTCGCTCCATGACAGAACCCAGCGTCCGCACCGGAAATGTCCCTACCGCTACTCTATCATCACCTTTCACCCTTGTCGCAATTGCTTCTGAGCACCTATCCAGGTTTTAGTCACCAGCTATAATCACCATTTCACTCTCTCCTACCTCTCCCTGCTTCCCTTTGTCCTTTTCCGCGTGATTCAGACTTCTGTTTTAGACTGATTGCTGTTTTAGACTGATTCAGCCTAAAACAGCAAGCCCGAGTTAGCAGGTTCGAAGCTGACTGCGCCTTGCCTTTATTTTTTTATCACTTGTCGCTGCTTAGTCTGGTAGATTTCCGCCAGATGGGATATTACGAAATGCAGGTCATTTAGTTACGGTTCTTGTTTTGTTTCTTTCTATCTGCAGCAACATCTTCGCACAAAAGATAGCTGTTTGGTTTCGTGAGCACGTGAAGGTGCTTCCAAACTTCTCTTGAACTTTAGGTAGCACGTATTTTTGACAATTAATCCCGATAACGTATTCTGAAAATTCATTTCTTTCTTAAGGCGAAGATTTATGGTGATATCACTAAGAAATATTTTTGCCTGTGCAGCTGTGTCATGGGAAAGGCGTGTTTGTGCGACTCTTGTGCTGCTTGAAGCGTTCAAAAAAAAGAATTAGCGTCCAGCGTGCGCAAATGAAAGACAAAAAAGTAGCAACGCCAGGAGCCGCATACGTAGTATTCGTATAAAGGAATATGGTTGAAGGTATTTGACCGAGTACGTTTGTATTATGTCCCCAAAGCAAGATCTTTGCGTACATTATCTTGGGTGCAAATGAAGAATGTCGGAATTATGGCACATGTTTGCTTGCGTAGGTGCAAACAGGTAGCTCGAAACCTAAAAATTATATCCTCAGTACGCAGCGCACGTGTCTAATCATTTGAACCATTCCCATATAGCTTCATGAAATTTCAGAAGTACTGAAGGACTTCATAGCTTTTTACCACGACGCACACAGAGGCGCACTGGAAATTTAGTGCGAAAAGACACAGGAACGTGTTAATGTAGCCGGTCGTGTAAATAGAAAGAACGATCCAACCGCAGACCCTTGTTCACTTATGCCCGCAAAGTTATGCACGAAGACCTCGTCCTCGGCTAAAATCACCACAGATGCTATAGCATTCTGCTGTTCACTTCTTGACTCACTCTATTGATCAGTTAGATCATAGCACCGGGATACAATTACTTGCGCAATTCTTCCGTAATTCTGTGAGACTATTCTTCTGCCCTAAATTTAACGTGTTTGAACAATTCAAGGAACATGAGGAATGATCGTGAGGGTTTACTAGAAACGTTTCCTTGTTAGAATCGTTTACGATCCATATCGGTACGGTGGTTTTGTCATGATCGCGACAGCGCCTATTAAGTACCATGTAACATTTTCTCAGCTGCCTGTAAATAAAATCCGAATGTGTCGTTCGTTGTGCGTGAGTAGTGCAATGGCAGCTGGATTTTTCATGTAGTCCCACTAAGCCACACGTTCCCTCTACTGCCATGGTGCCGCAAGACACGTCAATTTCGACCTCGGATTTCGCCCTTAAATTTCCCAGACAGCTTGCGGAGGTACAGGAGACGACAGGTAAAGTTTTAAAGTAGTCCTGACATTTCATTTAAATTTTATGGACAATTTTATTATTCTTCATTTCTTTATAAATTTAATGCATCTTATTTGTGCTAATAATGATGTGATACGAGAGAGTTGAGTTGCTATACTTAAAATACATCATGTTTGCGATGGCTGTCCTGAAAATTAGCCAGGTGTAAACATTGTATGAAGTTGGCTGGAAGGCCATTCATTTAAAGAAATGTGTGCAGATTAAATAAAATACTGGTGCTCACTGGTAGAGTCGCCTTTAAAAGTTTACGTGGCCGAGGTTCTGCGATAAAGTTCGTTTTCAACGCAGCTAGGCCCGCAGCCAGTAAAACTACGCAAAACTGTTGTTTACTATAAACCAGCACATACTGTAAATCCGCATACCATAGTGCCTACCTCGGTGATAGAAATATAAACCTTTTCTGTTTTCAAATTCCGCGATCCGTAACTCTTGACGCTGACCGTGGGTTCGGAAGGCGAGGTGCTTTTTTGGCTTATACGTGATGACAAGCACCGAGCTTTTGATCACAGAATGATGGAACTTGTTCAAGGTCAGGCGACTTCATGACGCAAATCTAGCGATAGAAGCTGCTCAGCTTGCTTTTGGTTTGCAACATTGATGGTGAATGAACAGTTACAGTAAATGAATCTTACCACCTGATTCTGGACAGAATCGACTGACTGCAAATGTTCTGTATCACTGAATATTTCATATTAATTTCATACCGCGCATTCTCATTCGAATTTTGGCCTGTCTTACGCCTACCAAGTCTTTAGCAATGAGGAGAGGTCAGGAAGTTGCTCCTTGGAATGTAGCCGAGGCCATGGTAGATGTGATTAGTAATGCTGTGCATGTGAGTAAGCTGACTGGAATTATTACATGAAGTACGCCAAGGTACCAACGTTAAGTCGCGGTGGAAATTACACAGCCCGGCCTTATTGAATATATTAAAGTCGTCTGAGCGTGTCTCCAATAAAATAGGTTTAATAATATTCGGACTTCTTAGCCTTCTGTTAAGCTATTGGTAAAGCACTGTGCACGAAGTTCTCTTGCGTGTAACAACTTTATCATCGCTTCCAAAAGAAAGTGACTGTATAAGTACATCTTGCTCGGGCATAGTTCATTTCGCCTGGGTACCACCGCTTGACCTTTATATCTTTAAATCTGCGTCGCGGAGCACAAATAAACACCGTTTATGAAAACTATCACGGCATCACGTGAAAGCCCGGCCCGTCGGCGCGCGTCGTCACCTCTGATAATGATAAGAGCGGCAGCGCGTCGTTCAAAAATGACTTGTCACTCCCCGTTTTTTTTTTTTCTCAAGGGCGCGACTAACTCGCAGAAGGGTAATTCCAACCTTGACATGATGCTAGCGACCTTTCAAGTGCCGTACGAGCGGGTTCCTTGTGCACAAAAAGTGACTTTCTAATCACACAGTTTTAGCTGATAGTAAAAAAAAAAAGTCAGTGCGTACCAGAAAGGCAGCTTTACAATTTGACAATATTACCTGATATTGCAAACAAAAAATTAGAAAGGAACATAGTCAGTAATTAACGAATTTAGATTACACAACGTGCGCCATTTAATGTATGAACTTACGTTTATTAGTAGTCCTTAACATTTATTTGTGGAGGGCGATTCCATTAAAGGGATGTGCGAGGCCAAAAAGAACCTAAGGAAATTATTGTGACTAAATTGTATACCTTCTTTATACAGCTGATCAATCCGATGCGATATATCTAGCGATCGAGATTTCAGTTTAAGAGTTGGAAATACAAGGTTAGTTTTATGTGTGGTTAGAGTACGTATTCGATCATAAGTTGAACATATAAAACGAATGGAGCAATTTCGAGAATTTCTAATGAGGTAATACGCTTAATAGAATTTCACACGGTGGATGCATACTCTAATTTTGTTCGCATTAGTGTTTTCTGTAGTACTAACTTGCGATAGGATGGTGGCATTTTGAAAGTAGCGGAGCAAATAACCCAAGGTTCGATTCGCATTGTTACTAATGTCGATATAAGTTGAACATGTTCCTAGGTGTGGGCAGCGCAAATCTAGGAACATGTTCATTCACCAACTCGCCCAGCTTGCCGCGTTAATATAAGTTGACCAGGGGAGACTAGCGGTAATATGAACGCGTAAATACTCTTATGAATATGGAGGCTCTAACGCAGCGTTGCTAAGTACGTCGAAGAGCTGTTTTCAGTGGGTGTTGCTCAGATGATGTTGCTGCTACCTCTGGGGTGCCGCAAGGCTTCATTTTGGGGCCGATTCTGTTTATTATTATTTGTGCTGTTATCGAAACCGAGATACAGTTCTTGCGGATGACTGTGTACTGTGTGAAAGGGCACTTAATGAGATGTTGTTCTATACATTGGCGACCAGCCTGAAGCGAATGAAATTGAATTTAATTCTGTGGTTTTACGTGAAAAAACAAAAGATTTGTTTATGAGGCACGCCTTATTGAGAGGGGACTACGGACTAATTTTGGCCACCAGAAGACCTTTAGCATGCCCGCAATGCACGGGACACGGGCGTTTTTGTATTTCGTCCGCATCGAAACGCGACCGCCGTGGACGGGATTTGACCCCGTGACGTCGTGCATACCAGCGCAATACTATAGCCGCTAAGCCACCGTGGCAGGTAACCTGAGGCGCGTAGAAAATTGGTGCGTCACTAATAGCATGCCCCTGAGCATACATAAATGAGTACGCGTTAGCTTTACCAGAAAAAATCAGATATTAAACAAAATCAGATATAAGTATTTGTTAAGTGATGAATAAAAAAAAATATCACTCAAATATTTAGCTGTGATGCCATCAGAGGATGGCTCTTAGTCATAACATGTTAATACTGTAGTTAGAAGTGCAGGGCATGCCCTTGGCTTCTTGCAACAAAGTTTAAAACACGTAAACATTAACGTAAAGGAAGCAGCGCATAAAAGAAGTTTTACAAATAGTGGAGTATGCTTGTCTTGTACGGGATCCGTTTTGTGGTGTGCATGTTAATGCACCAGTAAAAAAAAAAACAATCCGTTACGGCAAGGTTCGTCCTCGGGAGATACAACCGCTTAAACATAGAAAAGTGTAAGAGCAAGGAAAAGAGAACTTGACTGGATCATTTTGCTTGAACAACGAAGCAGGTTACCCCTTAGGCGGTTTCACTCAAGCTTCCATAATAACATGGGAATCTGCTCATCAGACTATCCGAAGTAGAGCCCTGCAAGGGCTGGTTTTTGGGGCCCTGGCCCGGCCAGAGCGCGAAAGTACCATGCATTGGGCCCCCGGCCTGGCCCGGTGCTCTAAAACCCGCCCTGGGCCCGGTTCTGTTCGACCGATTAGCCCTTGAGCCTGTACGAAGTAAGTTCTCTGTTATTGTGACGATACTCCTAAGTTATCAATGATCACTTCAAACTGCATCAAAGCAGCTTTCTGCACTGCGTCCCCTCTTGCTGGCTATGTTAACTATATAGGGGAAATAAGCGTTTCATTTCATTTCGTTACTAGCCGAACATGCACAAATTATCATGTGAATATTTGGTATGAAAACACACATGTACAATGGACAGTTAAGAAAATAGGGAGGGATCAGGCTGGCAACAGCCATCTGGAGTGGCACAATGCCGGCTCAGATTTAGCGAAGAAGGTACAGAAACGAAGGTCCGTTGATCACCATGCTCGTGCTTTAAAGTGTGGCATGAATGGCCGTTCTACACATCCTAAATATTTGTGCGGCAATAGACTATAGCGAAGGCGTAGGTGAACACACCCGTACACGTCGCAGCCATTTCATCTCACTTTTGACTCTCGTATAATCATTCGGATGTACAGTGATGTAACACGAGCCAATGAATTTGGCGCATGTGTAAGTTTAAATACGATGATCCATTGGCTTTCAGGAATACCTTAATACACGGCCACTGGAAGCTTTTTTCATTGAACGGAAATTCGTGTTCCGCAAGGCTAACGCTCAAGTTCAATCATATTTTCACACGGAGCACGCCATTTTTACTGCTTTATTCGACTTCATTATAATGATGTCGCTTTTTCAGTCGACAATTCAACGCCGTGCGTGTCCCTTTCTGTTGTCCGATGTCCGTTTCTAGCGCTGTTTATTTAAACATTATGGGAAATTATCAGCTCACCCAATCTGCCGTTCTTCTTTAATTGGACTAATTATGCGAAAAACTATGGTAGAATATTCAACTCGCTTGAAAAAAATAATCAAGAAAAATAATGTAAACGAGTAGTGAGTTGCACTATGCTTTAACACACAAAAAAAATTATAAATTAACTTTCCAGAATTTATTTACTACAACTTCATTTAGGTACTCTATTAACTTGCTTAAAATTTATTTCATTCTTATTTTTTCATTAAAATTATCACACACAAGCAGTCGACAGCGGCACAGCAACGACCGCTGTCAAAAATCTACAAATTTTTGTGCCGCAACAAAATATTGCACACGACTCTGCCTCTAGGCACTGCTTCTGCTCTTGAAGAATGTAACCAGGGGCGTTATAACGTAAAACTATTCCAAACTTTTCTATGCCAATTTTGCTATCAGCCCTCCGCGAGTGGTCAACAACCTTTTTGGACCACCGCCACTTCACCTGTCTGTCACACGACGTCACGAAAACCGCGATGCCTCCCCTTCTGATATCACGTTTACACACTGATTATGCATGATTTGACCAAAAAAAAGAAAAACAGCTATTTTTGATTTTACGCCTTTTCGCCATTAGCCCTCGGCTATTGGTCAAATGTTTTCGGGCTGCACCCACTTCACCTGCCTGTCACGCGACGTGACAAAACCGCTAAAACTCATCGCGTCAAAGTGGCGTGTACGCGTTAAAGATGCATTAATATGGCGAACAAAACTTAATTTTCTTCTGAATATCCACAGGCTGCCTCGTTCCGAAAGGAATAAAAGATGGCTGCCGCCAATCGCTCAGGCGCTGGCTACTCGCACCTGCCGGAGAGCATGTGTTTATTTGCGTATAGTAAAACACATTGCATGGTCGTATAACGTTTTGGAGCACTTTCGGCACGTTTACCACCTCGTCCTGCCTACTCTTCTTTGCTGAGGATCCCTTTTAGCGTCATTCTTAAGCTAGCTTTCGTTGCATGCCGCCGCGATTTTCGACCAGCCACCGCAAGCTGAGTAAGGGAAAGCGGACCAATCGCAGACGCCGGCACCACCCTCTTCATCCGGTTATCGATTTTCAGTGCTCTGACTCTGCCCCATCAAAGCCCTCTCCACTTGAGCGTGCTCCTCGCCTCTTGTAAGCCAATTAGATACGACAAGCCGCTCAGTGCAGGCAATGTTATTCGTTTTTAAAGCAAACAAAAATGACCTCCTATGAATGAGGAGAGCGTTTGATTGACTTGTTCAGTCAATCCTGCAGGCGACCGCCGGTGCTTGCGTCGGCGGTTACGCAAATTTGACGTCAGGAGATTGGAATAAAAACATGTTGGAATAGTTTTACGTTATAGGGCCCCAGCTGTACCTAAACTCCTCTCATTAATTCACCTTGTGGTTGCTATATGAACGATAGCTTGGATACCTGAAGACGGTCTAGTGAATTTTTTTGCTGTCCGTCTCTTACCAATCAAATAGTTTCCTATTTATTTAGCGCAATTGCAATACAGATATCTTTCTAACTCTTCGTCATTTTGATTCGAATTCGTGATTTCTAGCAACTCTTGAAGTTAGCCTTTAGTCTCCCCTCCCGAACGCCCATTGCGCTTCCCCTTGTTGATTGGTGGGGCCGCTGTCAAAATTACAGCGCCACCTCCATCGAACGTCTGGTTGTTTGTCTCACGCCTGAGCATGATCAGCTCTACAAATTCGAGGTGTTAATAACCTGGGAACTACGCTGACCAGAGTTTTTTTAGTTTCGCGAAGACGAAAGAATTTCGGCAGAACCCATATTAATATGACTATTGAAGTTTATGCGATTAGCATTCACGCAATGTAGCGACCAAGTTGTGACACACCATACTAAGAGAACTTTATTTAGAATCTGTAGTGGTCCTGCTGAGATTTCAAGTGATTAGGCTATATGCGATATACACTATATCCGTGATTGGCCCGCTTTGTTATGACCATCGCTCGCGAAGGTTATCTCACGACGGTAGGACGAGGACCTCACGCCGACGGCGCATGCAGTGATGACGATGGAATTACGAAGAAGCAATGACGTCGATGGAACGACGACGGCATTAAGAGGACGACGAAATGACGACGGTGGGATGGTTCTGACACCCGCCGTGCTTGCTCAGTGGCTTATGGTGTTGGGCTGCTGAGCACGAGGTCGCGGGATCGAATCCCGGCCACGGCGGCTGCATTTCGATGGAGGCGAAATGCTAAAACAACCGTGTACTTAGATTTAGGTGCACGCTAAAGAACCCCAGGTGGTCGAAATTTCCGGAGTCCTGAACTACGGCGTGCCTCATAATCAGAAAGTGGTTTTGGCACGTAAAACCCCATAATTTAATTAATTTTTAATGGTTACGACGTGATGGCGATAAATAAACACGGCGCAGTCACGCACAGTGCGATGACGACGGTGGCCTTATCACCATTGAATGACCATAGCACAATTATAACGGAATGAAGGAAAAGTATGTTGTTGGAACGATGAAGGCGGCGTGACGACTTCGACATAACAACAATTGTATGACGTTTCTGAAATGATGGCGACGCTGCTGCAGCAGTGAGAATGCGGTGGCCTAGCAACAATGGAATCACCACAAGTGTACGACGATGACGGTGTAACGACGACTGCATGACGAAAATGGCGGGAAGCCGACAGTACGACGATAATCAGATGACGAAGCTGTAATGACGACGAGGCAACGACCACGATGGTATCACGACCACGGTATGACAACAAATGCGTGAAGATGACCGTACGTCGATGGTCCGATGATGACGATGGCGTGACAACCGCGACATAATCACGATTGAATGACAACAGCTTGATTACGATGGAATGACGACGATGAAACTGCGAAGGTGGTATGACGATAAGGGTATGACGACAATTTCACGATGTTTCTGAAATGATGACGATGGTAGTACAGCGTTACGAGAACGACGTTACTAGAACGGGATGATCATGACTGTATGACGGCGATAAAACTACGTATGACCCTATACGTAGTGGCTCAAGTTAGTAGACAACAATTGGGTCACATGGCGCAAGACAGACAGACAGACAGACAGACAGACAGACAGACAGACAGACAGACAGACAGACAGACAGACAGACAGACAGACAGACAGACAGACAGACAGACAGACAGACAGACAGACACAGACAGACAGACAGACAGACAGACAGACAGACAGACAGACAGACAGACAGACAGACAGACAGACAGACTCTTGCGGTGTTGTTTTTTGTACTGGAGTGGAGTACGAACTGACTAGGGAGTTATTTTGTATTACTTTTTGAATTGATTAATATATTTTAAATTATTCTTGAATTTTTATTGTTACTAAAATTTCCTTGATAGAGCGTACTCAAGTTTTGCGCGTTTAATTATATGTTATGTGCTAATATTTTATCTGTTTGTGGTTTATTTATGCCTGTTTTATTATATGTTGATACCTGTTTGCAATGTAACTTAAGCAAGTTACTATAAGATTACTATTCTGTCCTTGTAGGCTTCACTGCCCAGCAATGAGATCGGGGAATTAGCAACTGACATACTGGCCGCAAACAGACATGACTGTGCTCTCAACAGGGCTGAGATCGTCTTCCTTATGAAATTATAAAACTTGTATTTGTATTTAGACGTATGTATTTGTATTTAGACATATTATACTTTTATTATATTATTATATAATCAACATTTATGTCTATTTGCATCATTTCTGGTGCTGCTGTAGAAACGTGTGCTGCCACGCAGCCCTGTGATCGAAGGTTTTTTTCATTATTGCGTCATGGCCGTGAAGAAACAAAAATAGAGAAAGGGAAGATTTTTGGTTGTGAATGGAAAACGTTCTGTTGCCTTGTTTTGTATATGCAAATAAAGTAATCATGAAATTTTTATTAAATGTTTCGTGACAGCTTCTCTTCTCACAGCTACTACACACATCATTTCCACAATGTGGGTTGTGTCGCCTCATACCTCCATAAATTTTGTTTTGATGCAGGCAATGTTGCATGCAGAAATGCGTAGGGACTCTGAAATGTGCCACCTTTTCAGATGTGCTTTCCACTTGTGTAAAATATGATTATTAGAAATCTCATTGTAATGTGATGATGGCATCACACTGTTCGCAGAAAGCTCTCTTTCAACATGGACCGCAGCAAAGAAATATGTTGCGGGTCCAATCTTAATACAGTGCATTCACCTCTACAAAAGCAGCACACTGTGTATTTCACCAATTATTCTGTGTTTCGGACATTTAATCCTCAGAATACCAAGTATATGTGCCAGCTTATTTCAAAAGGTAAAAGTTGAAATGTGGATTTTAGCTGAACAAGTTTACAGAAGTCGCAACAGAATTTCCCCAATAATCGTTTGTATGAACATTACCAATACTTGACTGATTATCTAGTAAATAATCAATTGTGGTTAACGGCAGAGCTGTTCAATCAGCCCTCCATATCCGGTTGCTGGAAGCATTCTGCCGCAAAATATTCTCAAGAACACATACGGCAAACATGCCATAAGATTTTATTATAAGATTTTTTATAGATGTATTGCTGTTCCAGTTGAGATGCTTGTTTGCGGAACGTTGCTGCAGAGCGTGCAAAAACAATAGCTGAAACAGCAACGCACTTCATTGCAGATGTTGACTTCCAATTTCTTGGAAACTCGTTCCAGGCACACTTTATGGCAAATTGGTATGCTTTCAGTAATGGCTGCCTTCAATATGTTATGACGTTTTCTAAAGAAATGAAAAAAGCTAATTAATAAAATTTTGTCCCTAAATAATTGTATTGTTTATCGCGCAAATTCTGATTTCTGCCGCCGCTATGAAGCTTTCACAGCAATAAAATGCCATTTGTCTTAAGACCTGCGTATTTATTCATTTTAGACAGAGTCATGTCCAAGAATCTTGGACATAGCCCCTCCGGCTATTTTGTGAACTTTTGTGATCTTTCGTATAGGCATAGAGTCTTGCGCGTCCTTTTGCGCATGCCCATGAATTTTGTACATGGCTCCTTCGGCCATGCATTGAACTTCCCTGCAGTGCACTGACGTAACTCATTGAGAAGCACTTTCAAAAATCATATTTCATGAGGTTAGCCGAAGTCCAAGAACTTTCCGTTACCTTTTTTCAGGATACTTTTTCTGATAATATGCGCTTTTACGGCACTTTGTCATAGTAGCGACTATGTGCCTTAAATGCCCTCTACGTGCCTTAAATGCCGATATTTTCAGGAGAGTATCATCGTGGCGTTGCTAACTGAAAGTTGTTGAAATTCGGCCGGTCTTTGGAAATACAATTGTTGGAAAATGCTGCTCAGTGAGTTAGGCTACTGCACTGCGTTGAAGTTTGACGGATGACCGAAGAGCCGTCCTATATTCGTGGGCATGCGCCGAATGACGCGCGGGTAGAGAGCTGCAAGACTGTATGCTTATGCGAAAGGTTACAATACAAAAAAACTAAGTGTACCTGTACTAAGGGTTACTATACACCTTTTAATTTATAGGTGCACGAAATTGGGAGAATATGCCCCTGCATTAAGCGTTACTTGAGTAAAGGTTAAAATTTAATTTCTGGTTTATAGGAGTACAAATATGCCCCTTTAATAAAGACTACTGGAGTAAAAGTTACTATGCACCTTTATTTATAAGTGCACAAATTTGTGAGAATATGTCCCTTTATTAAACGTTACCGTGCTAAGAGTGTAGGCGTCTTGGGAGAACGAGACGTGTCACTGGCTTTAAATAGAGAGAAAATGGGGTTCAAGCGTGCCTATTTAGCAAAATCATAAGCAGGCAAAGTTTTAAGCAGTGTGTTAATATTACTAGCAATTCAATTCCTACTGCAACTGCTCGACAGAAAGAGCTTGGCTGGAAATATTGCTGTACTTTGTAAGTTCGCACACAGGCTGTGCACTTCTTAGGTTGTCAGGGTTTATCTTGATAATGTTTCGGCCGTATATTAAGAATAATTAGAGAATAAAAGAACATCTGTAATGCGACTTCCAGCGTACCATTTTGCAATTTTCCAGTGCACACTGAAGTAGCATCTTCTAAATTATTTGATCTAGCAGTTATATAATTCCAGAAGTAGGCGTTCAGTAATTTTTAGCCATCCAAACGCTCTACTGAATAACCTTCCGGCCTTCTCCATTTCGTTTCTCCTCTTCCTTCCCAAGAAGCTTTATAAACATATTCTACAAACTAATATAACATTCTAACTCAAACTTAAGAGAAGCTTTAGCTCAGGGCCTCCTATATCCAAATACAGGAGAAAGGAGAAATCGTTCTTCTCAGCAACCACTGCACCAAATGTCATGAGGTTTGTTGCATTTAAAGCAAATAGATTAATTTTAGTCATTGTTGGTAACGCAATTTTTCTTTAGGCCGTCAATTATTTAATAAACCTTGTTGAAAATCTCAAATCTACAGAAAACTAAACTAACAAAATTACAACTCTGTAACTCAGCAACTAAAACGAGATCACAATTCTGTAAATTACAACTAGTAGTACATCTAAAGCGGACAAAATTGATGCATTATACACGGCTGTCAGATTGACCCCTAATATGTCAGCTGGACTTTTGCAAAGCCATTGTAAACAATGTAACATATTCACGTAAGATATAAATTGATATACCAAACTTGTACGATTTCGATGCTATAACGGATGCAGTTTCCAGCACTGTGATATCTGTTCTTAGTGCGGAGCTACGAATTTGTAAATTTTATGCTTAATTTTTTTTATCTTCCCGATTTTGGAACGTTCCCTTTAAAAATTTTGGGCCCTAATCAAAATTCTGCTTGCAACAGTCACTGAAATTTAGCTTTCTCTCCCAAATGCAACAAACTACATTAAAATCGGCCCAGTGGTTATCTTGGAAATGCGTTTCTGCATTTCACATGTATTTGAATACGCGGCATCGGAGTTCGACCCCAGCTAAAGTTTTAGCTCGGAGGCTCCTATCTAAATATACACGCGAGATCCGCGATCGTTTTTCAGAGCAGCCACTGCAGCAAATCTGATGAGTTATGTTGAACTCCAAGTGAAACGTTAGAATCTAGTGATTTCAGAAAGCGATATTTTATTTAAGCAGCCCACTCTCTTTACGTAAATTAAAGAAAATCGCAATATTTCAAGAAACAATATTTAACGTGTAGGATTCTACATCAGCAACTAAAAACGATATTGCAATTCCGTGAACTACACTTAATAATACATCTAGAGCGGACAGCAATGATATATCATACGCCGACCTGAAATGTATCACTAACTTGTGAATGTTGCATTTGCAAAACCCTTCCAAACATTTTAACCAATTCGTATAAGTTCTAAACTCCTGCCTAAAATTTGTTCGCCTTTGATTATCCAACAGATGCAGTTTATAGAAATGCGTATTTGTTTTGCGTCGCTGAGTTGCGGATTTGTAAACTCCATGCTTCTATTCTTTTCTTCAAGTTTACCGATTTCCTGCAATTCTTGTGAAAAATTCCATTCTATAAATCAAAAGTCTATTTGTTGCAATGATCGACTGCAATTTCAGTTTCTTTATAAAATGCAACAAATTTTATTGAACTCAGTTCAGCGGTTTCTTCATAAAAGCTTTCCTACGCTTTGCATTTATTTGAGTAGCCGGCATCGGAGATGAGCCAGAGCTAAAGCTTCTTGTTGAACAATGGTCGTGCCGGTTCTATAGAAACCCATGAAACAGAAGCCTGGCGTATCCGCAAGCCCGTGGCCACTGTGGTGCAGAAAGAAAAACGCTCAAGGAAAAACTCAGTGTCCTTACACTCTGCGAAGAAGGATGACCAGCAAAGCTGTGTATGTGTAGGCCCTTTGATGGCGAACTGCACCTCCACCGCGAATCGGCCCGGCTATGCACTATCATCGGGATCGGCACAAGTACGGGGAGTGCTTAACGCCTGCTTCACCTCTGCCGTGGGTTGGGCCGGTATTGCACTACCTTCGGGATCGGCCCATGTCGTTTTTCCTTATCACGCCAACGACACGAAAATTTCGTTGGGCTGTAGAGGTATACAGCTTCGCTGTAAAAAGCATATTCAACGGAAGCTTCGCGGGAGCCATTATCTCGGCCAGACATCTATACGGAATGACGACCTGGTCAGGTGTCTTGCAAAATCGTCGATTCATTGCCAGTAGAGCAAGTAGCTGGCCGTCTTCGAGATAACGCTGACAAATAAGCGCGCTCGTTTCCATGTGCCGAGAGGAAGCGACAGTCTAAGGGTATGATACTTTTTAATTTGTTTTTTTTTAGTTGTGCGTCATGGCATACGTCATGGCGCGATTTTCGAAATCTTTAAGGTGGATACGCCGCGTGGTGGCGAAAAAAGGAAACTGAACTAAATGTCCCTGATTCCTGGGTATGATCCCAGCATAGTGCAGAATGTAGAAGGGCTGGGTAGGATGAAGTGCAGTGATGATCAATTAGTGAGGCCTAGGATTCACATCAATATGAAGAGAGAAAGGGAAAATTCGTCAAAAAGAAACCGGCCAACCTAGACGCAGTAAGGGTAAAAGCAGACTAATTCAGGCTGGTACTTTTCAAATAAATGTGCAACCTTAAAACAGAGAGATGAAGATGACATAGAGGTAACGAATGAAACCGTACTTAGCCTAGCTGGCTTCAGAGGTAGCAATTGAAGTGGGAGGTAAGGCACCAAGGCAACCTGTACGTAAGCTCTCCCAAGTAACAAAGGACCTAATAAAGAAACGACAAAGCATAAACGTATCTAACTCAAGAGATCAGATACAGTCGCGGAACTGTCAAAACTGATATTCAAGGAGAAAATAGGGATATTCGAAATTATAACGTGAGAAAGACTGAGGAAGCAGTGAAAAACGGACGCAGCCTGAAATCAGTGAGAAGAAAACGGCTTAGGACAAACCAAGATGTACGCATTGAAGGATAAGCTGGGTAATATCATCAGCAATCTCGAAGATATAGTAAAATCAGCGGGAGAACTCTATGCTGACCTGTATAGTACCCATAGCAGCCACTTACCTTCATTCGATGTAGTAATGAACAGGTTACAGAGGCTCCTTCTATAACTAGCGATGAAGTTACGAAGGCCTTGAAAGACATGAAACGGGGAAAAGGGGCAGGCGAAGATGGAACACCAGTCGATTTAATCAAAGATGGAGGAGACATAATGCTTGAAAAACTGCCGGCCCTTTATACGAACTGTCTATTGACTTCAAGGGTCCCAGAGAACTGGAAGAATGACAATATTATACTAATCCACGAAAAGGTAAACTTTAGAGGATTGAAAAATTATAGACCCATTAGCATAGTTCCAGTATTATATAAAATATTCTCCAAGATAATTTCCAGCAGAATAAGGTTTAACACTGGACCTCAGTCAACCAAAGGAACAGGCTGGCGTCAGGAAGAGATACTCTACATTGGATCACATCCATGTCATTAATCAGGTAATCGAGAAATCCGCAAAGCACAATCAGCCTCTCTATATGGCTTTCACAGATTACGAAAAGGCATTTGGTTCAGTAGAGACACCAGTGCACGGCCATTGGGGCATTACGTAATCAAGGAGTACAGGCCGCCTACGCAATGTCTTGGAAAGTATCTACAGAGATTCTACAGCTACTTTAATTCTACGCAAGAAAAATAGGAAGATAACTATAGAGAAAGGGGTCAGGCAAGGAGACACAATCTCTCCAACGCTACTGCGCGCTTGGGAGGAGTATTCAAGCCAATAAACTGGGAACGCTAAGGAGCGAGGATCAACGGCGAATATCTCATAAACCTTCGACTTGTAGATGACATTGTTCTGTTCAGCAACACTGGGGACGAGTTACAACAAATGATTGAAGATATTAACAGAAAGAGTGTAAGAGCGGGGTTGAAGAATATTATGCAGAAGACAAAGATAATGATCAATAGCCGGGCAAGGGAACAAGAGTTCAGTATCGTTTCAGCCTCTAGAGCCTGTGAAGGAGTACGTTTTTTTTATCTAGATGAATTACTTACAGGGAGCCCTAATCATGAGACGGAAACTTACAGAAGAATAAAAATGGGTTGGAGGGCATACAGCAGACACTGTCTGCTCCTGACTGGAAGCTTACCATTATCATTGAAAAGAAAGGTGTTCGATCAGTGCATTTTACCGGTGCTAACATATGGGGCAGAAACTTAGAGATTGGCAAAGAAGCTTGAGAACAAGTTAAGGACCGCGCAAAGAGTGATGGAACGAATAATTTTAGGCGTAACGTTAAGAGACAGGAAGAGAGCGGTGTGGATAAAAGAGCAAACGGGGATAGCCGATATTCTAATTGACATTAAGAGAAAAAAATGGAGCTGGGCGGGTCATGTAATCCGTAGGTTAGATAAACGATGGACCATTAGGGTGACAGAACGGATACCAATAGAATGGGGGAAGCGCAGTCGAGGACGGCATAAGACTAGGTGGGGCGATGAAATTAAGAAAGTCGCAGGCGCTATTTGGAATCGGTTGGCGCAGTACAGGGGTAATTGGAGATCGCAGGGGGAGGCCTTCGCCCTGCAGTGGACATATATAGGATTATGATGATGAGGATGATTATTATGATGATGATGATGATTGGTCTAATTAGGCGGAATGAAAAAAAATAATCTGAGTATCCGCAAGCGACGCCCATATCACATGCGTAGCGGCCATATCACACGCTATAACGCTTGAATAAGGTATTGTTTACAAAGGCTGTGTTTTAGCCAACCGTATTTAACTTCGCACAGAGAGTTTCCGTAGCGCACAACCAGTTTTCGCTAAATTTGGTCTTGGTTCTGCCAGGGGAGCGGGCTAAACCGCTCGTGAGACACGCTCATAACACTCCAGAGGGCTTGCATACGTGATTTATTGCGAAAGCCCCAATTACTCATCCGCAATAAAATTTACCTACACATCAACCATTACCTTGTCCTTACAGTCCCCAAACATAAAGAAGCTGCCTCTTCTAGTTCATGAGAACGCCAGGCAAGCCTAATATATGACGTATAAGAAAATGAGGGTTCAATAATTATTCGTAACGCTTCTAAATGGGCCAGAAACGTTAAAACTACGCGACACATTGTCCTTAAAATGCTGCCTTTTCCTTGAAATTATAAAATATGTGAAACGCAAAGTTCTCTTGAGACATTGGGAAACCTGGGTAATGACATCACCGCAATACCTTCAAATACCTGCTTACTATTCTTTTAAAGCTGTATTCGATCAACACGCATTTAACTTAGCACATAAACTTTGCGTATTGTTCCCCCTGTGTTCGCAAAATTTGACCTCATTTGGAGCTGTGATTATGCCAGCGCAACTGCTTAAGTTTTACACCGCTCGTTAAGAAGGCTAATAAGGCTATCGACCACTTGCATACATATTCTACTAGAAAATGCAGATTTAACCCATCCATTTGTAGCATTGCTTACCCATTACCCATACCATGCTCCTAATTTTCCCTCAGATATAAACGATATGCCTTGATCAGCTCACCGAGGACACCGGAGAAACAATCTGCATACGAATCTCGTAACATGCACGTAAACACATGGAAAAACGGGGGTTTAGTAATTACCTGCAACACTTGCATTGAAAGCAAGAAAATGAAAGTTTCGCAACGCATCGCGTTTAAAATTATCTTTATTTTCGCGGAATTTCAATCGTCTCTTGCGCTGTTGTTTTAGGAGTCTGGGAAATATTTCGATTACCGGCAGTATGGCACCCTGCAACGCTTCAATGACTAGCTTTCTATAAATGCTGTAACAAACTGCACAAAATAGACAATTATCGCTCATCGCTCAGAATATTGCTTCGTACTTCGAATAAAGTTCGGCAGGTGTTACACTCTTGTAACGCAAGAAGGCGAAAGCGTGCTGCACATTTGGTGATACTGGAAATAACACAATCGAGCCTAGACTTCTTGCGAGACACAACGAGCCGCAAAGGGAAAGTGCACGTGTGGCACTGAGGGCGACCTCCTCACTACAGCGGCACGCGCTCCTCCATCGCTCGCCGTCCACAACCGCCGCCGCTCCGGCTGTGACGTCAGTGCGCAGAGCGCGCTCGCCCGCCCGCTTTCCTGCACAGCACCTGGCGCGACTTCGATTTAGAGCAGGAAAGTGAAAGCTCCGCAACGCATCGCGCTTAAAATCCTCTTTGTTTCCGCGGAATTTCAATCGTCTCTCGAGACTGCTTACGTGTGGGAATTATCTGCGATATTTGCATTCAAAACAGGAAAGTGAAAGTTTCACAAGGCACTGCGCCTAAAGTTTTCCCTATTTTCAGCGAAATTCAAGTCCGTGTCTTGCGCTACTGTTTTAGGAGTCTGGGAAACATGTCGATTAGCGGCAGAATGACACACTGGAATGCTTCTATGAGTAACTTTCTACGAAGGCTGCAATATGCCTACACAAAATAAACGTTTATCGCTCGTTTCGCACAACATTGCTTCGTAATTCGAATAAATATAAACACCGTGCCCCGCATAGTTTACCGCGGATACCGAGGGATAGCAACCAAATGTCGTGTATAACGCATAAAAATAGGGAGAAAGTGAGAATTCAGTTACTGTTTTCAGAGCCCATAAGCGACCTACACAGTTCAAATTTTCGGTACACGTCACCAAAAAGTGTCCCTCATAATTTCTTCAATATACGAAATATGAAATATGAAACTCTTCTTTTCGCTTCTGCTGGGAGACAAGTAGTAGTATAGCTCTTATTTAAAAACAGCCTGGAAATGAAAGCGAAAAATTCAGAACTGACACATGCCTTTAGAAAAAAAAAAAAAAACCGGCAGATCCCACGCCCTGTGGGAACCGATGTTATGCGAAGCAGTGTGCGGGGAGCATACCAAGTTAACGGAACGACCATAAGAGCACCAAGACGTAGGTGGCTGTTTGGTGACCTACATGACACGCATGTCATGACATTTATGTCATGACCGATCATTTATGTTCGTCATACACTCTTGTCATACTATGCCAATTTCGGTACATACCAAGGCGTAGACGGCTGTTTCATGACTTACAGGACACACATGTCATGACATTCATGCCATGACCGATCGTTTATGTTCGTCATACACTCTTGTCATATTATGCCAGTTTTGGTACCTACCAAGTTAATGAAACGACAATGGGAGCACCAAGACGTAGGCGGCTGTTTCATTACCTACACGACACATATGTCATGATATTTGTGTCATGGGCAATCATTTATGTTCGTCATACACTCTTGTCACGCTATGCCAATTTTGGTACGTACCAATTTAACGAAACGACCATGAGAGCACTAAGACGTAGGCGGCTAGATAGATAGAAACTGTCAAAGTGGCAAATGTTCGCCAAGAAATTCTTCGTACTTAAAATTCAGTGTTCTATTGGTATTGAAATGGCTCTGCACGTTCGACATAGCTATTTTCACGAACATAGTTACGATATGTCGCGATTAGAAATGAAATTCGACAGTTATGCATGTAAGAGGCTTGATTAGAATTTTGATGTTGATAAGATGCCGAGACTGCAACGCTATGCAGGCTATCTCTGGGAGGAGATTCAATTGTTCCAGCATTGTATAATCCAACGATTTCAGGCCGTAAGGCACACCGCGTCGTTAGGCGCGGCTGATTATCACGCTTTATTCGGACCTCCCCTTCCCCCCCCCCCCTCCTCCGCCCGCATGTTCAATATAGCAGGCTGAGCGTGTATTCAAATACGGATATAGCGCTCCCAAAAATCTGGGCATGTTGAAAGTAGCGCGAGCTGACATTTGGTAGGACGAGAACTGCCCAAAGACAAGCCTTCTCCGCAACGCGGGCGTGTACGGCGAATCCCACGCGTCGTCTGCTACAGCGCGTCCCGAGGAGGCAGAAAAGGCAATCCTCTGAGGCCAAGCAATGGAGGTACGAGTACGTAGTAAATAAAGAAGGCATTACTTACGTGGCCCTTCTATTAAGAGAGAAAATTTAGCTTCACCTATAGTTTTGTTGGACAATTCCCAGCGTGCAGCCGAAAGTGCCCGCTTTCAAAAGTGGGGAAGGGGGGCGGAGAGGCGCAAATTGAATGTGGCACGAGTTGTTATCAAGCTAGCTCGTATAGCGTGCCATCTGTGCCTGTGACAGCGCATAGCCGACGTGCGCCCGTAGCATGCAGCTACACAGGCTGCCGTCGCGTCAGGAAGCGCGCACTGATGGGCAGCAGCGCTGCCCCGTGCACTATATACCGTCTGTACCAGCTAACGTTAGGCAAGCTGTTCAACGAAAATAAAGATTTAGAAAAAAACGGTGCCTGGTACAATTTTAAGACCTATACGGTGTGTTAGGTCGTCATAGTCTGATGATAGAACATTGTAATTCTTAAAATCGTATCTTGCGCTGTTTTTTAAATCTTTCTTTCTTTTTTTCGTTCAACAGATTGGCTAACATTAGCTGGGACACACTAGATGCCCATAAGCCGCAAGCATGTTCCCGCACTCCAGTGCGACGTCATGCACTGAGCGTGAGACGATGAGCGTTGACAGCGAAGCCGTAGCGCATTCGTTGCCGCTGAGCCCGCACTGACTCCGGACTATACTTCAGGCGTACAGAGAGCTCTTCTTCACGAGCGTGGCCACCTTAGTACACAGAAAACTCTGTGCTAAGTTAACAATTCACTGCATCGCTCATTAGCGAAGCAGTTGTTTACGCTGCTGTATAGAAGGGGCCGTCACTTTTTGTCCATTTGGAATAAGATGCAAACATTGCAGTTGAGGAATTAATAAGTGTGTGAGCATAACAATACGCAGAGATCCGCCAATCTGCGTAATTACATTCCGTTTAGGGAAGCACCGGTACTATCACGCTTAGTATAAGTTCATTCGATGCTTTTATGATCATGAAACTTCTCGGTAACGCCATGGGTGAGGCTCATATGTTGACCGTGCCCTCTGCAAGGCGGCGCTAGGGGTCCTATGGGGGCAACGACCCGAAAATGCAGGCGTGTGGAGCCGCGAGACTACAGGCAGAATGCGAGGCCGGTGGTGTGGCAGCTGCTACTTACTTTCTTGATTTTGCCTTCGTTCACAAGCAAGTGCAGTGCACGTGACGCGCTAACCTACGATATTGCAGACCTGCTGCGTGACTGGTTGCCGCTCCGGCTACAGAGGTACGCTGGAAAAGGCCTCGCTGTTCTGTCGGTCGAGCTACGACGTAGGGTGTGAATGTGGAGGCGGGCGATACCACGATAGGAAAGCGATGGGCTTAGCTTCGACTCCGAGCATGTACACCCGGCCACAAAATATTACGGACCATGAAGTCCAGGAAAAAGCTCCATAGCTCCGCAACCTCACAATGAAGCCACATATTTGCATTTTGAGCCTCGAATAGAATATGCTAACATGGTCGTCTACATTTTTACTGTGTACTGCTAGAGGCTGCTTGGGAATTGAATATTTTCTGGGATTCCATGGTCCGTAAACTTTTGTGGCCGGGTGTACGTGTCTGCGAGAAGCACTTTGACCGCACGGATATTATTCGGATTGACGAGTTCGTGGTCAACGGAGAAGCAGTGTCGCTGCAACGCGAGAAGCTGAAACTACAGTATAGGCCCGATATAGTATAGGCCCGATGCCGTCCCACGGGATATGCGAAGGCTTACCAGCGTACTTGAGCAAGCCGAAGTCACGATCTCGTACAATCAGAGTGAAACCGTGGTGAAACCGCCAGCAAAAAAAAAAAAAAAAAAAGAAGAGAGAGATAGAGAGAGAAATTTCTCTTGACAGCCATACTGCCTCGGCTGGTGTTGGCTGTATATCACATTATGTCAGCCCCACTGCGGAGGTAGTTCACTTTTTCGTAAGGTGCCGTTTACATTTTTTTACAAGAGGAGAAAACAAGCGTACTCAGGCAGTAAGGCGGTCTACATGCCCAGCAGGTGGAAGCAAGAAGCTTGGACACAAGGTGATAGCTTGAGGCATGCAAGTGTTCCTGCCATCTTAAATTTGTTTTCTGTCCTTCGTAGATGCGTGATAGTTGTCTTCTCAGGAGCATGTGTATTATTCTGTATTCGCTGGTGTGAAAACATGCATATTAATGTCTTCATGTTCTTTTTTAAATAGTTGCATTTTCTTCATTATTGTGTGTTCTGCAAGAATTTGTAGTCTCTTATTTTGACTTTTCTAGTGGAACCATAAGCATCTGTGTTATGTTGATCATGCCTGCATGTCTAAAATGCAACAGCAACTCACAGATGGGCATGCTCCTTTACAATGGTGGTGTAATAAGGCAAAACATACATTATACTGAGAAACCCACATGGTACATTCAGTATGTGGAAGTATATTCACAATAAACGAGCAAAAGGATATAGTATCAAATATGTTTTTTGTTCTTTTATTGTGAATATGCTGCCACATATTGAATGCACTGTGTGCGTTTCTCAGTATATTTTATATTTTACCTTATTATCACTTCCATTTTATATATTGGATCATGCCTATTTGTGAGTTGCTGTTGCAATTTAGACAGGTATACTCTTCTGGGTGATAATGGCTTTTATTTCGTACATGTTGCTCCATGCTTCCTATCACTGATAACTTTTTGTTTATTGCGTGGCCACACACAGCTTGTCTCTCATTTCTTTAGTGCACAACCTGCACTTGAGCACTGAAGAAGAAAAACATATAGTATTTCCTTGAACTCGCCAGCGCCTTCGTCGTCACAGCGTGACAAAGCGTACATAAATTGCATACGTAGCAAGAGTCTTCAGCAGCTGGCTTTGCCGCCTCCACAAGTGTCAACAACAACAACAAAAAAAGGACTTTTGAGATAGCACTACCAAACTGTCGGTGCTTTCGTCATGTGATCACTTCTGTAGCGCGCACTCCGGTTCTTCAAGTGCCGTCATAGCGTGTAATGTTTAGCATCAATCAGCTTGCAATATTTGTCGCAAGGTAAGCGCCAGTCCTAAGCATATGCAGATAACCTTATGCACTTGGACGAAAGCAAGGACTCGGCTGAGACAGCCGCGACCCCAACACATAAGCATGGTACACTGACAGCTACGCTAGATCTTCCAGAGTCGCATTGCAGACAATTTCCGGTGAAAATTAATGGCAAAGTAATGCGCAGGCTCGGCCCATATACAAAAATCGCTGTTTTGTAACAAGCAGCGAGAGAAAGTAAGCGCGCTGTTGAAAACAGCCGCTAGGAGGATTTACTAGCCACCGCCGTCCATCACGAGGGATTATTAGTGTCTGAATGTCGCAGCGAAGTTTTCAGGTAATGACGGGTAAAGTAGCGTGCATGCTGAGCACAAATACTAATAGAATGCCAGCCTATTGGCCGGAAATGCAGCGACCAGGGCATGCGCAGCCGTTTTATGCCCCTCTTCGACAGCTACTCCACTAGCGGCACGCGCTGTCCCTATACGAAACTTTGGCCTCGTGGGTATAAGCGATAAATATAAGCGCGACCAGTTTGCTACGCGCTTTCGCGTTGCAGCTCATACTCAGCGCTATAGTACAGGCAAAACATTTAGGAGTAATACGCGCGCTCAAGGCGGCGCGCTTAAACACGCACGCCGCGTTCCGGAGGCCACACCACTGCGCGGTCGCGGAGAGCGGGCGAGAGTTCTCGCCCTCTCTCGAGATGCCTCGGGAATGAAGTCCGCCAAGCAAACACGGCGCGCGCGCACCACCACCAACACCGCGCGCAACACTACCTAGACAAGGAAGGAAGGAAAAAAACTTTATTTAAGGCCAACACTAAGGCCCAGTGAAGTAGAGCGCCTGCCCCACTAAGGATCGAGCCCTTATGGGCGACGTTAACAAGAGCGCAGTTGTTTTTTTTATTGCATAGTTGAGCAGATGGCTTGCAGAGAACAGAGGGTGTTCCATGATTATTTTATTTATGCAAAACTATTTAAATTATGGGGCTTTACGAGCCAGAACCACTTTCCTATTATGAGGCACGCCGTAGTGGGAGACTCCAGAAATTTCGACCACCTGGGGTTCTTTAACGTGCACCTAAATCTAAGTACATGGGCGTTTTCGCATTTCGCCCCCAACGAAACGCAGCCGCCTCGGCCGGGATTCGATCCCGCGACCTCGTGCTCAGCAGCCCAACACCATAGCCACTGAGCAACCAAAACACCGCGGGTTGCAGAACTATTTAGGCGCTGCGTTATTTAAAAGCCCGTCCATAAAAAAAAAAATGAAATGGTGGAACCTTAGGATCGAGAACGAATTTCAGGTAAATGATGACAGAGAGCATGGCTTATATTAAAAAGTCACAGTGCTGCCATCTTCTTCAGAGTAGCTTCTTTGCCTTGAGTAATCGTTGGCGTCAAAGAGTTTGCCGTTCATGCGACCACAAAAGTTCTTCAACAAAATGTTAGCACTGCACGATAACACATATCTCATGACAACTTCACTGGTGTGCCTATCTTTACATTCGGCACACATGTATTTGTTCCAGTCTACATTAGGCTCTAAACGAATAATTTCGCTTTCGAGGCATTATTATATACAGCACCGCAGTCCACCATATTTACAACACCTCAAATGAGTTTAGCAACGGAGATACAAAACATTCGCGCAACTATTTACAAAGAAACAGCTGGCTTATTCCACAGAATTCCAGCTTTTCTCTTCTTTGCCTTAGCATTGGCACCCAATATTCTGTCATTGATCTTGCGGAAACACGAACGCATAATTTTTCGGCCCCGATTTGTAATTGCTCCAGCAATTGGGCACGCAGCACTTATTAGGCATATCCTGGCACGCGCGTAATCCACATTCCGCGGCAATGAAGGCTTGCCGGACACACAACCGCAATCGCAGCACAAGCGCAGAGGCTACATGCAAGGTTAACGTCCAGAAAAAAAGTGCGCTCGGAAGCATGTCGCAGCATGCGAGGGCTTTTCTAACCCCGAAGCTATCCAAGGAGTGGGAGGGTTCCCGGAACTAATCGAATTGTTATCGGGGTCGTCGCCCACTCGGTGTTCCGCGTCTCATTTTCAACACAGCTGCGCCGCTCGTAGCTTCGTAGCACGCTGCACGGAACTTCTATGTGGGCCTCTTTTGCGTCACGTAGCTCAAGGGGAGAGGGTACAGCCAGAAGGCCTTAAGAGGGTGTTGGCACGCGCCGGTCGGGCTCGCCGGTGAGAGTATTGGCCTCACCGCCCACGTGACGACTTCGGCGCCTGTGATAGGCTCGCTCGGGTTTGCGGAAACGCAGCGCCGCGAAAAAATTGGTTTGGGACCCATCCTCGAGCGGAAGAGAATTCTTACCGCAAAAGCACCTTTCCCCGCGCGCGTTTTCATGCGCGCGCTTATTTCCGCAAGTGAGGACATACCATAACGGTACCGGCGCTAATGTTCGCAAGTACCGTTCTGTGCTTAAAATCGAATATCTAGTCGGAGTTGGAAGTTAACTAAATATCGGTAGGCCGGTTGACTTTGGGAGCCCATGGTAAAACCACAAATGAGGCAGTGCATGGCGACATGGTTTGAGACTCTTGAAGTCAGAAAAGCGCAGAGCAAAATTAGTTTGGATGAAAGACGCAAGAACGTGGATGAAAATAAATTGGTGGCTAAATTGCACAAGTACCTGCACCTGAAAAGCATGGACAAGGAATGGAGGAAGAGGTCAAGAAAGTTGGCAACCAAGTACACGGTAACTGAAAGTGCAAATAGATAATTAACCAGGAGCTATCAAAAAGAATATGAGAGAAATAGAGACAGTGAATTAGATGCAAAGGATGGAAACAAGAACGACCATGGATATTTACAAGAATGGGAAGAAAGAAATTAGAAGGGAAAATCTGAACGGTAACACCTTGCAATTTGAGGCTCGAGCTGGTTGTCTAAGGCCAAAAACATATTGGAGCAAATATTTGCAACAAGATGAGGCATATGTCTGCTGCAACAAAGATCCGGAGAGCACTCAGCACAACATAATGGAATGCGAATGGATTCACCCAGTGAGACCTATAGGTAACGAAGCAAATAGCTAAAGTGGTTGACTAACTCAGAAAAAATTCCGAGGATGCGCAGATCGCAGTGTCCATGGTGCCAGAGGTTGAAAGGAAGAGGTGTGAAATTGGAAGGGCCGTTCTTGCGGCAAATGGAGAGATATGGACGCTAGCATGAACTTTAAAGTCATTAACATCAACCGGGAAATGCACCGAGCGGGCAGCGACGGCGCTTTTGTGCGTGACGGGATACAAACATACATGTTAGCGAGCAGGTATAGCTGCACCAGTGGGACGTCGATTCGCGGCACGGACAGTAGCTCTTTTTAGGCGGATCGCAGAAACTCGGGAAGGTAGATTAAGTATTGAATGTAGTGACACACCAGCAAGTAGCAGAATCATACCACAAGGAGTTAAGAAGAGACCCACAAAGGACAAGTGTAGATGCCGTAAGATTTTTTACATGAACATGCAGGTTGGTCGAAAGCAGGATAAATAGCTGGAAATTGAAACGCAGCTGAAAGACGAAGCTCTTAGCGTGTATGCCTTGACCGAAACGCATCTACGAGATTTGGAGCAGCCGCCTGTTATTGATCGGAACGTAATCGCCTCGGAACGCCTGTTATTGATCGAGATGAGCGTAAGAAAATAGAGGTCTTTCCTACAGCAGTCAGGGATTACAAGAAACTCGTAGACGCCAAGCAGCAGGAGATAAGACAATCCCGAGTAAAAAAAAAATTCGTTGTAGTGGGAAAAGAGAACAGCGCAAGTGGTCGAACCAGGAACAGCAGGCGTCTAGGGATCATCGAGAAGCCAATAAGCTATGATTACACGAAGAAGAGGTACTGCTTAAATGGAAGAAGTACCAAGGAAAAGAAAAGAGTGGCGAACGAACTAGTAAAACAAAAAATTATATGTTCAAGTGAAAGTTGAGTGCATGACATTCGCAAAAAAATGATAAAAGCGTACTAAAATGATAATGGAACCACGTAAGAGCACCCTGAGCTCCAACTAAAAAAAAAATGTCCGACGATTACGATAACGGGAAATTTGAGCGCACCTGTATACGGTGTTTTCGTTTTCAGAATTAGAGACCGAAATCACCGCACCGACTGTCAGTGGGCCAGTGCCGTCAGCGCCTTCGCAGGGTGAAAGGCAGTATGGGAACTCAGGCGTGATGAGCGGCACCGGAGCCAGCTGTGGAAGACGGCGACAAAGGCGTGAGTGATATATTGAGGCAAACAACTTAAAACCACCGACTGGCTGTGAATGAATGCCGTCAGCGCCTTCGCAGAGGGAGAACGCTAGCATGATGAGCGGCATCGGAGCCAGCTGCGAAAGAAAACGGCGACGAACGCGCTAGAGGTGGCACGAGCGCGTTCGCGTCGTTAGGCCGAGGGACGGCGACGCTCAGTCCAGAAACGGGCGCCTAAGGGCTGCGCTCGAAACTTTACAACTCACTATACAAGGGATAAAGATGGTAGCATGTTCGAAGGAGACGACGCGCTGCGGTACATCATAGACGTTATTAGGAATAACTTCGGCAAGAAAGAGAGCGTTGTCCAGACTCGATCAAGCAGATCCAGCAACAGAGACACGGCCGCAGGACCCGATGAAATCCCAGCTAATTAAACAGCTGGGTAAGAGCAAGGCACTGCTGACCAATGCCATAGAGCGACTTATTAGAGAGTTTTAGAATTGGGGGCGCAAGGCTCTGGGCCCCCGAGCCGCGTTGCGTCTGTTGCTCTTGGGTTTAGAGGAGCAGCAGAGTTTGAGGATTGGGTCGAATGCAGACAGCGTTGGGTCGAGCGCTCGGGACGCCGCAGTGTGGAAAATATAAATATGCTTGAAAGCAAAAAAAAAAAACTCCTTTCTTACAAGTGAAAACGAACAGAATGCATTTTTGAGCAAAAAGAGCGAACAATAAAATGTAAGAAACGCAATCACTGTGTTAGTACCGGCTAGTATTACGAATTAAGTGTGTAATTCTAAGCCAAGCAAAGTCAATCGAAAGCAAGTGCTCTTAGTTGATGTTTTCTCGTGACTCATTGCGAAACTGCGAGTTCACCCGCGTGAAATGGCAAAAATAAGTGGAAGTACAGCAAGTTTGCTCTGCGACCATATGCTGTACGCCTTCGATGTCCCCCGCGAGGCCGGCTCAAGACGGCTTGGGGGCCCACGCTAGTTTTCGATTTTTGGGTCTTGGGTTAACGCGAACGCAAGAACCCAAGAGAGGCTTGGGTTCTGCGCATGCGCACTTGCGGCCCGCAATTTTCTTGGGTCCCCAAACCGCTTGGGCCCCCAATTCTAAAACTCTCCATTAAAACGAAGAAAATCCCGGTTGGATGGCGTAAAAGCAAGATGAACCTCATCTACAAATGCAAAGCCGTTAAAGACAAGACGAGCTCGTAGAAGCCAGTTACAGTAACGTCGGTGATATGCAGTGTAAGCCATAAAATTAGGGCTGTCCGAGTGGGCGGAGAAAAGTCACAGGTCTGCGTGTCACACCCAGCACAGTCACAGCGTAAACTGCAGGAGCGGCTTTATAGGAGCTTGATTTTCAGCAGCACGCACTAGAGGGTCTTCGTGGCGAAGTCTCATTGTGTCATTTTCACGAGAACGATATGAACTGTCCGCTCGATGGCGAACTACGACTTGTGCTAAGGAGGTATTCTGCAAGAGTCCACCTAGTGGACATGACCATTTCGTCTGCTGCTGAAGTGCTGATTGGCTGTGGCGCCTGGTTGCTGCGTATACGCAGTCCAGCCCAGCCAATCAGAACTTCAACAGCAGACGAAATGGACATGTCCACTAGGTGGACTCTTGTAGAACACCTCCCCTGCTCTCTGCACGGCGTTATGCTGAGCCCGACGTTGCCTGGTTGTGGCCGCGTGCGTAGCTCTACGATTCGCTTCTTCAGCAGCGGTTTGTACCTTGAGAGGAGGCACCATAAAGTGTACCGAAGAGTAAACACAGGTGTCGAGACTACGCGGCGCACATGCCACATCCTTTGACCCGTGGCACGATACGGTGCCAGTTGATGATAATGATCAATTATTGGCATCCCCTTTGATACAGGGCGGTGACAAACATTCGCCTACCCTGCTTGAGTTAACCAGGTCGAGCTACATGCAACATGCAACTGCCACATGCAACTGCTACATGTAGGGACACCTGGTGGAATACAACGCCACTGCAATGCAAAGTTTGCACGTAACAATGCTACGCGGCGCGCATGTCACGTCGCGTGACAAGTGGCACGATTCGATGCTGATGCTGCTGATGATTTATTGGCATCCCTTTTGATGCAGGGCGGTGACAAACAGTCACCTAGCCTGCTTGATCTAATCAGGTATGCTATACGTATTTTTCATTCTAGCATTTTTATACGTCCCTTAATCATCTTTTTCATTTTGAAGACAATCCAACCATTTCATGGCCAATCCTCCATAGTTGGTAGGAGCCTGGCGATAGCTACGACGGACACCGGCGGCGGCGACGGACAACATCGCCAACTTAAATGGCTATTGGAATGAGCCTATAACAGCTTACGCTATAAAAACAAAGAGAAATAGAGACAGCAAATTGGATGTAAAGTAACTGTACGAGCCACACGTAATGGTTTTAAGGAAGAGAAAAGAGAGTATGGCAAGATAGGCAAAATTGATAGACTGATAAGCATGTATAGATTACTCGATTAGCTCGAACAAGCTAGGTAACTATTTGCACCGTCCCGTTTCGAAAGGGATGCCAACAAATCACCATCGTCGTCGTCATCACCACCACCACCACGAGCAGTTTGACTGCGACAAGGACAGCTGAATCCCTGACGTAGTGTGTACTGTGGGTGGCCAGTACCTTTGTCGGCCGGAAAGTGGCTTCCGTCTTCGGATTGTCAGACAACAGAGAGAATAGGGACCAGTGCAACAAGAACGGCGGAACAGCCGATTATCGGCAGGGAGCCGATAATCAACAGCCTGAATGGTTGTTGTTTATTTTCTGACCATGGCCAGCTAGCCCGAGTGACCAAGGTCAGAATTTTGTTCACGGTCAGTAGTTGCAGCAGCGTTCTTGTAAAGTTGTAAAACTTCAAAATGAAACAAGCACACTGAATCAAGTGCAAGGACAAGTGATGCCGCCTGCGGAGCGTACACACACACACACACAAAAATATAATTTCTCAGTCGAAAAACATCGCATGCCACGGTATTCAGTTCTAGATTGGACGCGCACCAGCGCCGCGTAAACGACGGCGTCTCCTCACTACGGCCGAACTTCTACGTGTCTGCCGCCCACACCAGTGGGGATGACCTCGCTTGACCTGCCAGCTGGCTCGACCAGCAACTGTCGGCACTCTATGAGTGAGGCTAATGCGTACATTCACCCGACAGCGCAAAATAACACAGCTGGAGGGTTAAATAACTAGACTTAGACCCTCTAGACTTAGACTAACTAGAATAACTAGAATTAGACCTAGATACATGACAGCCTGGACGCTACGTCATGCAAAGACATCACACAAACACACAAACACATACAAAAAAAACCCCTTAAACCATTTAATTGTAGCGGCTTTTACATGAACCCGACAGAAACTGGTGTGAATAGAAGGTCAGGTCAACCGCGGTCGTCCAAACAATGTCGATCACCAGCATACAGCGAATGGGTTGACCCGGTTGACCAGGCATGTCAAAATACCTGCAAACGCGTTTTGAGCTCAGGCTAGATAAACAAGGATTACATTTCGCCATAAGAGTCCAACGATTTAACCTATAGTGAGTTCCGAGATTTTTCTGGACATAAATGGCCCATATCGTGCAAGAATGGTCTGAAATCCGCGACTTCATACTAACGTAACAACGCAGAGGTTAGCGTACGAAATTACACATAGAAGGGCACTGTTTGCCTTGATATTTCCACCACTAATAACCTATCCCTTTTGCGCCAAATAAATGCAAATCAAGTCTTGAAAACTAATTTAAGAAGAAGCTCTATAGCTCGGGGCAAACTACGATGCCGCCTATTCAAATGCACGTAAAATGCTGAAATGCTTTTATGAGAAAAACCCTGGACCAATTTCAACGAGATTTGTTGAATTTGAGAGGGAAAGTTAAGTCTAGCGACTGTCTGAAGATTAATTTTGACTTAGGCGCTGGACTTTATTAATGTCCGAAAATTGGTAAGCTTAAAATAAAATGGAAGCACGAAGTTCACAATTACGTAAGTCCGCACCAAATTCAGATATCGCAGTTCTGTATTGCATTCGTTAAAACATTCAAAGCGGACAAATTTTATGTATTAATTTACAACTTACGCGAATTTGTTACAATGTTTACGAGGGCTTCGCAAAAGCCCTAGTCACATATTAGTGGAGTGTATATTTGAGAGCGGTGCATATTACAAGCATTGTGTCCACTCTAGATGTATTATTATGTGTAGTTTGTAAAACTGTGATATCGTTTTTCATCGCTGAGTAAAAGTTGTGACCTTGATAGTATCGTTTTTTGAAATTTTGCAGTTTTCAGCAATTCGAGCCAAAAGATCGACGGCCTAAATGAAACTCTGATTCACTGGAATTAAACTTTTTTTCTTTTAACTGCAACAAACTTAATCAAATTTGGCGCAGTGGTTGCCGAGAATTCTTCCGTTCCCATGTATTTACAGAGGAGCCCCCAAGCTTAGGTTTCCCTTAATGTTGCTCTTTAGTGCCGTATTAAGTCGCGAGGCAAGTCACTTGAGCTAGCCCCATAGTTCTAAACTATTGATCGTGGGTGTACACTCGAGCTTATAGGCTTGTTTGAACAAACCCCATAAAGTAGGAGTCAGTGGGCGTGTCGGGCCGAAATCAGATAGTCAGATGCATCATGTAAACGCTATATCGATTCGTCGCGGTATGCGTGGTTAGCGTTGGTGCAGGTGATCTTGGTCAGCGTGCCTGCAAGGAGTGTGTTGAATCGCGTGACCCGCTTGGCAAAATGCATGTAATAGCGGCGAGGCCAGGTTGTTATCCAGGTCAGCCCGACATTTAGCTGGAACCGTTAGCATCGCCGATCGTGCAAATGAAGCTGATATCGAGATCGTTTGCATTTGGCTTGCTATAACAGGGAGGCTGGTCTAACACATAACACATTTTTTTTTTCCAGTTGCATCTTTTTCATTCTTTCCTCCTTTATTCTCGGCGATTTGTTTACAGTGCCGCTGCAAACTCTGGCAAGAGGAAGTCTTGGAGTGCTGCCCATTCTACACTGATCGCTCCTTTGTGTTCGAAGTACGTCTGAAATCAAGAAAAAAATGTTCTGGGTTATACATAATCTTAATAACAAGTTCTTGAAGCTTCCTGCAATAGGATATAGCCATGAACAAAGAATCACCGCCTCACTGCGAAACTGCGCCGGCATAATACTTCAACTGCCAACAGTCTACAGAAGCATGGTCACGTTTGCACGACTCGAGAGCGTGTGAACAGCGTAACGATCACTTTAGTTACAAATCCCCGTGTCGTTTTTTGGCGTCGGTACCCACGATTTCAGATGTGATCGCGAAGATACGCTGCTTCTATTTTTTTTTTCAGCACGCCAGTAACTAAGCATGGTCTTAAGTAACGCTAGCTTCACGAAACACAAGAACGAAGAAGGGAGACACGCACCAAGCGCTACAACTTTCAACTTAAGGTAATTGAAAGAAAACACAAAAAAAGGCTTTAGTACACAGGAAATGGAACCAGCCAGAAAGCCAACAGTGACATATACATTATCACGGGGTGCGCATGAAACCAATCTTTGTCACGGCTTGTCACCCGTTCGCCGTGTGCGCGAAGTCGTCTACGGGGTATACAAGCCGGTTGGTCGTTCCGTACTCAAGCGAACACAGCGAATGAGTCAGAGTCCGGAGAAAGACAGAAAGAAATTATTTATCGGCTGACAACGACACACAATTTAAACGAAACACACACAAAAAAAATACAAGAACACCAACACACATGCACTTAATCTATATCAATGATGAAGACAAAAGAAATAAAATGAACAGTTAACAGTAAATATAGAAATCAACACTATACAAAACACACTTAACGGTGGTCAACTAAACAGAGTTCAAAACAAAACAAATGATGGCATACGCATGGCCGGGCAGCAGCAGCAAGTCCATAAAGCGTGGAGTCGACGGCAGAGCTTTCCCGAAGAAAGCTGGCAAGCTGTTGTCGTTGAGGTGGATGCAATTGCTGGGCTGGGTTTCCCGGGGGTCTAGGTCTGACGTCTGCTCTCGAGCAGGTTGAGCTAACTTGAGGGGAACTACCGTGAGCTTCGTTGCACACGTTTGTTTGTCGTCTCTTATGCCAACTGGTAACTCGCAGTTCAGACGCGGCTTGGCGGCCCAGGCGTACTAGACGGCACTAGCTCCTTGACGCTTCTCAGCAGATTGTAGGATCAGCTTCTAGACTGCTTAGCTCGGTCTAAAACCGGCGTTTAAATAACGTCTGCTTTTCCTATAGGTCCCTGTGTTGGGGAACGACAGATATTGGTGACGATCCAATCAAGTTCACCCAATTCTGAAATCAAGAAAAAAATGTTCTGGGTTATACATAATCTTAATAACAAGTTCTTGAAGCTTCCTGCAATAGGATATAGCCATGAACAAAGAATCCTTCAGTGGGCAGTGCAGCAGCGACGCCGGAATGTTGCTTAAACGCTGCTTGTTTTTCACGCAGGTATGTTATATCCAAGGTGCATATAGCTACCGTTCTGATGACCGCTTTTTGCTGCTGCTGTCCTGCCCGAACAGTGTTGTTACTTGCTGCTTTCGAATTTTGCACTGTTACGATAGCGTTCTCTTGAGTGGGGATATTGAACTTAACCCTGGACCTAGAGGTGTGCCTTCGGCAAGTACATCAAAGTCAAGCGAGGCTCATAACACCACTTCAAGTAGCAGTCAGTGCTCTACTAGTTCCCCTCCAGAGACGGCTAATCTTCTCGCTCAATTGTTGGCTGGTCAGAAACAAATTGCACTTGACATTGCCGATATCAAGGAATCTTTTAATTCCCGCTTCGAAGCCCTTGAAACACGTGTATCTTCGCTCGAATCTTCTACAGGAGCTGTTGACTGTAGTACAATGTATGACAAACTTAACTCCGAAATAGTCTCACTTAGGGAATCTATCGCTAAACTCGCTTCAAAATCCGATGAGGTGGAAAACCGGTCACGCCGGGACAATATCAGACCTTCATCAGACCTCTCAGACCTTCAAGCTGAAATTGACGACTTGGAAAATCGTTCCCGAAGGTCAAACGTAATATTCTATGGAATTGACGACGGGGAACAATTTGAAACATGGGAATCGTCCGAACGTCTTGTACGTGACTTCTGCAGGAACCGACTTGACTTTTCGATTTCGTCACTGGCCAGGGCTCACCGCATAGGTCGTTTCTCCTCAGATAAAAAGCGCCCCATCATCGCTAAACTTTTTAATGACAAAGAAGTCGAAACTATTCTGAGCAAAGGCTTCAAACTAAAGAATACGCCCTTCAGTGTCGCACGGGACTACTCGGAGGCTGTGCGGGACAAACGCAGGAAGTTGTTGCAGTTTTCGAAAACACTAAGGAAGGAGGGTGATCGTGTACGTCTTATTTTTGACAGGCTGTGCCTAAATAACGTCACCTACACTTGGGACACAACTTCTAATTGCGCGGTGTGTGTAACCCGCACAGACGCACGCTCAGCAATGACTCCACCTACGTGACGTGCCCCTTCTAAGCGTCAAGCACATGTAACCACCCCATCTCGTTCAGATGGAAAGGTATCTTTCTTCTACACTAATATCAGAAGTGTTCTGCCTAAAAGTATTCAACTATCTTCTATTATCGACTCAAGTTCGCCTTCCATCATCGCACTAACAGAAACGTGGCTCAACGATACTGTTTCCGATAATAACATTCTTGTCAGTCAAGTAGATTTTAACTTTTTTCGCTGCGATAGAAAGGATCGAAGAGGCGGGGGTGTGCTTATTGGAATTTCTAAAGATTTCTTTGCTATACCTATCTTTGTCAACTCATTTCTTGAAAGCGTATTTGTGTCCCTGAAGCTTGGTTCCACTGACCTCATTGTTGGTATTTTTTATCGCCCCCCGGACATGAATGCGACCTTCGAAGGGGAATTTCATCGCGTTGTTGTTGACATATGCGGGAGGTTTCCAAATGCCGTTCTTTTAATCTTCGGAGACTTCAACTATCCAAATATTCAATGGTCTACACTATCTGTTTCAGCCAACGATACTCAGGCACAGGAATTTCTTGATTCTTGCCTGGATTTTTCGTTGTGCCAGCTTATCGAAAAACCTACACGTTGCTCGAGTACATGCGCAAATATTCTTGACCTAATTTTAACTTCTCGACCTGACCTGTTTACTGACATAGCCCATCTCGATGGTCTTTCTGATCATGACATAATTACTGGAAGCTTAACTTGTTCACTTAACCAAAAGACAGTTGCAGAAAAGTGTATAAGGTGCTATAAGCGAGCCAATTTTGATGCAATGTGTATCGAATTATCCCATTTCACGGACCATTTTTTAGACGCCTACTTGTCACGTTCCATTGAAGATAACTGGAACCTTTTTAAACATACTCTCTCAAACTTAATTAACAAATACATTCCAGTTATGACTATCAAAACAAGCAACATTTCTCCATGGTTCAATCAGCAATTACGTCGACTTAATAATAAAAAGAAACGACTTTTTAGAATGGCAGACAAAAACAGACTATCAGGTTCATGGTGTCGCTATAAAAAGTGTGACAAGGAATATCAACAACTTTTAAAAACTACTCGTCGTCGCTTTTTCAGTCGTGATTTGCCATCTTTGCTAATAAATAACCCTCGGCGCTTTTGGCGCACAATAAATCCCAGCAACCACCCCGATGTAACTCTTGCTAATACCAATGGTTCTCCTGTTACTGAATCAGAATGTGCTAAGTTATTAAATGACTCATTCTCAACAGTTTTTACTCTTGAGGATATTACTACATGCCCTAGCATTGATGTTGTTTCCGGTATTAATATGACTGAAATAATTATTGATGAAGCTGGTATTTTATCTCTACTTGGAAAATTAAAAACGTCATCTGCATCTGATCATAATGGCTTCAACAACAAAATACTTAAACATATTTCTTCTGGTATCTATCGTTGCTTGGCAGCCATCTTCTCTCTATCAATGTCGTCAGGCACAATTCCTCAGGACTGGCTAATAGCAAAAGTAGTGCCCATATTTAAATCAGGGGATCGCTCGTCTCCACTTAACTACAGACCTATATCTTTAACTAGTACCATCTGTAAACTCTTGGAACACATTATACACTCACAAGTAATTACATATTTAGAGCAACACAATATCATCTTCAAATACCAGCACGGTTTTCGCAAGGGCTTCTCATGTGAAACACAACTTGCAGGATTTACTCAGGATTTACACTCATCATTGGACGCCGGCATCCAAATTGACGCCATATTCCTTGACTTCTCAAAAGCGTTCGATCGAGTTCCTCACCACCGGCTCTTACTAAAACTTAGACATCTTAATATTCACCCACTTGTTCTGGCATGGGTGCAAGCCTTCCTCTCTAATAGACAACAGTTCACGTCCGTCAACAACTTTGACTCTCCTTTCGTCCCAGTCTCATCCGGTGTTCCTCAAGGAAGTGTACTAGGTCCATTGCTTTTCCTAATTTATATAAATGACTTACCCTCGTCCCTCAAATCTAAAGTTAGGCTATTCGCTGATGATTGTGTTATTTACCGCAACATCTCTTCTGAAGCTGACCGCCAATCGCTACAATCTGACCTTGACTCCTTAACTTCATGGTGCACAACTTGGCTAATGACACTAAATCCTTCAAAAACTAAAGTGATGTCTTTCTCTAAAAAAGCTTCTCGAATTCCTACCTCTTACTTGCTAAATAATACTTCAGTGGAACTTACGACCACGTACAAATATCTTGGAGTTAACTTTCAGTCTGACCTGTCCTGGAATAACCATATTAACGTCACCCTAGCTTCAGCAAACCGCTCACTTGGGTTTCTTAAACGTAACATGAAACATACCCCATCGCACTTACGTAAACAGGCTTATATCACTTTAATCCGTCCTAAAATAGAATATGCCTCAGCCATTTGGGATCCCGATCAAGTCTACAATATTAAAAACATCGAAGCCCTGCAGAACCGTGCTGTGCGTTTTATTTTTTCGGATTATTCACGTCACACCAGCGTCACTTCATTGAAGAATCGTGCTGAACTGCAAGTATTATCATGTCGGCGTAAAATCGCTCGCTTATCACTTCTTCATAAGCTTTACCATCATGCATCACTTCGCGAGGACTTCTTTAGGCCACCCCCTGCCATCTTTCCCCGCCGTGATCACCCTTTTAAAATCGAACGCTTCACGTGTCGCACACTAACTTATGCCAGATCATTCATCCCGCGCACCATAACCGAGTGGAATAGCTTGCCATCACACATCGCAACCGTCACCGACATAAATGAATTTCAGAAACTTCTAATCCTTAATGAAAGTGCCTAAACCTTTCTTGTGTCATGTCCCGCCCCCATTTTTTTTTTGTTAAGAATGATGTTAAAAGATCTTCTTGTCCTCTATGTAACATGCATATTGTTTTGGTTATTGTTCCTATTTTTATTGCGATGTTTTGCCTTTTTCTTTTAAGTTTACGTTTTGTATTGTTTACTGACTCGTTGTACATTAATGGTCTGAGTGCTTTCTATGACTCAAATTACCCTCCATTTTTCGTGTGTTTGTGATACGTATTCTTCTTGTACACTTCTGATTATTTTTTACTAGCACAATAATCTTATTCTTTTTGTATTATTATCTCTTGTGGTTATTGTTTATTAGTTCCCAATTTTTGTTTTCAGCTTACTACTCACTTATTACATCTGTATGCGTTACTGCACCACCACCCCCTATGTAATACCCTCCTGCGAGAGGGCCTTTAGGGGTATTCTGAATAAATAAAATAAATAAATTGGATGCCGACTCCTCCCAAGGTCTTGGCCGCGCCCCTTTTAATTAGGGGCGAGGGAACGGGTGATTGCCCCCTGCTGATAGTGATCTCGCACTTGTATTGCACCATAAATGCACACCCTTGAGTCCGTGGCGGGCCTCTATTGTTCGTTCACAAACACCGGAGAAACGACGACAGCTGGTCAAACGGCACTGTCGGCAGACATACACTGTTAGCAATTCGTAGACACAGGATCGCACAGAGACACCACATATTTCGGAATATTCGAACCCCTGCCTGCTTAGCAAGCTTCTCAACAGGGGTTGGTATAAAAATGCGTCAGGGCGTCACGATCGTGCCGACGACAAAAAAATAATCCCTAAACCTGCCTTCGACTTCTTTCGGCCGCTTGCCCAAGTGGCTGGCAATAACCGTCTTGCTCGCCGGTTCCTATTCCTACGACCTTTTGGCGCCCGTTGATCGGTGCTTCGCCGAATCGAATAATGCCGCACTGTGACACTCTTCTTTCAACAGTGATACAGATGTCTGACTTATGCACGTGTCACCACTACAACGTATGTAGTAAGCCTCGGCTACTTCCTTGTGATCGTGCCGTGATGTCCACACACCACGGTGGTTCTTTCAAACTTTGGTTGGCATCCGCACGTGGTGCAATGCTGAACCATATATGAACAAGGCGGAAATCTTAAAGGAGCGCTGCGTTCCCGCAATCGCACGTTTAGACAACGCCCAGTTTGGCCTATAACACCTGTCACATGTCATCGGTATTCTGTTTGCAACGCCACGTTTGCACGTTAGAAACTTCTTGACGTGTTTTATCTGGCATCGCATCATCAATTACTGCGTCTGAGCACGCTTTTTCACAACTTTGCAGATCCCTTGCAGCTTATGCTTGGCCGAAAAGACTACCCTAACGCCAAAGCGCTCCCCCACTTTTTTCAGCCTATGTGAAAGGCCATGAACACACGGTAACACAGCCGCTTTATTCCAAGTCCTAGAGCTTCGCCTTAAGTCCCTTTGGTCGTTACTAGGGCCGGGCAGAGATACTTTGCAATTGTATCATATAATACGATACAAGATACTCAGGCAACAAGTATTTGAGATACAGATAAAAGATACTACCGCAATTATTGTATCCGATACAATATTTTCCATTTGTATCTTAAGATACTTCGACACATTTGAAAACTTCTTATTATAGATCTGTATATAATGTAGCAGGAAACGCGTATGCACAAAAATGTTTGCTTAGAAATTTCTTAACACCGACAAACCTTGCTTCATTTTAATCAAATGTCTGTTAGTATCTGAGAATTTTCGTCTTGCTCAAATTATAATATTTTAATTCCGAAACAGCTTATTGGAGTTGCTTTAGGTGCTGAACACGAAAGCTTGTACGCTGCGCTGTCAGCTGCTTTTGCTCGTCGGTTTTGTAATTTATAGGAGTCGCTGCTCAGCTTGTCGACCAACAGCGGGCCGCCATCTAATTACAACATACATAAAAAACCTCTGCACGATGGCGCAAATACTACTGTGGAGTTATACCGAGTGAAGTTTTTCTGCCTGCCCTCACTGGAGCGCTCTGACGGAAAGATAAAAGGATGTCGCTGCCTTTAGTTTAATTCAGGTGGCTTAGTGGCAGCAGTATCAGCTTGAGAAGCGGAGTTCCGCCAATGTTTATTGTTTTGCACGGTGTTGTTGCAATAGCCGGTATCTTCAGGTACATTAAAATTATGGGGTTTTACGTGCCAAAACCACTTTCTGATTACGAGACACGTCGTAGTGGGGGACTCTGGAAATTTCGACCACCTGGGGTTCTTTAACGTGCATCTAAATCTAAGTACATGGGTGTTTTCGCATTCCGCCCCCATCAAAATGCGGCCGCCGTGGCCGGGATTCGATCCCGTGACCTCGTGCTCAGTAGCGCAACACCATAGCCACTGAGCAACCACGGCGGGTCTTGAGGTACATGATACATTCTTTCATGTATCGGAAATACAGACAATGATAAATGTCATGCCAGACGTATCATGATACAGGTACAAGATACCAAGAGAGTATCTAAGATAGTATCTAAGATACTTGTGTCTTCGATACTGCCCAGCACTGTCACTCTTTAGCTTCCTTATTAACTTATTGCAGGTGGACGTAATAACATGGCTAGGATAACCCGCATTTCTTAGCTTTCCAACCAGTCAGGCGAAGCTCTCTCGGTATTTGTGATGCACAATTTTTTAAGGCCGATTTCAGGCATGGAAGTGCGATGCCATCCCTCACCAATCTAAAATGACCAGATTTATACCTAATGACTGTTTTCAGTGATCGGGGGGAATATGACCAGCAGACGCGATCTTGCTGAAAGAACAGGCCCAAGTCAAGTACGTTAAACCGTGCTTTGGGACTTTGCATGTGAGCTTTAAACCTTTGCCACACTCCCTAAACACCTTTATAATATTGACCATTTGCACACTAAGACACTCTTTTCGAAAAGAAACCAATGGGCATAATCGCAAAGAACTCTTCCTTGACATCTACGTAATGCAATGTTCTTTTTGCTAGGCCACCCTAACTGAGACTCAATGTGCCTGTCTACCTTGGCCAGAAAAATTTAACTAAGCACGGGAGCAACCCGCAATCCTATATACACACCGGAGCTCTGGGTGCAGTCAGAACCTTTCCAAGATATGACAGTCAAAGATAAATAGAAGCTCAGGATCTCAAGAAACGTGTCAACATAAACACCACAGCGACTTATAAATGCCTGCTCATTATTGTCTTCTGTAATACATTGTTTCACACTTTGCAAAAGGGGACCTTGGGACAATTAATAATACCGGTGTCACACGTACACTTCTGGTGGCGATCGGGGCCGATCCGGATCGGATTTACCGATCGCGATCAACAATCGTCGTTGCTACGCGGTCCAACGCTCCGGATCGAATCATTATCTTCTGCTGATCGTTGGTAACTCTCAGAACTGCATAATATGGTTAAACTTGCACAATATTTCTATTTTGCAGTTTATTTTAGCTGATAAAAATTTTTACCTTTTTTATTGAGTGGCCCTTACTTTTCTCTTTTTAGCCTTTTTAGAATATTGCGCTAGAGGGCGGAGATGTCAGCCAACGCGATCGCGATCAATAGGCCTGATGGCGATTCACGGATCGTAATTGCCGGATCCGGAGTCCGTATGATCGTAATCGCAAGTTACCATGTCGCAACACTCGATCCGGATCAAGTTCAATGCGGATCGGCCTCAGCCGATCGCGATCAGCAGTGTACTTGTGACACTGGTATAAAACAGATCTTCCACATCTACACTAAACGCAACTAGATGCTGAATGTTGCCACCAGAAAGGAATTGAACCACGATTCCACAGCTAGGAGCTAAGTATAGATAATTCGCATCCAAACCCGGCAATAGCATCTGCAAATAGGAAAACACCGCACTGCCAAGTACCACGTTCTGATACAACGCTCCTAAAACACATATCATGCTTATGGGACTTCATTGCAAAGAACACTTCGAAAGTCAAGCCCTTAGCCCTCTTTACTTCCTTTAGAACTTTGTTTGAGTTGTGGCCGACTCAGCAAGGCACAAGCTGTTTCCTTCAACTTGAACACGTTGAAATCAACAGATTTAGAATTCTTTCCGATGGCAGAAGACTCTCTTTCCGAAAAGAAGCAAATGGGTATGATCGCAAAAAAAATCTTCCTTGTCGGACACTATAGGTCTTAAATTGTTATTCACCATGAACTCCACCATCGATGAGAGCTGATTTTTTTGTGGTAGTACTCTGGGACGCACTGTTTGAATGTACCACTGTCGACAGTGCACCTAGTCCTGTCCTCTTCTTGCACAAGGCGTGTAACCGTCCTTGTCAGCGACACTTTCTCAAAGCGATGCAGCGTCGGCTCTCGGCAGAACTTTGGCCCGCGGCTCAGTAGCTTTCTGTGGCACTCGAGAACCTGAACATTCCCCCAATATGAGCAGTTCCCCTTCCTTTCTTTTGGGCTTGTTTATCTTGCGCATCATGACACGATCACACAGGAGATAGCCGAGGTTTATTACATGCGTTGTAGTCAAACATTTGTATCATTGTTCAAAGAAGAGCTGGATTTCATGCGCACCCTGTGATAATGTATATATCATTTCTGTTTGGTTCCGTTTTTTGTGTACTAAAGCTTCTTGTTTTCTTCCAATAAACTTCAGTTGAAAGTTGGTGTCTGTCTTCCTTCTTCATTCTTGTGTTTCTTCCAAGTTGGCGCTACTTAAGACCATGCTTAGTATAAGCCAACTAGCCAAATTTTTCGTTCTATTACGCCCGTAACTTCAGGTTTGCGGCTTACGTTGAGCATTGCCAACAAATGATCAATACAATGACTGGTCTCAGTATCCTGCTGACGCGAAGATGGATTGCTGGGCATGACATATAACCACATGCGCACGCATCCGTGCACGCAGGATTCTGTAAGAGACCTCGCTTTCCTCAATTATGTGACTTAACAGATCAAGCGTTTAAAAGACTTAATCTCGATTCACACTGATCAGCTATTCGGAGGGTTAATTACTCCCGTACAGTTTTCATCTCAGTTAATTTCCTCAGTTAATTTCCCGTACAGTTTTCATCTCACCTTTTTTCAAATACTATATTTTGATAAAAATTATGGAAAAATGACATTCGATTCGAAAATCTTGCTATTCAAATAAAAACTCTTTGTTGCAGACGGACGGCACGATTTGGAACATGTAGGAAAAGCTAGAAACGCAAGTCAGTCTTATAGAATGCGCATGTTTTTTTATAAAAAAATAACAAATGTGGGTCTCACGCCAGCATTCATAACTTAAACTTAGCTCAACGTAACGATGCAATTTTAGCAATCACATACAGAGGCATTCATCTATGCAATGAGCCAAAACTAGTGAGATCAGGAAAACCCTGGGAGCGCAATAATAATAATAATAATAATAATAATAATAATAATAATAATAATAATAATAATAATAATAAAAGAATACAGGCTCTTCAGAACTGATGTATGCCTTGCTATAAAATGGAACCAGATTACAAGTTGTCGTAAGATTTTATTCTTGGTGGTTCATTGCACGGCCAACTATGCAGAAAATAAATGTACAAAGCTGCATTTAAGAATCTTTATTATAAAAAGAGTTATGCTTGTTGGTACATAAAAGAACTACAGAAAGAAACGGGTTTCTGTGAAAATCAATAAAAAATATTTGAAACACCTGTATGGTTTACAAAAACTATTCAGGAGAGCTAAAGTTTCCCCCAGATTCGTAGCTCGTCTCCTCTTTATTCTTGTTTTTGGCTAATTTTGTCCGTGAGGCCTCTGGTGTCTTTCTTTTGCGTATTTTTTCTTCATTTCTGTCTTCTTTTTTTGTTTTTTGCTCGTTGTGCAGCATCAGTACGGTAGCGCGAAAGCTTCGCATTGAGTGGCTGGCGATTTGGGGGACAACATTTAGTTTTGTAAAGGCCAGGTTCTGTTATAACTTGTTTCAGCTTTCAGAATATTAAGTCTGCTCTCGTTATTGACGAAATTATTCAGAACGTGACATAAAGCAAACTTGAGAGTCGGACTGCTCACATATACAGGTATCGGTGTCTTTGGTTATGCCCTTTGCCAATTCGTATCACTGAAGCACGCTTCCAGAGCTAGACAACGTTTGACAGAATTCCAAAATCTACGAATGTTTCCTGCCAGTGCAGAGCTTGACTCTTGTATCCTGCAGCCGCCCTCCGCATAAATCACCGAGTTTTAATGTACTTCCTGAAGCTATCCCGTCACCGGGTCCTCGCGCAGTGTGGTTTGTGTGTACCGATTCCCGGCAAACTTTTGTTTGTCTCGCCTTTGCATTCCGAACTTTGTGATTACTAGTATAAATGATAAAACTACAACGTACAAAGACAACAAATAACTTCACTCATATGTTCTTTGGACGGACGTGCAAGAAGCCTGGAGAGTGTAAACAACCTGTTTCAAACGAAGTGCCCTCACAAACGTAGTGCGTCCCCCAGCCTATGTTCATCACACATGGAAACGTGCTACACATGCTTTTAAAGGGCAACTGCAACGAAATTTCACTTTGGTTAAATTGGCTATGAATGAGTGGCTTACACCACTGAAGCAATCTCGTCAAACTTGAATGGCTAATAAATGTCTATTTTTTATTATGAGATCTTAAATGGTATCTAAGAAGAAGACGCGGGCAGCTGGTGGTGGGCGCATTGACGTTAAGTCCCAGCACGTCGCCTCCAAGATTATTCAGCACGCCACGGGCTCCGCATAATCGGTCATGCTGAGGAGCCACGCATTTTAGGTCATGCGTCGCTTCCGGAGAGAGGTAAAGGCGTTTTTTTTTCCAGTTTAGATATTAAAAGCGGCTGTTTTCGCGAGCTTTTCGCGATACATCTATTCACAGTTTAAACGCAAAATTTTAAGCGCAAGCTCCTCTATACGTATATACAATATTTGAAAATTAAGCTTCATATGGTATCCAACGTTTCGTTGCAATCGGCCTTTCAGCCCTTATAACGGATTTGAACATTAACGTTTAAGAAGACAAGAAAATTTTAAGCGATACGGGCGTTTTTATGCTACAAATGAAACCGCTACCTCCACTTTCGGTTTCACAGACACTGGGTGTGGTTATAAGTTTCACCATATTTTCAAAGAAACAATTCGGGAACATAACCTTTGCTGGAAAATGTTCTCCAACGAAGAGAAAAAAAAATGGGATGTCAACTTAGCTTCATGCCTTACAAACGAATTCGGTGTTCTCTTTCATAGTGCTCACGACTCTATGCGTAGCCTAGAATGCAGTTAGCATGCAGCAATATTTTCAGCGTGTCTTTCAAATTAAATTACATGCGGGAGAAGCACCTAAGTACCATTTTCTAGAAGTGATATGTTTCAAAGAGACGCTGTTGACAAGGTAAATGCGCTAAACGTTAGCATTTAGGGCAACACGCATAACCTCGCATTTGTTTAAATTCAGCTTCATTAACTATTATTTGCACCTGTTAGATAAACTAATAATATTGCATTGAAGTGTCGTAATATCAATGTTGCTATGAAATTCACGTAAGTTTTCACAATCGTCGGCCAAGACTAATCGAAGACACAACGGGGAGGAAGGTACACAAAAGGTCCAAGGGCGTACCTTGTGGAACGCACTGCAATGTAGCAAACAAGGAGTTGTGACCATTTTCACTAACAACGAAATGCCAAACTTTCGATTCAGCGCACAAGGTTCGCGCCGAGAAGTAGCAGGCAACGGTATACTTTATTAAAGCGCCTTCTGATTAAGGCCCAAGAAATGCAGTCTGCGCAGTATGACTCACAAGGGATTCCAGTTTTCCAGTACGTATGAATATGAAGGCTAAAAAGTGTCAAAGAATCACTGAACATTTTTCAGTTAATATGATGGAACTAAAATGAGAAGTGATACAAAAAATTTACCACTGACAGAATCACAGCCAAAAGAGAAGCTGCCTTGTAGTGAATTAATTAGCTATAGCAGCACCAGACACTTCCGCTGCGGCATGGCCACGTCAATTTGGTGCAATTCATAGAAGTTTTTAACAAATGTGTCTTTCTGTAGTGCAGCACAATGGTTGCTAGACAGGTTTTCAAAGCACAATAAAAGCTTTTTTAACATAGACAGCAAAGCGTTAAATTATGCTTAGCAAGTTTAAGTGTTGCGTGAGCATCAGAAGTTGACCCATACCTAGCCCACCTGAGGTTGGTTGGCGACTGTTTAGTTAAACGGCAAAACGCTTCTTTCAGTGTTGCATAAGCGTTTGAGATACCTGTTATACTACGGGGCTCGTGGATTATGGATTTGCGATAATGATCCGCTTTGGGATGCACTTGTCCCTGCTTTCTAACAGTTCCGAGTTAACTTGATCAGGACGGTTATCGAACTCTTCTGAGAAGTAGTCAGGAAATCTACAGTTTGTTATTAATGATTTCAAGTACAGCTCTTTCGCAGCAAAATATTTTTTTTTCTCTCAATTTATCAATCTTAGGATTAGTTCTGTTAAAGTAAAAGATCAGTCATATGTGATCACTTATTGTAGGTAGGTATGTAATCTCCGATACAAAATCGGAGATAGTTGTGAGTAATCGATCAAGGATATTCGGAGCATTATAGAGACGCTGGTAGCATTTTTATAGCTTAGCAATTGCCCCAAAACCCGCCACGGTTTTTCAGTGGCTATGTCATTCTGCTGCTGCATACGAGTTCGTATAGGTTCGATTCTCGAACGCTGTGGTCGCATTCCGAAAGGCACGGGATCAAAACCGCGCGTGTACCAACCATTGGGTGCGCGTTAAAGGAACGCGGCCGGTCACGATTAATCCACAATCTCCTCAAATGAGCGTCATTATCAAAGTAAAAATTGAAGGACGCTTAAGCTTCGCCTTCAAGAGTGGAACGCGACAGCGTTCCCGTCGACCCGCCAAGGGGTGTAAGACAATGGGCTACAGGGCAGCCATCACTTACGAGGCGGCCCGCATCGGACGCGGTGAGCGTCGAGCCATATGGTCGAGCAACGCAGCGTTCGGCGCAGCAACGAAACGTGCGCCTGAGCAAGCGGAACGAACCAAAGAACTCGGTATCTCGGAGGGGGAAATGATGCACGCCAGCCAAACGTCGTGATCGGCACGGGCAGAGAGATAGACAGATAGTGATCTAAAGAAAGGAAGGACGCTTGATTCTGGAGAGGGAGCAAGGCGAAGCGTTGTCAGGGGAGAGTCCGCGCCGGGCCGCCGGGACCCACCCCGCACAGCTCCAATGCGCGCGTGGCGCGCCATCTGTCGGGGCAGCGCCGTACATGGAGAGGAGGGGGCCTTCTGTGTTTGCCGCAAGGTGGCTCTGCGTGTGCGGAAAGCGCAGAAGGAATGCAGCAGAAACGCATTTCGCTACTCGTGTAATTGCGACTTCTGTAAGTTACATGTTCATAATTACCGATATACACCGCAGTATAACTTTCCACGGCTCGTTTCGAAGGCAACACCGCATTCACTAGAGGCGCGTTTGTACCGCTTGGAAGCATCGAACTCGTGGCTGAGTGGTAGCGTCTCTGTCTCACACTCCGGAGACCCTGGTTCGATTCCCACCCAGCCCATCTTGGAAGTTGCTTTTTATTTATGAAGTGCCTGCCGTGATTTATCGCTCACGGTCAACGCCGCGGAAGCCGACGCCAACACCGACGCCGACGACACCGGCTTTTCTGCGACACGAGCTCCTTAACGCTATCGCGTTAAAACTTTGATTTGGGCTAGTCGGTTCATGGTTATTCAAAAGGCGCAGCGCGACTGGGAAGGAGGCAAAGAACCGCAAACCACACAAAATTTCTAAGGAAAGCAAGAGACAGGACCGAGCGAGAAATCGTAGAAGCTTTTTTTATTATTAAAAGATCGCCGGACAACTGCGTCAGCAAGCCATCCATATTTTTGAATGACCCTGAGATCGAGTTTCTTGAAGGTTTTGTTTAGGTCTTAAATGTTTCTCCCCCTTTTAAAGGTGTTCTTTTCTTTTTTCGTCACAGAAGCTTGCTCAAACCAAGTGTGTGGATACCTTGTTTTGTGCGCATGTTCCTTGTTTTCATTATCATTTTTTCTGCACAGTGACTTCGCCTTAGCCCTAAGCATCGAGATACGTGACGATAGTAAACTATGTTCGATGAACATATATTGTTCTTACTGTTTCTATTGATTTAGCAATGCATTCTTAAACGTTTGCGGTATCTCGTTTTTGGTTGATCAAATATTTGACCATATCTGTGTTAACTGCGGTGTTATATGGCAAGCCTTTTGCGCATAAAGTAAGCCGGTTTAGGTCCAAATAAAACCTGCTGTTGGTCAGCGCTTGTGATGTGGTTTGTGTTTCTTTGTCTCCGTCCCAGTCACGCTGCGCCTCTTGAATAGCCATTATCAAGCCACGATCTCGGTCGCTTCGTGCTTGTCCGACGGTGAGGAGTAAGCAGTCACTTCAGTCAAGGGGGTCCAGTAAGAGCGTGACAGTTGCTCTCTTCGGCAGTTCAGTTTCGCTTAAATTCTATGTGAAATTGGGCGGAATTCATTGAGCTTTAAAATTTGTCACGTCAATTTTTTTTGCGTTTCTGGAACCGGTTATGAGCTCCTCGGACGATGGGCTTCATGTATTTCATACACAGACCAATCATGTGACTTGTTCGGCTAAAAAGTTCATTGGTCTAGTTCGCATAACTATTTATCCCATTTCTATCTCTTGTTATATTTTATTTTACGCCTCTGTGACAGTAGCAATCCCGAGGAAATCGCTTAATTATTGCATCCTCCCTATATTTTAAAGAAATTTTGATCGCATATTATGAAACGCTAGTCAAGAACTCAGCAAGTGCCGAGAATAATTTTCACACGCGATCTGTCTTCCATTTGCTGAAGACGCCGATTGTATTAAGTTACTTCGGGCGGCTGTTCATTTCTTGACTTCTTGAACTATGGGAATTGTTTTTTGAACGTGAACGAACTGGTCAATTGTATTGCTATTTTTTTTAATACTTTTGTGTGTGTCACTACTAGACTCAATGATAGTGTGCCCCTTCTTGATGGTTTTATTATCGGCAGCCAGTTCGAGCTGCCTTTCGAGAGGGGGCTGCGGGCCTCGTCAAGCTGCCTACTGGAGCAGCTTTTACTTGCAGCCTCCTCCATCAAGTAGATGGAAATAAAGCTATTCTATTCCTTTCTTTTCTTTTCTTTTGTAACTTTGCAATGAGTGACAGAGCATGTGTTTGAGTTATAACTGGAACATAATTTTATCTGGTCAGCTAGATTCATCAGGCAGTGTTTCAATGTGCCAAACCACTGATAAGAACTTGGGAGGCCCCGGGTGTTTTTCGACATCCCCGGAACGCAACGGCAATAAAGCCACAGAAAAACAGTCGCATGCCAGTCTCGGACGAGACCCGTGGTCACGGGAACAGCAACAGGTTTTAGCTTCTTTTAGTGCACGATGAGAGGGCCGCACACCTACACGATAAAAAAAAACACATTTTTTCAACAAATTGTGGTGCCACTGCTCCCGTGCCTCGGCAAGTAAGCGCTCGAGGTTTTCAGACACTGAGGCGTGTAGTATCCACGCGGGCATATATATATTCCGGTCGCGCGGCCCAAGAAAGATGGCCCGTACTTTTATCGACGTCTCAATAACTACGCGGCTCGCACCACGACAGAAGCACGTGGCACATACCTCTGGACAGGTGAAGTTCGTGCTGGCTGCGGTGTCCGGCCAATTTTCGTCCTTGATGGGCAACCGTTCCGGCTGGATGACCTCCTCACGGGGCTTGGACGACTGCTGTTGTTGACCGTCAATCGGGCCCGCCTCCACCACGCTTGGAGCGCGATTGTCACTCTGGACAGCCTCTGCGCCACCATGCAAAGAGGGGCGCCTCAGTTTCAGTTTCAGTTTCAGTTTATTATTCGTGCATAACAATTTGTTACAAAATATGGTATACAGACAAGGGTCCCAAAGTCAGACTGCACCGGGACCCTTGGATTAGAAGTTATAAAAAGAAATAAAGCGGTATACAGAGCAGAGAAACAAATCATGAAATAAGCAAAATATAACCAAGAAACTGAGTGACGACACACATAAAAAACAAAAGAGGAAAGATGCACAATCAATGGTAATTCCACAGCTTCTAAATAGCAAAATGACATTGTAGGAAATTAATCAGACAGCAAATAATTCTTGAGTTCAATTTGAACGAGTACAAGGTAGTTGACAACTTAATGGAATGTGGAAGACTGTTCCAAAGTTTAAGCGCGCAAAAAGAGGAAGCCATCTTTCCGTAATTAGTATGACATAAAGGCAACAAAAAATTTCCTTGTGCTGCAAACCTTGTGTTATTGGGATTAAAAAGGAGATCAGAACTAACAAAGTTGTAAGAAACTTGTTGAGTTAGTAATTTGAAAAATATTATCACTGAATGATAGTTAAACAAATCAGTAACTTGAAGAATGCGGTTTGTACGCAGTTGTGAAGAGGCGTTAGAGAAAAAATGGCTTCGCGTTATAATGCGGATAGCCTGATTTTGAATGTGCTGAATAGAGGAAAGATGACAATGATAAGTATTGCCCCAAGAAGCGATACCGTAAATGATATGACTATGAATGAAAGCGAAGTATAACGACAATAATGCTTCTTCGGAAAAAAATGCACGTGATTTGAGTAGTGCTCTAATGCCAAATGCTGTTTTTTGTTTGATGTGTGCGATGTGGTTAGTAAACTTAAGGTGGGGATCTAATTTGATGCCGAGGAAAGAAACACAAGTGGAGGCAGGAATGTCATGCCCATTCAGAGTTATGGTCGGAGAGCAAGGTAAATGTCTCTGTGATGATTTAAATAACATGAATTGCGTTTTCGTAGGGTTTATAACTAGAAAATTGGTGTTACACCATTCAGCAATTTTTGACAGATCACTGTTTAGTTTCAATGTTAGCGAAAGTAATGATTTATCCGAGAGGGCAACAGTCGTATCGTCGGCGTATAATATAGGTAGGGTATAATTAAGGCAGTCAGGTAAATCATTTATATAAATGGAAAATAATAGTGGACCTAAAATCGCGCCCTGAGGCACTCCTTGGTTAATAATCTTGCTTTCAGCGAAAGCCCCGCCTGCGTACACTGTTAATTCACGATTAAACAGATAACTTTTTAATAAATTAAGAGCTGGACCTGAAATGCCAACAGACTCCAGTTTAGTAAACAAAACTTTGTGGTTTATTGTATCAAAGGCTTTAGAAAAGTCTAAAAAGGCCGAGCCAACAAAGTACCCGAGATCAAGTGAATGTCGAATATAATCAATTAATGCTAGCAAAGCCAAGTTAGTCGAGCCTCCTGAACGAAAACCGAACTGACAGGGTTTCAGCAAGCTAAATTTGTTAAGGTAAATGTTAATACGACGAAGTATTAATTTTTCTACAACTTTACTAATTGAAGGTAAAACACATATGGGACGATAGTTCGCGACTTGAGCTTTGTCACCCTTTTTATGAACAGGAATGACTTTAGCTTTTTTTAGACTTCCAGGGAATATACCGGTCTTGAACATAAGGTTAATTAAGTTACTGAGAGCATCAGAAATAGTCGGAGCAACAAGCTTTAAATGAAATGCGGAAATTCCATCAAAACCAGGACTTGTGTCCTTTAGGTTGAAAATCTCAGTAAGGACTTCTTCAGATGTTACAGGAAACAAAAAGAAAGATTTATCGCATCGGCTCGTATGATAAACAGAAGGAACATGGGTAGTATTATGAATTTCATAAAAGTGATTACTGAACGCACGAGCAATGCTAGGCGGGTCAGTGATAGTCACATTATTGTAGATTACTTTTTCAATGGAACTGCCAGAACGCGGTACATTCAGAAACTCGTTGATAAGTTGCCATTGTTTTTTTTGGATGAAACTTATTTCTCATGAATTCATTTTCGTAATATTGCCTTTTAGATTTCTTCAATAAATTACTCAACATGTTGCAATATTTCTTATAGCGTAATGCTAAATTCACATTGAAAGGCTGTTTTTTAGTCTTCCTATACGTTTTCTTTTTTCCTCATGCTCACAAGTAGCCCATTAGTGATCCAAGGATTATGTGGAAATTTAAATTTCTTTTTGCACTTAACAGTGACAGTGTTAGCATGAATAGCTTTTAAAAGTAAAAAGCAAAATAACTGATGCGCTTCTTCTGGATTTAGTTTGGTAGCTATAACTGTCCAGTCAATTTTGTCAATTACATCAACAAAATTTATAATATCAAGACGAGACGTAAGATAACAGGGATCTGACCTAGGAGGGTTAGATTTGAATGTGACGAATACAGGGTAATGATCTGATATGTCTATGTCAATTACACCAGACTGGCATTCACTGGCATTCCTCAAGAATATGCACATTCGCTAAAAAAAAGTAACAAAGCCTGCATAGTCCGCAATGAGGGACGCCATAGTACGTCGTGGTTTCCACCAGGGGCTCGCAACATATCGCGAAATCAAATGCGTTTTTTGCATTCCAGCTCCCATCGGAACGAGGCTGAAGCGGCTGCGTTTAGAGCTCAGCAGCAGCAGAACGTACGTTCAATAAGCTGCGCTCTACACTCTAAAGACAGCTGCACCCTTTGGGGTGTATATTTGCCACACAAGAACAATCGTCATCTGTCTTGCCCGCATTTCCTTTAACGCTGCGGGCCCGGCACTTCCAAGTCACGAACGGCATGCGAGTTATCAGCATGACAGAGCATTCTCGACAGGAAGGTAGCGAGCGCAGCGTTTTCAAGAAAGGAAACGCAAGAAAGACAGATGAAGATAATTGTTGTGTAGCAGATATACACTTAATGAGAGCAGCATTCCGGGCCCAAGTCGGTAATCCATTACTCAAGTATTATTGCGCAACACAGAAAGACACGGACGTAAGAACACACACCAAGCGCAAATTTTCAACTAAATTTATTGTGCCTAAGAACTAAGTTTCTTGGAGGCGGCATCACATGACTCATAACTATGTTACACGAATGTGCAGTTCGTTTTCTGCAGTTCAGTCTATACTGCTTCACATATATAAACCGATTCAGTGGCACAATAAATTTAGTTGAAAATTTGTGCTTGGTGTGTGTTTTTCTCTTACGTCCTTGCCTTTTTTTGTTGCGCAATAATACTTGAGAAATATACACACCAAAGGGTGCAACTGTTTTTAGAATGTGTACACTCTTAGAATAATTTACATCCTTTGGGGCTTATCTTGTCCCACAACGATAATCATCATCTGTCTTGCCCGCGTTTCCTTTCTTTAACGCGGCGAGCCCGGTACTTCCCAGTCACGAACGGCATGCGCGTTATCAGTGTCACGCAGCATTCTCGACAGGAAACTAGCGAGCGCCGAGTTTTCAGGAAAGGAAACGCAAGCAAGGCAGATGACGATTATCGCTGTGGGACAAATTTACACCCCAAAAGGTGCAACAGTTTTGAGAGTGTATACTGCAGCGATACATAGTAGACTCTTTAAAATGTTTACACCCCTTTGGGGCGTACACTCTTAAAACGGTTGCACCCTTTGGGGTGTATATTTGTCCCACAACAATAATCGTCATCTGCCTCGCTCGCGTTTCCTTTCCTGAAAACTCGGCGCTCGCTACTTTCCTGTCGAGAATGCTGCGTGACACTGATAACGCGCATGCCGTTCGTGACTGGGAAGTACCGGGCTCGCAGCGTTAAAGAAAGGAAACGCGGGCAGCACGGATGACGATTATTGTTGTGGGACAAGATACGCCCCAAAGGGTGTACATTCTTCTAAGAGTGTATCTTGTCCCACAAAGATAATCGTCATCTGTCTTGCTTGCGTTTCTTTCTTGAAAACTCAGCGCTCGCTACTTTCCTGTTGAGAATGCTGCGTCACGCTGATAACGTGCAAGCTGTTGGTGACTTGGAAGTACCGGGCTCGCAGCGTTAAAGAAAGGAAATGCTGGGCAAGACAGATAACGATTATTGTTGCGGGACAAGATACGACCCAAAGAGTAAAATTTTCTAAGAGTGTATATTTGCTGAAACAAAAAGGAAAAAAAGAAAGCCTCAACCAAGTGTCGGCGGTAAAAAAAACAAGGTCGACGTATGTACATGGTGGGCCAAGTGATTCGATGATTTGTTATATCTCTCTATAGTGTCTCTTTTTCACGTTAATTTTTCACTTATGTCGTACCTTATTCTTATTGAATTTCACGCGCAATTACGTGGACCTTGTCTTATTTAGCGTCGACACTTGGTTTACTTTTTCTTTGTTTGACCAAGAGCCCAGGTCGGCTGATCTTGGAGAATGTGCAATCTGTGATGCTACGTGGTTAATTTTCGACTGTACTGGTGCTAATTACAGCCATACTGTTAATTTTAGCTACTCTGCGACTAATTTTCGTTTCTTGTGGGCACCGCAGAAGCTGCGTTCCAGACACATCTGCCACGCGCGGGCACTGCTTACTCTAAGCGAACTCGCTTCATTTCCCAAAAGTCTGACTTTTGCCATACGGTGGCTTTGCCTCAATATAATTCTACACAAGGTGATGCACTCTTTCCGGGGGTAAAGTGCAATGTGGTTCATTTCCTACTATATTGGCGCCAATTACGCCCGTACCGTCAATTTTACATAGTCGACGACTAATTATGGCCCCTTGAGAACTACGTTTTGATACCCCTTGCCAATCGCTACGACGCCATGACGGAACGAAAGGGTTGTTTTTTTTTCTGGAACAAGATACGCTGATACACCAAATACGTGTGAAGTCAGCTAAGAATACCTTGTCTTCAAAATTACACGACGGTTAGAAGTGCGTACCGCGGATGTTTAAGCGTTAGGTATGGTGCGGGCTAAGCGTTTTCATGCCCGATCTCAAGCTCGTCCAATTGCTTGGGGGTCTGAAGGTCCAGCTTCCTACATGACATTTCAGTGTAAATGATGTTTTATGGCGTTCTGGTTTAAAGTAATACGCTCCTATCCGATGCCCTAGTGTTCGCCAGCTTTCTAAGCGTTCACACACTGGCGCAGCCGGGCGCGCAGCGCGCCGAGCGAGCCACAGCCGTCGGCGTTCTCGTAAGCACATCCGTTTAACGCGACGCGGCAGCAAAGGGCCGCGACGTCACCTCCTCACAAAGAGAAATGCGAGGTGTGACCGCGCCGTGACAGAACTTCCACGATACTGCGGTCGCAATAGGTGTGTTTCGCCACCCATGATGCGCGGAGGGCAACAACACTTGGTGGTTTTCCAGAGAGCCAAGCTTTCGGTCACGTGACCGAACTGTCCCCTCTTATTGGCGGAAGCGCACACGTCATCTCGTGGGCTTCCACCAGAGAGGATAGTGGAGGAGGTTTGAGAGATGATAGAGGAGGTCTGAGTAAAGTAACAACACGAAACTGAGCAACGAGATAAATGCTAACGCTTTGAAATCGTCTGCGTCACGACTTGAAAGGCCAAACGAACCACGAGTGGTGATGCATTATACTAGGGGTCTCAAACAAGGCAATCCGTGGAAAGCGGGCCCACACGCGGCATGCAAAACCTTTGTATGCTGTCAACAAGGCCTTCTGCAGCCTAAGCTGCAAGCCTAAGCCCCAGTAAGTTCTCTCAACCCTCACCGGGATATACGGTATACGTTATAGCGTCGTCCTGTGGGAGCTGCGCATATATCGACGTAGCCCGATTCCCGACGAGAGTTTGCCACCCCTGTGCTTCCCGAATGGCGACAGACAAAAAAGAATGTTCCTGCAAGCGCTGTCGAAAAACTAATTTGCCGTCGAATCCCTTAAGCGTCATGCTCTTTAAATTTTTAAGCTGCGAAAATAAATAACAAATGGTGTTTGGGTCCAAGACTTAAAACTGCTAGCCAGAGAGCGTAAGAGTGCACACAAAGGAAACATTCATAAAGCACTTTTTTTTTCAAATGGTTTCTTTTTTCTTTCATTGCGACAATAATTATGCTGACAGTCCAGGCGCGTTGGCGCCACCGGCGTCGCCGTGCTGTCCCGCAGTGCGATGGCGCATGCGTGTCCCGTGCGCCGGCTCTTGGAGGTCACATTGATCTTCTGAGTTTCAGAAGCGCGACACATTGAAATAATGAAGGGAGCGGCAACACAAAGCCCGCACTGGCACTTCCTCATCGCATCAGCGTTGTGACCGCCAGTGCTCGAGGTCATATAATGAACTCTGTTCATGTGTGTCGTTGGACGCATGACACCACGTGTGTTTGGTTAGTAAGAGAATGTTCACTGCAATTTATACGGCCCACGGTATGACTACAAGTATGCTTCGTGTAATATTGTTATAACGTGCTTTCGTTGTCAATGCTTCGACCCTCGAGCGAAACTGCAACTTTTCAACAAATTTTTTATTATTTCCTCGTTTGTTTTTGCATAAGAAAGCAATCCAAAGAATGTTCTTAGTCCTTGAAAAGGAAATTGCATTTTTTTCGTATATCTCCAACTCAGCTGTGGTGCCGCTGGAGTTCGCATATTGCAAAAGTGGCTGCGCGTACGCTCATTATTGTTACTGTAGGTAATAATCTTGTTCATCAGAGAATATTCCATACCACGTGAGGTGAATACAATTACTAAAGTAGACAGCGTATTGGAGATAAAGCTAGCTTTTTCTGAAAGACAATATTCGCGACCGCACCAGTAAACATAAGAGCGACTCGCACATTTGCCTGTACGTTGCAATCGTGGGCTTGAGGATGTAGTCAGAGGTGGAGCCCTCTACACTTTACAAACGACTTGAGACAAGTGAAGTTCCGAAGTCCCTGTCCCCAAAATGTGAAGCAAGATACGCTGGAGTTCTACGTATTATTTCGCCAAAAGCCTTACTGTGAAACAACGCTCCACGGAACACCAATACATTTCCTGACACATTTTGGAAACGAAATGTACGGGCTTTGAGAACATACTAGCGTCAACTCGCGACTGCACTACAGAATACGCCCTAACGTTACTCTCCTAGAGCCGCTTAATTGTTAATTCGGCTCATGATGGTGCGTAATATGTACTTGCTGAGGACCGAACTGCTAATAAAATGTTCCATAAGTATGGGCTTTTAACCTCTCTTGCATACGGTCTCAATTTTTTCTTTTCTCATGTCATATTACACACGTGGCAGTTACGCATAGTCCCTCACTACAGCTTGATACAGTGCTCACCACGCTTGCCTGCAGACCGGTTTTTTGCCTCCCCTATGTGTTATGGTGTTTTTCACTGGTCGATCTGGAGCGGCTGCCGAAATTTTGGAGCAAGCACTCGGAAGTTCAACCATCTGAATCTGAAAGTGGAGAGCAGAAATGCTCCGTGGAGATTACGGAGCATATCGGAAGTTTTTTGCGCACATGTCACACAAACCGACTTCCGCTCGTGCAACCAAAGTCGCCATCCCTCAACGGGCGGAAGCGACGTATGCTTCTCGTCCTATTTCCGCCTGAATCCGCGCTTCGGCGGCGGAGCTAGTAGTGACAGCGATCCGGCGCGGAGGGAGTTGTTCCGAAACGACCAGTGGAAAGCGCGAACCCGCTCCAGATCGACCTGTGAAATCCGGATTCGCCGTCGCGGAGAAAAAAACACGAATTGTAAAGTATCCGTTCTTGTGGTCGTCAATGCAGCAAATATATATATATATATATATATATATATATATATATATATATATATATATATATATATATATATATATATATATATATATATATATATATATATATATATATATATATATATATTATAAACCGCTGACTTCAGGATTAACCACTCGGAACACACTGCACGAAAATTTAGGTTGGTTCGACATACCCAACGCTGCCGTCTTTACCGGCGGTGACGTCGCTGGCTTGTCTTGCTGCACCGGTGCCGGTTCTCCTGAAGTCTCAGGCAGCTTCTCATCGCCTTGCTTTGGAGCCGGTGCAAGAGCCGGGTCTTTTTGGTCAACTTTTTCGATAGGCTCTTTGAGAGCATTGGGAGATTTCTGGCCTTGAGGCTTGCCCGTCTGCTCAGGTGCGTCGACAACCCCGGCATCCTTCGAACTCGCTTTCACCTCCTGAACAGAAGCGTTGCTAGGCTCGCTAACCTCCACTGGCTTTACAGTTTTCCCGTCCGGCATCTTGTCCTCTGGAATTTTTGCCTCTGGTGCTTTCTGATCCGGCATCGTCGGCTCGGATGCTTTTTGTTTGAGATCCTTGTCTTCGGGCGCGCTTTCCTTATGATCTGGCACTTTGCTGGACGACGCGAGGTCTTCAGGAGGAGGCTGCTTCACGTCTGAGGTTCCTACAGGTTGCGTCAAGCTGGCTGTCGGGGTCAGTTTAGACGATTCAGACGCCTTGCCACTCTTGGAGCTCGGTTTTCTCTTCGATTTCTTAGCCTTGCTCTTGGAACCCCTGAGCTTCCTATATAGCTTGCTAAAGACACTTTTTCGCTTGACGCTCGAGCCCTTTCCACCTTTTCGGCGAGACTTGGAGGACTTCGATGTTTTATGGCTGCTCGGGGCATCCTTTTTCGAAGCTGCCTTTTGCTGGGGTGGTTTGGATTTCTTCGAGACTGGCTTACCCTCGGAGGGTGCCCCTGTGCCATCGCGTGATTTGTCGCCGCGTTTCTTTGCGGTGCGATCTTTCTTCTTCCCTGACTTGGACGCTCTCGAGGCGGACGGATCCTTTGACTTTGATCGTTTGGATGACTTTGTTCGCTTTTTCCCGTCTTCCTTGGTTTTTGCGCTAGCTTGTTTTTTGTCCTTGTTCGCCTTCTTGCCCTTGTTTTCTTTCGTGTTCATCGTGTTGCCGTTCACGTCTGTTCGAAGGCTTGCCTTTGCTGCTTGACACAATCAATAGTTCACCATTTAGTGACTTGCTTTCCTCTTTCCTGTGGTCCGTCGCCTCTTTACCTTGAAGAAGAAAAAGAGTTCGCATTTGATTTGTCGCGCTTGTTATCGTGTCAAAGTATATTCGGTGTCTATAAATAATTATGCGTATAATTTAAAGAAAACATCTAACCAGCATTTGAACACCTTTTGCAGGTCGTTAGATGCGAAGGCCAGTAGATTTGTAATCTTTTATTATGTTCCCTGATCTGTAGTCATGGGGACTCTTGTCAGAGAGAAAAAGAAACAGATGAAACAGGGAAGCTAGCTTCGCTTGAATCAGCGCTTGACCGTATAGACGCTGCATGTCTATACAGAAAATTACCCGATTTATCCGAACTTCTACATCAAATAATCAGATTTATGTATACTTTAGCTAAAAGAACTCAAAATTGGTCGTTTATTCTGATACATTTTGAAGACAAAAGAAACCATGTTATAAATCTACAGTTGGCTTTAACATGCCGTCAGCGGCACTTTGTGTGAGTCGACATCTAGGTTATTTATATATCAAGCACGTCCAATCAAGCATATTGACAAGCGTACTTGTTTATCTGTATTTAAAAAAGCATGAAGATGTATACGCGAATCAATATCAAACTTGCTCAGACGCAGTTGTAGTCTATAGGTGCGGAGGCAAAGAAGCTTGTTAACGTTCTCTGCCAGCTGTAGTCCCGTCATGAGACGTACAGAGCCATGGGCTCTCATATATAGCGTACGAAGCTAGGGTTAGAGGATAACTGACATGACATTTTTGGCGCCTTCTATTGTATGTGTGCGTGTTAAATGAAGATCCTGGACCTGTAAACCCTAGAAAAAAATTATGCAGACCAACGCACATGTTGGGATCTATCTGAAGCGAAGCTTTACTCAAGCGGTGTGTATTAAAATTCTATTCAACTGCCATTTGACGCACACCGTTGCGTTTAGTTTTATCCCATGCAACATGTACTCCCATGCAGTGTTTATGTTTATACACTACACTACTCACAAGCTGTGCCGAAATGTAAACTGTGAAACTTCGACGCAGCGATGTGATGAGGACGAAGGCGGTGTACAGTGCTCACGGAATGAAATGCGACGCGGAGCATTTAGTAGAGCCCTACATATGTGCAAAGTACGTGAGAGCAACACGTCATGTCGCTAGGAATTTGGTCACCAAAGGTGACGAGGACTCCGATATAAGTGTACGCGCCAGAATTACGTCGATGTGACGCGAACTGCAGCCGGTTGAAACGAAAGTATGCGCATTACTTAGCCCTAAATTGACGCGCTTCATTCCGTGAGCACTATACATGATGTTTATCGCGGGAAGAATACTGATTAAATGTGTATGCCCAGAGAACTACGACACCACGTAAATGCATTTAAGCATTATTTGTGTTATGGCCAATCCTACATCGGGCCGCGCAGCGAGCATGGCTAGACGACCGGTCGAACCGGAGTGAGGGCCAAAATGTCGGCATATTCTGCTACCACGTGACCACCTTCTGTGCCATCACGCTATGACACGAACATCTCCTGGGAAGCGAAACCGCTACTGGGCCCATATTCACAAAAAGCTCTTACCCTAAAATTGTTCGTAAGAGAAAAATTCAGCCAGTGGTGACGATAGACATGCCATTGGCGCGAAGGCGGCGAGCCAATGGCAAACATTTACGAAAGAAAATCTTTGTGAAATCTGAATTGCCAAAGCTTTTCGGTCGTAAGTTATCTTTGCCATTAGCCAGCCGGCTTCACTGATGATATTTCCGGAATCAGGATTGCCTGAAATTTTCTCTTACAAACAGTTCTAGCGCAATACGTTCTTGTGAATACGGGCCCTGGTTCATGGAAAAGTATACAGTCAATTATACAAAATTATAAGTAAATTATTTAGAATTATACAGTAAATTATTTAGGGTGCTCTGAGGCTTCTCATTATTTTTCCCAGGGTTTCAAGGTCTGGGACATTAATTTAACGTAAAAAAATTAAAAGTCGGAAATACCATCCTTTAACCTTTAACCTCCTTTAACCTGGGTCTAACTAGAAAGATTTGTAATAAAGCAGGCGGTGCAGTATCGGCAAGTACTTCGGCAAATAATTCTCACGTCCCTTCTCCGCGTTACACATCTACATTGCGGTAAAGCCATTATTGTCCGGAACAGCACGCTTTCAGTTATTTCGTTTCATTTACTGAACATAATGAAAGTCCGGTTTAAAAATATAAAAATGCTATTATCTTGTCGCTGGCCCTTTGTTCTATGCCCATGCAATAGCAGCTGCAGCCAGAGGCTGGACTTTTCATCCACCGTCTAGAAGTGTAGCTTACTTCGGTGGATTCTGTCCTGAGAGACACTCAGGCGCCGTCTAATTCGGAACATTGTAGGTATATCTGTCGTTTAATTTCATATTGCTGAGCAAGTGAGGTGACGACGTCGATGCTTGCTTGATTGTGCTCATGCGACCTCAACCGATTAATCGCGACAAACAGAATTAATTGTGATTATATCGTTAAGCGAATAAACGGAAGGTTAAATGACCAATCACCTAGCCCTATCGTATACTAAAGATTAGGTGTCCCTCTAAGTTTGATTCCTACTCTACAGACACTGTAGGACGGCTCATAAACTATTGGCAATGTTCCAAACATTGACCAGGAGGACACGATCGGAATCGCAACCTGAAGTCAGCGCCAGTCAAGCGAAGTGCCGCGAGTGCATCTACGTGAGAGCGCAGTTCCTGACATACGCGTCATTAGAAAATTTCACCTGGCGTGGCATGTTACCATCTACAGAATACCGGAGATGTAGACGTCAACGTCAGCACTGGCAGTCCCATTTGATTCCCTATGTTCAACCACAGCGCATTATACTATTATTGCAAGGATAGACCATGATGCAATTTATCTGGTGGCTTAAAGGTATTGACAGGCACATTCATAAATGAATAGTGTTTTTTTTTGTCCTTTTTTTGTGCTTCGTCGAGAACAGCGTAAAAACATTTCTGACACTACGTGATTATACAAACAACCACAATACCACGCTACCACGCTGCTGCTGCTGCTGTTTACGTCACTGGTGTTTTCGTATTCCGTAAACTACAATACGTATGCCGATGGTATAAAACTCTTTATTACACCTATCGGCAAAATAAGAAATCAGTTGTATCTCCAAACTCGAAATGCGGCTAGGGGCTGATGACAACAGTTCGTGATTCCGCCCGTCTCTCCAAGGGTAAAATTATGCAACCCCGAGAATTGCGGAACAAGCCAGAGAGCATAAAGAAATGCATCTTCGAATAGCCTTGATTTTTTTTTTAATCGTGCAGATCTCACGCACTGTGGGATTTAGGATAAACGACGCTTTGGGTACACACATGGCCTCTACGGCCGAGCGAACGCCGGTGCACCATGCCAACTCCGAAGCACGTGCTATCTCAACACCACTTAGGTGGCCAGTTGTCTCCACTGCCCCAGCCTAGTGCTTGGTGACGTGATCGAATGCGTCAACCAATCGGAGTATTTCTCCTCCCACCCTTCCTCCTCTCCGCACCTCTCCGCTCCTCATCGTCCGGCGTCCACACCCTGATCTTTAAGTATCACCACCACCAACAACTACTAACACATCAAAACCCGTAGGATGCCACAACGAAAGCTTCGCTTTAGCCGAGTACTGGCAAATATTTTAGCTGTTCAAGCTCTACCACGCATTCTTTGCAGGTAAAATTGGACGTATACGGCGTATTCGATTGGTCACTTTCGAACTTTCGAAGTGGCGGCGCATTCGGGTAAAAGAACTCGACTGCGCCAAGTGGTTCACATGATTCTCTCAAAACGTCATCCTCTGTCTCGGAGCGCTCCAAACCGATCTGACCACGAAGTGAAAGACGCATGAGAGATAATATACGGTGATCATCATCACGCAGGCGTCGAAGCAGCTATATTTGCTTCGGGTACGTGCGCGATGTTACGCTACTTATTACACCATATATGGTGTAATAAGTAGTTAATACCATTTAAACTGTGTTTCTTAATCTGTGTATTCTACTAAAGCCACAATTAAGCAGCTTGCAAAAAAAAATTTCTATTCTTATGTCTGCACTAGAAGCTCGTCCACTTTCGCATTTGGCCTCCTGTATCTCGAATATATTTTGATTAAACTGAAATTGCTATATTTTTGTCTGCATTCCTACTTTTCTTTACATTGAGCTACATGTGTGTTACTTTGTGTCACATTGTGGTAAACGCGCTCGACGTGTATAGGATGATACTTTTTGTTGTTATACCCATTTTGTCCTCGCTTTTTTTTTTTCTGTAAAGGTAACCAATATTTTTGCGCTGCGCTTACGTTCCCGTCCGTCTGCGCCAAGTTAAAGTGACCGTAGGTCTCCTCAAGCCGTTTTGTGGCTTTTAGTCCACGGCCCTCAACATATGTGTTTTTCTGATTGTGGTGTAGGAATAGAGTCATTTGAAGGTCGTCGCAATATTGCTTCAACATCAGCGACAGTGTAAGCACGAACAGTAGCGACAGATAATTCAAGTGCAAACGCATTTCTTTTAACAGAAACGTTACCGCAGATGGGTTCTGCATGCCCTCAGTATACGAAACAGTAACGTCGTAGTAAAAGTGACTCCAAGAGGGGCACCATTCTAGCCACCCTGAGGAGGAGCAGCGGGCTTTTGTGACCTTGCCCCACCTGAAAGAATGGTGAGCACGCGCTGTGTGCGGAAGAGCGCTGCCAGTTGGAGGAGGAATGAGCATGGTGGGCAGGCAGTGACGCCATAGAGTTTCTCACTATAACGCCTAGAGGGGAATATGGCGCCACCGTCTACGGGAGTTTCTTAAGGGGCGCCGTGCCGTCATGGGAATGACGGTATATGTGTCTACGAAGCTGGTGTTGTAAGAGACTTCGTCTAAAACGTGGATATGGCTACACAAATAACGCGTTCTTAAAGTAAAATCTTCATAAAATATTTCCATTCACGCAAATTGCATCTTTACTCACCTACAATGCATGACGAAGGGAAGAGAAGCAAGAACAGACGACAAACTGTTCCAAAGCGAGCGCGAATCTCGTCGTCTGTCCTCCAACTTTAGTGCCCCGCTGATACTTTTTACGTACCATATAATTGTACATGCAATAACAAGTTCTCATAGTTAAACAAAACCTGTTTTTGTGTAATAATAAAACTAAAACAGCTTCTTACGTGTAGTTTTAGTAGAATATGAATCATTGTGACAGACGGAACGGTGCTTGCCTGGCTCTCCGAGAACGATGCCATTCCGAAGTCACAATATACCGCGGCATTCCCATGCATACCACAGCGCAGCAGCGCCAGATTTCCCTCTAGGTAATATAGTGAGAAACTCTATGAGCGACGCTTATTGATTCGAACACCACGGCAACGCTGTCTGGAGCGCTGCGTCACGTCCTAGGCAGGCAGACGCTGCAGCAGCGCTGCACAAACTTCACCACGCGGCCGATTGGGCGCGCGGGCATAATGTGCTGCCTAGACCCCCGAGCATGCAGCGGGCGCGTTTTATATACAATTATGTATAATGTATAATGCATTATGTATAATGTACTTTATGTATAATTAAACGTATACATACAAATACCGCTCTGTAATAACCATCTGAACATCCGGGAATTCTCATGCCGTGGAATCGAGTGCGCCGCACGTGTAGCCAAGTGGTACAATGCTTCCGCATGCACCTTCCTCAGTGGCCCCATAATTTTTATTCATCTTTTTATTGGCTAACTTAGTATTTATCTATGGAACGGAAGAGTAAGACCAACTAGAGATCGCATATAAAAGGCCATGGATGGGTTCATTTTCTTTTTCAGCAACAAACATATTTAGTAAAGCCTATAGTTACGTGAGGTATGCTGGGGTAAGTTCCGCGCACGAAGCGAAGACCACTTTCCAGAGTGCGTGATTTTGAAAGTTCGAAGACCTGTGAAATACGGGGCTGGGATTTTCTGTACCTTGACAGTTCCCTTTCCCATGGGAAAGTTATACCGTAGCATATTTAGCAGTTCCAAGTGGTTTCTAAATGTTTAATGGCATTTTGAGCATTTCGCTTGCACCTAACAGGTGCTTTAATTTTTCGCGAAATTTAAGGCAACCCGCAAAAACAAAGCTTGGCTCGACTCGTGTTTAAGTAATCAGGGCCTGTATACACAGAAATGTTCTTAGGCTAAAAGCTGTTCGTAAGAGCAGCTGCCAGCCTATCAGGATGTCGGACGTATTTTTGGCGAAGGCAGCCAGCCAATACCAGATAGAGCACTTGCGAACGAAAAGCGTTGTATTCGAGCCCAGATTTTTGTCGAAAACGATATAAAACGACGACCTCTTTCACATGTCCGAGTGAGAAAGGTCCGCAACACGGAGTGCTGCACAGAAGGGGTGCATGCCAACATCAGCAGAACGGTTCCCATTAAAAGTCCAAACTACACAGGTGCAAAAGTCAGGTGACTTGCACTAACGTCACCATGTCAGAGGACCGTTGAAGAAACTGCGACTTTATAAAATCGGCTTGTCTCCTGCAGGGATAGAGAATTCATTATGGCACGGCAGTATCCGCGTTCGTTTCGTCACGCGCAAGCTGCCTGAATGTGTTGCGCTACCAGCGCGTCACCAACTTATACCATCTGCATGGTAAGCAAGGTGTTGTGCGCGTGCGTGGCCTGTGCGCGTTAATCAAACGAATGTGCCGCATGCCAATAACTTCACACACTCGGCTCTCAAACAAAGCATTGGCGGTTCCCGCAGGAGCGCGTGTGCAGTGCCCTACTGTGTGCACTAGCTGACTTTTAAGCCCGTGCCTGTTCTTACTTGCGTGGGAGTCTCTGGGAATGGTGCTGGCGCCCCTAGTTGTCCACGTCACTCGCCCACTGCTTGAAATGCGGGACACTCTTCAAGAGAACGAATCGGGAGGCCAAAATACGGATCACTTAGCAAGAAACACTGAGCCCTTACGTAAGTGACGATGATGACCGGAAAACTGTGGCGCGTATCCACTATCTGACCTCATCGTCGTCGTCTTCCATATCAACGCTTATATAGCGCCATACACGACCCGCACAGCATGCCGTGCGATCTATTTTAACAGAAACGGTTAAAAATGATTTAAAGGGACACTAAATGAAAATATGAAGTCAACGCGGACTGTTAAAATACCATTCCAAAAAACTCGCAGCGCTTGTCTTGTGCCAAGAAAAATACTTAGTTAAAACGAAAACCGCGTCTGAAGGGTCAGCATACCTTTTGCGCAATTCAGTTCGCCGGCCACAGAGCGGGGTGAAGTGGTGACGCTGCATACGCCATCACCGCCATTTACTGCCATCGGTGAGTAAAACGGCGCCCGACAGTACAGTATTCTAGGCACTGTACCGACAGACCGCGCTACGGTTTTTTGCGCAAAACGCAAGCGCGCAGCCATGGAGAAACCGGGCCAAGAAATATCTATCATCTATCACTTTAGCTTGACTTAAAGGGACACTAAAGGAAAATATTAAGACAAGATGAAATAACAGATTAGTGCTTGTGAACGTCTAAGATGTCAATAGTATCGCCAACAGAGCTCATATCCAGCTTTTCTGGACACGTACCAACTAGCGCCCCAAGCGGCCGCGGCACAAAGCTAGCACGTTTTCAATGGAACGAGCGGGTTTTTCGCGAATAATTAAAGCTGCAGGCCGATTATTGAAAAAGGCAGGTGACATACATGTTCTAGAAGAGAATGTACACGAGCCAAATCCAGTGATCACGCTGTGGCAAGCTAGAATTTTGTTCCCAGAGCGGTTAAAGATTCAGCAATGGAAGCCTATGGAAACGACAAAAATTTGTACTCGATTTTCGAGACAAAAACGGTAGGTGTTATAAAACTACGGCTGCTACTGTAGCAGCCGACAGCGTATGTAGTCCGGAGACACGGCTTTCGATGGATACCCATCCCGACTCTCTACACATGGCGTAACACTATCCCACAAGCGATTTTTGAAACACAGTCGTGCAAATGCACGTGGTATCTTTAAAAATCCGATCATATCACGGCGAAAGCATTGGAAGCCGTGGCCGAGTGGTTTAATCACTCGCACCTATCGTTGCGCGTCGTATTGGCCGCGGTTCGATTGCGTGATATATTTTAAGGCGCAAGCCTTAGTTGGGGGAGCATGGAGAGATATACAGCGCTTGTGGTGTCATCTTGTCCCGTCTCTCGTCTACATTTTGCGCTGTTAACAGCAAGATGGAGAGGAGGCGCCAAGCCAGTAGCGCTGTGCGAATGAGCGCGTGGGAGAGCGCGAGCGGACATACGCGTGGTGGTGCGCGCACATCGGCGCTGCACTCATCTCTTCCTTTTCCTTTCCTAAAATCACTTCACACACACGCACATCGGCGACAAACCTTGCAGCCATACGGCACGGCTATGATAGCATCCCATGCTCGCGGCCACGGCGGCGTCCGTTCGCAGAACAGTTCAGACAACAGCAACAAAGGCAAATAGGCTTTCGCCTATCGCAGTTTCGACAGTATCCCGCCAGATGGCCGAAACACAAAACTCAAGACTTGGTTTTGTTTTCTTCAGGATCTTGATATTATATTTTCTATTTTTATTTACTAAAACGTAAAAATGGGTTGTTTATTAGGTCATCATATTTTATTTCTTGGACAAGATAACAACAAGCATGCGCATGTCTTGGTGTTACATAAAAAATGGCTGTGGCTTAGCTAAGGTTAAGCCCAGGATGCGAAGCATACTAGCCTTTATTTTAACGCGACAGCGTTAAGGAGCTCGTGTCGCAGAAAAGCCGGTGTCGTCGGCGTCGGCTCAGGCGTGCGGCGCTTGCTCAGGCGCACATTTCGTTGTCGCGCCGAACGCTGCGTTGCTCGACGCTCACCGCGTCCGATGCGGGGCGCGTATAGTCGCTGCGCCGTAGCAAAGCCACCTAGAAACAGTCTCTGTAGCACGCCGCAACCTTCGCTTCTCATTCCAACGAACAGCTCTGTCTCCAGGAGGCATCTCACCTCGTGAGTGTCTAGCAGAGGCAAGCGCAGCTGCTTATATACCGCCGTGAGCGACGGCGCGAGTTGGAGCCCCGTTTCTCCTCTGTCGTGCTGCCGGATATGTGCCACTGGGTATGTGCCGCTCTTCAACAACAAAAATCCTTTAAAAGTTATTCGGTGTTGGACGGAATTCAACCAGCGTCATATATATTCCGACACGCGCCATGCACGATCATGGCGGTGGCGCTAGATGGCGCAGCTTGGCCAGAGGGTCTAGGGTGCCTCGATGTCCTCCTCGCCCGCCGCTCCGTTCAGGGTGGAGACATTCTTTGACGGCGCCGGTGCCGCCAGAACCGGTTCGTTCTAGCCACCGCCGCCATGTTCATGCCCGCCGCGTGCGCTGCACGGTGCAGGTGGTAGGACATTGCTGCGACGAGTTCGCTGGGTGTCGTCGGCACAAAATGCCCGGCTGCTGCGTGCCGTTGTGCAGTGATCACTCAAGGTGTTTGTGTCAGCCAATTCATCCACAAACCGTCAACGACTAGCTACGATGCCGATGACGCACAGTACCTGCTGTCGGCAGGTATGCAAGAAGAAGCGGCAGCCAATATTGAAGCTATCGACGACGCGGAGATCCCGTTTGTTGAATAGCTAACATAAGCTGAGTGCGAGATTTTGTTTCATATCGGTGGGTTTCTTATAAAAGGGATCCTCGAATCTATTGACCACTGCGAGCAGTGAAAGCCTGCATTGATAGCAGTGAGCAGCAGTGAGCATGCGTAGTTGACGTCCCTCAAGGAATACGTCTCTGAAAGCAGCAACCTTCATTACCCAAGCGATGCAGTCATGCTAGTTCTCAAACATTGCGAGGAACATTTTAAATGGTATCACCACCTGGACGGAAAGCGTTTTCACCATGAAATCATCTTTGAAGGCTGTAACCGCATACTTGACAAATATGTTGCGGTGCGGCGTAACGGGCGCCTGTCAGGAACACAAAGAAACAGTGGAAAAGCTCTTTGTGTCAAACTACACGAGACTGGGGCTGCGTTTGCACCTGCGTCAAGCCGCGGCAACGGGATTTCACGGGCATGCAAGCAAGACGTGTGCAGGAGTGAGCCTACAGTGAACACTGAAATTATATTTTAATGCATATCGCCAGAATTCAAAAACTTTCGTTTCATTTGTGTTAGTATTTTAATATAGTTTTCATTCATGTGTTTATTCTTACTTTGCTGTGCGTGCTGATGTTTCACCTTGTGTTTGTACAAGTTTTCCGCTTTTGTTTCCAACTTATCGAGCTGAGCTGCAAGCTGACATTCTAATGTATTTTGTTCAAGTTAACTCAAGGCTTCTTTCTAGTTTCTGGTCGTTGGTCTGAGGTCTACGAAAGACCTGTGGCAATTGACACCTCCTGACAGCTGATATAATAAAAACCTGCATGGCGACACAAACGTCGTGACTGAAATCGCGTATCTACTCGTCACTTATTGACCTCTTTCCTTTACCACCAACATCTTCTTATGCAATAGGAATTTCCAGCGCTGCATACCAACACGCTCACAAGCAACACAGGTTCACGGCGTAACTCTTCGCGAAGAACAGAAATGCTGGCAGCGTAGCAATTTTTGCATTCCTCTATGAACGCTTGTGTTAAACGCATCATTTCTCACTGTGAAACAAAATGACTGCCGCGAAACTTAATTTCTGTATTTACAGTTCGCAAACAAAACACGCCAGGCCACTGATCACTGGTTGCAACGCGTTTTACGAGGGTACTTCCAAACGATTGCATTAAAACGACACTAAATAGAAACACGAAGTTGAGCTGGCATAAAAGAGGGGCCTTAGGGAATGCGCACAAATTTTCCGGTGCAAAAATATTTCTTAATAGTAGAGAAATTCGTCATCGAAGTTATAAAAAAAGCGCATTGCTTCCGTCAAACCGCTCATCCACACGCGCGCCAACAACGCGCCGCTCGCAGCGGGCAAGAACATGGCGGACGCCGTAGCAGACGACGCACTTGTCTCCACCCTGAACGGAGCGGCGGGCGAGGAGGACATCGAGGCACCCTAAGAGGGTCGTTCAGGTAGAGTCGCCACGTATTCCAGACGAGCGGGAACATATAGAAGCCCTCCCTGACCAGCTGGTTTTGGCAGCTGCCAGCAGACGGCAAAACAAGCTTACACTTGCGCTGTTGTGGCAGCAGTTTGCATCGCCTTAAACGAAGGTACTTCGCATTTTCTTTTCTAAAAAACGGGCAATTAACTGTACCAAGAGTTGCAGTGAATGACCCAGACTCCATAATGTTTCTGCTAAATTTGAGAAATAACAGTGCTGTGGTAAGCGCAAAATCTTTTTTTTTAAACTACTAATCGGAATGTGTATGTCCCTGTACACACGCACCTAGGGGGTGGCGATACGGTATATCGATCGCTACGTAGCTTCAGTGCTAATCACATTAACGTCATCATTGATCGGGAGACATGAGTTGTGCCACAATTTTTTAGAGCGCAGCTCTTAGGCGCCCATTCCTGTGGTGAGCGTCAGGGTCACTTGTAATCAAGCCGACGAACTCAGCGAAAAATGAGTGAAAGCGGCGTGCAGCGGGGATTGAAATTGTGGCGAGAGGGAAGAGGCACAAGGAGAAAGTGGAGAGGAGGGTGTAGTGGATCGAACAATGAGACCGAAAGCAGAGGAGGGTATGGCGAAAGGGTGAGGAGGAACTGAAGTGCTGGCGGCGATCAGGCATGCGGTCAGTGTGAAAACAAAGTGCTGCCGTAAGCTTCCAGTGTTCCCGCTTTCTTTCTGAACAATGAGCGATGCAACGGTGGAAATTCTTCACCTCATCTGCCACTGCTGCTGAACAGGCTGCCTGAGCAGAGGCTCAGCACCGGCACCGAGAGCACCCTATCTTTCACAATCGAATTCTTTGCCACAATATACAGCGAGTTCAAAACACCTAAACAGCTGCATTCAAAATTCACATTAGGGAGTATCGTAATCATCGGCGAAATTTTTTTCCATCAGTAACGTGTGATGGAGGAGGTGAGACCTAAAAGCGACAATCTGCTTGCATGGTTGTGCTAATTTTGGTCACCACCAATACATCAGGCAGTGGCGGGGTGAACAGCCAAAAAAAATTTACAGCGATGTTTCATTCCGTGAATGTGGGCAACATGCAAGCATTACTCCCGGACAGTCTGCATTGCAGATCACTTTCAAGATAGGGTTTGCATGGTCGCACCATATGTAGCAGCTGCCGGAGTGGTGTATGCACCTGTGGGCGATTGTCACCTGAGTGAGCATAATTTCACGCTGTGCATCCAAAGCTGCCCCCTGCAGCTGTACTGTGCATGCCTTGCAAGCTTTCCACTTTGTCGGCTTTCCCCTCATGGTGCTGGCTGCCGATTCGACCCCCATACTGGCACGATATTTGCAGATTTTCGGTTCTCTATAAATCAGCACATAATTAGCGCCGAAAGCACTCTACAAGCCTTCATACATACGTAGCAAACAGCTGGATTGCTGTGGCAGGATTCAGTCATAACTCCTGAAACTGGGTCGCAATTTTGTAGCGACGCCTTCCACTTGATCCTACGACACTCTTGTCATCCACCGTTCACGGCTGGCTGATCCCATTATTAAAGCGGTCGCTCTGACCACTGATGTAGCACGAGAAGGAATAGCATTGGGACAGGCCTCGCTACAATATGGCAGCCCTGTTCACTGTCGTGAAACTCAAGTTATCTTAAGTTGCGAGACTGAGCAGTCCATCCTTTCCATTTTTCTTCTGAGCTTTCGCCTAGAGTCCAAGCTCAACTTTTGCTTCTCTCCAATAAGTCTTCTTGGCAGCCACCACTTAGTTGCCACTTATTGCATCTGGCACAGCGATTTTGGTTCACAGGAGAGAAATGGTCACACATTGTTCCTTCACCTGCCCCTACCTATTCCCTGGGCTATGGAAACGGAAAAGTGTCAGCACACTACCAGCAGTGGCTGTCTCAAATATTGCCAGCCATTGGGATGATTCAACGAAAAGTTAAATACAAAATACATTTCAAACAATATGAAATACATTTTTATTAGCATGTAAAAAAGGCAACATAAACCATCACAAGGATATTCGCATATTGTATGGCTACACTTTCCTTTCTAGTTGCACTTTAGACATTCATAAATTGTTCTGCAGATTACAACAAAAAATGGAAAACAAAGTTAATCACAGAGGCAGCTGTACGTCTCCTGTTTATGTACGTAATACAATACAGCTGCATTACGGCATAGTTTGTCATACAAAAGTTTATCCTTTCTTGGCAAATGTGCCAATTTCCTAACTGCTATATACACAGTGTCACTTCAAAGGCTTGCATTTACAAAAAGCAAGATGCATTTATTAGTGAAATAAACTTTTGTTCCATGATTCAATCAATGTGATAGCCAAAATTTCAAGTCTTACTAACTCTTAAAATTTGCCTTCTGCTTTGTTCTGATGACTGATTAAATCTTGCAGCACACTGAAACCTTCAGCACTACGAGGCATGCAGCGCTATGCCACAATCAATGAAATGTTCATAGTATTGCACACACGAACTCAATTTTCATAACGGATAACACATACCTTCAGTAGGCTGCAAATTAAGAAAGAAGGGGTTATAAAAAGTAATACTGCCATTACATGTGAAATATGGCATAGTAAGTGCACTCAATGGTTTTAAAGTGGGAAAAATTGCACTAAGAGAAATAAAACTCATTCCTCAGCCGTAAACAGCACTAAAATGTTGTTAAAAAGGAAAAGTGTGCTGCATAATATGCAAACTTTGTTGGTGCGCTTAGCTATGCAGTTTACCTTGCCATGAATCAGGCATGTAGCCAGGATTTTTTTTTTTTTTCGGAGGAGGCTAAAGTTTCATTATTCTCTGTTAAGTATCCCATGCTTGGTGCATAATAATACAACATTCACCTTGAGCAGGTCTTTGGTCAGCCTGAAGGCATGTACCATGCTGTACTTGTCTGGGGTGGTTCGCGGAATATGCGCATTCGTTCATAGGCGACATGCCAGGCATAAAAGGAAGCAGGGTAGCAGGGGAAGTGGGGGGCATGAAGCTTGGTCAGCACCCCCCTGGCTACGCCACTGCCATGAATGCTTCATTTGCCAGCATACTGCTGTTACAGTGAATTGCATGCATGGTCTGTATTGCACAATGTCGGGTGTATGCAGATACACATCGGGTGTGCTGAGGCTGTAAACTAGAATAGCATGTAGCCATGATTTGGGCTAATCTGATGAAGTTGAAACAATACACTGGATCAATTAAGGGAAAGTGAGACATCCACCCAAATGTAGCTAAGTGCTACAAAGGAAACCCATACAGGTTTCTTAAAAAAAAAGCTTCACAGTTGAAGAAAAATTTTTTTGGTCTGGTCCTCTCCAGCGAAGCCGACTGGCAAGAGGCACTCCGGAGCCCATCGCTCCAGACACAACAAGAGGCAATCCAGAGGGCCCGAGAAAGGGCGGAACATCACGGCATTCCTGCCCCGACTTGGACGCGGCCAGCGGCTTCCGCGGGTCCCCGATAGGGGCCTCCGCTGAAGCTCCTCAGGATCAAATAAAGTTCATTGTCTGTCTGTCTGTCTGGTCTGGTCCTGGACCAGGACGAATTTTTCTTCAACTGTGGAGCTTTTCTTTCGAGGAACCTGTATGGGTTTCCTTTGCAGCACTTAGCTACGTTTGGGTGGATGTCTCACTTTCCCTTTATTAATTGCTTCTCTCCACCTTGCGGGTTTCCACAGAAATATTACGTCAATACACGATCATTTCTTCACTCAACAATTGTGAAATAAAACACCATACTTGTTCAATGAAGTATTCCATTGTGTGTATAGCAAATTCACGCACAAATTTAATTGATTCAAACTGCGTCTTGCAGCATGCCTTGTCTTTCCAAATCATTAACTAAAACCTTCTACCCTTCTTCTCGTGCATTAGGCCAAAGAGCTATCTCCTATGCAATGAAACATTTATTCAACCCGACTGACACTGCTGCAGATGATATATTAGGGACACGGAGAGAAAGATTTGGGGTGTCATATGTCATCTGCATACTGCGTGGTGAGCTCGCAAGCCTCTAGACAACCTGTCATGATGAAACTTGTGGTGACTTTATGCAACCATGCAGTCTGATGCTAACCCATGCTACATTAATGGGCGGAATGCAGGAGGCACATATTTAGGCCAGCTCAGGAACAACTGCAATGCAGATTATAGTGGTTGTCTATCTGCACAAAAACTCTAAGTGCATGAAAATGCTACAGAGGCTCAAAATGTGGGCCTCAAATCTAGTAAAAATCTAGTCTTTAACACACCATCTGGTTTACACAGAAAAACTACCCCTTTGTCACTACATGAACAATGTTGCTAAAGCACTAGCATGAGATTGAGGTTGTAAATGTACAGAGAACCGTATTTGACAAAACTAAGGCAATAAATACAGCTTGTGGTTTAACATGAAAAACAAGGAAAGAAAAATTTAGCACTTTGTATTGTATCTTAAGTTGGTTTACACAGTAGACATAGGTTTCTCCAATAAAATATTCTGAACCTAAGTGGGCTACATCATCATCTTAAAACCACGGTATGTCTTAAGCACCAACCCCATTAAAGGGACTGACAAGCAATTTTTATGGTAGCCGTTTGTTTAGTGCAATCGAAAGCTTACTGGTCTGACTGTCCAATCATATAGTGGTTATGTGAAAAATGCGTGGAAAATTATTTAATATGAATTTTTTAATCTGCACTGAGGATGCAGTCATGTTCAAGAAACATGCTGGAAATAGTGATAGATGAGCGCCATAGCGATTATGCGCCAGTATTGGTGGGAACCGAACGAAAAGTGAGGCTCTAGCTGTAAAAAAGTTATACTTTGTTTATCAAGCCGATGCTCCTACGGTTCATATTTTTTTGAAGCAGTGAAATATTGTTACAATAATAGGTTGTGTCCAAATCTGTGCTGCAACAATGGCTCCCTCCAGGTAACACAAACCGATATCGAAAGCCATGCTTTTGCTGGCTGCCTGCGCCAGGCTTCTTTTTTAGCCAAGCCAGGATATGCCAGCACTGCAATGGAAGCACTGCTGGCACCCATTCACGGCACAATTCATCAATGGCATTTTATATGCCACAGAGACCGCATAACATGGGGTACCAATGAAAAAACTTGCATGTGTACAACAGCCTGTGCAGCACAATGCACCGAACAGCCCTGCCCGTTTTGCCACTCCATTCATTACCATGAAGGCAGCATCGCTCGCTGGTGTACACTTTTTTTTACTTTGTAATATGCATAGAATAAAGTGCAAGAGCCTAATAATATACGAACTGCAATTTTAAGCATCAAGTATGCTATGCATGATAACAGCTGACTTACATAGTGTAATCTCGTATACTACATCCGAAGTACCAAGACTTCGCCGCCAGGCCATACCACTTACTGGTTTTTGATAGCATCCCTGCATATGCTCCCGCATACAGGAACACTAGTTGTTGAGACTTTCTTTTGCCAATCTGAAATTATAATTCCTACTTAACTCACAAACAGCGTGCTGGATTTTAAAAAAATAATGTCGCTGGGGTGTAGATTCGGACACCACCTATTATTGTGAATATATTTCAATAGTTCATAAAACATTAACTGCAGGAACATCAGCTTGATAAACAAAATATAGCTTTCTCCACAGCTATAAATCTAGGTCATTTCATTTTTATTAACAACTCACAACACATTCTGGCCAGTTGTCAGTCCCTTCATGGCACAGATGTAACCAAACAACATTTACAATGTCTTTCCTTTTATTTCATGAGAAAGGCTACTTGTATTTATTAATACTGAAGGCTTTTCAGTGAATTGGGAAATACCATATGCCACTGTGCTGCAGGTAATTAATTAATAAGATAGAACAAAATGTTAGTAGTTCATGTATACTGTTTACTGCAAGACATGCAGCGAGAGTCTTGGCACTGAGGCTGCTTTGAAAAGTAGCACAACTCAGCTAAGATTTACTAGCTAGGTGACCAAAGAGAACGACAGAAATGAACACACACATTATTCATGAATCATTTGTACATATGTATAGAATATTTTGTTTCTTTCCAAAGACCAATTTGCCTAAAACACTCTCCAAGAGGAATCACTATGGAGCAGGTAAAAGTTTCCGATTATAAGCAGTTAAATTTGTCAATTTCTCAAAAGTAAGATATATGAAAACATTACCTATGAATGCTGCCCTTTGAGGTGTTTATGTAAGTGTACTCCCACTGCAAGGTACTCAAGAACTACCTGAGACAGTTTATACTACTAATAATTTCTTAGGCATTACATAATGTATAAAATTTCCATTTACATCAAGTTACACTATACAAAATAAAAAAAAAGTTCATTTCTGTTTCACACAAAGTACAACAGGCCTGCAAGAAATGATGGCACTTTCATGCAATAGGTTGGTCAACAATGAACGATAGCATAGATGGGTTAAATATGCTGTAAAATACACATGACTACTGCCTCCCTCTTTGGCAATATCACTGTTACTGCAATAGCATGGCGAGACAAAAAAATTGGTAACAAAATGATAACCACAAAATCTGTTCTATTCTGTAAAACTGTCTCAAACTTCCCTGCTTACACTACAGCTTACTTCAATCAGCTGTAAGCAGTGGCTTTTAATTCAAATAAAATGTAAACAACAAAAAATTTAACGCTGTTACACCATGCACAGTGATTTTTTTTTCTACAAAGAAATTTCTGTGTGCATTATTCCCCAGGTATTATTTCTTACACATGAACCTGAGAACTGCCATCTTTAATGTGTTGTATATATTGCACCAGATTTATCACTTCAAAATTACGCTGTTATTTTCGGCTGCTACCAGAGGGCAGCAATTCCTCATGCAGCTGATGCGGCTGTTTAATTCCCGAAGTGGCAGCACAATAAAGCACGAAAAAGGGGGAAAGAAAGAATGTAACAGGCAGCACAACTGCTACAGCTGATACTTGACCACTACTGCAGCTGAGAGAGTGCTACAAGTTCCATATGCAAGGTTCAGGCAACTTGACACATGACAAGGACCTCCATAGCATCAAGGTAAGATAATCATGATACCAGCCTGTGCAGTCTCAATGACTGCTAACCTTTATCATGGCTAATTCAATTTTTGACAAATACAAGAAAAAGTTTGAGCGCTGCATGCTCTAAGAAGAAAAACACAACTGACGACCAGAAGAAAGATAGCAGCAATGAGGTTGCCCCACACATAACCTAAAACAAAATGTGACAGCAAAAGAATACTAAAAGCACTACAGTTGACATCTGTTACTTCGACTTTAATGGGAATGGGAGCATGAAACTCAGTCCAATTATCTGACAGATTGTATTAGAAGGCATCAAGACGTCCAAATGTTCTATGTTTCTGTTTGCCTAATTATTCTGTGATAATCAGCAGCTGTTTCTGCATTATCAGAAAAAGAAAAATGCTTCATGAAGCAGGACGCACAGCCTGCTAATGTATTCAGACATGTTTCATGCAACAACACCTCTCTTGCATCAGGCCTAGCTTGACTGCTCACCCAGACACATCAATATGTTATCTTGGAATTACCACAGCTCTTGTCCTTTGTACTGCTGCTCAAGTATACATGGTCACTAGCCACTGGACTGTAAACTTTCGCTTGCTGTTGGTGCTTACTAAGTTTAATGAGGTGGTGCCAACTGTGGGTCGCAATTCAGTGCCTTTGGTGGGATATCGCATCTCATTATGGACCTGCTACATCTCCCAGCTGTTACCTAGAAGGTAAGTTCCTAACTGTCCTTTGCCCTGCCTGCTTCCTTGGTTCACTCTTGCTCTCTCTCCAAGTGAACCTCCTGTACAATTATCTAGCCCTGCTTCCTGTATGGAATAAATATAAACAAAAAATTCACCTCTACCTGTACACTCTTTTAGCAAACTGCACATCTTAGCTGATAGCCCCCCTCTTCTTGCATTCATTCTATCGTGTTTTGGCTCTTTACTTTCTGATTGCTGGCACTAAAATCATGGCGATAATGATGAGCTGCACAGTCCTGGCTGGGGTGTGACATCACACATACATATCAAATGGGCAGACTTCGGTTGAGCAGCCGTTGCAGGAACAAATGGCTCCTTTATCTCTGTGTTTGCTTGCTAGACATTTGTGTTCCTTGCCACTCTTGTACTTGTGATATTCCATGTCTCGCTAGCCACTCTGACACGATTTTTACTTTTTGGCTGCCAGCAGTGGTGCATAGAGCACATGCCCGCATCACTTGATGTCAAATTATTTTATGCATGCCACATTGTAGATCATCAATACAAAAAAAAAGGCATGGCTCATATGGATGTAATAATGATGGTCAGGACCTTCCCATGAGATCAAATTAAACAAAAAATTTAATTAGCTAGCGTTGGATTAATGGAAGTCTACTGCATTTGTTTTATGCTTCCTTGAGTTCTGTAGCTTTCAGCAGTGCAGCCCCATGACATAGCATGACTGACATTCAGTGTAGACCACTTAAACATGTGCGGCAGGAGTCTCAACGGTTTATGGTATAAATGGTATTACAGTACAACCATAAACCTGTATTTTTCAAGTAAGTGTACTCTCAAGAACAACACTGCACTTTGACTAACGTAGTGGCCAAACTGCACAACTATGTTGCGAGATGGTGCAGTGATGGTAGCTGCTCGAGTGGTACTAGGCTATTGCTCTTAACAGTACATGCAGCTGGCATTTGCAAGGCATTCTAAGAAGTATACAATACACTAGAGCAGCAAAAGATACGAAAAATCAACGAATTTTTCTGTGATGCATATCTAGGCGAGGCAACAATAACTCCTGTGAAACACTGTCTCAGTGATAAGCACAGATTCATGCGTTTGTGCATTTCATGCTGCTGCTACAGCACATCTGACGCTCCCCACAAGTACTCATCATTCACCATGGTTGCTGCTGTTACCATGGCTCCACATGTGACCACATGTGGAGCCATGGTAACAGCAGCAACCGCGGTGAATGATAACAGAACATAACAGATGCAATGAACAGTAATTATGTCATGTGGTTTCAGATGATGCCTCATCAAAAGGTGCCACAAAATTTTACTTTCATCTTTCTTTTCCTCTGCCAGCTTCTTGCCAATATATGCATGTCATTTACGAGGTTGCTGTCGTGCTCAGAACAGTGCCTTGTCTGCCATGTGCAATGCAGGAAAGTCTAGAGAGTGCATCGTAGGATGCACTTTTCTTCAAGCAGTTGGTTTTAAAGCAGTAGGCGAGTAGTTTAATGCTTTGTGGACTGAAGGAGCTGCATTGCACTTGATCCTATATTATAAACAATGATGGCATATGTAGGCCACACTGTACTTGGTGCAAGACATCAGTTCAGTGATATGTTTCCAGCACAATGTGCCACATAGGAACCCTCCGACCTAAAAGATAGGTATCCATAAGTGGTGTGTTTACCTAGTTCCAACTCGCTAAACATGCATGCATTTTTGTCAAGATGCTATCACATGTGCTTAATGTCAATTATCATAAAGAGTATATACCACAGCACACATCTGACTATCAACATTTTAAATTAAAAAATTCTTGAATTATACTTGCAATGAAGAAAGCAAATGCAAGATCTCTTGCCACATACAGATTAACAAGACTAAAAAAAAAACACTACCTTCTCACATTCATTAAGAAAGTAACAGCACAGCAAGCCACAGACTCCTAAACACTATTGATTTCAGAGTCTTCATTTTCACTTTCATCAATGGGAGCGCGAATGGCTTGGTACCACTGGTTGGTCAGGTCAGTCATTTGGATCTTGCCGTCCTGCACCTCCTGCATGCAGCCATTAAAAACATGTTGCAGTGATGCAAAGAACAGGTCAGTGCACACTAAGGTGGACAAAACAGCAAATAGAATGCAATAATAAGCTTTGGAATGCAATAATAAGTTTTTGTTTGCTTTAAAGGTGTACAAGCACACTATTCTTGTTAATTTTTTTTTAATGGCTTGCTGTCAACTCAATCATTACAGCACGAGTCCACAACTCCATGGGTACGCAGCACATAATTACATCATATTTTAATTCAACCAATTCAAAATGTCTGCCAAGTGTTATGTTTTGGGCTTGAAGCAGATTGAAGGAGGCTATGTCAGAGAAATAGCAAATGGTGGTTACAGTGTATCACAAACCACTGATATAAATTCGGGGTGAGTCAGCCAGGTGCCGTGGCAGAATGCCATACCATGACCATGTATGGTCATGCTGTGCATATTGGCCTTCCATAGGATGAAAGGCAATACAGGGTGCTCACTGTTCCCAGAAAAGTGACAGCGTAAGAAAAGGCTTACCCTTTGTCAAATACAGAGAAGTGCAAGACAAAGGAGCAAAGAATAACTTGTGTGGCAGAACACATCCAGCACTTGGAGATACAGTCATGGTGTAGCTCGTGTCAACTGCACCTTGCCAACAATATGTGTGTCAGCAGTTTGAGATACCATGTGACCGCCACATCAAATTTTCATGATGCAACCTGAAAGCCTACATTAAGCTCAAAGCTGAAATGCACTTGGCATGCATGTTAAACTGGTTGCATAAAAGATGATACAATTATTACTTTGTTGCACCCTTGAGAAAGTAAGGGCATGCTATGGACCATTGTAATGGCAGCAGCAACATGCAAAGGAACAACAAGGACATGTAGCAGTGTAATGCGTTTCCAGATGTATTCAGGCTAATGTGCATGAACCTCTTGAAAACATGCCACACTTGCTAGTCATTTTTGCTTTGGCTCTTCCTTTGCAGGTCGCCACTACCACTGCAATGCTGGATCATCACTGGACAACCATATGAAACTCGAGGATGAAAGTTGACCAGACAGAATTGGCAATGAGAAGTCCATCGATCCAAATGTTGATCTGCCTTTCTGAAGCACTTCAACTTTCTCACATTTCAAGTTGGTTCAACATAAATTATACTGCACCACCTCTACTTTTTGTCTTATATCACATTTTTATTTGCAGTGAGGTGAGTAAAGCAACAAAAATGATTCACACACAATTTCTGGTAAATACCATGCAAAGGTATGGATAGTGGCATCTTTTTACTGAGATATACATACCTCAAAGAGTGGCAAATACATTTTCACTACATAAAAGTTAAAGCACGCTACATCGAGTGCACTTTGGTTCTGCAGTCTCATTACAAGAAAGGTTCATAAACACAATTGCTTTTTATTTGCAAAACTAATAACAGTTAGCCACATACTCTCTCAGATGTTTGAAAGCCATATACTCCCTCACGTGTTTGAACTGAGCTCTTATAAGAGAGAACAGTTTTACTTGAATGCAAGATAGAAAATTACCTTTACACAATAACTTTAGTTTTTCATTTTATTTAAAATTAATAGGAAAAGACAGAAAAAAGAAGGAAGCCATGAAGCCACCCGGTGTCATTCAGATTCAACTTTGTTTTTCAGTTACTGAATGCTAGCAGTGGATTATGTAGAATTGTAGACCATGCTCAATAAAAGAAAGGAATGCAGTTGGTGGACTACATTGATAACAATTCATTTCTGTTTGGTCAGTTAAAATGATCATGGGATGAACTGCTGCAGAAAGTAAACTCTCAATTTTATAGAAGAAGGCATTAAGAGCTATAGCAGACATTTCTTCTACCATAGCCAGTCCTTGTTCAAGCATTTCTATGTTGTAGCGGCTGTTGTCATGCATAATTAGTATTTTGCTTTTCTACCAAGCTTTTCTTTAATGACAAGTGCAGCTATTCTTGTTATTTCCAATCTACTCACAAACACCAATGTTGACCATTTATACAAAGAACCGAAACATGGAACATACCCACGTCACACACAAGTCCTGGTCTCCTGTTAATTACCTATATCTTACTCTATTTTATACTTTCAAACCAGAGCTGGAACCCTGTCATTGCTGTCAAGCTGTGCTATCAACTGTCCTTATACACAGCCACCTTCTCTCATGTAAAGAAAGAGAAATAAACATTCATTTATTTCAAGAAAGATTGTCACCTTCTGGGTAAACCGGCGAGTGAAGAATGGAATGAGGTACTTTAAATCCAGCAGAATAAAGCCCTTGATGTTGCTTTTCATGAAGTTGACTTCATATTCCTCTTCTGTCAGTTCAGACAGATGCTCTGCATCAATTGTTTGACCCTAGCAGAAAGAAGCACCACAGAGGTATTGCTTTAGGCATTTCACAAAATAAAACTTGTAATCCCTAGCAGGGTACACTAGGCAAGTGATTTTAAAACACCCAATGACATCCATAAAAGTGCATTATTAGAAAGTAAACAAATGACACAGCAAACAATCTTTTTAAGTGACACAAACAGGGATGTTAATAATTGATAAGCCACAAACTGGCTTATATGTTAGCAAGAGAAAACTACTTGGAAAAATAATGAAAAAGGAATGAGAGAGCGGCAGTCAGGTGCCAGAGCACATCCAAGCTTTTGGTAAATTTTATAGCAGTCATAATGGTACAACTTCACGAGTACCCTTGGTCAACAGATATCATCAGCAGTTGCTAGATAAACGTCAGTGAATATTTTACTAAAATATATGTGGCTTTGAAAATACTGTAAGAGAAAGGATAACTTGGTGGTGAGCAGGCGCCAAGACACATAGCATGACAGCTAACTGAAACATTATTTAACCCCAGTGGCAGCTTATTTGCTGTTAAATAAGCAGTGAAAATTTATACCCCACAGAGATCACTAAGCAATTTGTCCTAACTTTAGCCATTTTTTCCCTTTAGGTACGGGTGCAAAGTGTCTTTCAAGCATTATCTAACTGTTTAGGCCTCCATTTATTCCTGATGTCTACGCCCGAAAGGTGTTCCTTTTATGCTACAATACGCAACACTGCTGGTGCATGAAACAGTGTCATAGTAAAAAAGAAAGCCTGCTACTAATCCTGACACCACTGGTTGTTCTGTTCAAGACAGGGAACATGCAAAATGAATGTAGTGTACTAAAGCATCAAGGTACTGCAAGGATAATTTTTGTTCTTACATTACCCCTACCTAAGCTGTCAGCTCAAATGCAAGATCTCATCACCTACACCTGTAAATAGATTGCTGCAGGATCAGCAATCTGTTTGGTTTGTACTGTTTGGCTTGTACTTTGGTTTGTACTTCAATCTGTTTGGTTGTACTTCTGTACACTAAGATTGCGGCTCAAACTGTGCGAAACACTGGCTGCTTCTAGCATGAGGAATATTCATGTGTCGTCATTCCATGCACCTACAACACAGCAGCTTTGACACTGCAGTACTTAATCTCTTATCTCTGTCTCAATGGCATTGGTGAGATTCCTCACGTTTTCTAGAGGTACAGGTGTCTGGAGGTAGTGACAACACATGAGTAAACACCATTCAGCAGGTAGTTGTGCTGCCAGGATGGACTATGCCACTATGGTGAAAGAATTTTCATTATGCACAACAATTATCTTGGAGGCTTCACAAAGAGCTTATAGGGAAAGTTAAAAAATTTAATTCTGGGGTTTTACCTACCAAAACCACAATATGATTATGAGGCAAGCTGTAGTGGGGGACTTCAGATTAATTTTGACCATCTGGGGTTCTCTAACCTGCACCTAAATTCAAGTACATGGGTGTTCTTCCATTTCACTCCCGTTGAAATGCATAGCTACTATGCCACCATGGCAGGCAGTCACTAGGGAGTTTTAGAAATAGCGCACCCAAGCGTTTTTGCGTACCCAAAGCCCCATGCTCTGCTTATGTTTTTTTAAACTTATTTCGTGTTCTTTTGTGCGCCCTGTAGTTTGGGTACCCTAACTCTGATTGTGCCAAACCTAAAGCTCCCTAATACTTCAGTGTCACTTCAGTTTATTATGAATGGCATCATGCTATGAGACCAGACACGATCTAAACTCTGCGCTTGTTAGAGCAACGCACCCAAAACAAATTTGGTAACAAAGACAGTACTGAATATGAAGCTGAATGAATTTGAGTGAAGGAGTGCACCACTCAACAAGCCACGTGTGCACATAAAGGCCTAGGGAAAAGAAATACTAGTATACTATAAGCGAAAATTTAAATTAAAACCATCCGACAAACTACTACAAATGAAAGCAATAAAGAAATTCTAATTGATGTAAAAAAATAACATTACTGACCATTTCTTTGGTTTTGCTTAGAGTGACTTGTCGTGCTCTTCGGCGCTTTTTTCTTGTGGTCTGTTTGTCTGCCTTCAAAAACTGAAATAAAAATCACACATGCAGCAACACACATTTAAAATAGCATATAAAGACACAAGTGGATAAATTTACAGCTGATGGTGTGTTTTCTTCAACAATGTAGTACTATGGTAAAATAAGCAGAGCAATGAATACTAATACCTTAAAGTAGTACTGACACGAATTTCTTTCTAGTTTTCTTTTTCTTCATTATATAGTTGCCCGGCTGCCAGGAGCTAGGTGTGTGCTCCCTCAGCCATTTTTTTGTGTTTATTTTTCACTCAGAACTTCTCTCCATTTGCAACAAAATAAGCCTTGTCCACAGCTGTTGGTTCTCTTGTAACATGTAACAGCTTCATCACCTTCTCGCCCATATTATCCAATCAATCAAAGTTTTTGGTAAGGCAATCATGGTATGGCTTGTGACTGCTGCACTGACCTGTGCATCAGTAATAATATGCAACTACTCCACTGATTTGTGTGATGTATGGAGAAGTCCTGCTCAATATGCCCGAAAACATGTTTCACTTGGTGCACATTTTAAATTGGTCGCATTAAAAGAAGGTATAATAGATGATTTAATGTCAGTTCAATGAATTGAGCCCTCATGACGTGACTTCAAAGTTGACAGCTATATAAAAAATAAAAGTGAGATGAAATTTTTGAGGCAGTATTCATTTATTGGTCAAAGAACAAAACATTTTCTTTGCTGCTTTTTATCTTCTGTGTTTGTTTAACCACACTACAATAAAATTCACCATCATTTTTGTAAATTTTCAGCCAACCAAATACATGTTTTAGTTTAAAAGGAGCAAGAGATAAATTATTGCAGCATTAAAGATAGAGCACGACATCACAGAGACAAGATAAGCAGCAGGCCTCAACAGGTTTATTACAACACAATCGGTTGGTATTGCCCAATTCTGCTGTAATAAGCCAGTTAAGTTCAGTGCTATTCCTACATTAAGCTGTACTATTCTCTCTTTAGGAATACAAATATGTAGCGCAATTCAAGCAACCAACCAGCTTGGCTTTCTGTCTTAACTACTGTACAAAAATAATTTTCTTCTGAACAGTACTAGAACAAAATTCTTTTCAATTGTGCTTTCACATGAAGCCATTGCCAGAGTTCGACCATGATATTTTTTGTTGTGAGCTCCAATCTTTTCAAGAACATTCTACCAATTTTCTTTATTTGTTTGCAAATGAGTACACATATGAAGATTGTACTGCTTTGGATAAATATCTAGCTTGTAGTACATGTGGATAGTAAAATAATACTACAATAACTGCAATTAACACAAATGCTAATAAAGAAACAGTGCAGAGCAAGAGATGCTTGTATTTTTTACAAAGTCTTCAGATGTATTCGAAAATCTTACATTAGATAATGTTTGCAAGAATATTGCAAAGATCTGGAAGTGAGCAGTCCTGAAAAGCCTTCTTCTAACCACGAAATCTCATCTACAGACCCCCTTCTGCATTCCTTTTTGAAAGCAATATGGGGATACCAACTGGAATCGATAATAGAATGTTGCTATTCAACTTTTCAATCGTTCAAACTCTGAACAGCCACTGGCTGTTTTGAGGAGAACCTGGCGGAGAACAGAGAGACCAGCTTGTCCTGAAGGACAGGTGGAGCAGAGTTTGGTGTGTGAGAGGACCCGATTTCTGGATGAGCACATAAAAAAAAAGGGGGGGGGGGAATTTAAGAAAGCGTGATTCTAGCTATGTGACACTGACCACTGCTTTTGTATTTGCACCTTTCCCTTGAGCTATCAGTGATCCGTACTTCCAGTGGAAATGCCTGTGGCCAAGAGTTTTTAGTTAAAAAGCAGCTTTGTAGTGCAGCCGACATAGAGAATGTTGCTATACTTTTAGCCCAAGAACTTTATTATTGTCTTGGAGACAAAGAGCCTGAATGAATTATAAAAAAATAAAAGGAAACTTGAGATCTCGCTAGTTCATGTAATCACTGATACAGTCCATATATATGCAAGAAACTACAAAATCATGTGCTACCAGTTTTCTACTTGTTCTGAACTCATCAGAGATCAGCTTGACCAGCAAACGAGTGTACGAATCATTTGAAAAGAACATTCTTAGTGGTGTGACGGTTCTCTATAAACGAATTTCCACAAACTTTGCCGCAGCATCACCCAATGACAGCATACAAGCTGTGTATTGCTTCAATAAAAGTTAAATGACTGGCACGTATTTTACAGCTGTGTACATTATCAGCGGTCTTGCTTTGCCTGAACATCACAAAACATCACATAGTAGTGTAGCACAAGCAAGACGAGGGCATGAGAAAAGCACACACACAGACAATGCCACGTCTGTGCATTCATGTGATCTTTTCATGTCGTCATCTTGTTTGCAACGCACTAGTATTCCAAGATGGCATACAAACAAACCCGCATTGCAAGACAAGGTCACAGAGGATTTCATTTCCATGTGCTGCACTCAGCAGGCCTTCTTGCACATCTAACAAAAACACATTTTACTCTATTGATTTAAAGGTGATGATACCTTACAAAATTGTCATTAGAAATTATTGTGGTAGGTCTGCAAAACATTTTGCAACTGGCATGGAGATATTGGCCCTAGGTAACTCAGAGATTTACAGTGCAGCTTCCACAGACGCTTCCTCCTAAGTGGTCTATGTCACTGCCATGTGCATAACAATAATGTGAGCGCAAATGGCACTCCTGAGGGCACAGTGATTGGTGATCATAAAGGTTCATGGCTGCATTCAACACTTCACATGGAAATTTTCATTTCTGCAGAGACAGAGCATCATTTGACAAGCAGGGTCTCGTCGTGAATCATATACCAGGATATGTTCCTTGTATTTGGTACTATGGGTGTGGTACTGAATATGTGGTTCAAAATGCTTCACATGTAACTGTAACAGCCCACATGTAAATGTAACAGCCCACACTAGAATATGACAGACCGCCGGCCTTTATAACAAAATATTCTAATGCACTCTTAAACATAAACAACATCCTACGAAAATACCACCCAATATTATCAAGTAACGAGCGTCTGAGAAAGGCATTCCTGGATGTACCTAGGGTTACCTATCGCCAAAACAGGAACTTTAAAGATATGTTAGTGCAAGCAAAAGTCAGCCAACAGCATCCCCCATAATAAAAGCATGTTGTCACCCCAGGTGCAAAACCTGCAGGCACCTTCAAAGTGACATTAAAATTAAAAGCACCGCAAATAGTTATACACATGAAGTCAAATCTAGCTTCACTTGTACAAGTTCGGATGTGATTTATATGGTTGAATGTTCATTCTGTAAGAAACAATATATCAGTGAAACAGGACAATCAATGAACGTCAGATTAAACGGACATCGCGCGGCCATAACTAAAAAGCTTCCTAAAGCCGTCGCCGAGCATTTCAACCAACCAGGTCATGACTTTGATGAACTTAAACTCTACATCTTACAGTCAGATTTCCGTTCTGAATGAGAAAGAAAATACAGAGAATCATACCTTATCCATAAGTTCAAAACATTGCAACGAATAGGCATAAACGTTTTAAAGGGAGCTTTAGAATCTATTTGCTATGCTAAAGTTCAAGCTATAGGCAACAACACTTAGTTTAGTTTTTTTTTGGCGTATCCCTTTTTTTTCCTCCCCCCCCCCCCTTTTTTTTTCAGCTGGCGTGTCAGATACCGTTGACACGCCGGCTAACACGCGTGCGTTGACACGTGGTTGACAGACGGGGGGTGGGGGTTGGCCCTGGCCTTGGCCTTCTGCGCAGCATTCCTTTATTCTCAATTCGACAAGCTAACACACCTTCCCTCGTTGCCGCACCTACCCGCCTTACACCCTCTCCCCTTTAGAAGAACCCCACCTATATATACTGTGGCGGAAAAAGCATACGTCGCCATGAAGAAGACAAGTCCACTTGTCGAAATCTTGGCTCCTGCTTTCACCTTGTTCTCGTTTCGCTCATCACATGTAATTTGTAATTTCAATTAGATGATTCTTGAACAGAATAGCACACCACTTTTGAGCAAGGGCAATGTGTCAGACCTCCCTGCAGACAATATAAAATGATGACCCCAACACCCTGTGGTCACCCTGTGGTCACCCTGGTAGTGGACAACATAAATATGACCATGGTTGTGCTGCACCTGCACCGTAGCCAGGCAGCATTGCTCACACACTTGTCTATTCTTCCACTATGGCCTGCACTTGAAACACTTGAAAGTTTCAACACACCAAATGTTGATAAGAAAGAGCAGTAGAAACAAACTTTTGGCTAAACTGCTGACTTGTTTGTGGTTGCACTGTCTGCCAAGGGCAAAACGCTTGTTGCAGAAAATACAGCACCTTCCAGTTTCACCTTCCAGCACTACCATTCCTTTCACTGAGAAAATTAAATTTTTTGTACAATATATCCATAGACACATAGGCATCTGATTTATCCTGTAAAACAACTACTGCATCCTAAAATGGTGACAAAATTCATCATGAAGGGCAATCACTGTGTGAAATTCGAGGGCAAAAAAACAACAACAGCAGCAGCAGCACTTTAGCAGATAAAGCCATTTATACAGTTCTCTCTTATCAACCCCACTTTTAGTAGGCACTATTTATTTGGAGCTGCTTTGAACAAGTCAAATGATTACCTTACCTTCAAGAGAGGCATTGTGGAGCCACCTATAACCAGTATTGTGAAGAGCACTATTATGAGTGTTGTTGTCACAACCACGTGGCGTTTCTCATCATCAAAGTCCAAATGCATAGCCAAAGCATATGCAATGGCACCTCTGAGCCCTAGCAAAACACAAAAGGAAAAGACAAACATACTGCAGCACTAAGTGGATCCTCAGCACACTACTCAAATAATGTCCTGTGCTACTTGCCATGACACCAAATCAAAATTACAACTGTGCTTTTAACCAAGAAGCAGGAATGGTCACAAATGATCACAAATGAAAATCATAACTGATAACAGTGCCACTTGAGATATTGTAGATGGTTGCACTTACACTTGGCCAAATTTTTACTACTGCAGATTAAGCAAGCTTACGCCAAGGTCATTGGCTGTTTCTCCGCAAAATGCTTAAAAACTTTTTTGTGTAAGTGAAATAGGTTAAATCAGTCATTCAACGGCACCTGCTATCATTAAACACAGTTGCAGCCACTTTCATTATTGTACTATCGCCATGCAGCCATGCTGTTCTTGGATTACATGGAGGCAGTGAGGGAGTACTATAACAGCTGTAATCAATCAACAATATCAATTTTTTTTATTAATTCAGGGTGGTATAAAAGCAAAGTGGGCAAGAGTGGGATGAAGGGGGGCCCTAGTCAGAGTCGTGTTATCCAGTATACATTCTTTGTAAAAGACAAGAACAAATATTGCAACAAAAAGCAGTCAGATGCAGTAACAAATGCTTACTTCATATCAAAGTACAAACTTTTTAACAAGGGTCGGGAGGCTTCAAATTAATGCTATTATCTCTACAAGTAGCAAGATACCTATTCCATCATGCAAACATGGAGAATTATGAGCCACAAGAATATGGTGTCACAACAAATATAACACAGAAAGAACAAAGTACACATAGTTACTATCACAGCGCGACTTAACACCACATACACTGACCATAGTAAAATGCCAAGAAACTTAAAAAAACATGACCATATATATATTACTCATAAATATGAGTGAGTGTTCCTAAGTTGTTTATTCATTCTATTCATTTTTTTTGCACCATCCCCTACATCCATGAGTGGAAGAAACTGGTAAAAAGCTGAGCCTTCATTGGTCAAACACCATGTTCCCCCACTTCGCACATAAGATGCATGCTGAAGTACAGCTTGTAGTCCATACCTGGCCAAGTTATGATATACCGATTACTGGTAAACACTCTGAAAGGGGGTTGGGACAAAACATGAAACAGAGTGCGCAACTTGTGGAGGAGCTGGTTGGTCTTCCATATCTAAGCAAGTTCTGTTATACAGGTTACTGTTAAACAAGATAGTACACAGGAGATGGGACAAAACATGAACTGAATTGTGCAAAATTATGCAAGTGTACATTACATTTCCTATTTTGTACCACCCCTCTTTCATTGTGTTTTTCAGTTAAGTGTGCAGTTGAAGTATTCCAATACAATGCTGTGGAATATTACAGGAATTTTCCCCATAGCTCAGGCACCTGAAAGTCAAGGTAAGGTTGTACTGTAGACGTGAACAACAGATTTTAGTATGCAATTATTTCAATTACAGTCTTGACTTTTTTCAGTATATTTAACCAATCATTAATGTTTCACCAGCAAAAGACTTGAGCCAATGACTGTCTTACTGTTTCACTGTCTATATCAGCGAGTCAACAGCAGCATTGTAGCTTACCACTGTACCACATGATAAACATCATCTTTTTGGTAATCTTGTGCTCTCTGAAGTAGTTCATTAGAAATGACAATGGGTATATGTTTGCTGCTCGCCCAAGCAGACAAAGTATCTGAAAGCGTTCAAAAGAAGGAAAATGGAAATACATGAGTAAATACAGTACATCACATGTGGCTTATTTAAGACTCTGAGAGAGGTTGAGACACGGGCACTAAAGTGTAAAATAGCATTTATGATAAACGTTTGATAGGTATTAAATATTACGGGAGGAAAGAGTACACAAGCAATAATGATGAAGAGTCTCATCCTTATTAATTTTACAAAAAGGCCAGGTAAAAAAAGAATTTAGCAATTGAGAATATCACAAGTTGCTTACTTATTTATATTCATGCACAGATGAATGCATATTGAGCCTTCTGAGAACAAGATGGCACGAAAGTCCAACTTTCTGTGACTATTTCATACCATGTGACCAGAAAAGCACTAATTCTTCCTGCAGGAGGCACATTATGACGCCTTAACAGAAACTGTCAGCATTTAACTTAGCAGCCTAAATTCAGGTTAAATGGTTAATCTCCTTACAGGACAAGCCAGAAACTGCTATCTCGAATGCACAAAAAAATGCTGACAAATAGCTTCTAAAGCAGGCTAATAGGCACTGGTTATACCAAAAGACAAGGTACAGAGTTCTGCAATCTAAATGCCCACTAGCTGTTAGTGGGCTATTACTCGGGCAAGTATAAGGAGCTTATGCAAAAGCCTAGATCTATGCTAAAAAATAAGCATAACCCTCCCTCCAAATTCCACAAAATCCATGTTTCACCTGATAATGTAGCAAGTAGATCACTACAGAAATAGAAAACAGATCATTAAAAAGAATGGAATGCATGCTGTGCAATGTAAGCCAGCCTTTACAAATGACCATGCACCTTATACAGGCAGAGCAAGCAACAGGCCAAATTCTCAATCAGACATATAAACAATATTTCATTTCTTAATAAAATCATCATTCTTTTCATAGTACTGTAAGACACCTGCACATAATACAAGAATTTTTTCCACTTATTAGCATCCCAAGTTTCTGCCTTGTGCTATATGCAGATCCAGACCAAAATTTCACCAAAAAATTGGGCTCGAAGTTTAATTTTTGTTATTGCTGCATGGCTACCACCATCCTCATCATCCTCTAGCATACAGGAGGTGCCATCTAGTGATGGCACTCCTGATCCACATCATGCAAGTGGATTGCGAATGCATGGGCAAGCATCCTGGAGGACCCCTTGTGTGTCGTGCTTTTAAGTGCGGCATTTCAAACGGACTTGATGGCACAGATGACCATCTCTGGGAAGAGTTCTCGGACAAAGAACTGTCCAAAGACAGCACAACCAAGGATGAAAATGATTAAAGCATGAAGTTCGATGTAAATAAATATTTTTGCTCAATTTACTTGACTCATATTATACATGGATGAAAATTTTTTTGCTAACCCCAAATCTTGCCTCTTATTACACGCAGATCTGTATTATTCAGGTTTTTATGGTACTTTTTGCGATAGCACATTCTGCATTTCATCTGAAAACTGCTTCCTTTTTTTTTTAAGCAGTCCTAGTCAGATATACACTCCTTCGGAATTTTTGTCAGCATCAAGTTATCATCCCCTCAAAGCATTCTCAGTGGTCCAATCACGTGGTAATAACACTGATGAGATCAGGACTGTATTTATACGGATGTCACATGGCACACTTTTGATCACAATCAACCCTGATTCAGATTAAATTTTTCGGTCATGTTGGCTCCTTTGCACAAGAGCCAAGGGAGGGAGCCGATCGTGGTCAAGGATTTCCATCCGGATCGGGCTCGATAGCAATCTAAACTGGCTGTGTGACATCAATGTAAAAGTGCTGTAGGATTATGAACCTTGGACAGAACTTTGCTTTTCCTACATTACAGTGGGCTAAGTACATATGCTATGTAGGAGGACACATAGATTGTCTCATGCCTGTCAATCAGCATCCTAGACACTCAGCACAAACATAATTTGAAATAGTTGTGGAGGATTTCAGTGAGAACAGTATCTGTGGATACAACAATATCAAGTTCCCTGGCAAGAATTCCCAGACGAATGTGACAACTCTGATGAAAAATAACACCAGTGAAATCTGTCTCCACAGCAATGGTGGCCATGTTGGGATAACCAAATGTACCAAGTGGTGTCCGACTGTTTTAAAATGCATTGGTCTCCTTGCAGCCTTTTCTCTTGGAAATGGGTGCTGCCATACTCATTCATCATCCTTATGTGAATTTCATGGGGTTTTGCTCTCTCTGACCACAAACATTTAGTGAGTATTTACTGCCTTTTGCACAGAAGATGGCTTCTCCCTTTGCTACATACTTCAACAAAGAAAAGAGGGAAATAAGAAGCCATAATGTACACGGGCCTACCAGTGCTATTCCAATTATAGCACACTCACAATGCTTCAATATTATGTTAAATAAGAAAAAATGACAAATTTTTGGTTTTGACCTCCTGGAGTTCTTAAACATGCACTCAATGCATGGTACATGGGCATTTTTTCATTTTGCCCCCATCAAGGTGCGGTCGATGTGGCCAGGATTCAATCCCGCAACCTCGGGCCTAGCAGCGCAATGCTGAAGCCACTACGCCACCATGGTGGATGATAATATTAATGTTACTGCTACTGCTCACACTACTGCCATATTCGAGCACATGAATCCACATTCACAGTTACAATGTGCATGCAATCACTAACATAGATTCTCCTTAGAGCAAACCAAATAAGCTTCTTCACCTAACTGAATAGTTCAGCAACCTCTGTTTGATTTCTCCTGGTCACAACAGAAGGAAAACAATCTCGTAAAGACAAATTATATTGGTTATGATGTTGGTAATGTGATTAATACAGTACACTGCCTTAAACAAGGAAGCAAAACAAAATGAAAACAGTATAATTTTATGGTTTTGTACATGCAGACCTGTTTCCAGCCTATACTACTCTGTTTCAGTAGTTCCGTGCAGCACTATGGAAGCTACCGGCTCTTTTTAACTAATTAGAAGGGTGAACACATGTTAAAGGTGCCCTTCTGTGCCCTGTTGTCTGCTAGCAGCAAGCGCTGCAGTGCAGGGGGCGGCAGCATCTATAAAGACTGCAACTTGGCAGCGAGATCAGTTTTTGTGACAGGAGCACTAGAAAATTCATCTCATGTTCACTATGACACCAAAAAGGCAGGCATGCGTCTTCAAGATATTTCGAGATACAGAGGAGAAAGGGGGTTGCAGAGACAGCGGAAGCGGAGGGTTCAGAAGGAGTGCTCAGCTAGCGTGCCGCATGGGATGGTGGCACCATCTCTTGATACCTCTTGGAGAATCCACTTGTACACGGTGCACTGACTGACATTCGTAAGTGCAGCCATTTTCTTAATTAGAATTTGTGCATGTTTACCGCACTCCTTCTGCACTGTTCTAAGCACGTTCAATGTCAACTTATTCGTTCCTTTCTCATAAAAGAGCAGTTTGCAATGATATTACTGGCACGTCTACAGACATCTTTTTGAAGGACGAAGCATTGCCCAGGAGGGAGTCCTCCGCAGTGTTGTGGCTGTGCCAAATACACTTATGAATTGAGCCACTGTCAGAGCAAATAATTGTTTGTGCTTATAAATGCAAATTAATGACTATGCGGCAGTGTTGCATTAACTTTTTTGTTCTTAGCACATTTTCATTCGAACAAATGGAGAACTTTATTTTCAGCGTCACAGAGCCTCAATATATATTTTATTAAAATACCAAGCAAAATTGTGCAATAAACTGTCCTGTGACAGTTTCCTGCAGTGTCCTGCAGAGAAACTTCCAAGTAAATACCTGCCAACAAGACCCCTTGTCAAGGCAATTTAGTTGTGCAATGTGTTCTGAATTATGGCACTACATCTCGCTGTGCAAGAATCTGCACTTGCAGGTCATGTAGCCTTGGCCCTGCTGCAAGTAACTACTGAAACAGAGTATAGCAGGAGTGTTGGCAAATTGCAGGAGACCTTGCATATGTTGTGTATGAAGCACTCGTTCTATAAATTTATGAAGACAGTTCTCTGCACCAACGTCACAGGTCCAGACTACTTTTGTCAAACATACAACCAAGGCCCTTTGAGAAAAAAGAAAGGCACAACAAGTAACGTAAGAAGGGATACACGACGAAGGGTGCCAACTATGTGCAGTTTGTTTGAGACAGTAAAATGTTTCAACTGGTTCTTTGAGACAGAGTCAAAGCAGTCAACATTAGGAAAGGAGTTGATAAGTGTATTAGCAGATCTTTAGCACTTAGCAATAAGGAAAAGAAATTCGTGGACAGCCATTTCTGCATAGCTGGCATTGTCGATTGCTGTCGCTGTCTTGTACTCATATTCGGCATGTGTTTGCAACTGCCTTAAAAAATTGCTGTCCTTTTGTCCTAAATTAGCAGTTGCAAGTTCGCTCCCATTTTCGTAACATGTGTTCCTGATGTCTGTCACACTTACAGCATTTTATTTTAACCAGAATGTACCAAACTAGCATAAAACAATGCTTTATTAAGCCAAGGTCCTTCATTATGGCAAAGGTAATTGTTACACAAGCAGCAAAAATCATAACTGAATGACCAAAAGTTCTTGCAGGCACTGTATAAAATTTCTTAGACTAAGTTCTCTTACAGAGTTCTTAATAAACCTGTCTCAGCAATTTCTTGACAATTAAAAAAAAAATTAAATTATGGGGTTTTACGTGCCAAAACCACTTTCTGATTATGAGGCACGCCGTAGTGGGGGACTCCGGAAATTTCGACCACCTGGGGTTCTTTAACGTGCACCTAAATCAAAGTACACGGGTGTTTTCGCATTTCACCCCCACCGAAATGCGGCCGCCATGGCTGGGATTCGATCCTGCGACCTCGTGCTCAGCAGCCTAACACCATAGCCACTGAGCAACCACGGCGGGTTCCTGACAATTAATGAAATGAAAGGAAACAGTCATCCTGACAATTAATGACTGTTTCATTTCACATTTACAAAAACATTGAGCATGTTCTTGGAACACAACCTGGTTAAACTGAACTTTTGATACTTAAAGCAAGTTCGCAAAGTTTTTTTGTTTTATTACATGTTCAATGATCAGAACATTGTATTGACTGCTACTGTTACCAAGCGATGAAAACAAAAATGTTCACGAAGTCTGCTAGCAGTTTGGCTGTAGCAAAGTGCACTGCAACATTTTTGTTTAAATGTGAAGTTTAAGAGGCTCAGAGAGAGAAGGAGGGAGGGAAACAGAACACTGGTACAGAGAACATCCTAGATCTGTGCACATGTTAGCGCTCACAGCACTGCACATACAGTTGAAACTCGATTTAACGAAGTGGTGACCATGCTCAAATTATTTTGTTAAAGCGGGAAGTTTGGAAAATCGAGTAATGGATTTTTCGGTCCTACGAAATCTAAAATTGTAACATAGCGACACCCAAAACTACTGCGGCATTGTATTTGCTGTTAATCCATGCCTGCACATGTAAAAAGTCCGCGAGGATGGCCCAACTACTACAGCCCCTAGTGCCATCTGGTATGTAAGAACACTAGTGACTGCTGAGTCCGCTGTTCTGTGCATGGGCGCAGCGTGCAGCCTCGTCAAAATAAAGCTAGGTCTGTGACTAGGGTGCCTAGATGTTTTAATGCGATAGCATTAGAGTGCACACTTGAAGAAAGACCCATCTGCTTTAAAATTAGAATCGCAGCTTTCTTTACTCATTTATTTCTGGAAAAGCTTCGTTAAATCAGGGTTAATGCAAGCTAGTTTCATCAATTCGGGTTGATGACAACATTGAACCTTATGGGTACTTGCCACGGAATGGAATTTTTTTCCTTAGATCGGGAACTTCATAAAATCGTGTTTCTTTAGATCGAGTTTTGACTATAGTGAATAGCTGTTTTACCTTTAAACCAATGCAATCCTGAGCAGTAATGTGTAATTATATTGTGCAAAAGCTAACCCATCTTGTGCAATCATGCAAGAAGCTGATGGCAGAAAGCTACAGGGTCAGCGCTTCAGTAAATCCATCACTGTCACTTTGCCTTGTTGTATACCTTTGTCAAAATATTTTTTCAATACCGGTAGGCAGCTTTGAACATGAAAAATATGACAAGAAAGTCTGCCAGCTTCTAATGTCTTTTTCATGCCATACCCTCGTACAGAGAGTGACTGGAACAATCTGGCAGGCAGTGCATTTGATGATATTGTTTATACACGAACAGAGAACCCAAAGGCTATGTCATAAACCCTTGATGGCTATTCACTATAAGGAGCAGGGGGATTAACTAATATTTAGCCAGCCACCTCACCCTCGGGGAAGGAGGATGCAGGAATAAAAAGGTAAGTCAAAAACACACTCACAATGCTCCATATTATAAGAGAAGGCTTGATGATAAGTCGGTAGCTGAATATGGCAAGACCCAGGTAGGCAAACACTGAAGTCTCTGTAAAGTTTAAGTTTATTTGATTCATTACAAACATACATGCATACACGAATATACAGAAGGAAGTCCCAGAGCACATAGCTGAAAGGGGACCTCCTATCACAAAATGTATGTAGTACACAGTAATACAGAAACAGCAATGTGAACATATAGCTTAAAGGAAATAATGAAGAAAATGTGTAGTGCAACAGCATAAAGCACAGGTTGGAAGAAAACTTAGTTTACGAGGCCTGGAACATATATTGCAACTGAAACTATATATTTTTGCTAAAGCAGAGAGAGAGTGTGAAAGATGAGGATTCGGTCCCCACCTGCAACAAGGTACCATTTTGTCCACTTTCACTTAACTTTATGTTATTATTTCTACATTTCAATCAAACATAACAGTTCAGTTCCCCTATGCTTTTCGTATGGTTGACTCCCAAAAAATCACGCCCCTTGGATCTGCTTATTCTTCTCACTCATAGAACATGTGTTCCATGTAACTTGTGCCACAATTTAAAGACATGCAAGTGCCGTGTAGAAAAGGTAATGTTGCTTGCCATCGCTTTGAGCAAGCCAGATTATAAATTGTACTTTGCCTAATCAAATAATTAGTTATTAATTAGCAAATTTATTAAACATTATATTCTGAGCAAAAGTGTAAATGAGAAAATTGTAGACCATCCTGAGAAACTCCTGATCCCACTTTCTGTTGCTCAATACATGCCCCATAAAAATTTTTTCCACGCCTGAAAGAAAGGCCACGAAACAAAAATTGCGCCACTTTTTTTGCATTTCACAAGCTTTTCTTAAGGCTTAATTTTTAATGAAGTTGATTAACTAATAATAACAAATTATGTAATTAGACAAAATAAACAAAATAGTCTGACTAGCTCCAAGCGACGGAAAACAACATTACCTTGGTGCTGCCCAGCTAAGTGGCATTTGCATATCTCTAAAATATGCCACAAGTTATGTGGCATATCTAGTAGACTGGCTCATAAACTAGAATTGAGCTATCTGCAACAGGCAACCTTTAAAAAAGTTTGAAAGTGTTCGCTGAAACACCCTGTATATATATATATATATATATATATATATATATATATATATATATATATATATATATATATATATGTATATACACACACACAAATCGAAACTTAGAATTACTATGTTGTGTTGTACGTTCTGCAATAAAAAGGAAGTTTAACGTTTCTAATTAAAATGGGAAGTTGTCACACCACACAGCCAATAAGACAAATAGAATACTACTATACTACTGCTACTACAAGAGCTCTACTACTACTCATAGGCACTGAGTACAGGGGGGGGGGCTCCGAGGCTCGAGCCCCCCCCTCCGCCTCAGCGATATCGAAGCCTACCCCCTCTCACCTAAAGTGTCATTACCAGAATTTTGTCACCCACATAATTTGAGGTTTCTTATGACTTGCCTCAACCTTTTCATTTAAAATTTTGTTTTGGCTAATGGCTTACTGCATCATTGTTGGTGCGGATGTGCCTAGATTTTAATTCATACTTTCCCTTTACTTCTGCAAATCCTGACAATAGGAGGACAAGTGCATTAGAAGCACCAGCGGTGGCTGCCTCATCCATATTCTCTCACTTCAACACTGTTTTAAATTTCCACTGTAAACACCATGCACATACACAATATATTTAAATATACACACAGGACAAAGTTTGTTATATTTTTGAAAGAAAAGCAAGTAGTCAATTAACAATTATTTTTAAACATATGGATAGCCTATGCCCGGAGAATGAGTTGAGCTGAGTTGAGTTTAATGGCACATAAGCCGCTAAGGCTATCATGCGCCAAACACTAGGTATAGATTCTTTAAAATGTTGGGACACCTCAGTGAGTCCTTGTCTGGGCAAGAGCCTGGAAGGTCCCAACAAATTAGCTAAAGACCTCGGCCTTCTTCTCAGAAAAGAGAAGGCAGACGAGGTGTTCTGTAATGTGTAGTTAAGCACTTTGCGAGGTTTTAAAGTTTTGTGAGAACACCTGATTCTTTTAAAAGCTAAAAACACATGATACATCAACAAGCGCATTTGCTCCTAAAAACAAAGCTGGGTGAAAAGGAATGTGTTCATTGTAAAATATGGTAAAAACTTTTTCCTCAGTTTTCTGCATGAAAATAAGAGGTGGTTTACTGTTAGTTCATCTTCACATAATTCACATTGGGGTTCGTCTTGCTTTGTTAAAATGAAGTTGTGTGTTAGGTGTGTATGTCCTATGTGAAGACGGCATAGAATCCCTTTTTTGAAACGTTCCTGGTGTGTGCAAGATTTCCATTTGCCTAACATGGGTTTTAACAAGTGTAATTTTTTATTTACTTCATTTTTCCAAGCAGACTGCCATTTTCTCGTTAGTTTATAATGTATTAACTTCATGCAGTCGTTAGGCGGTATCTTTATTTTTGTGACTTGTTTGTGCTGGGCTTGTGCCGCGCATGCATCTGCTCTCTCATTGCCACTAATTCTGAGGTGGCTCGGAACCCAGCATAATTTAATGTTCAGTCCTTGTGTGGTGGCTTTTATTAAATTGTGTATAATGTCTCCTAATAATGGCGTGACTGCATTTCTGGCATGAAGAGCTCTGAGTGCACTTAGGGAGTCTGTGTATATAACACTATTTGCGAGGTTCTCCTTTACTATTTTCTCTATGGCTATGGAAACGGCGTAACATTCAGCAGTGAAAATGGATGTGTACTGCGGAAGTCTTACTGTTTCTTCCCAGTTTCCTTGTACAACTGCACTTCCAAAATGTTCATTCATTTTCGAACCATCAGTATATAAGTCTGTGAAACTGCTGTATTTTTCTTCTAATGCCAGGAATTCCTGAATTACGTGTTGTGGTGGAGTTTGTGCTTTACGGAACTGTGTTAAAGTGAGAACGCAAGCTGTCGGAAAGATGAACCATGGGGGTAATGGATTTTATATGTGGGTAATGCCAGGTAATGTGTCCACTATGCCAAGATTACGACAGATCTCTTTAAATCGCAGGAGCAGTGGTCTTGTAGTTTGTGGTTTGTTGTTGATAATTACCCGTGAAGGGCATTCTGTTACAAGGGGATAGCAAATGTGTTTTGGTAGAGATTGTACTTTAAGAATATATGCACAGGTTAGAGCGGCTCTTCTAGTTTCCAGTGGGGGTTTGTTTGTTTCTACGTAAAGGCTGGTTATAGGGGACGTTCGGTATGCACCGCATGAAATACGCAAGCCTCAATTATGTACTGGGTCTAATTTTTTTAGGTATGTCGGTCTTGCTGAACCATACACTATGCAGCCATAATCTAAGGAGGAACATACCAAATAATGGTAAATGTGTAGAAGGCATGTTCTATCAGACTCCCAATGTTTATATGACAGTACTTTGAGTATATTTAGTGACTGGGAAGCTTTTTTTTTTGAGAGTGGTTATGTGCGATAGGAATGTGAGCTTTTTATCAAAAGTTATACCTAAATATTTTTGTTCATTCTTTACTGGAAGTACGGTTTCATTTAGGTGTAGGGTGGGGTCAGCCTGCAGGCCTCTTTTGAGTGAGAAGAGGACAGCAACTGTTTTTTGGGGTGAAAACTTAAACCCATTTTTGTCTGCCCAGATCGCGAGTTTATTCAATGCAAGTTGTATCTGTCTCTCGCATGTTGGTAAACTGGAGAATGTGCATGCTATTTGAAGGTCATCGACATATACAGAATACATAATGGACCTAGGAACGATTTTTGCTATGGAGTTCATTTTTACTATGAAAAGTGTCGTACTTAAAATACAACCCTGCAACACTCCATTCTCCTGGACGAATTTCTTCGAAAGGGTTGCACCCAGGCGTACACGAAATCTTTCAGGCAGTTCAGCATCCTGCCACAAATACCAAGTTTTGCTAGGTCGCGGAGAATACCAAACCTCAAGGTGGTATCGTAAGCCTTATCGATATTGCAAAAGACTGCTAAACAGTGTTGCTTGTGTACGAATGCTTCTCAGACTGTATTTTCTAGGCGGACGAGATGATCAGCTGTTGAATACGTTTTTTAAAATCCACACTGATGGATGTCAAGGAGTTCACGTGATTCAAGAGTCAACATCAGCCTAATGTTCAGGATACTTTCGAATGATTTTGCAAGACAACTTGTGAGAGCTATAGGCTTGTAACTGCCAGGGCTGGTTGACGGCTTAGCAGGCTTCAGAAACGGCAAAATCATGGCTTTTTTCCAAGCCTCCGGTATGTTTCCAGATACCCATATTTTGTTGAAGAATTGTAAAAGTGCGTTCACAGCAGCGTCTGAGAGGTGAGCCAGCATTTCGTAGTGTATTTCATCAGGGCCGGGTGCCGTCTGTTTACCAGCGGACAGTACTTTTTGGATTTCGTGAAATGTGATTAATGTATTATAGGGCTCATTTGTACAGCCACATGTAGGAAGTTTTTGTTTTTCGGTTGTATGTTTGTGTTTCAGGAACGATTGAGTGTAGTGTGAGAAACTTGAAACATTAGAAAAATGTTCCCCTAGTACGGCTGCCTGTTCCTCTATATTTGTTTGTGTGCCAGGAGCTGTTAATGAATATGAATATGAATAATGAATATGTATGTTCACTTCGCTTCAAATTGGTTTGCGTGTTTTTTTTTTACCCTGAAAAAAAAACCTGTAGACTTCAGTGACCCCTTTAGCAGAGTCTTTCAACAACAGCGTGTGAAATGCATGTGAATGATATGCGTCTCAGTATTGCTTCTCTTTTCAGTAAGTGATGCTGATGACTCAGGAAAAAAATAAACACTTCTAATAATTTACAACAATTATTAGCAATGGAAACATCGTCACTTGCATGCAGATGTCATAAATATATACAAAGTGCACCAATTAACTGTCATGCACCAAGATTTAAAAGAACAGCAATACCTTACTCGAGGAAAACCTAGTGCATATTGTTTCCAGTGCAGTGGAGTAGCTGCCAGTAATGTTTTTGTTACTGAGCTTTAATTTCATGATTCTAATTAATCATCTAACTCAAGACATACTATCGTAATTATCAAAGTGCCAATGAGGCTTTTATAAGCACACCCAAGGAACACCTCACTGCAGTATTTTCAGCAATGTACTAATTGTGTACTAATTTTTTCCGACTGATAAATAACTGCCATGAAATATGGAGAATACCATGTGACTGTTCTCCCACTCGAATCATAAAGCAGCACCCTCAAACAGGCTCCCTCTGAGTTAGCGAGAACGAAATAAAGGAAATAAAGAAAAACATCGTAATCGAGCTAGTGCCTTATTTTCCGCGCCCCGGCCGAAGTAACATGTCACATTTGGCATTAGTTGGAAACGAGCTGCGATAGCTGTTGTCTTAGCGTAGACGAAGTGCATGGACATTTTTTTTTTTTTTTTTTTTTTTCGTTTTGCCACGAGACCTATTACCACAAAAGTGAATTGACAACAAATTGTCAAGTACAAATGTTTAAAGGTGCGTTGTGTTTAGTCCCAGTCTCCATGTCTTTCTCTCATGAGCAGAATGTTAAAATTATCCTTGCCTTGGATGCTGCAAATGGCAACATGAGGAAGCCCGCAAATATATGTCGGTCATGGAAGTGTGGTGGTAGACCAAACGCATCGACTATCATCAGAAATTATGAAAACCTGAGAGAAACCAGCAGCTTCAAGAAACAGCAACGGAGGATGCCATCTTTGAGTCCTAGCCTACGCACGGCCTCAAATCCTCATGCTAGTGTGTAAGACGTGGCCAACTATGTACCAATTTCCAAGCGATCAGTTTGAAGGGTTCTAAGTGATGGCCTTTCACCCGTACCACCTTAACCAGCACCAATGCTTGGAAGATAGTGACCTGTAGAATCATCTAAATTCCTCGAAGTGGGTCCTCACAAAAGCCGATGAGTGACTGGACTTTTTGAGCAACATTATGTGCACAGATGAAGCCAATTTTCGCAGAAACACACAGATAAATTTGCGTAATGCACACTATTGGAGTGACTGCAATCCTCGCTGGGTAAAGCGCAATTGGCAGCAGTACCAGTGGTTGTTCAATGTGTGGTGCTAAATTTATGCCGGTGCTATAATTGGTCCCATCTTCTTCGATCACACACTGTCTGGACAGCGTTGCGTGGATGAGTTTCTCAGCAAAGTCCCGCTATCATGTCTACCACTTCTGTGGTATCAACAAGATGGGACACAGCACACAGCAGCAGCCGAGCCCGAAACTGGCTGGATGCGACTTTTCATGCGCAATAGGTTGGAAGGCAGGAGCCTGTAAATTGGCCGGCTAGGTCACCTCACCTCTCTGCACTCGATTTCTTTCTTTATGGTTTTGTGAAAGACCATGCTTAAATGATCGAGACGGACATCAGATTATCTCAAGGCAAGTATAACTGATATTTGCCATAGAATTCCAGCTTCGGTCATCAAGAAAGCCACTGAAGATGTAATAAAGTGGACTCAGTACTGTGTAGCTGCAGAAGGAGACCTATTCGAACACGTCCTCTAGGCAGCCGCTGGCGTTCAACGGCGCTTATGAATTCATAGGTAATAAGGGCCCACTGAAATCTGATGTTTTTCTTTTTTTGTGCAGGATTGCCAATTCGACTCATTTGGGAGTGGTATATTTACTTTCATGAATGCATCAGCTTTGCCTTTTTTCTACAAGTGGGTCGCTTCCCGGTCTGGTTATTTCACTTTATTTTTTGCCACAAACCTATTTTTGCAGCATGTATACGCTCTCATGAAAAAATAATCACTTTAATTTGGCTTTGGTCTGGAGCAAGTTTCTGGCACGAAATATAGCTGCGCGCGGTGCAAGCAGAGCCGGGATTTTCCAACATTCTATGTCTATTCCATTGCTTTTTGAATTTCATGTGTGGTCACAGCGGTGCTTTGGCCACGTTATCAAGGGGCTTTTGTTATCAATGTGGTCAGTCGACCTTGACAAATGGATAATAAGTGTGACATAGAAACGAGAGGAAGGAATAGCTGCGAAGCCGCTGTCTCTTCGGGTTTGCGACAGGCAATGCAGTCGCTTTTAATCAGCTTATTTGAGGGCGCTGCTTTATGATGCGCATGGGCGGGCAGTCACGTGGTATTTTTCATATTTCGTGAGGTTTCTTTGCCAGTTGGAAAAAATTGCATGCAGTTAGTATGTAGCTGAAAGCACCGCAGTTAGATGTCATTTGGAGGTGCCTACAAATGCCTCATTGACACTTTGATAATTAGGACTGTACTTCGTGTGCTAGATAATTAATTGCAATTACCAAATTAAATCTCAGTAACGAAATAATTGCTTGTAGCTACTCCATCGTAATGGAAACAATATGCAATAGGTTTTCTTCGAGTAATGCAACTGCTCTTTTTTAAAGTCGTGGTGCGTGATAGTTGGTGCACCCTGTATAGTTCACTCAGTAACCGAAATGAGGCCAGGTCGGATTTACTTGAAATCACAATTAACAGCAGTCATGCGCAGCGGCGCTTCTACTCGAACTCACAGAAAAAGAAAAAAAAAAGAGAGAGGCTGCAGTTCCACCAGAAAAGCAAATTAGTATTAGCGATAGCAAAGTATACGACTATTACACGCAGAAAGGTTACACCACCATGGAACGCCAGATTCTTGGTAGTGGGAGAGGCCTCAGGCTGAGAAATTGAACTGTCTCCTACTATGAGGTCTTGTAAATTCTCATACAAGGCCGTCACTTCAGTGACCAATTTTCCACGAAGTTTCTTCAAGTGCAAAGAATATACATGTGTGTGTGTGTGTGTTTGTGTGTGGGGGGGGTGTTCAGAAAGCTGGCCGTAACCCCTCCCCCCCACCTGGAAGAATGAAAACTTTCTGCCTATTCTACTACTCACAATATAATAATAATAACGAGCACACAGTAAGTTAACATGCACGCACTGCAAACAAATGTTTAACTGAGTCAAAAGAAAGGCTCACCAGCAATAAGTGAAATAGTCCGCAGTGTTTGTTGCATTGTAATCTGAGTCACTGAAGACAAATTGAAGTGGGTGTAATGAGACATGACGACACCATTGAAGAGTATCGCCATGATACCTTTGTCACCATGGGAGAGAAACAGAAGGAAGTTCGTGAAGGCTGTCCACAAAGAAAACATCGATGCACTAAAAGAACATACTGTGGTGACCAACTCTAGAGCACACAGAGGCTTAAGCATCAAAAGTGTAGAGCTGACTTCAGGGAAGACAAAAAAATAAAGAAAAAAATAACCACGATTATGATGCAATATCCAACAAAATAGTGGCACATAAGGCCGACGTAAATGCAACAATAAGTAAAGTTGTTTTTTGATTAAATATGTAGCTACAAGTATTAACATGAAATGTGTATGGTATGCCATCACATTCTAACAGCAAATACTGGCATTCACAATAAGCACCACACTACTGGTAAAAAGAAAGAAGATATGAAAGCTATTGACAGTCATGTCCTTGCTATATAAGTGTCAGTCTAATGCAACAGTGCATGCAAAATGCAGGTTGCACTGAAGAAAATGAGTCCTGAATGAGTGAGAAAACTAAAATAGCAATAATGTTAATTCCAAAAAACATTTTTTTATTTTTTAAAAGAACAAAATGATCTTTTTCACTCAATAAAATGAGAAGCCCAGTTCAGTAACCAACAGGAAGCACATTTTAGCTAGCCCCTCTCATGTGTTCACACCTCGATAAAAGTACACAACTGTTTTAACGTAAAAAAAAGAAGACCATCTATTTTGTATTACTCAGTGCACAAAGGAATTTTCTAATTCATGGTTGTTGGGTCAAACTTGTTTGTAGTTATAGCAATTTACAAGCTCGCCATATTAACACTACAAAAAACAAATAATACCATTCTCTCAACCTCAGCAAGACTTCCCAGAAATCCAAAAATATACATCTTAGGAGTATTTTTTGCTTAGATGTGGCAGTGAACATGTAACAGATTATTAATGGCCATAAGGTGTGTTACAGTAAAAGCTAGAGCGTTAATTCACAACTCGTTAATTCAAAATTTCGGATAATTTGAAGTAGCCGCGGCGGTCCTTCTAACATATTGAAAGCAATATGTAACGCATCCCGCTAATTCACACTGAAATCCGAACCGCCACCGATAATTCGAACTCTGCGCCATCGTAGATCGGGAGAATGCTGATCCGCGGGAGCACGTTGGTGACGATCATAGCTGTGCAGCTTTGCTCTTTCCATCTGCGGCCGTCTGTTGCAGTTCGGTTCTTTCCCTCTCTCAAGGCCTTCAAGATAAAAATGTGACTGTGGCGCTGCACTTGTTATTTCTTTCTTCATTGCGATAGCAATTAGTACATGGTCACTTCAAGTGCATTTCTGCCATCGGCATCAGCATCGCCGCGCGCCCTGCGACGTATGTGCTAGTGAAAGCGTGCAAGGGGAGCCGACAATCGCGGCTCAATCTCCCCTGTACGAAAGGAACGAATGTGAAGAGGAAGCGCGGCATCTTCTCTCGCACGTGAGGCACTCAACGTTGCGAGGTGCCAGGGAGGAGGGCATCCTCTCCGGCTCCAGCTGTGACTAAAAGATTTGTTTGTTTTTTTTGCCGCCAGTTAAAACACACACAAAAGGAAGACACATAAAGACAACACGGGCGGCACTTCCAACTGGTTTGTGAGCAAATCAAGTTTTTCTTAGATTAGGATTCTTGGCAGAAGCAGAAATCGAACAGCATGTGAGCTAATGGAAGCTTACTATACAAAAAATAAATGTTCAAATTGCATTAGCGATATATCTATCATGCTCTAAAATCGGAAACAAGATTGTTTAACTGCTGGGTATCGTAGATTTGCAAACAGCCTGCGCATGCGTGTATATATATATTCATGGGTCACAGCCCAAATTAAACCAGTTGGAAGTGCCACCCGTGTTGTCTTTATGTGTCTTCCTTTTGTGTGTGCTTTAACTTGCGGCAAAAAAAACCCAAAGAAATATGTCTTTTAGCAAGCACCAATTAGGCCAACAAGCAGTCCTGTTCCATCTGCGACATCGCCACAGAGCGATCTGCTTTGGGGACAGAGCATGGTGCTATGTACCACCGTGGGGCAGAATCTAGTTGTGTAGGCGTCTCGTAGCTTTGTGCGTGCTGTGTACTCTCGGCGCTCACTTTGCATTGAAGCGATAGACAGCACGAATGTCACTTCGCTTGCTGCTGTTGCCGCGTTTCCTCACACCAGCGTTTTGACAGCGAGTGTCAGTAGTAATCAGGTGTGATGTGTTCATGTTTGCTGTGCGTGCTGACACTATGCTTAGTTTTTTAATTGGCAAGTGAATGTTTACAAGTTGATACGGCCGATAAAAGTACTATCCTTACTTCATATCGCTGTCTGCGCATTTGCTCTCGCAATCAATGCTTCACCTTTTGGGCAAAACTACATTTTTTTTTCTTTCTTTTTTTTCATGTCACATCTTGAAGGCTACGCTCTTTATCAACGATATGTTCTGCCGAGAAGCGGCACCAAGTAATGTCTATAACACGGCAGCCATGACGTTTATTGGCGCTCGCAGCACCAAAAAGCATAGCCTTTGACATTTGCGGCTATTACTCAAAGGAAAGAATCGCTGGGATATGTTTGGACACCACCTATGCATATAGTGGAACTCGGCAGCGTGCAGCCGGTGCATCTATGAAAGTAGAATGGACACCAACATCGCAGCAGGTTGTGATGCATCTCTAGAGAGTATTTTAGAGTGCAGCTCTTGTTCCTGTGGCGCGCGTCACGTGCGGCCATTCACGCTACGGCGCTTGTGCTGTGCTAGCCGAAATGCCGTCCCCCGGAAATTTCGACACGCGAGTCGTCAGCTGTTCTCTTCGGAACATGCGCAGAATGATCCCCAACTCGCGCGCCGCTTTGAACTGCTACCCATAGAACTGTCGGCGAAGCAGCGTGGACACCTTTTTTTTCCCGCGCCATGCATCGTGGGTTGGCGTGATGAACTCATGGATGGAGCAACAGCCATCTCGACGGCGGGTGGGTCGGGCCGCATTGGCCGCGTCCGGTTACGTTGGCTGCACCAGTGCTTCGAACTATATACGTTGTTCTCGCAAACCTAACATAGCGTGTGTGCGCGCGCACTCACGCTACGTCGGACTATGTACACGCCTTAACCAAGCATCTTTTTCTTTTCTGACTTTCATTAGTTCGAATTTTGTAGCATCCCCGCAGAATTCGAATTAACAAGCTTTTACTGTATTATTATTATTCATAACATGGACAGGCTCTTAAAAACCTGCAGCGTTTGTCTACATTTATTCAAATGTGCTATGACACCTGGCCGTATTTGTGCAGCCTAATGCTGACTTCGTAACCATGAATAAAAAATCTCTTGTGAGTGCATGCAAACAGTTATCCTGTGAATCACTTTAAGCACAAGGCAAAAATTCTTGATTAGTCATTTACAGCTTTTGTATCCACAAAGTGAACAGTTTTATGCTTCTGCGTAAAATGGCATGGGCCTTACCTGATAGGTGTATGCCTTCTGCAAGCCCATAAGGAGCATACACAAACACCAACATCATTCCAAATTCAAGGGAGGGATTCTTGCGTAGGTCTATATATTTTAGCAGGTGCACAATGGAAAAATTCAATCAAGGAGGTATACATGCCATTTTTTTTCAAAACTATAGTGACTTTCAAACAAGCACGTCAAAAAATAAAGGAATAAAGCACTTGGAGCTTCTGTCTAGAGGATCACTTAAGTAAGAAAGTGCTGTCATTATTACGGTGGATTGCCTATACAACGAACACCTCTACAACAAAATGACCTGTATAATGAAGAAATAAGTCTGTCCCAGTTCTATTGTGAGCTGTGCTGTGTGCAACCTTTACAACAAAGTGAGGCACTTGCTGGATACACTTGCTGAATACTGACACTTAATATCACATCCCACAAACTGAGTGGAAATATTAAAGAGAAAGATTTTGAAACAATTAGTGGCCTTAAACTGAGGCCAAATAATTTTTATGCACCTGAAACAGGGCTGCCCTTTTTTCTTGTGGTTCTTACACAGATGAGCATCAAAAGAGCGCACATTTTACAATGACATACCATTTTAGTAAGCTCATAGCCAGCAATGTAGAAAGAACAAATTGAATTGATCTTGCACAATATGCAAAAGGATATCAGAGCTGCTGCTAAGGCAAAGGCCACCCCAATAGCAGCAGAGCAGAAGAAAACAAGAAAGAAGCGTTGAACACCATGTAAAACAAGTTGCCCTGTTGTCAGAGAAACCATGCTTGGGCTTCCAGACTCCAAAATGGTCCTGAGAGGAGTAGAAACCAAGAAACCAGTTTTAATTGTGTGTATATTATACTATCCACCCATATACTATTACACAAGTGTATGTGGTTCCTTTTATATGCACTTAGATAAAATGGGAACCCAACAATAGAGAGTTTTAGAATAGGGGCCCCAATAGTTTGGGGCCCCAAAGAGCTTTGCAGGTGTTAGCGTTGGGGAACGCAGGAGTGAAGAGTTTTAGAATAAGGTTTTGCGTTTGCGGATAGCATCTTGCACTGACAGCGCCACTAAGGCATCAAAGAAAAGCTATTAGAAATAATTAAACAAAATATACCATTTTATGATAAGAATAGTAATTTTGGCTTTCATGTATTTGCATTTAATTACAATTTAGAGGTTATTCTGTAAGCAGCAAACAATTAGTTGCCCTTAGTTTTGAGTAACCAACTTTACGTGCCGTCACCAGCCAAGCTAAGCCATGTTAGGCCTAGGAGCCATAAAATCCACAATCGAATTTGGAATCAGCGGCGTCTCATGAATCAATCTTCATGACACGCTAGCTGAGAGAAAGCGATAACTGTAGTCACTTCTCCTAGCTTGCGAACTTCACGCATTACCACAAATCGAACCCAGTTTACTCCTAGGTTAGAGCCGTTGCTTCAATGGGTGCTGCCATGTTTGTTTACGCAAGTCTTTTGGGGCAACTTTTGGGGCTCCCGCTAAATCAGTGAAATAGCGTGCCCGACGCAAAGCCCAAACGCAGTTTGCGTCTCGCGCATGCGCAGTGGCCTCGACGCTATTTCTTTGGGGCCCCCCAAATGTTTGGGGCCCCTATTCTAAAACTCTGTAATGCCACAAATATAAAGGCAGGCAGTGGTTTATAGCAGCCCAATGCTGGGTGAAAATTTTTCTAAAAGAAGCCAGTACAAAATAAAGGCATGAATAACTCACGTGGCAAGTACAATAGAGACAGCATCATTAAGGATGCTCTCGCCAAATACCAACATGTTGAGAACTGGGTCTATGTCCAAAGCATGAAAGATAGCCAAGGTTGCTACAGGATCCACAGCCGAAATAAGAGAGCCAAATGCAAAGCTTTCAGTGAAGTCCAACCTGTAGGCCACATCAGCCTGGAGCACAGAGAACATGGTGTATGTAATTAAACTTCCATGATAACACAGATCCATTCCTATATATTCATGTTGATCATGCATGTTGTTTGAGACATAGTTTCACTCAGCAACATTTCTTGTGAAAGACCTGTGAAGTAGCCAGAAATTAAATCCCCGCCGGGGGGGGGACAAATGCTCACTGCAATGACTAATATTTCAAGGACAGCGCAACTTATTGCTTACAGCTTGCACTAAGTTCTATTAGTTTTATAAATTAGTATTATAACCTACCACAAAAGATATACAGTAGAACCCTCTTCATACAGTTTGAAAAAAAAAAAAAACGCGTGAGAAAACGTACTAACCGGGTAAACGTACGACATGGAGTAACTAAAAAAAAAACGTTCACTATTGTTGTCAACTGACTATTGTCAAAATTTTGACTATTGTTGTAGATGTCAACTATTGTTGACATCTACGTAATGCGAAGCGACGCGCGGATCGTTGCGGCACGAGACGGCGACGCGCGTCGAACTGGCGGTGCTCCGGCGGCCCGAGACGCGTTTTGTTTTCCTATTGCGTGATGTTTTAAGGGGGCGACGGGAAACCGAAACGAAATCAAGCTTGTGGGCAACGTCGGATGCCGCCGAAGCGAAACGCGATGGCTACATCGCGCCGTCTGCAGCAGAGAATGGCGGCGCGTTTGGATTATCACCTACTAAATGCGTGCAGTACACTACCAATGGCACTACGCACCACGCGCTGTAAAAGAGATAAGCGAAGACGCTTATCGCAAAACGTTTCGCGGCGATAGCTGTGAATGCGGCGTGCGATGTGCGCGCCGTCGTTTTCACGTGAGGCGGGCTGCTATGTACTATTTTCGATCGAGCGCGCCTCGCGCCTTTTCTTGTTCATATGGGATCTAACGGCCGGAAAACGTATACGATCGCAGTTTGCAGCAGGGAATGGCGGCGTGTTTCGGTTATCGATTGTTAAAAGCGTGCGCTACGCTTCTGACGGCACCACGCGCTGTAGAACATGATAGGCGAAGATGCTAATCGCAATATGATTGGCGGTGATAGCTGTGAATGCCGCGTGCGACCACCCTGGAGAAGATTAGCTGGTGCCAAAATGAGTAAATGAGTGCGTGCTGGCGTTTTCACGTGAGACGGGCGGGCGAGTATTGCGGTGAAGGAAGCAGCTATATACTGTTCTCGATCGCGCCCGCCTTGCGCATTTTCTTGTTTAGATGGGATCTAACGGCCGGAAAACGTATCATACGATCGCAGTTTGGCGACATATTGAACGTTGATGCCAAAAATCGTGTTTTCCAGGAACGCATGAACCGGAAAAATAGTGTGTTACTCTATTAGGTCATTTTTTGTGTTCTTGATTGCGAACGTAGGTGCCGGGAAAACGTACGTAACGGGAACGTATCAAGGAGGTTCTGCTGTATACAGTATCTTAGTCTGTACTCCAGTGTAACATTCAATACCAAGCTGCCTTTTATAAGAGCTGCACATTTCAATATATAAATTTCAAACTGAATTAAGCATTATTGGGCATTTGATGATGCGTGGGCGCTTCATTTGACAGTAATCATGATTAATGCTAGTATTTTCTAAATTAAATACCCTATACTGGCAATCTGAGTGGTGACAAAAGCAGATAAAGAGATATGCTTTCTTAACATGTGTACCGCCGACTTTCATTAATTTGACCTTGACACAGCCAACGAAATTGATCGATTCATGTGACAGGCCAAATTAAGGAAGAGGCAGAAAAAACGCCTGAACACACTGCTACTTCATTTGGCAGCATTTGCACTATTCTAACACACCCCCAAATCTAATGTGCAACCAGTTTTTGTGTGTTCAAAGTTGAAAACTATCATAAAAATGACATAAGAGCTCCCAAACAATGTAAAAATCTAATGTGCAACTAATATTTTGTAGCATGCTTTAAATTCTGACAATCATAAAAAGATAAAAACCAGCAAATTTTACTTTCATACAATTAATGTTCATCCTTGTCGGTTTCATACAGTACTTTATTTCTGCCTATGGATCACATCATGTTGCACTTCATACAATCCATTTCATGCTTTATATTCCACATTTATTGAACGAATTTGTAACAATTGCAAATGGTTTGATGGCCCACAACTAAACTAACCACTTTGCCAATTCATTCTGCAATGCATGCAATTTTCGACTTAGCATGTATACATAATACCTTATCTTTTGAATGAGCTTTTGCAACCAAACACTGAAAGCGACGCATTGTCATTGGAATCCTATGCAAGAACTTGTTATGCTGCCACCTTGTAATGACAATGGTGATGACGCTGGTTCCAACAGTAGGCTGTTTTCAATGTCATGACTGCAGTTTGTATTTGATTTCAGCGTGCAGGGAATTTCCTGATTAATTTTCTTTGACAAAATGTGCTTTAGAAACGAGTAAACAGGGTAACCATTCATTGTAAATTGCTGTTTTTGCTTGAAAATCTTTCAAGGGCAAGACAAAGGTGGACATTTTTGGAGGGAGATAATGTGTCATTGATGCCTTCAGTCTCCTAGCACCACCAAGACGTAGGCTGCAGCCACTGGGGTCATGATTAGAGTCGCCAAATGAGTGAGGCCCATTATCCAGTGAGGGCCAATTTCAGGATTGAAATAATTCAAGTTTTGGCTCATAGAAATTCACATTAACCAAAAATTTAATTAGCAAATGTCAAATTAATAATAGTGCACTATATATTGAAAACTATGCAGACCTTCCAGTAACAAAAATTTTCATGAGGAGGCAAAATTAATGTGAGATGCCACGCTGTGATTTATCTATATTTAAGCAGAAACTGTCTAATTGGCAGAAAATGAAGGGTTTCTCCTAGGTAAAACAATGTAACTTAGCAGCACATAATATTATGGCTACACTGACAGCCCCATTGTCTAAATATGTTGCTCCACTGAGATCCAGATTAACAGTCCTGTTTAAAGGGACACTAAAAGCAAATACTAAGTGAATGTGGACTGTTAAAATCCCATTCCAGAAACCCTGCAGTGCTTGTTTCATGCCAAGAAAAGACTTAGTTTACGAGAAAATTGTGCCTGAAGGGTCTGCGTACCTTTAGTGCCATTTAAATCAATGGCCCCCGAGCGAAGAAGTGGTGACGTTGCATACGCCATCACCGCCCTTTACTACCATAGGGAAGTAAAAGGGCGGCCGACAGACAGCACTTCGATTTTCTGCACAAAACGTTAACGCGCGGCTATGGAGAAGCCAAGCCAAGACAGAGCGTAGGATTTGCCTCTGCAGCTGCTCTTGGTTAAGTTGTGTGGACTGTTCGGGAGTGCTGCGACATCACATTGACACGACATCATATCCTACTTGGAGCTTGTGCAAATTTCGCAAGCCAGCAAAACCAACACAGCGATAACGAAACTGCTGAAACGCAATAGTTCGGGTGGCTCCAGAATGGAGAAAACAAAACCTTTCAAGAGCCCGCTTCATTGCCAAGGGTAACGTCAACAAGTTATTTTTCTAAAAATCAAATATAACTGGAGAAGTTGCGTTTTATTTCATCTTACAATGCAATACAATGTTCTTCCTATTACAAGTGGTTGAGTACTAGTGATAGAATTACAATGAGGAATGCCTTTGTCATTGAGCTAGTACTTGAATGTCCAGCAGGACTTTTCAATGTGTCCTGCATATATTTCAATTTCTCAAATACTAAATCTTTGTTCATGATAATTAGATGCCTTAGAGGTTCCCGAGCACAAACAAATCTATCAATTTAGCTTAACTTAATACATACCTGCCTTTAGTGTCCCTTTTAAGATTAGTCAAGCTTGTAAACTTTTTTGTGATACTATACGAGTTACCATTCATGACTGATCATGAGAAAAACCTACATATTGAAAAAGTGAATTACTTTCGCCACATTTAAAGAAACATGTGGTGCTCTGAGAACAAGATTATTCCATCCCTTCAATTCCTTAATTTTAAGCAAGCCTTTCAATGTGACATAGAAAAAAAAAAAACTTCGGTTCCTAATTGAGTTACATCGAGTAACTCATTACAGCCTACGCCCGCTGCAACGGACCCACGTACAACAGACTTTCGGACATAATGGACCATATATCAGCCTTAGTTTGTTCTACCCATTTTATTAACGCAACAAAATTCGCTTTCAACGGACCACGTTACAACGGGCTATCGACTACAGTGGTCAAAATTAGCATCATTTTTTTTTTTTCGAAATAAGGCGTATAAAACGTGCTTTTGTTGTGTCGACACGGGCTGACAACTGACTTGCGAGGATCAGCCAACGATCGCGGCTCTCATGCGCGCGAGGCACCGGGGGAGGCAAGGGAGAGGGGGGTTCCACTCCGGCGGCTGCTGCTTACGGTGCGGCTGCGTGGCTGCCGTATCTTGAAAACAATCTGTGATGTGAACAAAGTGCGCGCCCGCGTGGGCCTCATCTTCAATGTGATCTACGATGTGGACAAAGTGCGCCCAGTGCCGGTAACTTCGTATGCACTGTACTTTTGGTGTTCGCGTTCAAGCGAGAGAGAGCCCGAAGGTCAATTCGCTTGCTGCTGCTGCCATGCTTATCTTGCTTAATTTGCTATCGCAATCGATGCTTCACCTTTCTGGCAAAACTGTGACGTTTTTTTTACTTTCGGCCTTCGTCGCTCACACTTTACAATAAAATCGTTTCGGAAGTGGGGAGTTTCGGATATTACGGACTTCAGATAAAACGGGCATTTTTTGTTGGATTATCAGGGTCCGTTGTAACAAAAGTCAACCTTAATACTAAGGGGAAAAGCATCTTGGTGAATGCTTGATGCCTGCTGGGAATGCTCATATCGGTGGCAATATATGCCAAATGGTAGGTGGATTTGAAATGTCAAATAATATAGCACAGTGGCAGTTGATGAGAGACAATATGCTTCATATTTTAGGTAACGGTAATTCTGAAGAAATCACAAACTCACCAAGCCAAGCAAGTAAACACCACCCCCAATAACCAGTGCGGAGATGGTTGTGCCAACAATAGAAAATACCAGGATAGAGCCAATGTTTTGGAAAAAGTTACCCTGCAATAAATGAGAGAAATCATCAAAAGCATACCTAGGCAGTACAAGCAAAGTAAGACGTGTTATAGGAAATTATCTTTAATTCAGCACAAGTTTCGTGCCAACCACCCTGTGTGAAGCACTCTTTTCTCTCACAGATCATTGCCTATGCTTTCATAGAAGCTCTGCATATACAGGAACATAACTCCATTGATATCCACTCCCAATGGCAAGTGCAACCATTTATAATGCATCCACATTATGGAATGCTAGATATTTTTAGACAGCGCAACACAATGAGTGAATTCAGAGTACAAACACAAGCTGCCTACAATAAAACTCTTAATGAGTTGCATATTCTTGTTTCTTTCAGAACATATCTATAAAGTGAGTTGTACATTATAAGAGGCCTTGTTGCAAAAATACCTTATTCCTGAGTAGCTTCTAAAGATTCGCAGATGGTTAGACATGCATTTCCTTTTATACGCAGTCACTCACAATCTCATTCATACAGATTCACCAGCATTTAAATTAACCAGTAGTGGCTCATAGTCACACCTAGGCCATTTACACTCACAGGCTCTCACTCACACTGGTATACACTTTTATTCTACCAAAGAAACACACACATGTAAAAAAATCAGCATGAGTGCCTGTGCTGACCTATGTTCTTGAGAGCAAAGCAAGTCGAGTTAGTTTTCCAATGTTACACAACTCAAGATGCAATATATATATATATATATATATATATATATATATATATATATATATATATATTCTGACGTAAGCAGATTTGAACAGCACCCTGCAAAATGAGCAGCTTGAGACAAACTTTCATTAAAAGCCCACAACAAATTCCTTAAATACACTATTTCCAAGATAAACTTTAAGAACTTCCTCTCTGGTTAAATGCTTAACAATATCATACATTTGGTAATTAATTAATTTTATAAAACTCCATGCTTCTGTATGTTTTTAGAATTTCTTTCTAAGCACAGAGATGTACGACCTGTGACCAGTGCGCGCACGCACGCACACACTAAATTGTTTTTTGATGCTTTTTCCTTACATGTACACACAACTACAGCACATAGTTTGTGGCATCATTGAACATATTTATAGGTTGCTAAATGTATACCTTGTGTAGGTTGTAGCCAGATTCATAGATTATGGGTGGCAGAAGAACCAGAAAAAACATAGTTGGACTGAGAGCCTCTTCTTTCTGCAAAAGATATGTTTTAAATGTGGAGGGTTAGTGTCAAAAAAAGTTTTCAAAAGAACTTCTTCAACATGATGGAATTTGAAAATTACTACTTTCACTGGGGCAAATGATACGATACCTGGACATCATGACATGGTATAGAGGCAAGTTTCTTGGAATGTGAATGCAGACGAAATGTGATTTACATAACCTAGGTTATCTTATGTATTTGTGAGGACAAGGTATTTTGAGGAAAAGGCTTTTGCATTTCAGCAGGTTCGTTATTGCTGTGGTGGTTCTGCTGGCTCGCAAAGGTTCACTTTTGCATACTACATCTCTAGCTGCTCGAGTGCCTTCAATAGGAGGTGTGAAACAAAAACTTGAAAAAAAAAGGTGTGATTATTCCAACCTATATGGCCCTGCATATCGTGTAGGTGCAAAGCCATTCCTTCATGCTGAAGCCTACACTGCACTGGCATAATGGCTCCATGCAGAAAGCCTGATTTGTTTGCTACAACAAATATTGTGAAAAGTCAGTTTGCAAACAATGTTCTGCAAATACTACATTGGACTAATGACCTCTCTTTTTCTCACTGGCATAATGGCTCCATGCAGAAAGCCTGATTTGTTTGCTACAACAAATATTGTGAAAAGTCAGTTTGCAAACAATGTTCTGCAAATACTACATTGGACTAATGACCTCTCTTCTTCTAAGCTTCCTTTTTTTTTTCTGATGCCTATTACTAAGTTTAAGGCCATAGCAAACAATCCTTTTTTCTTCCCCCGCTATACAGGATGTTTCAGCTAGGTCACGCTTACCTTTAAAAAATCGCCATGTGAGTTTCAATAATGCAACTTACTTGGTATTGTTTGAGGTCTTCTTTAGAAACTCAAAGTATTTTTTACTATGAGCATAGGTAAATATTTACAAAAATTTATTAACAAACTTTTAAAGCATTGATTTAAATGCAAAATAATCAATGTAAAAGTTCCAATGCCTAGTGAGAAATTCTAAATTTTTTTCCTTTGTGATCACTGCTGTGGTTTTAATTTTTCCAGGCTGTAAAGAGCGCGCGAGAGTGGAAATAGTACCACATGACTATCCGCTTATGCACAGCGACATTAGTGCCCCCAAATATGCCATGAACAAATGACTGATGCTGTACAAAAACCGAAGGCACACAGATCGAAGAACAGAAATTCATCAAATACAATGGTCTAGGTTTTCACTTTTGCCGAGATATCTTGTTGGTTGAAGCTATGGGACATGCGATATATGATGCGCGGCAATTCTTGAACTTCTGTCAGTGCTTTTCTTGTTGACAGGCAGCATAAAGGGTGAGGAGGTTTTGGTGGCAGATGGTGATGTATCAGAGATGACAGGTGTGCGGCCATCGCCTATCATTTCTTATTGCTGCCTGCCTTTGGTCTGCATGCAGCATTGATCCTTTCTTGGTGGCAAGTTTGAGGACACTAATGCTGCAGCATGTAAGCATCTAGTTACATGGTCTCACATACTTTCTTTGCAGCCCATAAAAATTATAACCATAGCAGCTATCATCACGGAAAGAAATTATTTGGATATTACTCAATAGGGGCTCTACAAGTTCTACATTGAATACATTGCATTGAAATCAATGCTTTAAAGATGATTAATTATTGTTAATGAATTACCAAATCTCCGAGTAAAAATCATTGAGGTCTTCAAGAGGAAGGCGAACAATACTAAGTTGGTTGCATTCTCTTAACACGCACATGGATTTTAAAAATTTTGGCACGACTGAGCTGAAACACTCTGTATCCGTCTGGAACTAGCTGCCTACCCTTAAAATCGCCTTATACAGGGCTATTTAAAAGTTCACTTATAACACATTTCTAGCTTACCTAGACCATGTTTTGAAATTTGTATTTTACTTGTTGTTTGTGACTGATTCTGTACTGCTGTACTGATACTGCACCAGCCCTCAATTGCTTTTGTTGCATTTTGCATGCGTTTCTTTTTGTGTGCTGTAACAACTATTTTGGTCATTGTGTCTTCAGTCTTGCTAATGTGTGTTTTCTATAAAATAATGAAGTTTGCAGAGATGATTGGTCACCTACCTAATTTTTGTATATATATCTTGCACATGCCCTCTCAAGAATGATGAATTTTCCCATGGCACTTCCTTGTGAAAACTTCTGCTGTCATGCAATTGTTTTCCCAACTAATATGCGATAATCTAAATTCTCCCACCTGGTATACATATGAAGCAGTGACAATCGTGTCTGCAAAGTATTACACCAATGTGCACAATTAAAACAGCTGAAAATTTATACAAAACACCGTGTGGGAGCAGCCAGTCTTCTTGCAAGCAAAGATGATGGTACAAGTCTCACCTTCCAAGTCACAGGTACTATGCACAGAGTATAACTAGCCAGCAATAATGCGAGCATGTGGATTCTCATGAAATGCAGAGTTTTTTTATTTAACAAAATCTTCCATGTAACAAACATTAATTTACCAATTTTAGTTTCATTGAAAACCATAAATTTTTTCATGATTTAACAATGTAACACTATCCTGCAGTTTCAACTTAACGAGGTAATAATATGCATATACCAGGGGTGGTATTCCCAGATGATCACTTCCCCTTTCTAGAGATTTGGCATGACTAGCACCATAGGTGTTGGCATCCACGGCCGACAGCTTTCCTAACACTGCGATAAGACAGCTGCTTAGCATTGTGCCAGGAATATTATTGCTTGTAGATAATGATGCATCCGACCCTAGTTTTGTGAGAGTGAAAGTATCTCCTAAATGAATGATCCTAGTATACAGCACCTGGAGATCTTACAAGGCAAAAACAAAGACAAACATAGGTTGACAAAGAATGCATCATTTGAATGTGTACAAACATTACTAGTGAGCAACAAAAAACACTATGCTGAGCGAGCAGAGAATGGAATACACTGTGATGCCATCTTTCATACCACTATGATAATGCATTGGGAGCACTCCATTCGTGTTCGCAGATATGCGAACATGATATGCTTTCAAGTGCACCAGTAGTCAGTTGGTAGAAAAAAAGCGGCCGGAAAACATATCACACGATCGCAGTTTGGTGACGTATTGGTCCTGAAAGATCATGTTTCTCGGGAACGTATGAACTGGTAAAAAATGAGCGTAACTTATTGGATCATTCTTTGTGTTCTCGATTGCGAATGTTGGCACCAGGAAAATGTACCTAAAGGGAACGTATCAATAAGGGTCTACTGAATAGAATCTAAAATAAAAAACAGCGATATGTAGGGCGGAAATATGGTGGTCAAGTGATCATCTTACCTGCCAGTTTCCAAGGTGCTGACTTGAGATTAACTTCAAAAATAGGCCTATCAGGGCACCTAAATGTTAAAGGGGAACAAATAAACACGTGTAAATTCTTTGACACTAACAAAACACTCAAATCGCATTGACCTGTTTATCAGCAAATCATAAGGTAACTGACATGGTTTAACATCCTAAAGCAACACAGGGGCACGGCATAGTGGATGGCTTCTAAATTTAATTACCATCTGGGTTTCTTTAATGTGCACCAAAACATTAGTACACAAGTGTTTTTTGCATTCAAATTCCATTGGAATGTGGTTGCTGCAGTTGGGAATTGAGCTAACTGCAGCCATATAAGCTGGTCATGCACATACATGTATATGAATGGTTTCGTTTAACATGTTCTTGCACCTCATGGTCAGAATGTCTGGATCATTAAGATAGGTGGGCAAAAAGAGATTGCGCCACTTACATGTAAGGTTCGAATTAGATTATTTAGAGAGAAAATTGTAGTGCAACAGCGATCTTAGGGAACACTGAGTGTAAAATAAAGAAAGTAGCTGAGTAAAATTGTTGCTTTGACACACTACTACAGCAGGCTCTGTTTAAGAGAAATGCAAAGGAACTGAGAAATCTGTTGATCTTATAAGAACTTGGCTTAACAGAAACTCACTGGACTCTACAGGGAACTATACTTAAGTCACCAAACTGTTCAACTCATTAATTCATCTCAATGATGTTGCTGTAGTGAGCCTACTATGTAACAATGTAAGAACAGGTCCATAGCACAAACGAATGTTAAAGAATGTGTTTTCTGTTCCTGCTCACTACGTATGATGTGTGATAACAGAAATGACAACTGGGCTAGTTGGTAATGATTCATTATGAATATGGTAGTGCAAGAAAAGACAAGGAAGGAAACAGGATGGGCACTAACTTCAATGGAGAATTAGCGCCTGTCCTGTTTCCTTCCTTGTCTTCGCATACAAATAATGCTGAATTCTGTATTGCATCTGACTTCCGAATAAAAGAAAAAAAATCACCAAACAAAAATAACAATAACTATGTGTTACGGAATGGAACAGCTGACGCCTCTTGGCAACAACAAGACCCTTCGCTTTTGAGAGCAAATGAGATGTGATGGTGGTAGCCTATGCTTTCTTGGATAAGTGCATTTACACAAACACTTCACAAAAGATTCATGTGATTACAACATGTTGACACCATATTAAGCTGTGTAGAGACTGCTCATTCACTGAAGTTCCTAGTGAGAACTCACACAAGGAATTTGGCTGCATAAACAGTGAAATCTGCCTTTTCACTGTCATGCACAGTGTTCTGATGTTTTCGACAGGATCTAGTCCTCCATGAAGAATGCGTGTCAAGTGGTACACCATGCTCCGGCTATTCCGTCACTTCAATGGAAATATTGTGTAGTAGTCTCTAGGAGACCGGAACTATTCTCGCAACTAAACACTCAGCCAAGGACAAGGGTTCTTTAATGTGATTGCATAATTTGGATTATTCAAGGGCACTCAGCACTCTTAAATGTCATCAGTTGTCATATAAAACAGCTGGGAAAGAGGTGGAGGTGCATGGAAGATGAAGAAAATGGGTCAAAGCCCATGAGAAGGAACAAAGCACCAGACAGAAAGAGACGGTGCAGGCATTAACGACCGGATCACATGCGGTCCGGATGCCTTTACTGGAAAGGAGTAAGGCGTGCTTAGAGGATTATGCCATCATGATGAGCCAACTGTATCATTATCTTTGCTCGCAGGTCACAGAGCTGATTCCATCATGCTCCACGCACCATTAAATGCATCACCCTCTTGTAGCTATAGAAGCTGTCCACGATATGCATCGCACCAGTTGCCTCGCAAGAAGGCACTCAGTCAGGAAGGAGCTGCCTGCTGCTGCAGTGAAGAGATGGCCTTGTGAGGAGGAAGCAGCGTGGAAATGTCAGGCTGCTGAAATGCCAAAGCAATGCACTGCCCACTTCAGATTCAATCAGTCATTGAAGATGCATTGTTTGGAAAAGGCGAGGACAGAAGAATGTGAGATGCTTTGTCCCACTAAGGCAGAGAGGGAGTAGTACCAACGCAAGACATGAAATGATTTTTCAGTGCCTGGTAGAAGATCATTGAATGATGGAATTCGCCAAATGCTATTGCATCCTACCTCTCACAGGTGATAATGCGAGCAGTTCACGAACTGTTAAAATTAATAACAAAGGGCTTTTGACAACAGCCCCAACAAATGAAACTCTGCAAAGAGTCACTTGCGATTACGTAGAATGGCTATCAGCATTAAATAACTTTAAACAGATAGGAATGAGCGGCCCATGCATTCACAAAATTCATGGCCGACGGCCTCCATTCACCACAATGTGTGACATTATGGTAAGCAGCAACGAATATGCTCGTTCCTGCCCTAGCAAAAAAAAAAAAAAAAAAAAAAAGGAAGAAGAAGAAGAAAGAAAGAAGGATGATGAAAACTGTACTATATATCGCTAGTTCAGGCTTGTTTTACATGCAATTCAGATGCTAGTTAGGAAATATGTCATGTGACACCATCATGAAATGTGATGTCTCTTTAAAGTTACATTTGCAGTCATGTAACTAAGCACCTAGTAGAACAATAATAGTAGCCTGCACAGCTGTTTTTGCAGAATGGCACAGAGTAAAGCAACACAAATGGAATGTGATAAATATGCACATGCATAATTGACTGTACTGCTTTTCTATTACGAGCAATGACTAATGCTGGTACATGCTTTGTCCTTAATTTGTAAAGTTTTGTGTGAAGCAATCACTGTGATGAGTGCTTACCAATGAGTACAACAACAACACTTTCAGGAAGGAATTCGAAGTTGGCCTGGATCAAAAAGTGAATCATCAATATGCACACCGCTGAAAAAGAAAGTTTATATGTTAGCAATTAAAAGAAGAAAGGCCATCCTACTGACAGCCTGAATTTCACTAGGAAACACGCAAGCAAGAGTATATTTTACTATGTAAAACACGCATGCACACATCAATCTGTTGCATCGCTGACATGCACAGTTACGCCCCGCCCGAAAAGTTGAAGGAATAGGGGATCTCAGAAAACATTTAATTCCTGAGCAGCCTATAGCAGTAGCGAGAAAAAGTGTATACGACAACTTTGTTAGCATTACCTAGTCAAGTCCCAAAATGCAAATACTAGGCTGCATTGTGAGGTTGCAGAGGTATTCAGCTTTTTCTCAAATTTCATGGTCTGCAATATTTGGTGGCCGAGTGTATATGCCTAGATATGCTATGAACACACAAATTAACACTCAAAGTGCACGGCTGAAATTCTGCACTAACACACCTATAACACTGAGAGCAAAGAATATAGTCATGCTGGAGTGGTGCTCTTCTTCAGCAGATTCCTTCTGTGGAAGAACTGGTTCTGCTGGCTGGGCAGGAAGGACTGATGCTGTCACAGCAACTGTTGAAACATTGCTGTCCGTTCCATTGGATATCGACATTGTTCTGCAGTGAAATTTAGAAAAATGCAAATATCTGGCTAGTAACACGAGCCATGACAGACAATACAAGACTTTTAGCTGCCACATTGACATGCCAGACACGAAAGTTGTCCAGTGGGCTTTTTAAGCTAGTGCAACAAACTAATATTTGAACCACGACATGAAACAATGGCAGCGCGAAAAGGACACAAGACGAGTGCTCATCCTGCGTCCTTTTTTGTGTGGCCGTCAGTTCACGCACTGGTGTCACTTATGCATCCATAACAACTAACCCAGCTATCTACCCTACAACAAACTATTAATAATGCACTAGATCTGAAACATCTATTGCGTGGTTAACTGTTAGAGGAAACACTCAAATGTGCGGCTCTCACTTTGCTGGCCTCCTAGCTGCAAGTGGCCGCTGAAGCAATGTCAGTGCACTGCACAAGTGTGTCGAAAGGAGACACAACCACCAACCACAAATTATCTGCTGAAAATCTAGCGATTTGTATTGTTGCAAGAGATGAAAATCCAAACATACTCCGCACTCAAGTGTTCCCTTTAACAATGCAGCCCTTTAACAGTGCACAGTGACTCAAACGTGATAATCGACCTGCATGGTGACTGGCACTTTTTGTGCCACCAGTGGGTGCAGAGGACATTGAGTGGATGCATTGTTATATACGATGAAAGCAAGAGATTTTGTGACGCACTATGACTGAATACGGCCCCCCAGCAATCACCAGTGGTGCAAAAGGAACTGGCCGCTATGCTGCCTGATTATCCCATTTTAATTACTTAACTTAGCGAGGTACAAAGGCTGTGAATTATTCAATTGCTTGAAAATACACAAGAAAAAATTATGACTACTGAAATTGGCAATAGTCTGCATGTGTCCTGCCCTTTTTCTTCTCCAAACTGGAACACAATTATGATGGAAACTGACATTAGACATGTCAAGGATTTACAATATAAATATCCAAAGCATATTGCCTAAGCATTACTTTACGCAGACATAAAAAACAAAGGCAACTGACAAGCTCTTTACTTCATGCAAGGACATGCCCACTTTAACAAGATAAACATCTCAAAGCAAGATACATATAAGGGCAGCAACCCATTTATTATTACTCACTTAAAGAGTTCTTACAGGCCTCGTATGGGGTAAGGGGAGTGTCACAGTAAAATAAGTTGATCCTAAGTCTGTACTGTTTCTCTGCTGCTGTAATCACAGAGCCCACAGTCCTTAGACAAGTTTAATGCCTTTCAAGAAAGAAAAGCTTTTTGAAGTACATTAGGAAGCACTGCTGAAGAATTCAAATGTATGTTGCTAAAATGCCTAGCTCATTGTGCTAGTTATCTAGAGTTCAGTTATGACAGCACAGCAGGAGTCCTTACTCCTTGGCAAGCATCAAACCCAAAAGCTAGAGCCTGAGTGTGAGAGGCATATTTGCAAAAGTTGTTTACTTCATGCGAAAGAAACATAATAAAATAGACACAAAAAATGAAACAAACTCATGCTCCTTTAATCAGTAGTTATTGTAAATTCCAAATACAGCGTCACAAAAAATACACATACACATAAAGGAGACACGAGAGACGTGGACAAATGCTGCTGCCAACTGTTTATTCCAATTGACACACGCTCCGATTTTATAAAGTGAGCATCGTACAAGTGCCACGCCCATTTTCCGTGTGAAAGTGATAAACGTAACCAAAAAACTAAAAAGGTGAACAAAACTGTTGCCTGCTTTAGATAGCAGAATTCAAGAAGTCCAGTTTGGCATGGTGCAAATGAAAAGATGCTTCACTTACACAGATAGTTAAATTTTTGTGGATATGGAATGCTTCTAAAACAGTTTGTCGTAGCACTTGTCCAGGTTTTTCGTGTCTTCTTTATGTGTATTTTTTTTGCTGTATTTGGAATTTACAACGCTAGACCAACTAGCACAACAGACATTCCTTCTGCAGTACAGTTATCACATGAAGATCAACTGTTTACACATGAGCATTCACAAAGTTTGCACTATCAGTATCATAAATTTGATACATGCATCAAAATGAGCGCATGTCTCTCTAGCTTTAGCGGAATATAAAAATTGCACTTTATGTGCCATGAAACACCGCTTGCACATCAAAACAATAAGGCAGTGTCCACCGAGAAAGCACGGGCAGCAACCCGCTTTCTGCACTTCATGGGACACAAGTCCGAAGAGATCTATGCTGAGCTGGTGGCGTATAGATATTACAAACTTTATGAACGTCCCTCGTACTAAGTGTTATGAACACAAATAAGAATCATGGCAAGCTGCAGCAAGTATGTCTCTCTACAAAATGAACCACATTTCGATCGCTTGTGAAGTCCACCACACAACTCATACAGGCTGCATACTGATCTGCACGCATTATTGGACCGGCACAAGATTTGATTAGGTTAAATGTGATGCTACATTAAGAAATCATTAAATTGTGGTGTTTTACATCAAGTACTATTCGATTGATTCACGCCGTGGTGGGGGACTCCGGATTAATATTGACTACATGGGGCTTTTTTTAACGCGCACCCAATGCACGGTACACTAGTGTTTTTGCATTCTGCCCCCACCGAAGTGCTGCTGGGAATCGAACCTGCGACCTCGTGCTTAGCAAATATGCTGCTAACAGCTACAAACATGTTTACGCTTCACTCAGCCTTTCGTTTCGTAGCCGTCTCATAACGTTAACAGATGGTTACAGTAACGCGAAATTTGCTGCATGTCTGGAGTCAACAAGCAAACATCATAAAGGAGTCGACATGTTCGCGATAAGTCAGCTTACATGTTGACCGCTGCGTTCGACGAACCGTTGGATATCTGCACAGCTGACGCCTGAGTCGATGTTCGGGTAGATTTTTCAAATGCTGACTCGCAAACAGATGCAAGCCATAGTGAGACTAGAACAGTCATCACAATTTTTTGTGGAGTCATGGTACGGGGTCTCATTTGAAGCCACACATCTCTTCGATGACTGACGACGAACATGCAAGGTCTTTTTCTTGCGGCTTTTTTCACCCTTGAAAGTACTGTGGTGCTCGCATTCAACCCATATTTAACACCTCAGGAGAGCCTTGGACTTTGTGAATAGCTGAAAATCTGTAACAGCTAGGACACCACCGACACAAGCAGCACATCGGTGGCAGCTTTGTAGGATGAGCTGAGGGGCACGTACAGGTTACGGAGCGCGAACGTGATGTATAATATGAACTTTAACGAGTAATTCGACCACCACTCCAACAGCTGTCAGTGCTCCGTTTCTACCGCTCCTAGTTCAGCAAACCTCGACGAACAAGTAGAGTGTACTCAGCCGAAGCGTCTGCGTGTGCCGCACAGAATCGGCTGAGCTTGTGTTGGCTTGGACATGCTTGGACTAGGTAGGATCGTAGGATTATGGTGGCTAAGAACATAAACGTTCCTGCAGCGTTCTTATTGTTTGTATGTATCAACCTTATTAATAAATACCAATTAAATGTTCAGATAATTTGAATATTTTTGATACGTACAAGATTTTATTACGTTATCAAATTTTTGCCTCAGATAGCGCCACTAGCGGCAGAATGACCGTTTCCATTCTCGCGCCCGCTCGCGCTCAGTGCTCGCGCCATTCGCAACCGACGAATACCGCCATTTGCTGGTGGTTGTTCACGCGAAATGGCAAGTTTGACTGTGAATAAAGATACCTTTTACCGGCGGATACGACGTTTGTACGCCGCATGGAAGGTACGCATACATTTATTTATTGCTCCTCTTCGCACGCAGTTTTATCTTACGTGTAATTGCTCTAATACGCTGTGTATGAGCCGGGTACATTGTTCGCGTTCGTGTCTGCATCAAGTAATGGGAGCTGCAGAAACGCAAGCACTCAAGCAGATCATTTCATTACTTAGCATCAAAAGCTGTTAGCACGCAACAACTGTCATTCACCTTGAAAACGCGAGTATTGTCTTAGTGAATGAATTTGGCTAGGTAGGGTCTCGACTCCTGAGTAAAGACACGTGCCGTCGCCTTTCAGCAGTGTGTGCTGTAACCTTCGTTGTAGGAGGCGACAGAAAGAAAGCTTATGCGGACTTGGGACTGCGCTGTTGTTTATGCCACACATGTCATGACAGCAGTACATTAACTTCGCGTGCCATGAAGGTGCACGTAAACCGGCACAGCGTTACAGAAGCGCACCGTGTGAAAACTTGCGGTACTAGTAGCTTCATTTAGCGCAGAACAATGTCGAATGACTTCAGCGTGATCGGCACAACACATTTCCTTCACTGCTGGTAACAACGTAATGATTTCTTATGCCAATATCTTTACGTATTCAGAAAAACTAAAAACCTCGCGGTTTTTGGTTCCTAAATAAGTGCTCCGCTGTCGGGCTCTTGCTGCGTAATGCATTCAATTGCTGTCAACCGCTCGGCGGAGATCGCTCGTTGAAAATGCACGCTCCGTACTTGCGTGTAGATTTGTACTTGTGTTCTAGTGTCAAGTCACGCTTCAGGCACCTTGTCAGTTTGTATAGATATATGCTCACTTGCGACGTGGTGGTAGTTCAGCCACTTGTAAAAATTCCGAATCCGTAAAGTTATGATTTCAATTCAGCTGTATTTGCTATTGTTGCTTCATACGCTTCATCAATATACTGTTCTGAACTCTTTTCCTGCACTTCTGAAGCCTTTCGCATCTAATATTAAGCGTAAAGGTCTCACGATATTGAAAGATTTTATACTAATAGAAGTATTGGGTCATCAAGAAGTACAAATTATGCACATTGACTGAGGCTGTATCCGTAGTTCTAAAAGCTTTCCTCTGCTGTAAAAGAGGAACCTGCAGCCACCGTACACTACATTTTAACCAGTAGTATGTTTTCTGCAACAGCTACATTTATAATTGTTTTTAACACCATGAGAAGCTGGACACAACACACACGTAAACATTTGTGTGTTGTGTTGTCTTCTGTGTGTGTTTGTGGTTCTAAAGAGAAAGTATAGTAATAGTAACCGCATCAACTTGCCCACTGACAAGTCCTTTTGAGTTGGTTAATTTGTTCCCTTTTTTAAGGCATCCTGACTCAACTGAAAGAGGTTATGTAATTTTTTCCCTTTTTAAGCTAGCTTCACTTTAGAATCTGCCGCATAACACTTTCATATAATTATAAGGTTCATTATAATATGTTGACAGGCGTAACTTGCTTTTCCTTCTGTGGCTACCCGTTGCTGTACGCTGTGGCAGAGTGGTAACTTAGCAGACAAAGCTCACTTGACTTTATTACGTGCAGAAACCTGATGACAATTATGCCTCATTGGGTAAAATGGATGCCCTTGTTTCTGCTGTCGGAGTTGATGAAGAGATTGTGTACAGCAAGTCCACAGCTATACAGGTGAGAGTATGCAGTGGCTTTGAAGGGCATCAAAGTAGTGGGTTTGGTCATCATTGCTTCTTCTGTGATCATCGTGAATTGATTTCATTTTGTGTACACTAGCCAATCAGCTACAACCTCTAGATGTATGGAGAAACAAATAACCCATTTTGTGTGAGCTTCATTGTATTATACTATTTGCTAAGACACCAAAGACAAGAACAGGCAATCGTGACTCAAATTATTTTTAAATTCCTGTAGCATTTGTTTTAGGTCAAGAGGTGTGAGTTGGGGAGAAAATTGTGACTGAAAGATCCACACTCTTACTTTGCAATTAAAATTGCTTGTAATGAATGAGAGGGTGTATGTTGGTGCATGTTAAACCCCACCACCTGCCGCTGATGGTTAGCTAAAGGTGTATAAGTGAAGGTTGCTGTTTAGTGAAAAAGACTGGCATGAGGAAATGCAGTTTACAGTACAGTGACATGAAAATGCTGAATGGTGGATGCATATTGTGAAATAGCAGTCTTTGAAGTACTGCTAGGGTGTCTTGTTCATGCTCTTGCAGCACGAGAATCCTGCAGTGCACTTGCAGTCTGAGGTAAATGCTTCGCCAACTTGCACCACCTGCTTGAGTCGGAAGTCTAGATAGTGTGCCACACACTTGCAAATAGCTTTGAGTGGTGTAGAGGTGTCACTGAGTTGTTCTGTAGAAAAAATCTATTAAAACAAGCCATGTCAAATTGTAGCATGCTTGCATACTATTTACCAATCATAAATATGGACATTGTTGTATGTCAAAGAATTGCTACCATGTTCCCACAGTAATAGTGCTTATCCTATCTTACAGTTGCATCATTTTCTTGCTTACGAAAATTTGGTTCTTGAAAAAGTGGTGCTTTAGGAGAATGTGCAGCACTAGTCTGACACTTTTGCAATGCTTAAATGTTTACCTATACTGTCCTTTAACCCTGTATGGACGAGTGTTGCCTACTGGTGGCTGCACCAGAAAAACATTTTTTCGTATTGAGTTTTGGTGTTAAGTACAGCGTTCCTAGTTATGTATTTGGCCAACACTGAATGACAGGTAGCAAGCGTCATTTGTTGCGTTAGAGCAGGAACACAGGACGAAAAGAAAGTTCCGCATTTAACTTTTTTTTTTTTTTAATGCACGGTCAGAGGAGACAGTGATGCAAAATCTTTGGCTGCAGTGGTATTGCATACGTTATGTACAGTGGATGCAATGTGCACCCATGGTCCACATATGACCAGAGATGTCTGCACAAGTTCTAAAGGAAGCCATAGATGGCTTCGGGTGAAGTGCACTTACAGCTTTCTGCCTGTTGCCCCCTTACTGCAAAAAAAAAAATCTGCAAAATATGCTTTCTTTTCAATCATTGAGCCTGTTTCTGATGCATTTAGATGGGAACTTTCTTTTGGGGGGGGGGGGTTTACTTGTCCTTAAAGGGGTTGACTTCATTGTGACGTTCAACTCAAGTTAATAACTGCTTATTTGCCTACATGTTTACAGTGGTGTCAAGTCAGTATAAGGAAAGCATGTTGCATCTACATTGGCACATAACCAGATGAATAAAATGTGAGCCAGATTTGCTGACCTAACCTTGCTCGCATGTTATTCATGCATAACTGTTAAGTACTTATTAAAATAATCATTAACGCCTTTGTAGCAATATTTTTACAGTAACATGAGAACTCAAAGGTATGCGAGGTAAACGAATAACTGCACTTTTATAATTATATAAAATTTATAATGCACTTCACTGAATGAGCATCTGCAATGTATGTTCCCTTGAACAAATGTATGAGAGTGAAGGTTTCAGTAAGCATGCAAGCAGGTGAGGATACTAACTGCACAGCCGAGGAAAACTGCTCCACAGTTGCTTAAATGACAAATCGAAAATGAAATAATTGGAGAGCAAGACACTCTACCTCAAGAATTTCTGAACAAATAATCATGTTTTATTGAATTTACTTCTTCATTCATTCTTGCATGAGAGGAAACTGAAGGCACTGGTGCCCTTGAGCTGGTGCACAAAGATATGTAGCAGCTTGGCATAGTGGTGTTTCTAGCTACTGAACTATTGTGCACCCTTAATCACACATCAAACCGCGAGTTCAAGTTGCGCTAGCAAGCATGTCTCTGGCACTTTGTTCATTGCAGACATGATAAAAGATAACACTGAGTAATGCATGTATGTGTGCAGCCACCTTAACCACCTTGACACAAGATGGTGGCAAGGCAGTACAAGCCTGCTCAAAGGCTGTCAGCATCCTGAAAAGCTGTAGGCAGTGTTGGCATCAAGGCAGCCACATTGTGTGGAGTCAGAATGTTATACAGGGTCAGCTTCTTTGGGCTTATTCACACGATTAATTGAGCAGTGAGCGACTGAACCGAAATAGTCACTTTTCGATCAAAGCGACCATTTGCCGCCATATATACAACCAACTTTGTCAGGTGACCTTTGCGAGTCGCCTGTGAATGAGCCCTTATTCTGCAAAAGAAATGCACTTATAGCAGCTGAGGCTGATTTTTGCATGTAGGCATTGATCAGTGTGCTGTTGCTGAGACTTCGTTCTTTAGTAAAGCATCGTGGATAGAAATAAGGCTTAGGTACATTTTCTTTGAAAATGAAATGAAACATGATTGCAATTATATATGTATCAACTAACATATGGTACATATGGTATATATGGTATGGTATATGGACATATGGTACACTGTGTTCCCAAAATAAATTGTCATTACTGTACTACTGCTAGTCCTAAGATAATTGTAACTGCCATTACCTGCTGATTACTTGCCTAGATTGTTCTTTTTTTTTTCCATTTCGTGTCTTCTCGCTCTCAAAGTGTATGTTTTAAGCGCATCCCTTCACACAACTTTAAAATTTCTTCATGCGTTAAGTGTTATCTTTCAGTTCGCTCCTATTTTATGTATAACTAGTTACTTATGTGTTCTTAACTGCCAGTATCATGTTAATTAACTGTCTTGTGAAAACTTGCATTTTTGTTTCCAAACTCAGCTTCTTTCTTATATTACCATCCTTGGGCAATTGTTTTTCCTTTTTCTTCCTTTTTTTCAATTACTGTTCTGCCTTAATGCGTATTCATATACATGTCTACTGTATCGCCCAACTGCCACGCTCTCAAATGAGAGTAGCAGTATTGTAAATAAATAAAAATAAGAAACCTCATGCATATTGTTGACTCGTGATTTGCTGCAATTTACTGGTCGTTTTCTCTCTTTGTGCATTTGATAAAAAATCTGGATCCTTTCAGAATGGTGCATTAGAGACATATGCAATGTAGTCTACAAAATACATCCAAAATTGAAATTCTCTTCAATGTCTCTCTAAGCAGCAAGTGACTTGGTATTTGCAGAGTAAGAGTTCAACAAATGTAGTAAGACCTCAAATACTCTTTCTCATGTCCCAGACGTGGCTGTTTGGGTATGAGCTGACGGACACCATCATGGTGCTATGCGAGTCTGCTATCTGCTTTCTGGCCAGCAAGAAAAAAGTTGAATTTCTCAAGCAGTTGGAGTCTGGCAAAGAGAACGAGGCCCAAGCACCACCTATCACCCTGCTTGTTCGGGATAAGGTAAGTTGCAAGCAATGCTTTTCCGTAAAGATATAAACAGGGTTGACTAATGTTGTGAACAGTTGGACCTATATACGCATCCTCTAGGACAGGTTGAAACTGGTTGGGTGCTTCTATTCAAGGGGTCCTGCATCGAAATGCAAAACACCTGCGCACTTAGATATAGGTGCATCTTAAAGAACCTCAAGTGGCCCAAATTTCTGGAGTCCCCACTCATCAGATTGTGGTTTTGGCATGTAAAACCCCATAATTTAAGGGGTCCTGCTACATCATTATGAAATATGGGGAATGCATCTGGTATTAAAAAGTATATCTCCTCGTTAATCTTTTCCAAAAATGAATTCTGCTGCAAATTGCTATTGTGTGTGCCTTTTCTAATGTTTCCATCTCCGACGGGGCGGGGCGATCGTTGTCGGGAAAGACTGTGATGGTGTGCGACGGAGGCGACAACAGCAGTGGCAGTGACGTCAAGATTAACGAGGATTAACAACTTTGACACAGACTCTGATGTTCACCCAAAGTGCACTGTCGTCGATCGAGTCGTTCAGTGATATCATGCATGCTTAATTATAGCTGGCAGCGGTGTGCCAGCTGGACATTATACACACTGTGGTTGTGTACCTGAAGCTTTCGTGAAAGCAAGTGCAGATTTCTGACTTTCATTGCGCAACGCTTCACACGCTGTTTAGAGGTATAAATAAATGTTTTATTTTTCACAACCTACCTTCTACACATAGATACAGTCAAACCTCGATATATCGAACACGGATATATCGAATTATTGCGTATATCGAACACTTTCTATATCACGTGGAAAATCGCATGCATTTTTAATTTTTTATTTCGAACGGGGCCGGATGTAAAATGGATATATCGAACTCCGCCGCCCCAGACCAAGTGCGCTCTGTTGACAGGAGGCGAGCTTTCCCGCAACACTCTCGAAGATAGCGGCGGCGCGATAGGCGTTCCGGACTGCTGCGTACGACAGCTGCCCACATCGGTTGTGCCGAGGGCGCCATTTGAACGTAGCGGCGTACACACACGGCGTTCACACGCGGCGGCTTGGAGCCAGCACGGCCGCCTCGATCACGCGCGCACGGCGGGGCAAGCCGCCAAGCCGCGCGTGATCGAGGCAGCCGTGGAGCCAGTTGGAGCGCTTTGTCGGTGCTGAGCCACACAGCATGTGCATTGAGGACTTCGTTGGCGGTGACGACAGCACCGGAACAGCGGCGAAGTTAAGGGCCGATTTGCTTGAGCTGTCTATCGCCGCAAGCCGCACCGCACGCGTGCGGTCGCGCGAAATATTGCACGTATCAAACACTTGAGCACAAATTTCGGTTTACAATGTGTAAGGTATACACCGTGTAAATCGTAATTTGTGCACAAGTGCTGGATACGTGCAATTTTTCGCGCGACCGCAAGCCGCACCGCACGCTCGAGCGTAAATCAGCCCTAACAGACGTGAGATGGCGGCAGAAGTGACTGCTGAGCGGCCAAACGAAGACGCTGCCGAGGCTGATCCAGCAAGCGCTGATGTTGCCCCGCTCCCGACTGCAACTGAGGCTGTAGCTGCTTTGGCCGTTGTATGCCGCTACTGCGGCGCAATAGAAGGCACTGGACTCTGTCTCTTCTGGACCGTCTGGACTATGTTGAGGACACAGTGGTCAAGTACGCGGTTGCCAATATGAAGCAGGCTACGCTGCTTCAGTACTTTCAGCGAACGAAATAAATACTTTTGAAGCTTCATGTGAGTATCTATTGCGCCACGATTGGTTCATTGATTGATTTGTGCTAGTTTTTGACGCGTTTTCTACGTGATTTTATATATCGAATTCTGGCTATATCGAATTATTTTGCGATCACTGCGCTGTTCGATATATCGAGGTTCGACTGTATAATGTTGCAAGTGGCAAAATTGGTTTTGAAGCTTCAAAGGTATGTTCGGCAGCTTTTTTTTTTACAATCCATGTATAGTGATGGGTTTAACGATAGGATTTTTCTGTTCTTCTTGATCTAATAAGTTGACTGCACTGTATGCCGCACACACTAAGCATAGAATTGCATAAATAGATGATTTGACACCTTCCATGCACAGCTTGTAATATACGAAGTACAGTGCAGTCCACTTATAATGATATCGAGAAAGACGAAAATTGTGATCGTTATAACTGATGATTGCTATATCTGGGCTGCAATTATTAAAAAAAAAAACTGAACATACCTTCGCAGCTCTGAACTCTAATTCGCTACTAGCTCTAAAGACTAGATGATGTAGAAAGTAGGCTGTGAAAAAACACTATTTCTAGCGCCAATGACCCTGCCAAGGGTTAGGCCCGCCAAAATAGTCAGAAATCTGCACTTGCTTTTGCGGCAGCTTCAGCTTCACAACCGCGGTGTGCATGGATTCCAGCTGCTGCGCGAACACTGGCGGAAATCCTTTAGCATGCTTAAAATTAAGGAGTCGATCGATGGCAGTGCACTTTGCGTGGACATCGAGGACGGGGTCAAGGAGCCAGTGTCAATCTCGTTGTCACTGTCGCTGCTGCCGTCACCACCGTCGCACAACTTTGCCGTCTGTCGAGACAGCACATCTTCGGCGATCGTCTCGTCGGTGACCTCATCGCAGAACGAGGCAGCACTGTCTGCAGTCAAAAACTCCTCCATCGACGCACCACCTGTGTCACCAGTAGAAACGAGCTCCCAGAGCTCGGTTATGTCAGCGGCTTCCACCGTGTTGGTCTCAGTGGGTTGGGGAAGTTCGTCCCGATGCACAAAGCCCGCCTTTTTGAAGCAGTTGTATGTGGTTGACTGCTTTACTTTGTACCATGCACAACAAACGAAGCGCACGGCTTTCAAAAGGCTGATCTTCAGGTCAGGGGGCCCGTCTGCATGACCCGACGTGCCAGGAGCTACGCAGTCAATGGCTAAAATTAGCCACTCCAGCATGTACCTCCGATACAGGGCTTTAAAGTTGGCGATCACACTGGCGTCCCAATGGCTGCAGGCCTGCCGTAGTATTCGGAGGCAGAAATATCAATTGATGTTAGCTTCGGGCTAACGCTGTGTGTGCTACAGTTGTCAAGTAGCAACACCACTTTTCTTCTATGGCCTTCAATTATACTGTTGAACTTGAGCAGCCAGTCTTCGAACAGGTCGCAGGTCATCCACGCCTTCTTATTGCTGCGATTGCGGACTGAGATGTGCTAATTCTTAAAGCCTGTTGGCTTCTTTGATCACCCGATCATGAAAGGCTTGAGACAATGGCTCCCGGCCATTCTAATGCACAGCAACACTGTCACCCTAAGTTTCGAGTGCTTCCCGCCGGGGCATCGATCTCCTTTAAGAGTGCGAGTTCAACGGCAGCATTTGAAAAAACGGCAGTTTCGTCGCAATTATATATGTCCTTCTCCGCGTAGCGCTCCAGCACGCCGGGCAGCTTTGTCTGCAGCCACTGCTGCTTTGCCTGTGTGTCCAAAGACGCCGCTTCCCCTACCACGTTTTTGTAAACGATTTCGTGCTGCTCTTTAAAGCACTGAATCCAGCCTCCCCCAGGCTCAAAATTTGGGCGTCCCAGAAGAAAAGCGAAGTTTTTTGCTTTGGTGGCAAGTATTGGCCCACTAATAGGCACATTATGTGCTCGGGTTGTGATGAACCACTGGTAAAGTGCCTCTTCAACATCGGCGTACAATGGGTCTCTAACCCTTTTCCGCTGATCGGCATGTGTTCTTTAAAAATCGTCGACTCTAAGCTGACCCTAGAGTTTTGTATGTGATCATTTGGAAAAAAACTATCAGCCTATATTCGAATAAGTACGGTATGTAACTTTGCCTTTTGTTCTCTGAACGAAAAGGGGCCACCACTACTACTTCAGACATCTATTAACGAAATCCTTAATGTTTAATGACGCCCTTGGCTTAAGGGACATTTTCATCCATTCTAACATTGGCTTCAAGGGGTCAGAAAATCAATTTTTGGCATAGCTTGCCTTGAAGGTTAAATATACAAGGTGTGTTCAAAAAGAAACCGATAACACCTTTACTGCTTATGGTACAGCATTTTAAGTAGTCCCCTTCAAAGTAGTCCTCTCTACTGGTAATGCACTCTTCCCATCTTTTGTTCCATTTTTGGAAAGCCTCCTGGAATGCACTTTCTATAATGGTGCGCAGGTCTCTTTTTGCATTGTCCTGGATCTCCTCTACGGTTTGGAAACGACGTCCTTTTAGTGTGGTTTCAGCTTACGGAATAGATGAAAGTCTGCTGGGAGAATATGGTGGGTGGGGCACAAGAGGAGTGTGGCGTTTCGCTAAGTAGCTGTGCACAAGCAGTGATGCGTGAGACGGGGCATTGTCATGATGCAATATCCAAGCCTGATTTTCCTACAATTCAGGCCTCTTGCTGCGTACAGAATCTCTCAAATGTACTAGGATTCCCTGGTAAATTTCTTTGTTTACCCTGTGACCATGTGGCACAAATTCCTGATGGACAATGCCTTTGCAGTCAAAAAACACAACCAACATCACCTTCATTTTTGACAGACTCATGCATGCTTTTTTTGGACGAGCAGAACCTTTGGCCACCCACAGCGATGACTGCACTATCGTTTCAACGTCATAGCCATAAACCCATGTCTCATCACCTGTTAAGTTCTTAAGAAAGTTTTCGTCATTTTCGTCGTCAGCGAGTAGTTCCTGGCTGATTTCAACATGGGTCTACTTCTGTTCTTCAGTCAACAAATGCGGCACAAATTTTGCACTGACACGACCCATCCCAAGTTTGTCACTCAAAATTTCATGACATGATCCTATGCTGATACCCACTTCGTCATAACGATTTCCACTAATCACAGTTTGAACTCTCGACGTGGTCATCATCTGTGGATGTGGAAGGTCGTCCAGGCTTGGGATCGTCACCGACCGTCATTCTTCAGCGTTCAAAATGTTTGAACCAATGATAGGACTGCGTGCGACTCATAAAGTCCTCCCTGTATGCTTGGCTAAGCAGCTGAAATGTCTCTGTGAAAGTTTTCCCAAGTTTGTAGCAGAACTTCACACACACACGCTGTTCTTCCAATTATTTCATTGTCACTTTGGCACCATTTCGCAGAACAGCTTGTTCATGTGCTCACTTCAGCGGCTGTAGCTCACCAACTAACGGTCAGAGTGAAATGCGGCAAATGGCAGTTTGTTGTCCAAACCTGCCGCTACATGCGTTCAGTAACCGCAGCGCGCTATTTCAAAAGTTCGGTTTCTTTTTGAACACACCTTGTACATGCATGTACGTGCCAGCTCTTTCGAATTGTTCTGGAGCCACCCGAATTTTGTTCCCATCTCCATACTGTCCGGATGCAACCTCAAATCTCCCGAAAAATGGACACCACAGCACAGCGTTTGTTTTTTACGCCTACTGCTATAATCCTATTTCGCCCTATAATATAACCCTGCAGCAAAGAAGCACGGGAGCACTTAGTCACCAGAATGCACCTTGAATCAAGGTAGCGGCTGCTGGCACCACCACGAATGCGAGCAAATGTCGGGCGTTGCCATGTTGGATTTTCTGGATTGGCTCGACTCAGATTGGCTCACATGTTTTTAGCAATCCAGTCCTTATATGATCGTGGGTGCGCTACACTTCAGTTGGCTTTGTCAGGTCTTCGAATGAAGAGCAGAACGCTGAACTACTTGGTGTTTCCCCAAGTTTAGTTGAAATGATTGATCACACTTTCAGTAGCTAAGAAGACGTACTTGCAAGTATTTCTGAAATCATACATGACTGAGTTTTCGTGCTTTGTCACTTCACGGAAAGGTGACAAGTATGGATTCTGTACTACGAGAGTCTGTGATGCGAGTGGTCTTGCATGGCGGCAAGGTTGACATCAGTATACACATTGCTTCACAAAAGCCTGAGAACTATGTTTGTGCCACAGAAGTGCTCAGCACTAATGTCAGTTTCCGGTGATGCCCTGCTTTTTAGTTTTTTTAAACTAAAAAAATTTTTTTTTTTTGACTCCCACTTCTTGCACACAGCGGTCTCCCGAATTGTCATGTTGCTAGGTTTGCAGGTATGAGGATGTTTCATGTTCCAGCCCATGTTCCTATGCCAAGATAGAATTCTTTGCTTGCATAGTCTACTAAACTGTGCACACTCTTACTCATTTAAATAGTTTGTGTACTTGTGGCTCTGTTTTGTCATGTGTATCAAGTTCGTTTTTGTCGAAGAAGACAGTTGCACTTCATAGTGGTTTGTTGGTAGGCATTAAATGTGTGGAGGGGAATTTTTTCTTTGCTGATATACTATTTGATTTTGCCTTAAACAGTAGTCTTATTTGGACCTTTCTTCAGGCTGACAAAGACAAGGCTAACTTTGAAAAGCTGATCGACGCCATCAAGAAAAGCCGTAATGTAAGTATGCTTCAGCCGATTGCTTTGCATGGGCAATCATTGAGGTAAAGGGCAAAATTTTAAATAAGGGCAAAAAGCATTTTAAGGTCCTCAAGCAGTTAATATTAGTGCTTTCCAGTGGGCGACATGAATTCTTACCAATTAGCTTAGTGTCCGGTCATTCTAAGTAAATAAGCTTTTTTTTTTTCTCCCCCGATATAACCCTTTCACCATTTTGAATGGTTCAGTGAACACTTTTGCATCTTAAATTCATTGGCAAAAGAAACACGAGCCAGCAGCACAGCCTACTGCGGTTTGGCAAACATTGTTAAACAAAAGAATGTACAGTGCACTGCTGTCAATTTTTGCGAGAAATGCGTGCCAGTGATTCACATCTGTGTTAGCCATAGGAGTGCTTCCTGTTAGCACATGGCAGCAACAACAAATTGTGAGTTATGGTGCGATACAACTTAAAAAAAAAACAGCAGTTTGCAACCCAGGCACATGGACCATGTGAGGTTGTGTTACTCCACCAACCAATCACAGAAACAAGAAAATTGTCGCTATGCTGCCTTTTCAAAATGGTGTCATACTTGATACCTCCGGAGCGTCTGCTGTTGTCTTCATCGGCGGTAGCGATGAGGTGTGCAAGGGACATGGGCAAAGTGTGTGGAGTTTAAACATTTCACTCTTCCAATGAAAAGTCCGCGGTACAATTAATTTCACTGCTTAGCCTGTTTCACTCATTAAACTTCAATACTAACTGAAGTGAAACTTGACAATAAATAGTTGCAGCGACACAAGCGCTTTATGTTAGTTCAGTAAACAATTAGGCTTTCACCGTTCCACTATAATAGGCGAATTAAAATGTGTAAGATTATGGGCCTATAATTTAATTTTGTGGTTACGGCCTTATTTAGGTAATGGAAAGTTTGAAGTATGAACTATTTGCAGCCTCGCGGAGGAACAGTGACTGGCAGTTTGAGGGCGTGGGCAGGGCTTCACTGCAGACTTAAGTTGTATCGGACTATGCATCATTTTCTTGCTCGCATCTTTTGCTTTTATTTTTACATGGTGAAGTATGGTGCTGTGGATATCTGAAGCTCCAAACTTTCCTCTTTACAACTGCCAAAATGCTGGAGTAAACGTAAAGCTGCATGCGCTACAATGTTATGGCACCTCCTGGTGCTTGACTCTCGATTTTTCTTGACAATACACTAGAAAAGTGCGATTCTTTCAGCCTCTACTTCACATATCTTTGTAATATTTCCCTACGTGATCAAAATATAAATGAGCATCTCTGAAAAAAAAAAAATTTTTGACTAAATCGACCATTCTGCTGTATAAACTTGCATAAGGGCTGCACCTCCAACTTGGCAGCCCAAAATTTGGAAAATAAATTCCAACGGTAAAGCAAATGTGTTCAGTGCCCCAATCCAGCATACGCGCATCAGCAGATTTTTGCACACTGTGTACTTCTGCATGCAGCTACTAGCTGGTGAGAGTTGCGCGTTGAGCTCTGATGCAGTGGTACATCTGGGGTGGGCACAAGTCGCTGGCTGCGCTGGCACTATTTTGCGCAAATGGTTCGGTTCCATGTAAGGGCTGCACCTCGTCAGTATAGTGCAAATGTCTATCACACGAGTCTATACCGTAACTGCTGAGTACTTAGTGGTACACCAGAGCAATGAGCAGCATTTCCTAAGTTGCCCATCATAGGGAGAACTCTGATCGTAACTGTACTCGTTGAAGTAAAGATGTGCTCACTATTTCCAAATTACCGTATTTACTCGCATAATGATCGCACTTTTTTGTCAAGAAAATTGACGCAAATTCAGGGGTGCGATCATTACGCGGGTTAAATTTCCCACGAAAAGAAACATTTTCATTTTTCACCCCGCATTTGCTGCGGTATGACAAGTAGGCGGCTGCCGCTGTCAGTGCGAGACACGAAAACAAAAATGGCGGCTGGCAGAGCAAGCTGAACGCAATTCTTGTTCTCGTGAGTACATTATGCACATTGAAGCAGTTTCTTCCGTATCAGTAATGAATAATATCGTTAATATCGGCAAGTTTGCGACAATAATATAGCCATGTCCACTTTGAGGGGACAGAAACAGAGATGGGCGCGCTTAGCTGCCAGTGACATAGAAACGCATGGCAGGCATGCTGCGGAAACTGAGACGCTTGTCTTCACAACTATCCTAATGCGGCACGTTTCCGCTAAGGATGGGCGAATATCTTAGCTGTGTTACAAGCGTCGGCGTATGGATAGGGTACACTTATAGCGTATCACTGTAAACGTGGCCACTATCATTGCCGCTCGCGATTTGTTGCGTGCCCACGAGTGCAGACCAGAAGAATCAAAAGGCACCCCTTATGTTGTTAGTATTGACCAAAACCATTACGAAGCCTACAAATAAAAAAGCCGAAGCAAGTTTGGTTGTAGCTTTTTTTTTTTTTCATGGAAGTGCGCAAAGTGATAAAAGGAATGAAATCGGGCATCTGCTTAAGAATGTTGGGTGCGTGCAGACCGCTTTGTATGCCTTCAAGAGTCATTCGTGTAGCATGTGACAGATGGTAAGTGCGATCATCATTAGCTAGACTTAGCACACGACATATTGCTGCGACAAGTTCAGGGTGCGATCATTGAATTTTGACCTCAAAATTCAGGAGTGCGATGATTATGCGAGTGCGATCATTATGTGAGTAAATACGGTATTACTTGTCTTTGCTGGTCTAGGAGCTGTGTTTTATGGTGTGAACTTATGTTGGAAAACTTTGTTGTTTCTTGTAAACTTTAACAGGGCAAAGTGGTTGGTGAATTTAGCAAGGATAAATTTCCTGGTGAATTTATGGATGCCTGGCGGTCTGCTATTTCACCTGAAAAGTTTGACATGGCAAGTCTAATTGTTTTCGTTGTGTGTCAATCGCTTTGTGTGTTGGTCTTCTATTTCTATTTGAGTGCATGTTGATGTTTTCTACATAGACATCACAAAATTTGCTTGCAAAAGAAGCTAGTACTTGTGTAATATGTTGGAAACAGGCACTCGAGTTCTTCCCACCAAAATGGGAGCCTGCTGCATTCATATGCTTTAAAAAGTTTAATGAACGCTCTAAATTTCTTGTATTGTTTGATAGGAATTTGCCATTAATCTTTCCACGCATCAGTTTCATGAAAACCACTTGAAGCCTCCCATGCCATTAATACATGGCACAATTAATAGGCACAAAAGTCTGTTGGTTTTCCAGTTGGTAGGCCGTGCACCATCTGAAAGTACCATCCTCCTTTGGCACAGTTGTCATACATGATCAATATGGTAATGTTGCGTGCCTGCTAATGTTACTGTCTAGCATTTGTTTAAAGCTTGTTTTTCTAATCTGGTAATGGGTATGGTTTTAGATGAGTGATCCTGTAGCTTAGTGGCATTGGTACCTCCTAGATTGGGAGCAAAAAAAATTAAACGTAGATGTATAAGGTGGGCATACAATACTAGCATTTCTTACCATTCTGACCTTTGTATCTATTGCCATGCAGCTTCTAATTTTGTTTAAAGGGTCGATTTGCCTTTCCATGATGTTTTAACTTCAAAATACTTACCTGGCCTTGACAACATGAAATGCAAAAAAAGTATAACTTTGCTGTGGCTATACTTGATAATGCCTTTGTATGTGATTTGCTAATTTCATTAACATATATGACTTATTGCAAGCTAAGATGTACGCACTCTGTATACCTTCAGGAATGTGTAAAATTTCATGCAGACATGAGTTCAAAGTGTATTAAAAATGTACACAAAATTACATATTGCACAAAACTGGAAAAGGAGAAAAATGCAGTTAGATTTTGAAAGTTATTATTCATAAAAATAAAATACTGGCCATAATTTTCAGCAATGCCTCTGTAATGTATGAAGTCGCTACATCCTACCACACCACAGTTCTAACCTTGCAGTTCTTGCGGCAGGACTCTTCAACACTTTCACCTGTTGTAGAGTTTAGACATTAAATAGCACAAAAAAAAAAAAAAAACGGACAACAGCGAGAAGCACACAGGACAGAATGCTAGTGCTTCTCGCTGTCGTCTGATGTCTTTTTCGCTCTAGTTAATGATGTACAGTAAAAGCTCGTTAATTCGAACCGCAAGGGGAAGCCGCTTCAGTTCGAATTAACGAAAGTTCGAACTAACGAAAGTGAAGGAGAGCAACAGTACACTGCGATTTGGAAGCAGTAGGGCATGTCAGAAATTTGCCGTGTCAGAAAGTGATGGTGTGTGCCGCGGGCACACGCCATCTCCAAGTCGAAGCTCTGGTTCCGACTGTACCACACCACCGATGTCCACCGAAACGAACATTAGCCGAGGCTTAACACCATCACAATTAATCGCGACGGCCGATACCTCCTAAGCTGAAAACAGAGGTGCACAACCGAAGAAGACTGCCGAGACAAAGACGCTGAACATGTGAAGGTGGCGAAGGGCCTGATTCGTTAGTTCTTGATTGCATGCGCAGCTGTGACGTACTTGATTTGCTGTGTTTTGGCGCTTGCCGTGCCATCTCCGCACAACGTTAGCAGCTGTACAAGATTTGCAAAGCCTCCGAGATTCGCAACGGGCATGAAGTCTCGGAGGTTACGTAGAATGGAGAGGCGGCAGCCGCCGCTGCCTTCTGGCTGACCCCGCGTTGGTTAGATTTTTTTCCGATTTTGCCTTTTCTCGCCGTTCTCTCCGTTTCGGAGGCAATACAGCCTTGTGTGTAGGCAGTAGGCGCGTTTCTCTGGCCGTGTGTCAGGCGAGCGTAGTTCGAATTATCCGTGAGGGAACCTTCTCGCGTTCGAATTAACGGAATTTTTTATACATATACTTCTGTGGAGCTTGGCCGGACCAAATCGTACAGTTCGAATTATCCATAAATTCGAATTATTGAAGTTCGAATTAACGAGCTTTCACTGTATTTAAGTCTGTAATAAGCACCAGCTAGCCGAACTATCTTCTCTAATTCTGCTACCAATTGTATTTTATCATGGCTCTGGCTTTATCCAAGTTTTCACTCGCACATTTCATGAGAGCACTTAGGATTTTCTTGGTGTTTATGTGAAAAGCTCGATGACGTGTCAGTTTCTGTATGCTGATAGTAGAGCAGAATTTAGCTAGTTGCTAATGTTCGGCACTCACGGCACAGAACTGCATCAACGTGTTCGTAGACGAAAGAACAAGTTAGGGGCACTCGATTTCACAATGAATTAGAACAATGACAAATTCCTTGCACTTTTCTGCCAACTTGTGTATGACGAGTTTTTAATCATGGCAAGTGGGGCACATTTCACTTGCGACAAGCGTAGTAGACATGTGGATGTCACGCATAATAGTTGTTGCATGTTCTTTTGCCTCCTTCAAATACACTACCTTCCTTTTGATAAATTCGCCAGTTGCATTGACTTCCCCAACACTGCGGTCACCATACAAACTGCTGCCCTTGTTCGGCCTACTTTGGACAGGGACGTTTTTAACACTACACCCGAGTCTGTGCTATTCCTGGATTTGAGTACTTGAAATGGGGACTTGTTTGAGCTGTTGCTATACTGTGGCTGTTCTCTATTTCTGTTGCACAATTAAGTTGTGAGCTGTAGGATAAGGGACACATCGGTGCCTCACACTTGTCATACTTCGAAGGCATGCATGTCACTGTTGATTCTTATGTGTCTTATGGATTGCAGGTGGACATCAGTGCGGCTGTGGCTTATGTGATGGCTCCCAAGGAGGAGCAAGAAATAGCTCTTACAAAGAAGGCATGCCAAGTGACAGTGGATGTGTATGCCAAATACTTGCGGGACCAGATCATGGAGATAATTGATGCAGATAAGGTTTGATATGTTTTAATTCTATTGCGGTGTATACAGTGAAACCTCACTGATAAGATTCCATTTTGTAAGATTTCCCGGCTCCAATTTTTGCGATTGAAAACAACAAATGACCTGATGCAATCAATAGCTAGTGGCCAATTGAAACCATGCTGTGAAGTCCGCATTGCCATAGTCATCAACAGCAACCATAAAGCAACAATGGAAACGCCGAACTCTTCGTGTCTATTCATGCATTTATGCAATAAACACCACACGTGACGCCATGTGTTTACGAACACTGCTGCAGCTGGCGTCTGCAGTGCCACCGCTTGGAAGGGATGGAAAGCATGTGGCACTGCAAATCTAGGCACAAATGCACCTTCGGGATCTTGGCTTTGTCTAGGTTGTAATGGACAGCTTGGTAAACAGATTATCCAGCAGCAGTGAACCATTGTACTGACATTGATCACGAGCCGAGCCATACGCCGCACTCCCCACTTGTTTCCTCCCCCCCTTCTTTGTATCATCACTCATGCGCATTTGCTCACCAGCACGCTGCCACTTCATTGTGGCCTCGTGCAACAGTGGAGATTTGGCAGTTGAGTGTTTATTTGATCGTTCATTTAGAACGATGTCTGACACCAATGTGGTGTCAAAAAAAAGATTGAAAAATATTTGTTTTTACTGTGGCTGTTCATGCATTAAGTTAAAAAGTTTTGGAAGTAAGCATTTCGGATATTACAAACTTCAGATAAAATAGGCATTTTTTGTCGGATTATCAGGGTCCGTTGTAACGAGAGGAGACTGTATGTATAGCGACTTGTGTATGCACAAGCATAAAAAACAAATACAGTAAATATGGGCTTCTCTTAAAACCAATGACCCACTTCCGCCTAAGAACACAGATAATCTGTTACAGCTGTTGTTTGCACACATGGATTTGCGTGCACAATTGAGGTAATGAGCGGCATAATGATCTTATGAAAAGCTGGGCTCTGCGGTATAGGTGTGGTTCTTTGGCAGTGTCTTCACCATGTACTATCAGCGTGCAAAGGCACCTCAAGCACCTTTTCAGTTATTATTTGTATTACGTCAGGCCTGCAGGTTTCCATGCCATTTACCGTATCTATTGTAAGCCGACCTATTCTTTAAAATTTGAATATCGGAAGTGGGGGGGCGGGGGGGGGGGTCGACTTACAACCGAAACCAAAACATGGCACCGCCAAAAAAGCAAAACCGAGATATCAGGGGGGCTAAAATGAAGTTACAATTTTATGTTGGCTCTATCGCCCTGCTTGTAGCTTTTCATTATCCTGCACGTTTGTTCGCTTTTTGGAAGGGTTTTTCAACATTTTTTTCTTTTTTAGTTTTACAGTGCATACAACACTTGTGGAGGGTGTCTATAGTTCATGGAAGTGCTTCTGTTCCATTCACGGTGGCACCCTCAGAACGGCGGCACTTACAGGGGATAGCGATAGTTTATGGAAGAGCAGACACCGCTCACGTGTTTCTCTTTACCTGTAGCTCTTTAGTTTGACGTGTTCGACTTGACTGCTGGCTACGTGCTACTTCCATGCTTCCTAGGTCGTCATGAGTGCTCCAGGCCCACTAAACATTTAGCGCTCGTTCACAGCAGCGTTCAAGAGGGCTGCCATCCTTTATGCCGAAGAAGCAAATCACTGCGCAGCAGGCCACAACTTCGATGTTTCTGAACGGGTGGTGGGAGAGTGGTAATGGCAGCGAAGCAAAATTTTCACCTGTGACTGCAAGCGAAAAATATCCCACGGGCCGAAGTCTGGATGCTTTCCAAAGCTGTAGTCCAAGCTTGCAGCGTATGTAGCTGAAATGCGTGATTGGTCCCTGCCAGTGAAGTGCGACATCGTCATGAAACAAGCCCAGATCTTCGCCTTTTAAGGACCTGCTCTGCCGTGAATACAAGGGGCTGGCAGCAGGAAACCGCGAACTTAGGCCAACCGGACCTGTCGAGAGCCTCCTTGACGGGCACGTGTGGTTGGGTGCATTTGGAGTGGGCTGCTATTCCACAATTTCATGGTGCGGTCGTTTGCCAAATGTCAAATTTCGCTGCACGATGATGCGTTGTGGGACCTTAGCAGCAATGACGATGGCAGCATTAGTGAGTATGATTGCACAAGTGAAGATGAATAGTGTAGTGACCATGCCAGCTACTGATAAATTTTCGTTATGGAATGCGCCCTTGGGTATGCTCTTTTTTTTTTTTTGCCTGTCACATGCGATTTGATTTACTTACAATCGTGTAAATACGGTACTTCTTGTCTAGTTAGCAGAGTCACCTCCTCAAAGTCTGCCGATTGAGGGCTCTCACTGAGCAGTTCACGTATGCGGATTTTCTAAAACACTAGCTCTATGCAGTGATGGAAGTGGTGTGCCACTTGCGCCAAACTGTGCCATGAAAGAAATCCAGTGACATGCTGTGCCAAATTCTCATTTATTGCAGGTATTGCACCAGGCCTGTGCTGACACGAACCTGCTCCAAATTTGCAATATTTTGTATGCTAGAGAAGGCGCTGCACATCAAACAACCATACGTCTTGATTCACCCTTGCACGCTTTCCCTCACAGCTACAGCATATGCGGCACGCAGCTGCGATCTTATCGTGCTTTAACATTATATGGAACCCTTGAAAATCTCGGTCTTCAAACTTTTGATGAAGATGTAGTACACCTTTGCAACTTTTTAACAATAACGCGCGAGTGTCGACCGCAAGGTGTGTCAATTGCTTTGTAGCGGAAGAAACTTGTCATTCACGTAAGACAATAATGAATAGCTCATACTCGCGTAAGGCCAGTGACTTTATACATTATAGACATACAGAACTGACGCCTCCGCTGACTGCGCAGGTTTGGCTGGAGTGTCCGTATAGTTGCTATCACAATAATTGTTGCGTAATTATGGTAACACACGATTGTGAGGGCACAGCTGCTTGATGCACCTTTCTCGTGGTCGCTTAGTGGTATATCGACAAGTGTGTAAGGCTCTTTTTATGACAAGGCAGCCCAGTCATGGGCAAAAGAAAATTTGAAAATGGGACAAAATACTGACCTTGTTCCTGTTCCATATGGATTTGTGCTGCTTAGTCGTCCTTCTGCTCAGCTAGTAATTTCAATTTTAAAGATAAATAGTGTTGATATTGTAATGGACAGTTAAGGGAGACCAGATACAATTATTTATTGTGGGCTAACTTGTGCCCTGGGGGTAAATAAAAAGCACTGCCGCGTTCTAAACGGGAGATCAGGAAGGCCTTCTTCACTCACTAGCGTCGCTTCACCTCGTCTTCTACTTGTAGATGCCGACAACGGCCACCTGAGATGAGAGTGCGTGCGGCGAAAACACGTGCCATTATTTCATCGTATTTTCCTCCAATACACCATTGTCCTCTTGAGGGGGCGCACGAACCTGTGCGCATAGTTTAAATATGTTTCTGCCTTGTAGCATTATCCTCCCTCCAAAACGCATCGTCCCGATGCGTAAAGCAACGAAATTGTTCACAAGATGTTGTCTATACTTTTATATGGCACAGAATAGATGTTTGGTCGAATGTTCACTGCCTGTCATAATATGGCTTCAGTCTGACCACATGTACAGTTTCTGTGCGACGCCGGCATCATGATGAGCTCACTTGTCCTTCTGACATAACTTCGTAGTTCAGGGGACTGATGCAGTGAAGTACTCGGTAAGGGCCGAAAAAACGGTGCTAAAGCTTTTCAGACAGGCTGCGCGTCTGCACGGAAGTGCACACCCATACTCTGTCGCCTGGTGCATACTCTACTTCCATTCGCCGCAGGTTGTAACGGTCTGCGTCGATGCGCTGCCTTTGTTGAATGCAATGTCGCACCAAGTAACGTGCTTCTTCGGCCCTCTATGTAAAGTCACTGATGTCAGAGTTCTGTACAGTCGCTGACAGGAGCATTGCATCCAAGGGTGTGGTAACTGTTCGACCAAAAACAAGTTGGAATGGCGTTACTTGAGTGGTCTCTTGCAATGCGGTATTGTAGGCGAATGTCGCATAGGGTAAGGTCTTGTCCCATGTACGGTTCTCTAAGTCTACGTAAATTGACAACATATCGGTCAGAGTCCTGTTCAATCACTCGGTTAGCCCATTAGCGGTTAGCGGTACAGCCACCCAATTCTTTACTAATAATCATCATGTGAATGCTGAACAGATAATGTGCTAGTGCCTTGCTTGGAACAACCTATAAGACCATACGCCGCGACTAACATGAGCTTATCCTTACACACTGTCATTAATGCATGAGGATACAGTGCTTGTGCCATATATTAAGAAAGATTGGGTGGCTGTGTGCATTCAATTTGTTTAGCGGATGAAATGCTACGACAGGTAAAACTTGTAGCAGATGAAATGAAAAATGAAGCCAAGGACAGCTTTGGAGGAGGGTGAACTCTTTATTGAAGTGCAAAATTAACTGTGAATTAGTGGTAAATTTGCCTTTATCTTCATCTTTTTATGTAACAATAAAAGGAAACGGCAAAATGAAGTTGCTTGATTCTTATACAGTCGACGACCAATAATTTTTGACCGATTTCGTTCATAGTCGGCCGCCAGTGGTTGTATTTTCTCAGCGTAATTCGAGGCTTCAGTGAATAGGCATAAGCCTGCCTCGTGTAAGGCCAGCGCCTGCTAAAACTTCAAGCAAAAAAAGAAAGTGCAAGCCTCACAAGAGCAAATAAACAAGGTCAATATACAGTCGACTACTGATCATTCGGGCTCCGCGGGGAGCGTAAATAAGTCCGAACTATGGAATTTCCGAAAAAAACAAATGCATTTTAAGGCCCCTGTGCAAGGAAGAAGTGATCGATTCATTGCTGCATGCACTTCCGCTTACGGGCAACAAAGTCAACATACATTCTGCCAGTTTTCTGTTGTCTCTGTACGCTGATGCAAGTAGTGCAAAGGCTTGAGTCAGATCTGCATGTGAAGGCTCCGAGGCACACAGCACATCATCGTCACCCGAGTTAAAGTCGCTGTTTGACAGTGGAAGAATTTGCCGATATGTTTCATCATTGTTCAGTTTGGCGCACAACGACACCGCGCTGTAGACGTCTGCAAGGTCTTCAAATGTAACGGTGGCACGAATCGGCACACCTCACCATAGCAGGTCATCAACGATGTCTGCATTTAAGCTCGTTGTGGAAAGCGGCAATTGAGGCTCTTCAGTTGCGGAGTCAGACTGCGAGGGTACTGTTCGTGCCATTTCATGCGCACTGTTAATAACTTCATGAGGACGACTTCTAGGAGCCAGTAGAGCGCTGTCTGGAAGGCATACTAAACAAACAAGCTCAGAATAGCGGGACGCTGTCGGGATGGCAAATTCAACAAACAAGAGCAGGCCATGCACGGTGGTGCCGGAATGGATGTGACATAGTTTCTCACTATAACACCTAGAGGGAAATCTGGCGCCACCGTCTATGGGAGTTTCTTAAGGGGCGCTGTGCCGGCATGGGAATGACTGTATATATGTCTGCAAGGCTTGTGTTGGCTGGTGTTGCAAGAGGCTTTTTCTAAAATGTGTATACTGCTACACAAATAACGCGTTCTTAGAGTAAAATCTTCATAAAATTTTTCCATTCATGCATGTTACATCTTCCAGTGAAGTCTACTCACCTAAAATGTATAACCAAGCGAAGAAAGCAAGAACATACGAGAAACTGTTCCAAAGTGAGCACGAATCTTGTCGTCTGTCCTCCAAATTTAGCAGCCTGCTAATACTTTTTATGTTTCATATAATTGTACCTGCAATAACAAGTTCTCATAGTTAAACAAAACATGTTTTTGTGTGATAATAAAGCTAAAACAGCTTTTTACGTTCTGTTTTAGTAGAAAATTAATCATTGTGACAGACGGAACGGTGTTTGCCTGGCTCTCCGAGAACGATGTCAATCTGAAGTCACATGATACCGGCATTCCCATGCATACCACAGCGCAGCAGCACCAGATTTTCCTCTAGGTAATATGGTGAGAAACTCTATGGACGTGATGATTGCGATGTTGACGCAACCTCACAATTCAGGCAAAGCCTCCAAGATCTGCATTTGCAGTTAACTCTCTGGGGCGTAGTGCTGTGACCAAAGCAAGGCCTCGGGGATTACCATATAGTGTGTAATCTCTGAGGCCATACTCGATGTCTTGTCAAGGTTGCCAGAGGAGATAATGGCGGCAGAATTGGGGTACACTACGGCCACGGGCGGAGTCCGGATAAGCGGAATGTAGAGCTGGCGGCTGTCCGAAAAAATGGTCTTTATACATTAAGTCTATGGGGCCATTGGCAGTGCTGCAAAGTTGTCCGAATTACCGAGCATGTCCGAATTATCGGTGTACACTTTATCAGTCGGCGACTGTATAATACAATACTTAATGCAACATTTCCGAAAATACCAACTTATACAGAGCTTCCTATTTGCACAAGAGCAGTAAGTTACTGCTCCAGACATTCTTTTTTTGCTCCAAAGCGCAAATTTTTCTGCTCCTAACTGCAAACAAATGTTTATATCGAAATTTGTGGGGCTGCATCTTCTCATAGCTATCCTTGTTGTGAGGGGTATATTTTTGAAATGTTGATCTGAATGCTTATATAATTCCAGAAAGTGAAACACTTCAAGCTTGCTGAGGGTGTGGATCAGGCGTTCCAGGAGAAGAAATACCTGGGTGGTGTGGATCCATCTCAAGTGGACTCCTGTTACCCGGCGATCATTCAGTCTGGTGGCAACTACAATCTCAAGTTCAGCGTAGTCAGGTTGGTCTATACTGTGGGTTTAGAGTTGTGTTGCAAGCGTCATGAAGCTTCAGTGTCTTATACTTTGATTCATGCCTGCCAATAAATTTTTCTAAAGTTTATGGATTTAGGCTCATTCTACAATTTTATAGAGGTTGCGTCAAATACTAAGAAAAAATCTGTTTGCGAAGATGTTTTAAAGGTGTTGAAAGATGGAATGACAAAAGGTTACAAAGTATGCATACAGTGGAACCCCGATTATAGGACTTGATCAACAACAATGAGGTCTTAGGTCTATAATACAGGGTTTCACGCAACAGAGTTGAGAGGAGCTTCAATCTAAATTGCAACATACATTGCTTATACAATAAAACCTTCTTAATTGGGATTTTACGGGACTGGAAAAATGACTGAATTAACAGACAGCCAAATTATTGAGGGTATCAAGAAAACAATAGATGAATGCTTACTATGCCCATACGCCTTTATTTACTGGATAAATTTGCAACCCTTGCTTCTATTTTGCACAAATTCAGTGCAGAAGTGGCACTTCTCATCTCGTGACTGATTAGTGCTCTCGTCAGCGAGGGCCTTGTGACTTCCTTCACAGTGCAGCTCGTTTGACTATGGTGCCAGACCGTCTTCACGCGAGCAGACATGCTTTTCACTACCACGCGCACGTCCTTATTATTTTTTCACCAGTGAACTGGTCAGCAACAGATCGTTCGTCCATTGCAATGTAGTCGCGGGTTTGGTGCCAGCTTGTGGGCCGCGGTGGAATTGTGCTTCATCCTTGACAGCTTCTGCCAAGTTTCTTACATTGCGTGCGTATTGCACTGAGCAGGGTGTCTACCAACCAGGAAAAGTAGGAATTCGCAGAGATGTTGAATAGTCTGGAAATACTCAGGGAAAACGCAGGGAATTTGTGCTTCTACCAGGGAAAATTAGCTGTAATTTGATTGAAAGTGAACGAGAGTCATGCTAATACTGGCTCGAGTAACAGAGGAATCGTAACAAATTGTCTTTGACGCCATGTCGTCGGCTGGAGGAGTTGCCAGTATACATTCGACAGATTTTCCACATACCTGACTTTTGGGACATGCCCTATAATTTTGATGGCTTTGCAGCACCACCACGTAGAGTCAATGTGTAACAACGTATGAAATTTCGGATGCAAGAACCCTTTGCCGTCAGATTTTCTGGACTTTTTTTGCCATGACTGCAGATCCGAAACTGCATTAATTAAAGCCACCACCGCTGCCATTTTGATTATCTCGCCGTCTTGAACTGGCGCTTTCGCACACAGATCCGCTGGCAGCCGTAGCCACCACTATGGCAACTCTTGGCCTAGCTACTCCGACGTTCACTACTATTAGCAATTCGCTGCTGCTAGCAGTGGCACCAACTCAGCCTTTGTAATCTTGCCAATGGCTTAGAAGCTCGAGCACAGCACATTGTATTTTGCCGGTTTTAGAAAGCAAGCTTCACCTCAATACAGCAGATGAAGCATACGCGAAGTATTCCAGTTTGAGCATGTGGCCCGTTTAAGGGGGAAGGCTACACTTGAAATACTTTTTTATTTGTGGACAGATCTGAACGAAATTTTCACACTTAGTGTATTTTAATATGCGGATTCTAAAAGTATAATTAATTTTGCCATAGGATAAGTAGTTTCTGATATACTCTAAAAGCATTGTATAAGCTGGGTCCTTTGTTTGGAGGAAAATTAGCATTTAAACAGAAAACCCTAACACAGTTATTTGAGTATAAAGACTATCTAGAATGTTCAGGGAGTGCCATAAGGTATTAATCAATGTTCTAGGCTAATCTGAGCAAGAGTTAGAACTCATCAAAGTTGTGAGAAAAAAATGCCATCTTGACATGTCGAGCATGTGACCCATTTCAAAAACTTTTTGAGAAGAGTACTGCTTTGAAAAGGTGCATATTGCTTACTGCATGTATTTCTCTTTCTGGCAAAAAAAAAAAAAAATCATAGTTGAAACAGGACAGGAGCTATTTTACCTCCAAAATTGGAAGTCTGTCAGAATTGTTTTGAGAAATCAAGGAAAAACATTCTGCAACATCTTTATTGAGAACATACAGTGGAATCTCGATGATACGATCACGGCTAATACGAATTTCTGGATGATACGAATTTTTCTGTGGTCCCGGTCGAGCCCCATTACTTTCCAACGTGCTAAAGAATGGTTGTTACGAATCAATTTTCGACCCGCATCGGTTGATACGAATATTACCGAAGACATTTTAGAAATTTGAAAGTCTGCTTGGCGAAGGCCAGACGCTGCTGCCGTCTGCGCTCCGCTTCCCTGGCTTTACTGTTCGGTGAAATGGCCAGTCGCTGCTGCCGTCTGCGCTCCAATTCATTCGCTTTGGTGTTCGGCGATATCGCCTGTCGCTGCTGCCGCTTGCGTTCTGCTTCCCTGCCTTTAGTACCCGGCGATCTAGTCAGTCGCTGTTGGAGTTTCCGTTCTGCCTCCCTTGCTTTCACATCTGGTGACGTGTTCATTCGTCGCACGCGCATTCGCTGCTGGTTCTTCTGGCGTTTGATGTTGGGGGAATCCGGTGTCCGCTGCCGCTTCCAGAACCGCTTGGCGCGCAATCACTGGGCCACTTCGGAGCTACGGGTTTCACTCGACTGCAACGAGACGTCTGACGAAGGAGTGGCGGTGCAGCTGCCGACGCTCGCGCGCTCGTTCTACCGCTACTGTGTGACGTCACAGTTGCTATGCGCAGCTGCGCCCCCGACCGGCGCGCCGGTTGCTAAGGAGGGGAGGAGGTTGCGCCGCTGCGTGGAGAAGAGGCCACAGTTGGCACCATTCCAGAGCACGGACGGACGCGACCGCAAGCCCCACAGACGGCAGTGAAAGAACAGCGCGCAGTTACGTGATTTCTCCCTCTCTCTTTTGGTGCGGAGGCGCGGACGTGGCGCCGGACAGCGCGGAGGCCGTGACTGGGCGCGATGAGTTTGAAGCGGTGGAACTTTTGTTGCTTTTCTTCCTTTTCCGCGTGCCATCGGACGGAGTGGCTGCTGTGCTTCTAGTCGCGTTCTTGTCTTTGATGTGGGCGACGGCGAAGGACCACCACCGGCGGCTGAAACGCTGCATGCGCTCGAAGTTCTGAGGCGTGCTATGGCCGCGGATGAAATCAGCAACGACACGTGCACGTGTTCTTATGGATTTGAACAAAGTCTGCTAATTGACCTGACAAAGAAAAAGAAGCAGAAGGACATCGGAGACTTTTCCTTCAAGAAATAAATGCTTTTTACGTACGTGTGCCTGAGTAAATTCACCTCTCACTCTTTAATTTAGCTAGATTTAATTGTTTGGATGGTACGAATTTCGGCTAATACGAATATTTTTCTTGACCCCGTGAGATTCGTATCATGGAGATTTTACTGTACCAATAAAATCTCAAGGAAATTCACCAGGGGCATAATCTGGATACATCCCATCTTTATCCTGCTTTTTGGCCAGCTTCCTTGCGCTCAAAGAGGCTTCTTGCTGGAGTTAGCACTTTGTTGGCCGTCTTTCTCCTTTGCTTGCTGAGATGCAGTGCCAGGAATATTCATGTGTAGCTGCTGTAGAATTGCAGTGGACGCAAGCAGATTCCCAGTGTTGAAGCATAGGGCAGCTTCCCCAACAGCAGCTTGCACGGCAAAGAGAGATGTATGCTGCTCCTTTGAGACACTCCAAATCACTGAGTGTAGGCTCTCATTCGAATTGTGTGTCTTGCCTCGCTGGTATCTCTGGAGCAGGGTTTTTTCAGATAGCCGCATATATACAGTATTATATATACAGTATTATATACAGTATTATATAGGCAGTATTGCTTCTGCCATATGTTCTGGCAAGTTGTAGTGGTGCCTAGGTTCAGGCTCTCCCTTTGCTCTCGCAGCATTGTGACGACAGAACATTGTCAGAACATTGCTGAGAGCCTGTACTCCTTGGCTGGGTCCTTGAAAGCATCGCCGCTTTCTAGCCGCACCTGGACACAGCACGAGTCCAAGGAGCTCTTGTACGACGGATAAATCCACGATTGCAAATTTAGTTCCGCTGTCGTTGACGTCCTCTCTCGTGTCGAAACCCAGCAGCTTGAACTTTGGTTCCATTGCAGACTGTGACGCCAGGCACGTTTTCCGGCGCTCGCTACTTTCTTCAGTCGTGAAGGAAACGGTGCCTGTACGATCTGTGCCACCACGTGTGGCGTGGGCGGACTAAGTGTTGACGCTAGACGTGCCGGTTTGCAGCTCGAAATTCGATCCGGTAGAATGTCCAGGCAGACCAGCAACCAGCAACTCCGCGAGTATGACAGGCCTAGCCGCCTTCCGTCGCGCATTCCACAGCCGCTTGACGCGTAGTAACCTTGAGACGGCAATCTTTTCCAGCCATCCTGGCAGCGAAATGAGCACCTTATCAAACGTCGCGAAGCAAGCGGCTGAACAAACGTAGACAGTGGCGCAATGAAACCAGAGATAAACAAACGTAGCGAAACACGAGAGTGGTCGAGCGCGCGCCAATGAGCACCGGACCAATAGGAGCGAGGCGCGCGAGGGGTGTGCGCGCTTTGGCCAATTGGTGGCACGGACGCATCCTCCAGAAATGACGCGATAGCGTTGGTTTCCCTTCACCGACGCCATTTTGAGCTGGTGCGAAATGCGCACAAAGAAAACAGCTTCAAAACAAGCGCAAGATGGCAGCCATCGGCCACCGCGTTCGCAAATGGTTCGCAAAAGATTCAGCGTTTTGTTGAAGATACGACCTCCGATAGTGCAAAGCCTCGGTCGCGAAGCCCGCTACTCTGTACGTTGTCGTTGGACTTGCAGCAGTGAACAATCTTCTCGGCGTTTTCTTGTGTAATACTTGTGATGGTTCTGCGTAGCTGGAGTGGGGCAATCAGGAGTATGGTCTTGCTACTAAAACTGAGTGTGGTTTGTGAGATCCGCAGTTAAGTTGCATCTGGATGGAGCTTACCGGGAATAGAGGGCCCGAAAACGTGAAATCCTTTTGAAGTGAACGTACTCGTAGTGCATGCTATGTCGTAAACCGGCAATGGCCAAACGGCCATGAATTATTCCTAGTGCTTACTGATAGCCTTTGATGCCGTTTTTTCAGACTTTCTTACAATATCAGTTCTGAAATGTTTTCTGTTGTTTTCTCAAAACCACAATTTTGATAATGATGCCATATTGGAAGTGCATTATCTCTGCTTCTACTTGCGCTATCACTGGAAATGTTTTTTTTTTTTTTCAGAAAGCTAAAGCTGTGTAGAGTGCAAATATGCAAAATGACTATTGCATTAGAAAATTTTTTTAAAATGTTTTTTTAGCAGTTAGATGGATTTCTCTCACTAAAGTTGGCACTATTCTCATTAGATATAAAATTGGGTTACAACACCATACTTGCTTATTTGCATTCTTTGTTAGTTCCTCATCATTTTCATATGTTAACCCTTTGAGGGTCGAATTATTTTGAAAAAAACTTTCCCAGGTGGTCAAATTATTTTATTGCGGATCTTGAATCTAGAAGATGTATAAAGTAGGAAATAAATAGTAAAAAAAAAATTAGGAACTGTATTTTGGTGTTGGCATCCCTCAGAACTGCAAAATGTTCAATAGTACTTCAGAGTGGTACTCCTTGAAACACGGGTCTCCGCACAGCGCCTTATCGCAGTCTGCACACCTAAAATGCGTGTATTTTCTTCTCTCGGAGCGACGAGTTGTGTTGGCGCACACATGACATCTTCTCTGCGTGCGGCTTGCCTTGGGCAAAGGTCTGAGGCACCCTCTCGCGTAAGCGCGTTGCCGCAGAGAGCGAGAATACCTTGTGAGCGGCGGTGATACACAAGCTAAGAGCAGCGCCAATCAAGATAGAAATCAACTTCCGCCGCCCCTGCGATAGCGTGCCGACAAAGAGAAAAATAGCGTTTCGTGCGCCTCCGTTGAGATCACGCGGAGGAACCGAAACCGATAAAAGCGCGTTGCTGCAGAGAGCGGGAATACGTTGCGAGCGGCGGTTATAAACAAGCTAAGAGCAGCGTCAATCAAGATAGAAATCAACTTCCACCACCTCTGCAAGAGAGTGCCGACAAAGAGAAGACGTTTCGCGCAGCTCTGTTGCGATCGCGTGGCGAAACCGAAACTGCAAAAAGGGTGTTGCTGCAGTCTGCGCGACGCGCTGAAGCTAGAAATCAGTTCTGTTTATCTCCCCAAGAAGACAGCGCAAATTTCAAACGCTTCTTGTAAGCCCTAAGAGGTGGCAGCACCTCCCAGTGAGCACGAATCGTCATAATGGCGCGAAATTTCAAACGGAGGGTCGAAACCGTACCCGTACGGCGAAGACCTTGCGGGACAGAAAACCGCCGCCGTACATGTTCGGCGAAAACCTTCAAAGGGTTAATATTTATTATCCCATGTATAGTTTGGTAGATAGCTCACCTCCAAGCCAATATGCAATAAAGCTGAATTTATTCAATTTCTGGAAAGTTATTTACGCTTCACGAAAACTGGATGTATATTTAATGCTAGCACATTGAAATACATGAACTTAGCAAGTTTCATCAAAATCGACGGCGAAGGTGTGTTATCCCTGACATGATCATGCAGTTCACCATGCTTGGCGGAGCGAAGAAGTTCCGATCTATGCATCATTTTGGCTGTATGCGAAAGCAGGGGTAGGAAGCATGTTGATGCTGGGTGTCGGAGAAGTTTGGGAGGTACGCGCCTGTGACAAGGCTGCATTTGAGGGGCTTTTGTAGGTACCGGCAATAGCACGGAAGGTTCAGCCGTTCGCTGAAGCGAGCAATGCAGTGACGGCGTCAGATCAGCTTACCGCTCCTTACATGATTGTGAATCTGAATTTCCTCAACTTGATTCTTCAAGTTCTGCGATGTGATACGTGCAGCGAACCAGCGCATCTAGTGAGGGGTGATCGCGACTACGGCCTTGCAGTGAAGCTGGTTCTTGTTAGCGACAATTGTGGAGACATCGTATCCTGATGGGTCTCGACCAGAGTTGATAGTAAAAAGACATGCAACCCATTCGACATCAACATCAACCTCTTGGCTATGTGGGTGATGATGTCTACAGGAAATGGCCAGACAGCCATGAATGACGTTGTGGCAATGGATTGCCCCACCATGGGATGCATCACCCCGCTTTTCAGCACCATTTGAAGTGAACTTTGGAACTTGCTGCCACGCAAGCAGCGGAGGTCGCTATGAGCCAGTGTGCACACAAAGTGGCCACACTGTATGAGGACGTATGTTTTGGTCATAGAGGAAATGTAGCAGGGTGCTATTGAAGGCACTTATGTGACTCGCGGCCTCTCCTCCCACCTAGACATCTGTGCTGTCATGGAGCTCTTCATAGGGTATGTGCTGGACTACGTGTTACTCTTAAACTTCTATGTAGGGTGCAAACTTGGACCGAAGCTTCATTCTGACGGCTACACAGGATGGAAGAAGACACACCACTACAAAAAAACAAAAGAATACAGACAGCAAAGGTGGTCACATGAAAGTCGAAGCTAGCCTCACACTGTTTCAAAGGTCTTTAGAGTACACAACCAGTTACACAAGTACACATTGAGGTACACAACCAACTTGTGCAATGGTGGCCGCTGCACATTTACTGCTATCCAAGAAGCACAAGTCTATGGATTTGTCATTGTCCAGAAGGATTGTGTCAATCATGTCCAAAAGTGCATGTGTGAAGCACTGTGTAATTTAGTGCAGAAACAAGAAGGCGAGGGGAAGCGAAACCTTGGTGGGAGAGGCCAGCTGACAAAAGAACTCAACAGCTGAGCATGTATTATGTCAGTACTCTAAAATCCAATGACGGTGTCGCCATGCAGAAGGTTGTGAATTTGGTGTCGTCGAAATGCTGAACCCAGGTACCAGGACAAGTGGGAGAGGCAATGCTGCCTGTGTATACAGTAAAACCTCGTTAAACCGTACCCGCTTAAACAGTAGTTTCGGTTTAAAAGTAGTAAAGTCAATTTCCCGACTCAGCGGCCATTGAACATAATGTATTTTGTATCCGCATAAACCGTACCAGCTTATTGCGTACGCATCGGTTAAAATGTAGCGTTTCCACTTTTCGTCGCGCAAACATGGCGGTGCGTCGTCTCCATCGGGCGGCCCGGCAGAACAACAAGCCTCAGAGATCGGTACAACGGCCTCCAAGCGCCCTGTGCGTTTGCATGTGAAGCCGCATCAACATCAACATCATTTCGACGCCGCATGGACGCCATGCCAGAGAGCGTTGTGGCGTCGTGCAAGCGAGGACTCGCGTCATGTCAAAGCTAGGATAAAAAAGACGCCGGGTGCTCAGCATAGAAGAAAAATTAGACATCGTCCGTACTACCAAACGTGACACGAAGAAGTCGGCGCTGGCCTGCGACATGGATCTGCTGTTGACTACAGTGTGTGGCATTTGGAATGCGAAGTTGCTCGGCAGCGCTGCTGCGACCGCGAAGAGATGTTGGCTACGAGGTTCGACTATTCACCATCGTTGCCGCTGTTGTTGCCGAAGTGTCAACTAGCGACAGTGATGAGGACGACACGGAAATCGACAGCACGGGCTATTCAGGCCCGACAGTGGCAGAAGCTGCGCGTTACGTCAGCCTCGTGAATGCGATCGTCGCAAGAACAGGGGCGCGATAACGTAACTATTCCAAACGAAAAGTTTTCCAAATTCCGGCACCCGGCAATGAAAAAGGCGCCACGGGACTTATGCAGCACTACTGCGCGCGTGCACGGAGAATACGTAACGCCAACGAGGAATCTGTCGTGCCGTGCGAGTGTTTGCCGAGAAGAGGGGGGCTGGCTGAGAAGCTGGCACGCAGCTTCAGTAAGTTTGAGGCCGCTGTCGTCGTGCTAGGCCGCCGCGACATCAAACGAAAATAACACTTACGTCCCGCGAAGTGAATAAATACTGCATGTTTTTTCCCCTTTCATCGCACTCTCTCTGAGTTCCGTTATCGACAGGTAAGTGGGCGATCTCATGCTATTTCGCTTAAACAGTACTACCGTTTAGTACGTACTTTTTCCGAGCTCCGGCCGACTACGGTTTAACGAGGTTTCACTGTACTCGGTTATTTGAAAAGACTCTGCTCCAAAGATGCCAGCAAGGCAAGATTCAAATGAAAGCCTACACTGTGATTTGGAGTTATGTCAAAGGAATAGCATGCACCTCTCTTTGCTGTGCAAGTTGCTGTTGCAGAATCTGTCCTATGCTTCAGCACTGGGTGTCTGCATGCGTCAGCTGCAATTCTACAGCAGCTAGACATAAATATTTCTGGCAGTACATCTCGGAGGGCAGAGGAGAAAGATCTTCGTCTAAGTGCTAGCTCCAGCAACAAGTGAGAAGCCTCTTTGAGTGTGACAGTGGTGGAAGTGCTGCGCCATATTGTGCTCAACCATCAAGCTACGTCAACCTGTGCCAAAACCGCGGCCGCTCGATGCAAAAGCAGAGAGTGTGGCCCGCTGCGTTGCGCCTGAAGGGCGTCTCGGGCCTAGTTCTTCGCGCGCCCGCTGTGGCGCCACTGCTCGGGGATGGCTGCTGAGAGAGAGCTCCTTCACAGCTGCGTCGGCATGCGCGATCTCCACTTCAATCAAGGCGTAAATAATGCGTTTTATTTTTGGAAATTGCAGATCAAATATTTAAGTCGTCATTAGAAGTGCTGATTATGCCACAAACGCCAACAGATTATCACAGGAGTGGAAATCTATTCTATATGTAATACACCTGAAAGCTATCTGTGATGGTTGCCCGTACGATACACGACCGGGTAATGTACTTGCATCGAGAGGTTCTGCTTGAAGTATTGTTTATCAGTACTTTTATTCACTTCTCGTGAATGCATACGCAAAGCAAAAAGTTTACATAGGGAGAACTTGTACCGAGTTTCCCAAGTAATGCAAACTAACGTAGATGAAATAAAAACGCTTATCATTGCAAATAATCATCAGTAGATGTTTCTCATCAAGACGAAGCATATTGAGTGATGCTGGAGCCTATCTAAGGAGTGCGCCACTTTTAACGCCTCCCCCATCCCCATCCTGCTTGGCATCAAAATCACCTCAGGCCCTGTTAAAAAAAAATAAAGAAATATGGCTACATGCCATATGTCTACATCTAAGTCATTAAGTCATTTAAATTTAAGTCATAAAGTCCACGGCAGATTGCCATGGACGATCTCGACCGCGAGAAGACTGCCTTATTAACACCCGACAGTCTTTATCAATTCAAAGTGATGCCGTTCGGTCTATGTAACGCTCCTGCCACTTCTCCCTTCTTCCACTCCCTTCTTCACGGTTTCAAATGGTCCACGTGCCTGTGCTACTTGGACGACGTTATAGTATTCTCCCCAACATTCGCTACGCACCTCGAGCGTCTCTCAGCAGTCCTGGACGTTTTTCGGCGAGCCGGTCTGCAACTTAACGCATCGAAGTGCCAATTTGTCCGTCGCCACATTACCGTCCTTGTACATCTCGTTGACGCGAACAGAGTGCAACCGGACCCAGACAAGATCTATGCTGTTACGCACTTCCCTGTTCCAAAGTGTGTCAAGGATGTGCGCAGCTTCAACGGCCTTTGCTCGTACTTCCGCCGTTTCGTGGAAAATTTCGCGGCCATAGCACGACCACTAACCGAGCTCTTGAAAATAGACGCCCCTTTCCAGTGGGGCGATAACGAGGCCTCTGCATTCTCGCTTCTAATTGACCTTCTCACTACGCCTCCCATTCTGGCCCATTTCGATCCTTCTGCGCCTACCGAAGTCCGTACTGATGCCAGCGGTCACGGAATTGGCGCAGTACTGGCACAACGCCAGCGTGGCCACGACTGTGTTATCGTTTACGCCAGCAGGCTCCTCTCGCCCGCGGAGTGCAACTATTCCATCACTGAGCGTGAGTGTCTGGCCCTAGTTTGGGCAGTTGCAAAGTTCCACCCATACTTATATGGCCGACCCTTTTCCGTTATCACAGACCATCACGCGCTTTGCTGGTTATGCTCATTGAAAGACCCTACAGGAAGACTTGGTCGCTGGGCCTTACGCCTCCAAGAATATTCGTTCTCTGTCACCTACAAATCTGGCCGACTACACAAGGACGCTGACCGCCTGTCTCGCTACCCGGTAGACGAGCCTGACGACGCCGACAGTAGTACCGCCGACGGCATTTTCTCTGTGTCTGCCTTTGCTAACATCGCCGATGAGCAGTACTGAGACCTATCGCTGCGTGTACTCATCGAGAGTCTGCGCTCTACACCTACCGACGCATCCGTTCGCCGATATGTCTTCCAGGGTGGCATTCTGTACCGAAGGAACTTCCTCCCTGATGGCTCTGATCTTCTTCTTGTCGTGCCAAAACATCTACGACAGACTGTGCTCTTTGAGATGCATGACGCACCCACTGCAGGACATCTTGGGGTAACCCGCACGTACGACCGCATCCGCCGCCGCTTCTATTGGCCTGGTCTCGCTTGCTTCGTCCGACGCTATGTTGCTTCCTGTGATCCCTGCCAGCGTCGGAAAACGCCTCAGGTGCTACCTTCCGGTCATCTCCAGCCGATCACCGTCCCTGTGGAACCGTTCTTTCGTGTTGGATTAGGCCTCCTCGGTCCCTTTCCCATGTCATCTTCTGGGAACAAATGGGTAGCCGTCGCAACTGATTACGCCACCCAATACGCTATTGCGCGGGCTCTCCCTACCAGTTGCGCCACTGACGTTGCGGACTTTCTTTTGCGTGACATTATCTTAGTGCATGGCGCCCCGCGACAGCTGCTTACTGACCGTGGTCGTAACTATAGAAACAAGCAATTCAATGTAGGTGAAGTTGTCGGAAGTTTACAAGTGCAGCTGCAGCCAAGAAAAGTACAAAATATGCTTGAGCCAGCAGCTTGATATCTTTATTGCATTGTCATAAGCAAGGACGAATATATTCACTGGTATTCACAAACGGAAAACCTTCCTTGTGAGAGGTTTATGTGACAACCTCAAAAGTCGCTCCACTGTTGAATTAACATTCCCAGCCCAGTTGGCTAAGAGGGGCCGCAGCAACTTCCTCAAGAATATTTTGCAAAGCTTCTCTCTCAGTGTGAGCATAGTCCTTTCTCGCACACATTAACTGCCGATACTGTGTGAAATGCGGAAGTAATGCTGATATCAGCAGGTGGCCTAGATTGCTGCTTTTTAGAGTCTCATCTGTCTTCATGACTCCCTGAACAAAGATGTGTCACCTGGCAAAGCTTAAGGGGAGATGCGGGTCGTAAAACGCCGATTTTTATTTAAAAAGTCAGTTATGTTTTCGACTGTTTCAACAAGATTGATCCCTCCTCTTTCATATATAAAGAAATCAGAGCCGTAAATGATCGGTAAATTATAAATAAACTTGGTGAAAGCACTCAAGGTGGCAAGAAAAGGTGCAAATCTGGCCCATTTTCCAGCGCGTGATGCGTCAAATCGCGGTGTCGCAAGCCATTGGGCTTGTGCAAGGCAGTAGGCCTACACTTTTTCTCTCCGAGGTCGGCTTTGCCGTGTCACAATCTCCCCGGGAAGTAATAATAAAAACATTTCTCCGCTGAAACCAAGCGCTTTCGCTGGATTTCTAACTCGCGTGGTGCGATTCCAGCCACGCCATTGGCTGCTAGCGTGTGACGCGGCCGCAGTTGTCTGCTCTTTCGGCCACGCGCCGCTCTCTCGACGTGTTCCCGGGCTTTCAGACATTTTTCTGCTCCTTGTTTCGATGGATCCCGTGAAGAAATGCGATTTTCGATCTCGAAAGTATCAGTCGAAGCACAAGTTCAAGGGGACTCGCCGCAAAGTCAAGCGGCGTGCAATGGAGACGTCCGAGGCAGCTAAACCTAACCTAGGCGACGGTTCAGAGCCGGCCGGCCGTTGACAGCGCAGACGAATTCGTCAGCGCATCAGAGTGAAAGTAGATAATCTTCGACGATCAAGATAGGAGTGGCGAGGAGATGGCAAGCACCTTTATCTGCGAGATCGGCGTCAGGAACGTGAGCGCTGCGGCATGTCCGCTGTGCGGACGGCGCGACCTTTTTTATCTGTGAGTTGGCCAAAAAACGGAAATGACTCGCGTCGTTTTTGGGGTTGTGTTGCAACAATGCAGCGTGTACCACGTCCGTTATCTCGTCAACGTATTCATCGCGGCGTGCATCTCCGGTAGACGACGCTAACGGTGGAGCGCGCCCTTCGGCCAGTCCAAGAGAGAGTTTCGCCATGAATATCAAGGCAGTGGTTGCGGCGCGCGCATTTTGAGCTGGACACAATCAACTCGACCGATTTTGTGCAGTTCTTGGTTTACCAAAACCGATGCACCATAAATCGTTCACTGCCATAACAAAGAAAGTGCACCTTGCTGCTACAAAAGCAGTGGCTGAACTTGGAGTTGGCTCGGAAAGTAACAGCACAGGAAGTGGGTCAGCATGGTGCTTACGAAGACTCTATGAGAGAACAACATATGGCGCAGATGAATTCTAAAGTAGTGCACTGGATCTAGATACCCTGGCCTGCATTATGTGCAATTTTTATATAGATTTCAGCGCTACAACACAAATAAAGAACTTTTATAACTTTCAATCATGTTTTTCTCAGCTTCATATTTTTGGCCAAACATGGCTTTTGTGCACGACATTTGATGTACTTATTGTGGTCCAATCAAGACCAAATTTGGTGTGCATCATCTTTAAGGTGTGTAGAATGCACTGATTTAGGTTTTAGTGCAACCAGTTTATTTTTAGGAATGGAAATGTTCAATACCCTTGGGTACCAATCACTGAAAACAAAGCATCAGGTATGAAATTCTCTTAAAATGTTGCCTGTCAAGGGAATTGCATTATCTTGGTTATTAGCACTCGCTGGAGTGTTGGGGACAAGAAACGCCATCTTGCACTGCTATATCATGCCAACTGCTAGGTCCAGTAGCTGCACAAACATGCACTGTTTCTCACTTATGCATGGCACTTAGGACATGAAAGCATCGATCTATTCTAAAACTAAAAACAGATTTGTAATGAGGATATCAAGCTATATAAGTGGTACAATTTTCATTTGCATAGCGATATTTTCAAAAAAGGTTTCTGAGGAGCGTCTCTCCTTAACAACTTCCATTTTAGGGTATCTCAAGCCGCCATTGTCCATATTTGCTATCAGCCTGCAGAGTGGCCAGACACTCATTGGCGAGAGATATTTTTCAGCCACGCTTTTCGACGCTCCAAGTCGCAGGGGAACTCACGATATTTCACAGTGGGGTCCTTTTTAACATTTGTGTCGCAGAGTGGCGCACAACGGTTGCGCGGCATCGCGCCACATGAACGAGGCTGGCTACGGCACACATGCACACCGAAGAGCCTTAACAAAGCACAGCGAGCACAGGCAAACTTGCTCACACACACGCATGCGAAAAAGCACGAGATGAATGCATATCGCACAAGGCAAACTAGTTCCGACGCGAGAACCAGCGCACGCTCAGCCTCGGCGCGAAGTCGCGAAAGTATCCCCGAGCAGTGGCGCCCTCACCAAGAAAAGTGGTCACAACTGTAAACTCGGCCGAGACGCGCCCGCATATTGTCCGCGGCGCGACGTAGCTGGCCGCACCTTGCTTTGCATCGAGCGGTCGTGGCCAAAACACTATTTTTAAATGAAGTTGCCTAATTTAGCAGGATGTACTTGTTCAGTGACAACCACACAGACCATAGACATGCGTGGGCCAGCGCCTACCCCTGCAATCCAGGCCCAAGCAATCCGTTTCAGCGTCGGTATCTTTAGAGTGTGGGTGTGTTTGGTAGCATAAGTAACTAGGCCACAAGGAAATGAAAACCGTTTTTGCTAAACGATGCGTTATGAATGTTTTATAAAAGCGTTACGTGTTTGCGTATATGCGGACCAGCTAAATATGATTTGAACTGGCGGTCATTTGATGGGGCGGTCAAGAAGGAAAGCCGCGATGAATGAATAAGGTAATAAAATCTGCTCAGTGTGTAGCTCATGAGTTTCATTATACCCTTTAGCAGTTGATGTTGCGCCCTATTGGTATATCTGCAGCAATAATGGCTGAACGCCATGCGTGTGATGTTTTGAATATTTGACACATGCACCACGTCTGCTTACCGGGATGATAGTGCAGCTTGCCGACAAATGACCTAGTTGCTTTCATTAAACTTCTTGGTCACAGATATTCAAAGACAACCGCAATCGTCGCTCAGATTTGCACTCGGGCCACACTATTTTCTGCCCGGCCACACCAGACAGTCATGCTCTTGCCGCTGCAGAACGCAAGCCAAGGATTTAATGTTTCATATTTATAAATAGTCAACCTTAGTGGCCAAATTGAGTTCGTGGCAACAATGTTCACAATGCGACTTGGGCAGATCGAGTCCACAATTTTAATGAACTATCTTTCGGCGCACCGAATATCGGTTGCCATTTTACACTGGCATTATGACACCTGTGGCGGGACTGCAAATAAGCCTGAATAATCGAGCCTATTCAACATATTGGTCCATGACGCAGACCAGAAAGCCAGTGAACATTTATCACTTTGTTGTTTTCAAAAATTTCTTGGAGCTTTTTCTCAGCGAGCGATGTGAAATACTGGCAAATGTGTAATGACCAATACCTCACTTTACATTTATGTATTTATTTACCAATACTGCCTACTTACGTAAGCAGTACATCGCAGGAGCGAATACGTAAGTCTTGAAAACAAAGAAAGGTTAGCAAACATATGTGGTATTCTATCTTGGCTGAATGTCGCTGAGAATTAAAAACAACCAGAGCTTACTACGCGAACGGCGTTCACTGTACCTCCATGGGTGTTGTTCATGGTGGCCGCTGTGAATATTTCACAGTGATTGTGCACCAATATGTTCAGTTGGCTGAATTTATAAGGTAACCTAGTCAATTTGATGTCAGTGAAAAAGTTGTGGATGTCATTGACAAATGACCGCTAACAGCATTCAAAGCAACCTAGGATTTGTGAAGACTTTTTCAACAAGAAATAAATAATGAAGAAAAAACGGCTGTGACCTAGACAACGCTTCTGCGAACTAAAAAGTTGCATCATGTACGCAAACCTCGTCGGACAGTGACACTGGGAAGGAGCGGCCTTGCTTTTTTCTTACCACGTCGGCAGTTTTTGGGGTGAACCGTTGGTCCCTAAAGCGAAGGGGTGCTATCATGTAAGAGTTTGCTTTCTGAACTGTTACAAGACTGTGACCCAGGTTTGCACATTCGTAATACAGCCAAATCTCGATATTACGAATCACGTGGGACCGCCGAAAATTGTTTATTTTGAAATGTCGTAATGAAAAACCTAGGAATGAAAATGATGTACTTTGGCAGTAGACACGTTTGCAGACAAGCATACTCTCAAATAAAAATGTTTCACTCACTTTAAAGCTGCTTTATTTGAAGAAATCGGTGATTTTGGTCATATGGACGACAATGTTCAGACTGACTCCATATTCATTGACTTCTCTAAAGCATTTGATTGCGTTGCTCACTATTGCCTCATTTCTAAACTCTCATGCTTAAACCTTGACGATCTAACAATTTCTTAGATAAACTTCTTGACTTTTCGACAGCAGTCCACTGTTATTGACCAGTACTCTTCCCCTTTGAGTAACGTAACATCAGGCGTACCTCAGGGAAGTGTCCTTGCACCCTTACTCTTCCTGATTTTTATCAATGACTTGCCATCTAACATTAGATTCAGTGCTTGACTATTCGCAGATGACTGCATTATCTACCGTCAAATCCACTCCCCCGCTGATCATATCGCCCTTCAACGTGACCTTCAATGTGTCACTAACTGGGGTTTGGATTGGCAAATGACCCTGAACACTAACAAATGCAGTCTAATGACATTTACTTGCAAAAAATCCTACTCTATTTTCAGTTACTCACTTGGCAATGGTATCGTTGCTCACACATCTTCATACAAGTAGCTTGGCATTATTTTAACACCTAGCCTTTCATGGTCATCCCACATTAAGAAAATAAAGCATCACACACTCTCGGATATCTAAAACGTAACCTTCGCAGCGCTCCTTCCTTCACCAGAAAGATAGCCTACCAAACATTAATCCAACCCTAGCTCGAATTCGCAGCTTCTATATGATCACCTCATCAGGCATATCTAATCCATCTTCTCGAGTCGATCCAAAACCGCGCTGTGCATGTTTCGTTGCCAGAGATTATAGCCCATTTTTGAGCCTAACTAAGATAATGTTGTCGTTGTCACTGTCATCTTTGGAATCGCGCAGGAATATAGCATTACTTTGTCTTCTGCACAAAATCATGCATAATGTACGCCCATCTACCTTACCACTCGTTCGTCCCTCCCGCACATCTAGACGTCTGCATAATCGTCTGTTTCCAACGCATCTTCGGTCACACCAATGCCTTCAACTGCTCAGCTTTGCCATGTGCGATTGCGCTCCAGTGCAATATTTGACTAGTACCGTATTTACACGATTGTAAGTCGACGACTTTTTTAAAATTTGAAAGTCTGAAGTTGGGAGGTCGACTTACAATCGAAACCAAAACATGTCCCCGCCAAAAAAGCGAGACCAACGTGAGCTACAACGCAGTTACAATTTTATGTTTGCTCTATGGCCCTACCCGTATCTTTTTGCTATCTCGCATGTTTGTTCGCTTTTAGGAAGGGTTTTTCAACATTTTAAAGAGTTTTACAGTGCACGCAAAAATCATGGGCCGGGGGGGTGTCGATAGTTGATGGAAGCGCCGCTGTTCCTATTTGCGGCGGCACCCTCAGAACAACGGCGCTTGCGGGGACTATCGGTTGTTCATGGAAGAACAGACACCGCTCACGGGTTTCTCTTTCTCTGTTGAAAGGCATTGGCATTGGTTTGACGCGTTCCACTTGACTGCCGGCTACGTGCTACTTCTATGCTTCCCCAGTCGTCATGAGTGCTCTAGGCCCACTAATCGTTTGGCACTCGTTCACAGCAGCGTTCAAGAGGGCTGCCATCCTTTACCCCAAAGAAAAAAATCACTGCGCAGCGGTCCGCAATTTCTAATTTTCTGAACGGGTGGTGTGAGAGTGGAGACTGCAGCGAAGCGATATTTTCACTTGTGACGGCAAGTGAGAAATTTCCCACGTGCTGAAGTCTGGACGCTTTCTGGAGCTGTAGGCTAAGTTTGTGGCGTACGTCGCTGAAATGCGTGATCGGTCCCTGCCAGTGAAGTGCGACATGGTCATTTTCATGACCATGACAAGCCCGGACCTTTGCCTTTTAAGGCCCTAGGGGGGTATTCTGTAAGAGTCCACCTAGTGGACTGTCCATTTCGACCACTGCTGATTGGATGCAGCTGTATGAGTGAGGAGGAGACGAGCGGCACCAGCCAATCAGCAGCGGCCGAAATGGACAGTCCACTAGGTGGATTCCTACAGAATACCTCCCCTGCTCCGTCGTGAGTACGAATGGCTGGCGGCAGAATACCGCGAAATTACGCCAACCGCACCTGTCAAAAGAGCCTCCCTGACGGCTGCGTGTGGTGGGGTGCATTCGGCGTGGGCTGCTGTTCCACAAGATGTCGTGATGCGGTCATTTGCCAAATGTGAAATTTCGCTGGACTGCGATGCACTGTGCAACCGTTGCAACGATGACGATGGCAGCACTAGTGAAGATGAGTAGTCCAGTGACCATGTCAGCTACTAATAAATTTTCTTTATCGAATGCGCCCTCTGGTATGCTCTTTTTTTTTTTTCCTGTCACGCGATATGGGGTCAACTTACATTCGAGTCGACTTACAATCGTGTAAATACGGTACCTCATCGGGTACTTCTTCCCTCCTTTGCACTGCAACCCTTTGAAGGGCATTGTCCGGTCTGGCAGGAGCTGATAAAAACATGTGGTCTCATCCGCGTTGAAAATATTGTCTTCAACGTACGATTCAGCCACCTCTAGAAAACGATCATTGCGCCAGGAATCTGCGCCTTCTCTATCAGCAGCCTTTTCCTCACCGGAGAGTACCTACTAAGTTATTCCGTTCCTTTGGCGGAAATGAAAAAGCCAACCTGCACTGGTGTCGAGCCCAGTTATATCAAGTGCATGAGCAAGTTCGTGGACTTTTTCTTGGAGCATTGGGCCAGACACTGGAACGTTTGGCAGTCTGCCATTTTTGAACCACATCAGAACAGCTTGGTCCACATTTCAAAAGTTATCCAGTCGCAGCCGTTTCCTTATAGGAGCGAGTTGCGATTCCCGGTGAAGTTTGACAATCTTGTCTCGGTCTTTCAAAATGGTCGCGACGGTCGATGGGGCAATGCCACGCTATCTGCACACGTCGATTTGCTTTTTCCCTGCATCAATTTCCTGCAATACATCCAGTTTGTCCTGCAGCGAAAACTACTTTCACTTCTTGGCGCTGTTGCTAGTTGCATTCATCGTTGGATCTTGTGCAAATATCGCCAAACCTTTGTCATGAAGTTCTTGAAGTTCGTGGTAAAGCAGTTGGCACTCGACATGGTGATGATGATAGCTACTGCACTTGCGGTTTGTTTCACACGAGAGTGGCAGCGCTGTTACTTTAGTCGAGTTCTTTAGTTACTTTAGCTGAATTCATAATACTGATGTCCCTCAGTTATAAAGGGGAAATTAAACAATGTGCATTATTCTGAAGTATGTGCTCTATTGAAATTCGTAGTTCTGAAATATTGAAAATATAGGCAATCTGGTGGGGATTTTTAAAATATTCGTAAATTTGAGGAATTTGTTAATGTGGGTTTGTAGTAACAAGAGTTGACTGAAAAGGTTTCAATATAAAATCTCTTCCTAACGGAAGCTTTATGTTTGTAGCACACATCGTTAGCTGTTGTCATGATTTTAATATTAATTTTAATCTTATGCAGCTTACAGTGAATTGTTTTTAGGCTTTTTTAGAGCCATGGTACATCTCTCCATATCCCGCTTGCCAAATAATTTTATGCATAATAGACAATCCATTACTATATGTATGGTATATGTACGTAGCTGGCCCTTGCACCATTAGAAACGACACGTTCATTGACAGGTTTTGGCTTTGGAAAATTGAATAATTTCTGCTAGTTGTCTGTTCTTTCCAACCTGTGCCTTATTATACCGCATCAATTTCTCATAAACTCGGAGGCGTTTGACCGTGTTCTGATCGTCACTCATCACGTTTACTGTCGAGCAGTAAACTCAGGATTGGGGGTAGAACCTGCAAGAGTGCACCCTTGCAGTTTGCAAACCCGCGCTCCTTGCTACTGAGAGGCAGGCTTTTCTGCAAAGCTTAGAAGTCCAGTGTCTAAGCGTGTTTTACAGGTCAAATTTTTGCGAGCAGCGTGAAATATTGCAAAAATCGGCACAAAATCACACTTTCTTAGATTAGACAGAAATAAAAACTAAGAACCATGTTTGCTCCCGCGCAGCCAGCAATATATTTAATTTGTTTCAAATATTCTTATCTAATCAAATGCAAGCCTTTCTGGATTCTGGGTGTCAAATTTCATAAAAACCTAAGCTGGACAGAGGACATAATAAGGCATGCGCTAAGGTTGCACGATCTGTTGGGTTGTTGCAACGGATCCGATGCTTCGTGTCTGTCGGGCTTCTCGGGCTTCTCGGACAACTGTACTTTTCATTTGTGCACTCGCATCTTAGCGACTGCCTCTTAGTATGGCGAAATGGTAATAAAGCAGAAATAGAAAAATTGGCAGTACTGCAATGGCGAGGCTGTTCGGTTGCTTAACTTCTCAAAACAATACATAGGATCGTCTATATTAATGATGTGCTACAACATTCTTAATATTAGCGAATAATATTCGAAATTTTCCAATACTTGCACACCCCTACTAATCCTTCAAACTCTACATATTTTCCTTGAGGGTCTTTTTAATCATGTTGGTCTCTCTCTCTCTCCACACAGTGACAAGAATACGTTGCACTTTGGGGCCATCACTTGTGCATTGGGGGCCCGTTACAAGTCTTACTGCTCCAACATCGTCCGCACGCTGCTGGTAAATCCTAGCCAAGAGCAGCAGGATCTCTATGACTTCTTGTTGCAACTTGAAGAAGAAGTGGTCCTTGAGAAGCTTCGAGATGGAGTTAAGCTGTGCGATGTGTTTGCAGCTGTAATGGCACGCGTCAACAAGGACCACAAAGAGCTTGCCGACAAAATGACTAAAAATGTTGGGTAAGTGACCCACTCGTGTCAAGTTGGTTTGAATTCTCTGATGGCACCCGTCATAGTGGCTGATGTCCGTGGGTGTGCTGCATACTTGGCTATGAATAAATTCCTATTAAGGCACTTGTGCTACATCATCTTACAAATTTTAGTTATTTTCCATGATAGGAATATCACAAATATTTTAGATGAGATCTATTTGTTTAAGGGCACAGGGTAGGCCCCTATACCTCCCATGTATTTTGAGCCTTACTTAAGACCCATTTTCTCAGTAACCACTGTGCATACCACATTCGGGTCTGTTTCATTTGATTCACAGTTATGTCTTCTTGCAATAGAACTAGAACTAAGATAATTTTTCAAATATTAAAGCTTTTGCAATTTTTTTGCGAACACAGCGGGTGTTTTCTGAAGAAAACAGTTCAAGAAAAATTGACTATTAGTATACTTGTACCATAGTAGTTCAGCAGCTGTTCATTGCTCTCTAATTTATGCTGGCTAAAAATCGGCCTTCTGTCATTTCAAGTTTTTATAATAATGGGAAAATGTAAAAAAAAAAGTATCAGGATGTTGAAGATCATACACAAAAAAAAATGTAGACCATTTTTTTTTAATCAAATACAGGATGAAACAAACAATTTGCCTAATAGCCACCAGCCATATAGTCATCATCAGATTCAGCTTTTGCTTCTTTGTCTTGTTTTGCTGGCTTGTTTTGTGTGTTCTGCCTTTCTTTGGGCAAAAAGTCTGACGGTCATCTCACCCAACCACGTCACAATGTTGTGCCCTGGCGACATGCAAAATGCCTTCAGGACATTAACTCGGGTCATGCAGCCTTCGTTAAATCTGAGCACAGCATCAAAGGTGGCAGTTTTGAGCACCTGCATTCCGAGAAACACATTGTTCGATGTGTTCCAGTCACCCACATTCAATAAACTGCACTGTGTACCATTAGGCTGACACATTCTTTTTAAAAACCTGCTAAGCCAGTTTCAATTTTGAAAAATTTTACATGCTAAAGAAATGAGTGATTACCAGGTTGTGCAATGTCTAAAGAAAGAGGCCACGACTGCTACTCACTTGGTTTCGAAAAGCTGGTCGCTCTGGCTCAATCAAAACACTGAAAAGTATGGGGGTGGGGAGGTGGGCAGAATATTGTTCAGACCTGAGGATTTCAACAAGGTGAAATGTTCTCATAAATTTGTGAAATGTGCTTTCCCTCGTCACTTTTATTCTGCTTACAATGGCCTGAGGGACTGGAGGAGTACATATAGTTTCAGAAATCCTTAGTACACTAGGGAGTCCTTTCAGGAAATTGGTCCTCTTGCCTCTGTTGCTTAGCAGGGCCTCAGTGTTTCTATCAATGCTCTGTCTTTCATGCGAAACTGCACCTTTTTGTCTTCCTGCTCCTTTGTAGCAATTGTTACGAACGGGTGGATGTCTGATTTTCTCTTTATTACCTAATTATAGCATATGTGGCTGCATTTCTTCACCAAAAATAAGTGATATGCTAAGTACTACTACAGTCGCCGACCGTTTATTCGGACCTCACAGGGACTGCGGAAATGTCTGAATAAACAGGTGTCCGAAAAAGCAAATTAAGAAAAAAGAAAAAAAGAAATCCTTTATTTCCATGCATTTATTCGAAGGCTCGGCAGTAGGCTTGAAGAAATCGGGAATGCGGCGTTGCACCTGGTTCTGTTTACGCGCAGTCAGATAAGCCTGAATCTCGGAGAGGGTCTTACGGTCACTATAGGCGGCTGAAAGCACACTCACTGCTTGTACACGCTCCGTATGCGATGGCAGCATAGCACATGGTGCGTCATCTTCAGACTCAAGAGTCATCGTCCGATGGTGCAGCAGAAACCTGACGAATGATGTTGCCGTCGTTGAGTTCTGCGCACGTCAGTACAGCAGTGTCAGCACCTGTGAAACTGTCAAATGAGACAGTGTCCGCAGTCGCAATGCAATCACTGTGCAGGTCTCGGCAGAATATTTTCCGCATCAGTAGGGAGCACATCGGAAGGCGATAAATCTTAGGCCTCCCGGCACCCGCTTGCCGCATTCCCCAGCGCAGTCTGCGCGGGCACTGTCGGCGCCATTAGAGACTTGACGCGATGTTTCCGTATGCCGCGTTGGATCACCGAAACCTCGACGCAGCACACAAAGCACACACCGCCGCGCCGACACCAGTAACACAAACGAAAAAAACGTGGCCTGCTCGCAGCGTCGTGCGCGAAGAAACAAATCAGCTGCTGGATTGTCTTGACATGGCTTACTTACTAAGCTGAAACCGGAACGACTGCAGAGCCACTCTATCGAACCAGGCAGAAACGATGATGATGAGCGGGGATTTCCAGTAGCGCCACTTCGTGGGGCAGCAAGGAAGCTCCGTTCAAAACAAAAATGGCATTCAGCAAGTCGAACCATGCACCGGTCAGAATCAGTGCATGGTGCTCTCGACCGAGTTGGCTCAAGGAGTGTCCGAAAAATCAGACGAGAGGTTGCAAGGTGTCTGAACTTTCGGCAGTTGTTATACATTATGGTCTATGGGGAGAATGGCGGTGCCGCGAAGCTGACCGAATAATCGGGCATGTCCGAATTTTTGGAGTCCGGAAAATCGGTCGGCTACTGTATTTGAACTATTTGAATAAAGTAATTGAGATTTATTTGAATTCGGTTTAACATGTACTATTCATCCATCCTTAGATGTGTTCAGATGAACTCCTTTGCTTGCATCTTGATAGTTTTGAGCCTGGTCATGCTCATGGTAGAATTGGATGTAGGTGTCGCGTCTAAGAAAATTTTCAAGTTGCCTTCGGAACCCCCGAAAACTTGTTACCAAGCATAATCGGCACATTTCTGGGCACATGTGGGTGCACTGCTTGTAAGAAAGGCACACGGCATGCAGTGTGTGACATTACAGCACTCCTTTGAATGTGTGTGCCTATCTTTTCTGTTCATGAATGATCCTTCTATTAAGTTCTACTGTTGTTGAGTGTAGAACTGCTGTTTGTTTTGGTTAATTATCTGCTCTCTTCACTTTGTTCTTTCATTGCATTTGTCTTCTCTTACAAAAGGTTTGCAACTGGAATCGAGTTTCGCGAGAGCTCCCTGGTGATTCAGTCGAAGACCACGGCAGTTGCTCGTAAAGGTTTGTTGTTTAGTTCCTTATAATAATTCATAAGCTCACGTATGTAGACACTAAACATAAGAATATTACATATTTACCTAAAGGGAATCCCCAGCACTTTTCTCGGCAGTGCTGATTATAGTCGAAATCAGATCATTATGTTGCAGTGTTAGAATTTTTTTTATTATTATTACTTACGAATGTCTACGCCCTGAAACAGACAAAAAAATTGTCAGGTTTTTAATACCAATATTATGGATTAATATAATGTGTCCTCATATGAAGACTTGCAGTAAAGTAACATACGATCAGTGTCAGATTTTTCTGACGCTCTAGTAGCCGTGGAAATATTCAAGAAAGCTGGGCACTTAGAAAAAAATGAATGCATGCTGTTTACTGCCAGCAAAGGCACAAATCACCATAGGCACGTCCAAAATAGCTGTGAAGGCCAGCCAGTACACCTAGGTATACGAGTGCTCAAAATCTGTTGGAATACCGTCTTGGAGACAGAAAAATTGCGGAAAAATTATTTTTTGGGGATTCCACGGTGTCTGCCAACCGGGGAAACCTGGAATTCTCAGGGATATTGAGTAGTCTGGAAAAACTCGGGGAATTTGTGGTTCTATCGGGGAAAATTAGCTGTAATTTAATTGAAAGAGAACGAAAGTCGCGGTAATGCTGGCTCGAGTAACAGAGGAATCGTAACGAATGGACTTTGACACTGTGTTGTGGGCTGGAGGAGTTGCCAGAGTACAGTCAACCAGTGACTTTCCGGACGGCAGATAATTCGGACGGCTTCATGGCCCAACTACATAACCCGTAGGGTCAATGTATAAGAACGTCTGAAATTTAGGATGCAAGAACCCTTCTCTAGATTTTCCGGACTTTTTGCCGTGATCGCAAGTCCGAAACGGCATTAATAAAAGCCACAGCCGCCGCCATTTTGATAACCCCACTGCCTCGAACTGGCACACTCGCACGCAGATCCACTGGTAGCCGTGACCACCGTGGTAATGCTAGGCCTAGCTGCTTTGAGGTTCGGTATTAACCTTCTTGCTGTTCTGTGCCATGTTTTTCATTGAAAGAATTCGCCGCTGTCAGTAATGGCACTGACACTGCCTTTGTGGTCATCGCGATTGGCTTCGAAGTTCGCAAAGCACAGCGCGTTGCATAATGCTGGTTCCCGAAGGTCAGCTTCACCTCATTACAGCAATGTTAGGCTGTGAAGCATAGCAAGTGTGGGAAGAGGCAACTGTTATGGGACACTATATGTATTCCTTAACTTAACCATACACACATTCACCCGCCATCTCCTGTCACAGTATGAGCTCCAATATGCCTAATAAGTGTACTGGCAGGCCTTCAAAGCTTTTTCGGGCGTGCTTGTGGGGATTTGAGCCCTTAAGGGCTGTAGAAAACATGCATTCATTCCCCTAGGGAGTCCGAAAAATTGTACGCTGACTGTACAACTGTCCAAGAGCATGCTTCAAATAGTATGTGTGGTGAACGCGCAGCTGAAGGAGAACAAGAAGACAAAGGACCTATGCATTGAGAAATGAACGGGAAAGGAAGCATGCCGCTGCTTTCTTGAAGGAGCTTGCACTCTAAAAGTGTTGGCTGACGCTGAAGTGCAAGTGTCTCTTATCCAAGCAAAAAAGAAAAAAACTCTTAAAACAGTGAAACGCAACACTAAGGTGTTCTGCGTGGGCTGAGAGTATGTCAGGACAGTTGAGGTTGACTTACCCGCTTTTGAGAGAGAATTTCACTTGTGATAAAGCTCGGGAGTTCGCGGGATCGAATCCCAGCCACGGCGGCCACATTTTGATGGGGGCGAAATGCGAAAACACCCGTATACTTAGATTTAGGTGCACGTTAAAGAACCCCAGGTGGTTCGGAGTCTTCCACTACAGCGTGCCTCATAATCCGAAAGTGGTTTTGGCACGTAAAACCACATAATTTAGTGATAAAGTTCGGGCCTCATACCAATTAGCTTGCTATCAGTTGATAGGAATAGCTCATATTTGAGAATGTTCGACTCCATTTGCAATGGGTTTAACTATTTATTTAAAAAATCCTTTATTCCCTGTGGATGAATAGATAAGATGAATAAGATAAACACTACCCCTTACTATTCAAACTGGATTAAGTTGTTTTTTTTATTTTTTAACAGGCTTACTAGAGAGTGGCACCATTAGACGACATGATGTAGGGAGCCCATCTTGACAAAACAATGTTTTAAATCACTGGGGGAATATTGCAAAGGCACTCAGGGAAAACCTGGAAAACTCAGGGAATTGGGAAATGTCAACTTGATAGACACCCTGGATTCTACAGTGTGATGCATTATCTCTGATATTTTCACCCCTCTTGGACCAATATTTTGGATGTAATGGCATTTTATATCATGTTGGTGAGCTGTATTTTTACTGATAGACACGAAAAAAATGGCCGTTTTTCATGACGCGCAGTAGAACAAGGACTGCAAGGGACAACAAACACTGCACCGACAAATTATAAGTTTCCGATTGTAGCCGTCTTAGTCTTGTTTGAAAGTGCCGCTCTTCTCGTTAATTTTCTCTCTTCTCGCCAGCCCTGCTGTCGTCACCGATCCTCCAAACGCGGCGCATGGTCGGTTAGCGTTGTTGTCCTCGCTCATTCTCTGAAGGGCGCCGCCACCGCGGGTCGGTCGAAGCACGTGCAGCGGGCTGAAATACCGTAAAAACCGGAGTATAGGTCGGACCGGAATATTGGTCGATCCCCTAACGAATTCTAAAAATGAAAAAAATATTTTTCAATGGCAAAACTACCGAAAAACATTACACCCTTACCTAGAAACAAATGCGACTCACCGGGTTGCACAATGGTGACAGTATTTATTGAAATGCTGCTCGCATGTACACCTGGCAAAGTTTTTAGCGGTATCGCGCTAAAGACTAACGGCGCTGAGCAGTGAAACAAACGAGATATGCGCATGTGTACGCATGCCCTTACTTTCGCTATTTCACCGCTCCTTGCCATGATGATAAGGTGCTGACAAACACGCGGGTTGATGGTTGCGCGATACTGTTAAAAATTCGTCGGGTGTACAGTACACAGAAGGGCCTGAAGTCCGCAAGCGCTACTCCGAATCGGAGCAACACCTTTGATCAGAGTCGGATGATGAGTGCTTCTCGCTGTCCAGTCCATTGGCACGTGCGATCTCTACCGCTTTCAAACGAATGCATTCGACAACACGCAGCTCTCGGACGGACTCCGCAACCTTGCCTTCTGGTTCTGCAGTCTGCTGCGATCCGGCCACGAAATGACGTTTTCTTTTGGTTGCTGCAAGTTGTAATACGTTGCTTTTGCCTCCGCCACTACCGAATGCTATTTTCGGATACTCCAAGTTCGCGCTGTGCCGCCAGGTTGCCGTGGGCTTCCGCGTACTCAATCGCCTCTTTCTTGAAGGCGACGGTGAATTTACGTCGGCTTCCGCTCATTTTGAAACAAAATGAAAATGCAGCCTTTAATTAATACAACTTTGCGACAGTGGAAACGCAAAATGCCGGTGCCATAATGTCGCCACTCCATAGAATAAAGAACCAACGCCGCGCTGCTGATGATGGCGATGGCGGCTGTTTACTTCATCCGCCCATTGTTGCAAGACTTCCGTAGTTTTTCCGCCAATGTCCGGTATTAAGTCGAGGGTCGACTTTTCGCGATGGTTTTTTGAAAAAAAGTTCGACCTATATTCTGGTTTTTACGGTAGCTGGCATGTTGCCACCCCGGCCGGCCATTCCTAACAGTGCGGCCGAACCACCGTCCATGACTGCGGAATAGGCTTACAAATTAAAGCGGTTCTGGCAGCGGCCGGTGTTGATGTGGCATTGCAGCAGAACTACTGCAGCCGAACGATTTGGAGAAATGAAACAAGACTTAAAAAAACTGCAAGACTTTGCTTCAAAGCCGGCTACCAAGCGAAAATGGATTTTCTCGCTCACGCTGATGGAGCTGCGGCTGGCTTGGATGCGATGGAGGACACGCTTCGTTATCGTAAGCCACAATTCTGTAAATGCTCTGCTCTCTTGTGTAAAGTGCAAGTTGCGGTGCGGCAGTGAGCAAAGGCGAACGTGACTGTGGTCTCACCATAGAGATAGTCATCTTGTGTGCAACCTGCGGGGATGCCACGTGTGCATCGAAAAACAATGTGCTTCCCCTTTCCTCTGGAACAGTCTCGCTGTGCATGAAATGCGGAGAACAGGTAATTGTCGAACGACGTTAAAGGACATTTTCCGATTAAGGTTATTCATCTCGTGCGTGATCTGCACCGCGTTGACAATTGAGGTAATTCTTATATTGCCAACTACTATGTACAGGGGAACCCCGTTTATACGTCCCCCGGTTTTGCGACGACCCGGGTTTTACGATGGATTAGCGCAGTCCCGGCGAAGTCCCCCATAGAAGCAATGCATTAAAAACCCCGGTTATCTGACGTAATTTCACGCCTGACCCGCGTTATACGATGACCCTCGCGAGGCGCGATGTGGAACGGCGGACGAAAGAAAAGTGCCGCGGGTCTCTTTCCTCGCTCCGTCTCTCTGCATGCGGAGCGCTTCACACCGTTCAACCAGTTCGCTCCGGCGCAGCTTTCTTCCCTGTCTCGTCTCACTGTTCATTTCTCTCTCCCCCACTAGCAGCCGCCCGCAATGCTCACTGCTGAAATATCGCCTTTTCTTCTCCACAGTCACTTTCTCCCCTCTCTTCGCGGTGTTGTCGCCTCTCGTCCCGTTGGGGAAGCGATTCTCTCCTCTTCCCCCCCCCCCCCCCCCTTCAGCAGCAGCTGCCCGTGACGCCCGCTGTGCTGAAATGGCGCCTTTTCTTCTCCACAATCACTTTCTCCTTCTCTTCTCGGTGGCGTCGCCTCTTGTCGCGTTTGGGAAGCGTTTCTCTCCTTCCAGTTTCCCAGCAGCAGATAGCCGACAAAGTAGCGCGGAGAGGCCTAGGTTTATCGCATGTGTTCGTCATAATCGTAGCGATCGGCGTTCAACGGAGGTTTTGAGTTGTGTGGAGCAACGCGACGCACTATGTCCCGAAAGCGGACACTGCTGTCGCTCAGCGATAAGCTGAATATTATCGAGAAAGCGGAAAAGCGGCATGGAGCCACAAAAGCCAACATTGCCCGGGACTTTAAGATACCTGAATCTTTGCCTAAGACGATCCTGGCAAACAAAGCAGTGATATTGCAGAATGCCAACAAGTTCGGGCTCGAGCGGAAAACAGCAAAAGGGCAGTATGAGAAGTTAGAAAAAGTTTTCGTCAAGTGGCTGCATCAAGCACTGAGCTCTGCGATCAACGCTGACGGCGCCATTTTAAAAGAAAAGGCGGACCTTGTGGCATTGCGTCTGGCATCGATGACTTTCAGGTATCAAACAGGTGGGTAAATCACTTTAAAAAACAAAACAGGATTGTGAACAGCCGCTCCTGCAGAGAAAGCACTTCCATGGACGTTTCGACGAAGAACGAGTGGATGGAGTCGCTGCCGGGGATGATTGCTGCATACAAGCCCTGCGACGTTTTCAACGCTGATGAGAGCGGTATTTTTTACCATATGCAGCCCGAGCAAACCCTTCTGTTTAAGGGTGACAGCTGTTATGGTGGCAAGCGTAGTAAATAGCGTGTGACGGCACTATTCTGTGCTAACGAGGATGGTTCCCAGAGGCTGCCTGTGCTCGTTGTTGGGAAGTTAGCAAAGCCACAATGCTTTAAGAACTTGAAGACGCTGCCGTGCAGCTACAGCTTGAACAAAAAGGCGCGGATGACATCTTCACTCTTAAGCAATTTTTTGCGGCAGCTGGATAACAAAATGGGTGCTAAGGTGAGAAAAATATTGCTTTTCGTGAACAATGCACCATGCCACCCACCTGATACGTTCAGCCTGAGGAACATAAAGGTTGTTCTTTTTCCGCCCAACTGCACAAGCCGGCTGCACCGGCAGGATGCCGGCATCATTAAGTGCGTCAAGCAAGGGTACCGGAAGCGGTTAGTGCTTTGTGCTCACTGTGCTCGACGCCATGCATTTTATTGCCAGTTGTGGAACGCAGTGTCGCGACGCACAATTGCTAACTTGTTCAAGCACTGTGACTTTAAGTCTGCTAGTACATTGTCTCATCGGGCTGAAAAACCAGTGTGTAATTATGTTTCCAGGTGGGCGGCTTAGGCAGACTCGGGGTGTTTGTGGCAGATGGGAACACATACGGTACCCCTTTACATTTGCACATGATTATGTGAACCAGGGGCCGTATTTTACATAATTTTTTATTGTCTGTAGGAAAAGCACTAGAAGTACAATATCAGCCCCTGCAAGACTTTAGAATGCCACAAATATTGAATACTTTGTGTTTATGTGCATAGAAGAATATAAAAAGCCTAAAGCACAGGCGTATCAATTCACAAAAGCTGATTAGAAATATTGATGACATGCTCTAAGTTGAATCAGTCATTCATCATTGCACCGTGATATAGTAGGCTCTATTGAGTAGCTTTTCTTTAGCAGGTTAAAGCAATCAAGATTTGAATATTTGTGGTTGAGGTTGCTGTAATCACGTCTTCTGTTATAGGTATGGTCTTCAACATCAACATAGGCTTCTCTGGTCTTCAATTGAAAGCAAGCGGCGATGAAGGCATCAAGACATACGCACTTTTTATTGGAGACACAGTCTTGGTAAATGAGGTAAGTTAGCTACCATTGCTTGCAAGTAATTGAACAATATATTCTAATGCATAGATATGTTGCAAGCTTGCATCGAGAATGCGCTGTTACCGTATTTACACGATTGTAAGTCGACCACTTTTTTAAAATTTTGAAAATCTGAAGTGGGGGGGGGGGTTCGACGTACAATCGAAACCAAAACATGGCACTGCCAAAAAAACGAGAAACGAGACCAACGGGAGCTACAACGTAGTTACAATTTTATGTTTGCTCTATGTCCCTACCTGTAGCTTTTCGCTATCCTGCGTGTTTGTTTGCTTTTTGGAAGCGTTTTTTAACATTTTTGAGAGTTTTACAGTGCACGCAACACTTATAGGGGGATGTCAATAGTTGATGGAAGCCCCGCTGTTCCCATTTGCGGCGGCACCCTCAGAACGGCAGCGCTTGCGGAAAGTATCGGTAGTTCATGGAAGAGTAGGCACCGCTCGCGGGTTTCTCTTTCCCTGTTGCGCTTAGCTTTCTCTATAGTTTGACAAAGGCATTGGTTTGATGCGTTCCACTTGACTGCCGGCTATGTGCTGCTTCTATGCTTCCTCAGTCGTCAAGAGTGCTGCAGGCCCACTAATCATTCGGCACTCATTCACAACAGCATTCAAGAGGGCTGCCATCCTTTACGCCGAAGAAACAAATCACTGCGCAGCGAGCCGCAAGTTCGATGTTTCTGAACGGGTGGTGCGAGAGTGGCGACTGCAGCGAAGCAAAATTTTAACCTGTGACGGCAAGTGAAAAATTCACCACATGCCGAAGTCTGGACGCTTTCCGGAGCTGTAGGCCAAGCTTGCGGCGTACGTTGCTGAAATGGGTGATCAGTCCCTGCCAGTGAAGTGCGACATGTCACGAAACAATCCAGGACCTTCGCGTTTTAAATGGCTGCTCCACCGTGAGTACGAGTGGCTGGCAGCAGAAGACCACGAAATTACGCCAACCGGACCTGTCAAAAGAGCCTCCCTGACGGCTGCGTGTGGTTGGGTGCATTCGGTGTGGGCTGCTGTTCCACAAGATGTCGTGGTGTGGTCGTTTGCCAAATGTGAAATTTCGCTGGACGACGACCCGCTGTGGGACCGTAGCAACGATGACGATGGCAGCACAAGGGAAGACGAGTAGTCCAGTGACCATAATAATAAATTTTCGTTATCGATTGCGCCCTCGGGTATGCTCTTTCCCCCCCCCTGTCAAGCGATATGGGGGGTTGACTTACAATCGTGTAAATACGGTACCCACCGAGGTTGCTTAGTGGTTATGGTGTTAGGCTGCTAAGCACGAGGTTGCGGGATCGAATCCCAGCCGCAGTGGCCCTATTTCTATGGGGGCAAAATGCGAAAACACACCCGTGTACCTATATTTAGGTAATCGTTAAAAAAGCCCAGGTGGTCCATATTTCTGGAGTCCCCCGCTACGGTGGACGGTGGGCCTCGTAATCAGAAAGTGGTTTTGGCACGCAAAACCCTATAATTTAGAGAATGCCCTGTTGAGTTCAGTGTAGCCACCACCATTCGCGCAGCCATTGGCCACGATGTACCGTATAATGCGGAATATAGGTCGACCCCGTTACATTGAAGCAAAGAAGTCAACATAAAAATTATAAGGCACAAAACTGTTTTATTTAGTAGTGCCGCCAGACTTGTCACCTGCTCATTCGTCTGAGCTGTCAGAACTCTCGTCCGAAGACGACTGCTTTTCACTGGCTGGGTCCCACAACATGTCATCCTCGGTGCCGTCCAAGGAGTTGCTAATGCAACACTTCTTGAATGCCCGCGCCACCATATCGTCTGGCAGCGAGCGCCAAGCCTGCGACACCCATGTGGCGAGAGGCGGCCTGCGCAGCCGGCCGGTTGGGATCGTCGGGTTGTCGCCGGCCATCCACTGATTATATTATTGTTCATAGACACGGTCTTTAAAGGGCTTGTTGAGCACGACATCCAGTGGCTGAAGTATTGACGTCATGCCTCCTGGAATGACGGCAAGTTCCGTCCCCCCGTCGCGGAGTGCCTGCTTTACACCTGCGGTCAAGTGCCCGCGCAAGGCATCCAAGACGAGCATGCTCGGACACCGCACGAGTGCGCCGGGTCGCCAATTCCAGACGGTCTTATCCAATTGAGCATGAGGGCCTCGTCCATATAGCCCTTTTCATTCACGCGAATTACAACGTCCCGTGGGTAAGCCTCTTTCGGCAGCGTCTTCCTCTTGATTATGTATGGGCCAGCTTGTATACCTCTGGCAGCTTCTGGCAAATTGATGTGCGCCGTCGAAGTGCAAATCCCTTGCGTCGTATGAAGGTACGAACCCAATAAATGGAGCCCTTGAATTGTTCCTTGGGCAGTCCGGATTCTCGGGTGATCTCAATAGCTTTGATGCGGATGAATTCCGCTGTCACTGGCAAAGATCTGGCACGATGCTCGCGGACGAAATCCGCCACCTTGTCTTCGAGATCCGGGTGCACCGCGCGGCGCCCCAAAAGGACGTCTTCCGCGCGTTGCTGGCAGACAGGCTCGACTTTGGCTTGACTGGCTGATCATCAATGGGACCAGCAGGCCATAAACGGTATATGATCAGAGCAGAAGGGAACTCTCACAACAAATCACGCAAATTGCAAATACAGCCCTTACGACTTAGTGACGGGCTTGGGCATAGCCAGCAACTACTAGATAGACTAGGCTTTGCTAGTACTGATTCCGAGGAGGTACCAGCGACATGGCGCCTCCTCTGTGGTGCTGTGGAACTGTCTGAATAATCAAGTATGTCCGAATTATCATTCGGCGACTGTGTAGAGATTTCACTAAGTACAGATTGAGCATTATGAATAAAATGAGCAGTTACGTACTCGGGACTCTTTAGTGAGTGCAAATGATAGCAGTTTAGCCACACCAGTCTGGCTCTCCTAGCCACATTTTGTGTTTTCCTCTGTATAACTTCCTGTGGTTTGTCTACCAGTGGCTGCTCGGATGAAATCTATTGCACATTTGCCCCATTTGTATGTATGGTCATTATAGTTGAAAACATAAAATGTGCAAGAACTATAAAAAAATAACCATATTTACGAATAGTGACCATTCAATTCAAGAACCTAGTCAAACTGGCAGATCACTGCAATTACTGGCAGATCACAAAACTTCGCAGATCACTGCGAAGTTTTCGCCTGCAGAAATCTTCAATGCAGACGAAAGTGGTCTCTTTTGGCAAATGTTGCCGAATAAGACGCTCGCTTTTCGTGGAACTTCATGTCACGACGGTAAAATGAGCAAAGTGCGTGTGTCGGTACTGCTTGCAGCCAACATGGACGGCTCGTGCAAGCTACGGCCATTCGTGATCGGGAAGAGCAAGTCACCGTGCTGCTTCAAGAACTGTAAACAGCTTCCCGTTCACTACGGCTGTAATAGGAAGGCCTGGATGACACGTCAACTTTTTGTTGAATGGCTGCAGGCTTGGGACGCTGAGTTGGGCAAGTCGGGCCGCCGAGTTTGCCTTCTGGTAGACAACTGTTCGGTCCATCAAACAACTTGCAAGCTGCAGCACATCGAACTGAAGTTTCTCCCGCCGAACACCACAGCGAGACTGCAGCCCCTCGACCAGGGTATCGAAAAGACATTCAGGGTAGGCTATCGGAAGTGACTTATTCAACAGCTCCTCGTAAACCTCCGCATGGAAACCGATCTCAAGATTGACCTGCTCGGCGCGATCCAGATGATTACCGGCGCTTGGGGCGATGTTAAGCAGGCCACAGTAGCCAACTGTTTCGGCAAGGCAGGCCTTGAAGTGGCCGGAGATGAATGTCCGGAAGCTTTAGATGACGATGAGTGCTTGGAGGATGCGTTTTGCAACTTTTCCAATTTTCCCGGCGCCGTCCCGTCCGAAGTTACTGTTGATGACTTCATTAACGCTGACAGTGAAGTTCAAGCGGTAGCCGACTTCGCTGATGAGGACATTGTGGCCGGAATAGCTGGCGTTCAAGACGGCGATTCCAGCGATGACGAGGGCAACTGTGTTTTCGAAGAAATGCATCCATGCACAGCCACTGAACTGGCGTCAGCGTTCAGCCTGATTCGGGGCTGTTGCGGCAAAATGGAAGGCACTGGGCTTTCGCACCTGGGCACTCTCGAGAAGATTGAGACTAGGGTTTTCAACTTCGTTTCTCAGAAGAAAAAGCAGCCCAAAATTAGTGATTTTTTTTCCCATGAAATAAAACGCTTTCATATTGTGTGCACGTGCTATGTGATTCGCGGCTGTTCCAATCGGTAAGCCACAATTTTTTATGATCGCGAGTGCTGTTTTGGCCTATATCTGTATATCGAACTATTTTCCGATCCCCGTCGAATTCGATATATCCGGGTTCAACTGAACTTGCAAAGGATAATGCAGCGCTGGCCAGTTCAGCCCACAGCTCGAACGCCAGAGAGCGTTTGTCATCTTCGTCGGTGCGCCCGCGTGTATCGTCCACTAGAAACACGCAATATGCATGTATCAATATTGTGGGATAAAATTGAACAAAGCTTTTAAAGACATGCTTGTATCTACTAAGAAAAAAAAATGTAAAAAGAATTACGAGATATACAAAATGCTGTGCCATATATAATAGGCACTAACTCCAAAACAAATCAATTTTTCATTGAATGGGCATTTCGCTACAAAAATTCGCAAGCCCTACAGTTGGGCATGCTGGGCTGCGGCCGCCGATGTCCCGGGCTGATTTGCGTCGCCATCACTCTCAGAATCAGTCTGACAAAAATGCAACATCCTCAGACTCCATGCTGCTCAATCCACCAATAAAATCAGCCACAGAAGCTGTGGCATCACTAGATCTGCAATCTTACGAAGCACGCAGCGCTTTCGAAGGCGACTATTTTTTCTTTCTACTTTGACGATCGCGAGAGTTTAGAGCACGTTCAAAAATTACCACCTGGTGGGAAAAAAGCGAACTGCTTAGAAAGCAAATATCTAGTTTGCATGCAATGACGCAGTGTCTCCGTGAGTGGTGTGGAAGGTCTTGAAAGTGGCATTTGAAACCATCGATAGCAGGCTAATGATGAGTGTGTGCAGTAGGGAAAGAGTTAATGAAGTTCCAGCAGTGGCATAATATTGAACACAATTATGCCGCACCTGAAAACTTACACTAGCAGCTAAGTAGGATACGAGGGATTTATATCGTTGCAAACAGTCTGAGTGTGGTAGAAGCCAATTGAATGTACCGTTGGATAGCAAAAATCACTGCAAAATTGAGGAGTCTATTATTTCCAAGCTGCAGTACATTGTTCAGTATACTTATGGCACGCCTGCTCTTGTCACGAAAGTGCAGGCTCTGACCCACGTACTCGTGAGCGGGCCTCAACTCCCCTGTGTAGAGCATAGTACCACCTCGACTGGAAAAAGCACTGGGCTTCATTAACACTTCTCAGTGATAGATGAGTTGTTTGAGATACACCTTCACTTCAGTGTACTTGGGCTAACACTAGCATGTGGTGGTTGTGAACCGTGCACGAAGCGGGGTGCCTGTGTGTCTGTTGCTACAGTTGAAATTACTATAACTGCTTGTTGGCCATGTGTTGGACAGTTGCTGCTATATTTAACTGCCAGCTTGTAGCAGGTGTTTGTTCTTGCTTACAAGTACTGGATGCTTGTGCTTTTATTATGTTACCTATAAAAATATCTTGTGGTAGAATGCTTTCTGGGATAGCACCAGTGTGCTTACTACTAATGGTAGCAGGTTAGTTGCTTTCAAAATACAATGAGCAAACTATAGGTTCTGCGCAGTGTCGGATAAAGTAGAACTTTTTTGTTTTTAGCAAATGTCTTGTGATGGACAGATCTTTATCACCCTTAAGAAATGTTTTGGGGCCTTTCTAATCCTATTTTCATTTTTGCCAGAGTGTGAATAAGTGAATTCTGTTATTTTTGGCTTTAGGGTCAGCCAGCAACAATCTTGACAAACAGCAAGAAGAAGCTGAAGAACATTGCCATTTTCATCAAGGTAAGCTTAGCTTTGTGGTTGTAATGTTTGCGCTAAGCATAATTTTTTGCAGGATGAGGAGGAGGAAGAGGAAGAGGATGAAGAGGAGGAAAAGGATGGCAAGAAGAAGCAAGATGCACCGATCTTGGGTCGTGGAGGTCGAAGAACAGCGATCTTGGACTCTAAGCTCAGGGTAGGCCATATTGTGCTGTGAAAAATGCAGAACCTGAGGGCATATTTACCCCTGCAAGGGGAAAGTTAGTGAGAGCTTTTAAGAATTTTTATAGGTCATTTTGATGCATGTCATGTGCTCTTTTGGTGAATGCGTGTCATGTTCATTGGTATCTTGAGCTGAAAGTGAAAGAGCTGCTGCTACAAGGGGGCAGATCTTGGTAGAGGCTGCTACAAAAGCCTCCTTTTGGCAATAATTGCTCCATGTCTTGTCCTGAGACTCCTGCTGGAGGTGCGACAGCAATGATTAGGAAAACAAAACCAGAGCTGCTTTATAGGCTGTGTCGTGTTTCATCAGTACCATATTTTTTCGCATAGAACCCACACCACCAATTACAACAGCCTAGAAAGAGAACAAAAAAGATGTGCATATAACCTGCGGAAATAATTGCATAGAACGTTAAAAGCCTTGCAAAGTGTCTCTATTCGCAAATGCACGACTAGTCCTTATCGTATCTTCCCCCACTGGCTGAAGTGGGGGAAGAGAAGTATGGCGATATTGATAAAGGGGGGTCTGGATTCACACAACGAATGTGATCATGGATTAATCAGTCGCGTGGTATGGGACGGGAATTTGGTAATTTCGCAGCTAGCATTATCACCGACCTTCTTTCGGTTTTTACGATAGTGCGATTCTGATGTACATTTGTTGTCGGACCAGTATTTCTACTCTTGCGCCAAATTGCACCAAATTAGATTTCCTGTGCCATCCTGATAAAGAAACACTATTTTGTGGTGAAGTGTGCCAAAATTAGTGACTGCACAATACATGTCTGGCCACAGTGGTCTGCAGACATGCATATCGTGCATGACGCTGGCTGATAACTCGGGCTCGGCAAGGACCACCTAAAGGTCTGAACACTTGGGAGCCTGAAATAACCAAATTCACCAGAATACAAGTGAAATTATTCCATGAGTGGCTAAAAAAGTGTGCCATATTCTTGCATGACCACTTTCACGAGATTTCGCGTCATTAGCATCACACATCGGCATCAACGAACGATGGCATTCTTAGGACCGTGCCAGGAATGCTATCGTCCGTCGAAGTGTCTGGTGCTAGTCACACGGAATGTTGCAAAAGTAAAAGTATCCCCGAATGGGATCCTAGAACAATAATGCTGAAGTTTGTCAATGCGTTGCTGTGCACATACACACTTCGATCTGGTCAGTCCGTATCTCTACCATTGTCGTGCTGTCACCATGCACAGAGTCAACGCTTGCACCGAGTCAATGCATGCACTGAATCTTCAACCCCTGGCAACATTGCAGGACGTGGTGCCATTTATTACTTTGTCGGTGGTAAGAGCAGCGCTCCACCTGTGTTATCAATAGTATCAGCAGGCCGTGAAGGGTGGATGTTAAGGGTTGCACATAGAATTAAGCGGAATGCATCACTACAAAATTGCAGCCCAGAAGTCAACCGTGCTATCATAGCCGAATGGCAGCAGATTTTTTTTTTAGCAAAAGTCATTGTCCTTGTCAGCGCAGGCATCAAGGGTGGAGTCAGTGTTGCTTAAACAAGTCATTGGGACTGTGTCACTATTAAGGCGAAGCTTTTTTTCCTCTTCCTTCGATTTTTGCACTGCTGCTGCTGCTGTCTTCATCTGCGCCTGGGGTTCGTTCAGAGCGTGTATATGCATGTCAGAAGCGTGGCAGAGAGGAATGTCAACGTGAAAAACACTTTTAGACCTTTCCGTTGCGTCGCATGTGCACAATGCCTTCTGGAGCTCCCTGTGTCTTGCCACATCAGCCTCTTGACAGCTGTAATTACGTGTGACCCTCCTCAAAGATAATGCAGAAACTGCAGTGCCAGTGATGGAAGTACTGTGCCAGTTGTGCCAAACTGCGCCGTGAAGGAAATCCTGGTACATGCTGCGCGAAATGTTGTTTATGGCAGGTATTGCGCCAGGCCTGCGCCAACCTGCACCTGCTTCGAATTCGGAATATAGTCGAACTCACTTATAACGATACCAGTTTTAACAACATATTGGTTATAACAATAAGAAGCTGCTGCACCGTCGACTTTTGTATGTTTTCCATGGTGAAATAACCAGTTTACTACAATGCCCTGACGCCACATTATCGGTTATAATGATGAAGTCTGGCTGCCGAGTGTCCGAGCCGAAAGGTAGTGAAATGTGAAATCCGTGAAAAGAAAAGAAAACGAGAAATTCAAGCCGCTGCATGATGGGCCGCGGCTCTAGCAGCCGCCGCGCACTCATTTTCCAGCCATCTCCATGCGGCTCTCCCCCGTTGCCCTTCCACCT